>NC_058338.1:4850934-5475934 GCF_905475395.1 Chrysoperla carnea | reverse complement strand
TCCATCAATAAAATGCATGACTTTAAACTAAAATCAATCTCTTTCATAAGAAGTAATGATTTTGTTTATTTAACTTCAGTGATTTTGTATCAATGAATTTATATTTTAAATTCAATCCCATTCTATTGTAAATACAAATATTAAGCTGTACTTGTTTCAATCGTTAGGAAATTGTTTGAAAGTATTTTTACTTTATTTCAATATGAAACGGCCAACTTTGGGATGAGGTTGTTATTATTTTATTAATTTTTTTTCAGTGTATGGAATAAACAAAACTGGTACGAACCTTTAAAATTAAAATGTAATTTAAAGAAAACTGAACACACATCATCACTTACATTAAATACACTATCATATTAAATTTAAAAATTAATAATTTTAACACTTTTGTAAAAATTGATTGATGCAACGTCATCTCATTCAAAGTGTAATGGAATCACACAACACTGAATCCAACAACAATAATGAAAATAAACACATCATAACAACAATATCTTCCACACACTAAAAATAAAAATTGTGTTAACTTTGAAAAACATAATTTTTATGTGTGAATAAACTTTAGTTTATAAATTATTAAATTTTGAAACATAATACAATAAATAATGAAGTTTATAAAACTAAACATGGTTATCAATAATATAAAACAATGTAGCGAATTTTCACATATATTTTTTTTGTTTTATTACTATAAAAAGTTGTGTGTGTGTATGCTACTCTAATTCTGTCAAACCATTCAACCTCTACAAATACTATACAAGTCGTGGGGAATAAAATCTCTAAGGGCAACATCAATAACTTTCTGATTCAGTCATCATGATTCCCGAAAGGACTCCGCAATATTAGACAGGAAAAACTCATCCTAAAATGTTCTTTGGATCATTCTGAATCAAAGCACTTATGGTCACAAAAATTTTTAACGATTAGTTTTCGAGCTACCAGCAATCAAAGCTAAGACTTTCTGTGAAATTTTTCCAAACCACTCCCAAAATTTTCTTCGAATCGTTCTGATCAAAAACTCTCACGGACAAAAAACTTTTTAACGACTAGTTTTCGAGCTACAGGCAATCAAAGCTGCACATACATTATAGTTATATTGTACGTAGCTCGAAAACTACTCGTTAAAAAGTTTTGGGGCCGTGAAAGTTTTTGATCAGAACGATCAGAGAAACATTTTAGGGGACCAGAACAACCCGAAGAACATTTTGAAAACGTTTCACAGAAAGTCATTTTCCAATCTAATATTGCGGGGTTCTTTCATCCCAGTGACATTGATTTGCCAAGACCTAGTTTACCATCTCTTGCCCAAAGCTAGTATTAAACCTTGATTGGCTGATACTTGCCCAATTCTTGTTCAAGGCTATAAATTAAGGCTAGGCAAGCCAGTTCGGGGCGCAAGAGCGCAAATTAGGACAAAACTTTGGTGTTCATTTTCTCCAAAACTATAAAAGACAGGGAGTTGAAATTGGCGGATAGCTTCAACTTGTTAAATATTCTTTATTCTTAGGAAATTTTATTTTTCAATGTTCAGGTTAAAAACAATTGTTTTCTATCAGAAAGCAAAAACCAAAATCCGTGCGCAACGAGTATTCTACCTTATGATTAGCATGAAGTATTGTAAGATAGCTCATATTAATCAATGAACGTGGATTCTTTTAATTTAATTTTATCAAAATTGATAAAAGTTTTTTTAATCAAATATTGATTCAAAAGTGCGATTATGTTTAACTAAAGATTTATATGTGGCTACTTTTAATTAAATATATTAATATTTGATGAAATATTGGCTAAAATCGAGATAGCTTCTTTTTTCATCTATAATTGTTTAGAATAACTTTTGCAATTTTTTATATGCTGAAAAAAAAAACGCTTCTAGCACATTCCGAATACAATAAGCTATCATACGTATTTTTACGACCAGAATTTTTATATTTTACCAATTTAAACTTGTCGACTAGACTATATATCATAAGACGTTAAATGAATACGTTATCCGGCTTGAAGGACCAAAATAGCTATGTAGACATTGGATTGTCCAGACAATATCCTGAGTTTTGGAATCCCTATAAATAATTAATAAAACGAAAAACCGCATTTAATTCGGTTCAAATCCGTTCACACAAGTTTTAATAAATATATAAAAAACCAAAACATAAAACCCATGTATTTTATTATTATACAGATATGATTCATATAACGTAAGCTATATTAAATATAATATACACTGTATATTAAATATAACCTGTGAAAACAAACAGTTGACTGAGTTAATTGGTGAATTACCTTGTAGAGACAGTGTTGATTACCTTATCACATTACACATATACTTATACATGTCACACATACATAACTGATAATCAAATATAAGTTGTATTTAAACTTTTGTTCTATCTCTAACAGTTTACAAGATGGGTACTACGGACCCAAGATCCAATTGACCTATGTTGCTCATTTACGAACTCGACCTCACTTTTTACGTCCTGAGTGCGCTGTAAAAGTTTCAGCTTGATATATATTTTTGTTTTTAAATTATCCTGTTCACAGACGGACGGACAACCGAAAATGGACTAATTCAATATCAATATCCAATATTTTTAAGCGTTACAAACTGGGGACAAATCTTAATATACTATGAGTATTTCATATATACATGGTATAATAAACACTGGCACAAATATGTTTAGATATAAAATATAATTATTTCAAATGCTCGAGTAGCTTTATAAAGTAAACTGAAAAGTGTTATTAACAAGGGGTAGTAAGTAGGTGTACTATATAGGATGGGACAGAGAAATGTGCGATTTTGAAAATACTGTAAAACAATGACGCATTAATTTTGCTTAATTATTTCAAAGGGATTTCTATAAAACTTTATAAATACATTTTTTTTATTAACAAAGTTTCCAAAAATCACTTAAAATTCCTAAGTCAGCAGGCTTTTTTATTATTATTATATCGTTCAAAGTTGGCTGAAAAAATGATGAATCACATAGGTTATCCTTCTTAATTGTATATTTCTGTATCACAAAATCTAGAGAGTGTGATAAAAAACTAAAATATTTAAACAATCTTGTAGTTAGTAATACCATAAAAATATAAGATAGTCGATGACATAATAACAAAATTTTAACTTAATTATGACTTCATCGAAGATCCATCATTTGATGAACAGAGATGATTATAGTTTAGAGTATTGATGATTGAAGAGCGATATCTATATTATCAAATTTATAAGCATCACTTGCACACAATATATTACATATTTTTGTAGTTGCATGGTATTGTAAAGCTAAAAATAACTCATTACTTGATTGCAAAGCATGTAGTTGGTTTATATGTATGTATGTACTGTGGATTTTACCTTATGGATTTTCTGTTTTATAGCGTTTTCAAAATCGTACAATTCTCTGCACACTTCTATGTATTTATACTTGGAGCCCAAAGTGTATAAATTAACATAAATTTAATAAAAATATTTTAATTTTGAATATTATTCTCTCAAGTTCATTTCTACTATTTACTAACACAGTTACTGGAAAGTGTAAACAGAGTGTCTTCTAACCCCAAATGTAGAATAAACAAATGAAATTTATAAAAGTAAATAACGAAAACTGATCGAAAATTTGTTGGTTTTTGATAGCGTCGGAAAATAATATATGCGTTTAAATTTCTAATGTTGACATTCAGTTCTTTTACTTTTGTCCCAATGTCTCCACATTTCTGTGATAAATTTGGTCTACAAGTAGCAAAACTGCTTCCCAGTAATTCAGGAAAATACAGATTTTTCTGCTTAAAAAATCCAAGTGAAATTTTTTCATCGGAATTGTCTTTATTCGGATTCAAGAAATGACCTATGAAAAGTCCATTGCAAAGGTCGCGAAAAAATGTTTTTATAAGTATCTCGATATTTTTTCAGCCAACTATTGCTTCTACGGATATTTTGACCAGAAAAATTTTCAGGTAAAAATTTAATCCGATCCCCTATAACAGGAATTATTATTTTTTAAATAATATATATAATTTAGCTTATCGCAAACTTAAAGTAAATGCACAAAATCCTTACAAATTTGGAGGGCGAAAGTATCGCTATTCTGAAGAAAAAAAACAGGTTCTGCCTATATTCCCGTAACTGTGTACTTTAGGCCAAAAATGATAATAACTTTTATTGTAGATAACTAACTACGGTCACGATAACTGCGACACTGAAATTTGCTGCTGGAAGTATGACATTAAAATTGTAAATATGTTAAATTACGACGAATGGGTTAGGTTAGGTTATATTGGCTGTCCACGAAGGACACACTTAGGCTATAGAGCCCATTGTGATACCATATACGTGTTTTACCATCTTTCCGCTGATAGTTTCATTTATCAGTCCCTCAATTTCAGAGGCTGAGTGCACCTCCTTCATGCATATACCATGCACTACATCAGCCCATCATAACTATTAATAATTGGCAATATTAATTAATTTTGTTGCGACGGCGGGAATCCAACCCGCTACCCTCAGCATACCGCGGACGGAATTGCTTACGCCTTAAACAACTGAGTAATTACGACGAATAGTCATAAGTAAAAAAATTTGATGGAAGCCACTTTGTATTTAGATATTCTAAATTCCTAAACTTTACCGTCTGCTAGTATTTCGTTCATACGGTCGTACATTTTCAATCATATAATACCATTAGATACGAAAAAAAATTTAATTTACATAAATTAAAATCAAATTACAAAATTTAATATACTTTATAGGATATTTTTGTATTCTCTATATATAGATAGTGCACGAAATATAATTAAAGATTTAACTAGTATTTGATAGGAGAAAGCGAGCGAGAGAGATGAACCACTTATAAATAGAAGACAGAGGGTGACAACAAGTGATAATAATTTTAATTATTTTCTAACAGGTTGAAAATTACAAACAGATGCATTGCTTTTGTTGCCTTTTTAAGGATCCTTCTCTTTTATATATAGAGATTTTAAATTACAGTAGAATTTCGATAACTTAAGTAGATATACAAGGATTGAATAATACAAGGGATTTCAAGAAAACTTTTCTATAAATACATTTCTTGATTAACAAAGTTTCCAAAAATCACAAAAAAATTCCTAGATCATCGGGTTTTTTATTATTATTTTATACCGTTCAAAGTTGGCTGAAAAAAATGATGAATCATATAGGTTATCCTTTTCAATTGGATATTTCTATATCAAAAAATCTAAAGAGTGTGATAAAAAACTATCTAAAATATTTAAACAATCTTGTAGTTAATAATACCATAAAAATGTAAGATTGTCGATGATATAACAACAAAATTTTAATTTAATTATGAGTTCATCGAAGATCCATCATTTGATGAACAGAGACGACTATAGTTAGAGTGATAATGGTTGAAGAGCGATATCTATATTATTAAATTTATAAGCATCACATGTACACAATATATTATATATTTTTAGTAGTTGCGTGGTATTGTAAAGCTAAAAATAACTCATTACTTGACTACAAAGCATGTACTTGGTTTATATGTATGTCCCGTGCAATAAACCAAAACTTGTTTACAATACTGTAGGTTTACAATCACCTTAAATAAAATAAAATGAAGTTATTATAATAATATTTTGGAAGTAAAAAAGATAGAATAAAAGAGCGATTTGACAAAATATTTTACCAATAAAATTTTCTTTTATAAAACCGTTTTTATTGTAAAAAAGAAAAGGATTTATATTCCCTTTACCCCACAAATAGAACGAAATTTTCTGCTAGTACCATATAAACATAAATTCTAACTTTATTGTATTAATAAAAACATTTATATACTAAAATTTTGACAGCTTTTTTTTCCATCGTTGTTTTTTAAAAACATTATAACCATAAGTTTTGAATATGTATAAACAAAAATTATATTATATACATAATAAACACAATTTACCTTATTCAAAAATTATGTCATAACCATATTCAATGAGATAGAGAGAAAATATTTATAGAAAAGAGAAGAAAAATGAAGATATGAAAATTTTTATTTTTCAAAATATTTTAACAAATATTAAAAATAATATTTAGTATCCCAGTTTTCTGTATTTGATTTTAATCTTCATATAAATATTAGTCGGGTAAAGGAATACATAAAATCGCTATTCTTAGGGAGTGCTCCCATTAAAAAAAGAGGGAAATAATATGGAGAGGAAAAGGGTAAAGTCTCGACTGATTTATCGACGCCCAGTCTAAATCGCTAATGATAGAAGTTTGAAATATCGAGTCCTTTAAGAAAGGATTTTTCGAAATTCATCTCCTAAAAGATTGAAATAATGGATGAAAGTTTGTATGAACAAAATCAACTCAAATATTTCAATTTCAATTAAAATATTTCCAAAAATTTGTCCCAAAAGATGATAGCTCTCTAAGTATCCTTTTCTTATCATCTGATGTCCTTGACCATCGCATCACTTTGATATTGATTTAAAAAGGAGTGTTATAAGTTTAAAGTGTTTATCTTGTCTGTGTGTTTCTCAGTGGCACCTAAACGATCGAACCGATTTGATTGAGAACATTTTATAGCTACGTTTCCAAAAATCGGTTTACAAATAATAAATCGCATTTGTTGGGGGTTTTTTAAATTTAATAAATTTCACTTGTTAGCATGTTTTACCTAACATACAAAAAAACAACTTTTATGTATAAAATATAATTTTTAATAAAAAGTATAAAACTGAAACATAATATAGGTATTAAATTCTATAAATAGACGCCAGCTACTAAACCAAAAATTTGCTCGTTACTTTATAAAATCATACTAGTTAAAATTTAAACATTGTTTTATCGAAATATAAATTAATTTAAACAATTGTTATGGGTGTAGGTAAAATGTAATATGGAACAAAGAACAACATTCTCTTGATTCTGAGAACTAGCTTAAACAACACCACTTATATTGCATTGATTATTATATTTTATGAATATGTTACTGGCAATATGCATATTGCAAACATTTGCTGAAACCACTAAAAATTTTATACCATACTCTTCTAAAATAATGACAACGTCATCGCGAAGTTGGCCGTTTCATATTGAAATAAAGTAAAAATACTTTCAAACAATTTCCTTATCATTGGAACAAGTCAAGAAAAATATTTGTATTTACAATAGAATGGAATTGAATTTAAAATATGAATTCATTGATACAAAATCATTGAAGTTAACTAAACAAAATCATTACTTTTATGAAATAGATTGATTTTAGTTTAAAGTCATGCATTTTATTGACGAAAAATAAAATTGTACTTAGTTGGAATAATATAATCGTGTAAATAAAGCGAATCGATGAATTAAAAGAAAATTTCTTTAGAGTTTGCTTTAAATAGAAAATTTGTTTATTATGATCGCATATCTATCATGTGTAGTCCATATGTGATTGAGCCAACTATATGAAGATTGTTGTTGCTAACTTATAGAAAGTTTGAAATAAACTTATTGATTGTTTTTATAATGTAAACAATATTTTTTTTATATATATATAACAAACATCGGTAGCGCAGTTGATTAAGTTTTAGACACTTAAATAGTAGTCCAAATGTCGCTGGTAGAAAAAAAGGGAAGAATACTTTTAATATGTATATTGCCAGTAACATATACAATATACACAGAATTTTCATATAATATCCTTTTGCAAAATATGAATATTCTCTTTCAAAACATAAGTATAATAACTGGGTAATAATATTACCTCACAAAATATAACGTGTTGTATTAAGGGTTCTTCAAAATGGATTTACGTTTTTTTTTTTAAATATCCCGTATTCACAGACTTGAATTAAATAAACTTATACAATAACAATATATGTTCTGTTTATCGTTTATTAATCACCTTACCCTACATTTTCGCAATTTTTAAAGAACAATTCGTGTTCTTTTTTAACGTTTGTTATAGGGCACTTCTACTGCTCCTACAAATAGAGTAAGAGAAGCAATATATTTAACAATAATACAACAATCACATTTATCATTGCACTGTAATTGCGCCCGTTCACAATGACTGTCCATTGAGAACTCTTCATACAGACTGGGTTATACTGAACTCTCCATATCAACTGACTTTAAACCGTTTACATGAAAACCGTACAGTATTTGCACAAAAACCTAAGATGTGAGACTCAATTGGATTCTTCTGGAAACGACCTTTACAGCCACCCACAATACTAGATTCGATGCAATATTTTTTTAAATATAATTTTTTAGACATGTTTTGGCATTTTTTTCTTATTTAAAAAAATAAAAAATTCTCTTTATTAAACATTATCGAACGACATTATCAAACTGTTAAATACTTGTTTTGTTTTAAAGGAAACCAACTGTCTTGATTCGAAGAAAGTTTATATGAGATAGAAAAATAATTTTAATAAGACATTTTTATCAAGATTTTGTGATGACGAAGTTTTTTGTGTTTATAAAATAAAATCAATTTATATTCTGCTTTTGTTTATGTTTCTAAAACAATTCTTGAACAGAACTAATTATTTCAAAACAATAGTTTATTGATAAAATAAACATTACGTATAGGCACCATCCACTCGCACGCCAAACCTGTTGAAAAATCGACGGTAAAAAATCGAATCGAAACCATGTTAATAATTTTTAATTTTGTGAAAAATGTTTGAAATGTGTTATATGAATCAATTTAGCTACTGACGATGATCGAGTTGCAATCGAAATATCGAAAATTTAGCGAAATGTAAGTAAATTGTATGTTTTTTACTGCAGTTTTGTGGAGGAACTACTTGAAATATTTTCTGCGTTGTCGGCTGTTCTCACGTGCGTAAGAACACGTTATTTATTTGAGGAATTCAAATTATACTTTCAATTTCTCCAATTTTGACGTGTTTTGAAATAATTTACAGCGGATAGTCAAAATAATTATTCAATAATTATTTAATTAAAGAAGATGTAATATAGAAGAAAACTTTCTTTCTTTCAGAAGCTGGATTAGATTAATCTTCGATAACCAAATAATGATTTAACAAAATAATTTAAATTTAATTTACAGTTTGATTCACTCTCTTCTTCAATAAAATCCAAGTATTATATACAAACACAAACCGAACGAACGCCCACTCAATTTAAACTAATCCTTTTATTAATCTGATTAAATTGATATTGTAAGACGTGTTTTAAATGAATGTTCAGTAGGAGTTGGTGAATTTTCAAGTTAATTTTGGCCAGGTACATGATAATTTTATAATATTCATAGCTTTACTACAGAAACCTGGAAAATTAAGGTGTATTTTTTTTTCGTTTTGAAGAGGGTTACTTTTGACCGGTTCTTCTTACAGACAAAATTATTTCTTGTCCAGATTATTGTGTTTTGAATACATATAGATACAATAATTGATTCCCTAAGTTTTCTTTTATACAAAAGAAGGATTATTCACCTTGACAACTGGGCATTAATTTTTAGAAATGTGCCGACAATAAAAATCCTTGTCTAATAAAACTTAAGTCAATTTTTTTTTAAACAATAAATATATAATATTATTCTTACATTTAGCCTAGGAGGTGTTCGAAATTTCATTGATTTCTGATGAATAATCGTCTATATATTGACAAACAGCTTTATGGACTGACTTATTCTAGACCGTGATCGGACAGAAAGCGTGCCTTGTTAAATTTATAATACATATTTAAAATTTCGTGAGTGGCTTCCTTTTGGCAAGTTTATCAAACTTCTATTTACGACTTTTTAATAATTATTAATGTTATCAAGTGGCCATAGTGTCTGACAAATTCCATGTCGCGTTTTTCCAGAATAGGTTAAATTGCCGTTATCATTTGAAAACGCAGCACTTTCGAAAAAAGTCGTATAGAGAAAATTGATAGACTCGCCGAAAGAAAGCCACTCACGAAGTTTCAAGTATGTATTAATCATTTAACAGAACACCTTTTCTGTCCCACGGTCTTTAAATAGTCTTAAAATGGATTTCAAGGGGACCTATTACACAAATTTTGGAGATTTATATAGATTTTGAGGTAGTTTGCATTAAACAAGCTTTTTCAAGAAGTATAATGATATCCAGGAAATCCCATAATAGGTTTGTAAAACAAATTGATCTATCACATATGGTATTATAATTATAAATGACATTTTTTTAAGCTCTAAAATCTGCTTATGTCATATCATAAAATCAATTATTTCCTGTCATTTTCCAAAATCAGTATTGTTTATACCTCTGGGATATTCAATACATTGCATGTGCATATACATATATACAGTTCATATATTTTAACGTAGGCAAACCGTACACGAATATGATTTTAAGATAACACAACAATCAATTAAAAACAAACTATTCACTTTTTTGGCTTCCAGTGAGGTTAAATTCATCACACAGTATAAAGATCAGCAAGCGTGGATCTAAAGAAAGGAGTAATCGGGACACGAGTTGCCACTAATACAAAACTAAAGTCAACTATTTTTAACTCTCGAACTAAAAATATATAATATATTGTGTGCAAGTGATGCTTATAAATTTGATAATATAGATATCGCTCTTCAATCATCAATACCCTGACTATAGTCGTCTCTGTTCATCAAATAATGGATCTTCGATGAAAACTCATTAAAATTTTGTTTTTATATCATCGGCAACCTTCTATTTTTATGGTATTATTATAAACTACAAGATTGTCTAAATATTTTAGATAGTTTTTTATCACACTCTCTAGATTTTTTGATATAGAAATATCCAATTGAAAAGAATAACCTATAAGATTCATCATTTTTTCAGCCAACTTTGAACGATAAAATAATAATAAAAAATTCGATGATCTAGAAATTTGTTGTGATTTTTGGAAACTTTGTTAATCCAAAAATGTATTGATAAAGTTTTATTGAAATCCCTAGTATTATTCAATCCTTGCATATCTCCTTTAAGTGATTTTCCAAGAAATGTTTTATTAGTTTTTTACAAAGTTGTGCCTACGTTATAATATTGAACGTATACTTATAATACGTACATACTACATTTAATTGAAACCGCTAAGTAATATTTTAATACAATTAAAGTAAAACAACAATAATATCAGAACGAACATATAGAACAAGCATTGTTATACATACTATTGTTGTATAGTTTTGTTGTTTTGTGAATATTATTGTCGGATAATATTAGTGTTTGTAATCAAACCGCATTATAATTTGTACAACTTTTGGATACAAATACAATAATTTAACACTTATGTTATGTTAGTTGCATATATGTATGGAAAATTATATTTCTATCTTATTCTATTTAGAGTATTTACTACATGAACTTTCAATTATGATACAATGTTCACAAATTGTATGCGATTATTTAATTTAAGCTATTTGAGAATAGTAGAGCAACTCTTTTTAATCGACAGATATTTCAATTTGAAATTCGTTTTGATTTTGGAGGCAAAGTTGACTTTTTAGAACATGAACATTCAAATATACGATATTTAGTATTGCCTACCCAATTAAATCAATTTACAATCAATTATTGTTTTATGATAATCCCCTCTATATTATCTAAGTGACACCCTACTAATTTAATGAATTTGATAGGTGTGTGAATTCATAAATCTTTCTATTTTTCCCATAGCCATATCTCCTGAATCAGGCCACAGATTGAAATTTGGTAAAGAACTTTTCCATTTGTCTTGATAAGCTTAATTTACTGGTATAATTTTCTGCTATCAATCACAGAACACCCTGTATATACATATATACAATTGCTCGTTTAAATATATAAGATAATGTACCATTCTAAATGTTCCATCACTATAATATACTCTTTAATGATATACTATTTTGTTACCTGGTATGGTAGTTACAGTTAAATTACCTAATAAATAGTCTTTTGTTTAATATTTGATTTATAGGCAGCCAATCATTATTCTAATAATCTTCAAAATAATAGATACTGTACCTATTTTATAGATTATATAGATAGGTAGGTAGTTATATATAGTATAGTTTGGTGTCTACTATAAGTCAAATATTGGGAATTGGTGTAAAATTTAATGGAACAATGATTACTTGAATAATTAGAAAGGTATAGACAGGCGTAATATGTTTAGATTTTATTGGAGAAGAAAGTTTAAATCTAGTAGTCAATCTTTTGTCTAGATCTCACTGACGAGATACAAAAAAAGGCTTCGTTTCTCATTTTTACTGTTACGAAGACATTGAGAACTTTTAGTATGGATAGCTTAGTATGTCGAATGCATTCTTGTTAGTTATTTTTTGGCAAATAGATTTTCCGGATCTTTTTTCCAAGCATATTTTTTCGGGGCTATTTCTTCCTAGATATCTTATACGCAATCCAACAATAAGTGAAATCTCTTTTTGAAGTCTCAAGAGAAAATAAAATTCTAAAAAACACAAAAACCAATTCATTTGTGACTAGATAACAGTTCTCGAGGTATCGCAGAAATTCTGGCTAGAAAATTTCGAGCAATACCATAAAAAATATACTCTTTCTGAAAATGAGTTGTACCAATTTCTGAAACAAAAAGTTTTTTTTCAAATTCCTTTGATTTTGCCAAACTCTTGAGAATATTTGAAATAAATTAAGGAAAAAAATATTCTCCAATATTGATAAAACTTAATACACAAGGTAATTTTGACCCAAAAAAAATACAGAAATCGTGTTCGTTTGGATAATTGAGAGAATAGTTTATCGTCCAAAATCACATAGTAAAAACGATTTCTTGAATCAACTCGCAGAAATTTCTTTAGCAAGTAAAAATGTAAAAATGTTTATATGTGGCTAAAAATGATATCTCCTGATGGCATTATATTTTAGTTCAGGTTTTTTAGTCTGTATGAATTTCGAAAACAAAAATCAAGGAACAGTTTGGATAAATCATAAATCATACTGTTAACTAGGGAATTTTGAAAATTGTATAATAAATTACAGAAAACCAATTACATAGCGATCAATCCCGTTAGAGTTGATTTATGATTAGACTTTTTAAATATTGACAAATTTCATCTTTTTTCAACTCTAGAATAAATAATATTAGGTGGTACCTATTTATAAATTGAACACATTGATTTGTTAAATAGTGTGGTTTCTGTATTTCTAATGAAACTCAAATACGTAAAACTAATAATACTCTCTTGTTTTGATTGATATAAATTAAGGTTTACCTATTTATACATATAAGGTACTGGAACCATAAATTTTCTAAATTAAATTTCTTAAACTTGTTACTAAATTTGGCTCAATTCATTTCGAAAAGTGAAATGGTATAATAATTTTAGGTAATTCAAAATAATAATTCAAAAGGACAAAGTCAACTCAAATATTTCAATTTCAATTAAAATATTTCCAAAAATTTGTCTCAAAAAATGATAACTCTCTAAGTATTCTTTTAATCTCATCTGATGTCCTTGACCATCACTTTGATATTGATTTTAGGATGTATGAGCATGACAACAATGTTTGATTTAAAGGCTCAAAATTTGTTTGTAGGTAGTCTTTTACTCAAAGAATATGTGGTTAAAATTTCAGCTTAGGTATCCGTGCAAATTTTTAAGAAAAAAGTCATTAAAAATCGATATAAAATACATTGGCTCTTATGGAGGAATCTCAAAAAACGACATTTTTTGGAAGTTTTTGATAATTTTCATTTGGAATGAATGAAAACAAATTTAAAAAAAACTTTTTAATAGAAAGTAAACATATTAGCAATGAATTAGAAAAGAAAAAAACTAAGTGTCACCGTCCATATAAGGGATGTAAGAGCAGGGTAGATTAAGGGTTGAAATTATTTTTACCTTATTTTCAACTTTGATGATAAATTTTGTTATAACTTCATGAATGTAGACGAAAAATAAGAATAAAATTTTTTGATATGTGTCTTGGTTTTCGAAATATCGAAAGCTAAATAATTAAACAAAATTTTCGATATTTTGAAAATTAAGCCAGATATCGAAAAATTTTATTTTTACTTTTCGTCTTATATCGTCAAGTAATAATATAAATTTATCATCAAAATTGAAAATATCTATTTTTAAATTTGTGTCCCCACTACCATCCTCATACATCCTTAAATCAAACATTGTTGTCATGCTCATACTTAAGTTTTGTAAATTTCACTTGTTTTAAAATTTCTTAAATATTGATATTTAATGAAACATTGGCGAAAAACAAAATTACTTTTTTTCATCTTTAATTGTTTATAATTTGTTCTTTCTTTCTGGCGAAATTTCGAATCCAACAAGTTCACGTATTTTTACGATCAGTATTTCTATATTTCACCAATTTGAACTTGTTGACTAGACTATAAATGACATACTGAGAACTGAGCAAAATTAATTACAATTGGTTTTTAAAATATCACCACCATGTTTTGATTTAATGTAATTATTAATACTATTTCCATTAACGTGTTAGCTCTAGCCAGCGAGCTACACCAATGTATTTTAAAACATGTGTTGTTTGGTATTGGTGTATGGTATGAAAAAAAAAAACAACAAATAATACCCCCAAAGTTTTATGTCCATTTAACCAGAAATATTGATAATTCATTTTTCAAATAGTCTGTAACAAAAGATTGGTATGGACAAGCAAGATAAATATTTTTTATTTGCTCTTTAGTTCTTGAATCCAGATTATCAAAAGTCAGAACTGCGAAATTTTGATCGTACTCTAAATTTCTTCACTGAAAAAATAATTTTTAATTTCCAACCAATATGAGGTTGTCTCAATATCATCGCAAGATCAAATATGGCGAATGATATTACCGTACGGGGCTGAGTGGTGAAGTTGACACAAACGCATGAGTTGCTTGTATGAAAGAAATATACCGTCTCAAAAATTTCAAATATTGTTGTTTTGAAATGCAATATAGTTTTAAACAATCTATTTTTGATTGGTTCTACCACTTAAATACTGATGTGATTGTCACAACTACATGAGCAGATAGAGATAGATTTCTTCGAATCGCATTTGAACCAGGGAAATATGATTTACTATTGATTTTAGTGTCCTAAGTTTACAGCTTAACCAACTGTGCTACCGATGCTTGTTAAACATATATATAAAAAAAAAAGATTTATATTATAAAAATGATCAATAAGTTTATTTCAAATTTTCTGTAAGTTAGTAATAACAATCTACATGTAGTTGACTCAATCACATATGGACTAGACATGATAGATATGTGATCATAATAACCAAATCCTCTAAAGCAAACGCAAAGAAATTTTCTTTTAATTCATCGATTCGCTTTATTTACACGACTATATATTCCAACTAAGTACAATTTTATTTTCCATCAATAAAATGCATGACTTTAAACTAAAATCGATCTCTTTCATAAGAAGTAATGATTTTGTTTATTTAACTTCAGTGATTTTGTGTCAATGAATTCATATTTTAAATTCAATTCCATTCTATTGTAAATACAAATATTAAGCTGTACTTGTTCCAATCGTTAGGAAATTGTTTGAAAGTATTTTTACTTTGTTCCAACTTCGGGATGTCGTTGTCATTAGTTTTCAATGCATATAATCGCCTTTCTTGCAGGGATAAAAACTTATCCATGATTCTGTTCAATTGTAACCATCTTGCTTGTCCATCCCTAACTAACACATAAGCTAGAATGTTTAATTTCGTGGTCATTACCGCATAGTCCTCTATTATATATCGTGGAGCAATGTAAATGGTTATTACTACATAGTTGTTTTACATTAGTCCTGATCAGGTCTCCCATATTAACTTTTTATACATATGGATTCATTTGTATAAATCGATCCATGTATTAGGTATTTCAATTTAATTATTTGATTCGTATAAAATTAAAAAGTTAATTAATTTTTAACACTGTTAGTAATTAACATAAAAATATAATTGTATTTATGAGGATATTGTGATTATATTTTTATTACCAATTACCAAAAAAAAAAAACAGTATGATTGATTACTATAATTTTTTATTGCTTTAAATACAAGTCGTGGATAGAGTCTGGTGCGATCCTTGAGATCCACAGGAATAACTTCTCCCAGCATAATAAAAACTTTAACAAGTGTAATTTAAAAAATTTTAGAAAACCCCCGTCAAATGTGATTTATTTCTTGTGAACCGATTTTTGGAAACTTATCTATAAAATGTTCTCAATCAAGTCGATTCGACCGTTTAAGGGCTACGATGCCACTGAGAAACACACAAACGCATAGATAAACACTTTAAACTTATAACACTCCTTCTTAAATCAATATCAAAGTGATGGTCAAGGACATCATATGAGATGATAAGGATACTTAGAGAACTATCATTTTTTGAGACAAATTTTTGGAAATATTTTAATTGAAATTGAAATATTTGAGTTGACTTTGTTCTTTTGAATTATTGTTTTGAATTACCTAATTATTTTACTGTTTCACTTTTCGAAATGAATTGAGTCAGGTTTATTGAAGCATTCATTTCCATAGTTAATTATTTATATGTTAAAATTATATGTCATGCTTTTCCCAAACTGAAGCGATTTTGACGCTCATCGCCAATTTTTTTCGGGTACAGAGCACAAATCTAGCACTTAAAATATAGCTAACAACACTCTTCGTTAAATTTCTTTTCAAATGACATCAAAAAAATTAAAATCGATTCATACGCGTAGACGCTACGATGCCACAGACAGACACACACATAGTTGTCAAACTTATAACACCCCTTTTTTTAGTTCGGGGGTTAAAAACGAAATTTCACTATCAATTTTCAAAATTGTAGTTTTGGTAGCTTCGAAGATATATGGGATAGAGTGCAGCTATATAGATAGCCAAAAGCAATTATTATCTACATAATGTAAATGTATATTTTGATTTAATGCAATTATTAATTCCATATCCATTAGCCAATAATATATCAATATTATGTTACAGTTAAACTCCTGTATAGTTCAAAATTTGAGAAGTATGACCAACATTTAGTAGTTTTACATAGTAGGTTTATCAAAATTGGATAAAATTTGGATTTGATAGAACAAAATTAAATTTTTTGGATTTTGATGACGTCATGAAGTTCAAAAATTCGTTGTTTTTGATAACACAGTCAAATTTGATCCGATCTTATTGGAATTTTTTTTGAGACCCACTAATTTTGGGTCACTCTTTTCAGCTGTGATGTTAATTTTTCGCTAGCTATCACTTATGTGCTCAATTTCGGGACCAGGGCACCACAATCTTGAAGTCTATTACAGCTAGGTTAATTTTGATCACAAATCTGAAAAATATGACCCAAATTTAGTAGGATTACATACTTTTTTTTTATCAAAATTGGATTAAATTTGGATGTAATAAAGCAAAATAAAATTTTTTGGATTTTGATGACGTCATAAGGTAAAAAAAATTCGATGTTTTTGAGAACGCAGGCAAATTTGATCCGATCTTAATGGAATTTTTTTTGAAACCTACTAATTCTGGGGACACTTTTTTCAGCTGTGATTTCAGTTTTCACTCTGTATTATTTATTTTATTTATTATCAACAAAATTACGTATCAAATCAGTTCTTTATGCAAAATACCCCAGTATTTACTTTGGAATATCAGTAATTTTATACGATTTAAGTCGATATTTTTGGATAAAAATTAATATAGAAAATTATTTTATCCAAATCAGAGAAAACAAACTTTCTTAAATAATTCTAAAAGCTGATTCATATCATTAATTAATACTTTCATTAGAAATATTAGCAAAAGAACTGATTTTAATAGACAAAATAAATGAAAGTCTCAATAACTGTATCAAAGAAGTAAGTATTATATAAATTCATTCTTATTAGTATTTAAGTCGTTAATAATCTTATTAACAATACAAAAAGTGGTAAATAATATAATAATAATGATAAACAGATTGAATTGAATTGCGTGAGAATATACAATCATTATTTATATTATATTATTTTGTTGAACTCTGATAATAATTATTTACTGTTCATCCTATATTTATAGTGTGATCCGATTTTTAATTCTAAAAAAAAAAAATGTTGGCAAAAAAAGTTATTTCGTTTCGTTTACAGTAGTTTTTTTGCTGATTTGGTTGCTGAGAAAAATTTGGAGAAAAATATTTTGCAGATAAAAAAAATAGCAAGTATAACGTAGCAAGGTACGATAGGAATATAGTTCCTACCGGAAGTCCTACGACATCTCTCGATCATTTTTTATTCAGTATCTATGCTGTGTTAAAAGATACTCTGTGCCCTTCTTTAAAGACGAGTTTTATTAGTAGCAAATACAGCTGAAAGATTTTATCAAAGCTACATTTTCGTTTCTTTTGTTTCATGCAAGCTTTGAGACGTATAAATAGCAATATAGCAATGAATGGAGATCTGGAGATTATCTTGTGTGCATAGTCTGCAAATGGAATCAACAATATGAAAATGAAATGATGAATGCAATCAAATCATTGACATCTTTATGTTATTGTGGTTTTAATTTAATCATCGATATCCAGTTAAATGAGAAAACATGCGATTAAACTCTAGTTAATGCTAGGCCTGTATTCTAGAGTTAATGGTAATAGGGTATTATCGCAAAAATAAATTATGAAATTTGAAAAAAGTGAAAATTTATGTAAAAGTATACTTAAATATTCTGATTTCGAGTCATAAAAGCACATTTTTCTTTTAAAATATTAAAATTAAAAAGCAGTAAACCTTGTTGTGATGTCGTAGCGGTATGAGTCATAGACCATCAGTCAGTTCAGTGTAGACAGCTGGGTATAATATATCCATAGATAATAAGTATTTATATTTATTATAATTAGATGTCTATGAATATATCTATCAAACTTATTTGTGTTATTTCGTATAGTGATACCGATATTACGTCATCAAATTGGATGGCCGCGTTTTTGACAGTTTAAAAAAGGTTTAAAATTTAATTTAAGTTTTTGGCAAGAAAGCGTGTGTATTTTTCCGAAATAAATTTTTGGTGGCTTTTTATTAGCAAAATCAACATGTTGAAGTACTTTTTCAAAAATAATGGAATACCCTATTGTAATAAGCAGAAATTAACTTGTTTCATACCCTCCAGAAAATGCTATTAATTCAGATGATACAGTATATGTCAAATATAATCTGATGTGGGGGTAATAATACGCAGCACCTTTCTATGGGAATTACAGGTCGATACCTATGTAGATGAGCTAATTTTAATAGAAGAGTCCAAAACAAGATTTAATAAATGTGTAACAATAATCCACAATATATTCTTTTCCACCTGGGTGCACAAAACGTGTCGGTAGGTACTGATGAATAAACCTTGTTATTTGGAATATATTTAAACATTTGTAATGTAGTAACTAATTCTAAATCACCTTTTAGATGCTTGCTTGCATACATTGAAACGACGTGTTGTTTGTTGCATATTCTATTGTGAGAATAGGTTAACCTAAATAAAGATATGAATTGTTTTCATCACAAAAAGGATGATGATAGCAGTATATAGTATTGTAATGCAAAAAGTATGTGTTTATGTGTGTTCATAGAAGAAACTTCAATCTGTTCATTCAGATATTGGCTAGCTAGAATCCGCTAATTTGTATTCTGGCTAGTTATTCATCTCTAAATACACTATAAGATCAATCTGGAGAAAATTGGCAAAGACAGAAGCATTGAAAGGTCTAGACTTTGTGAGGTAGAAGTAGTGAAGCGAAGGTCAAAGCGTGGCAAGTAGGTAGTTTTCTAAGCCTTCTTCACTGACCTCAAGGGATTCGTCACCTCAACCTTTTCCACATAGGGTGCATTTCTAAACATCCCTCGTGTTTTTTACGAATGATACCTCTTTTTTAGTTGTTTTACCTCGAGTTCCCTATTTCTGTCGACCCAAACATTGTACTCAGTCAGTCATTCTAGGGAACATTGTGAAAGAACAGGATCATTTAAAGACCTATAAAGATTTAGTAGTGGTAAAAGTAATGAATAGAAGGCTGAAGTGTAGCAAGAAGGTCTTTTCCTAACATTTTTCACCGACCTCAAGGGATCTGTTCTCTCAACGACTTCCATCATATATTGCATCTCGTTTATTTCCCCTAACTCTTCTTAAACCTAACCTTATTCGGTCCTTCTTAAACCTCCCCGTATTATTTATGAATAACACTTCCACTTCAGTTGTTTTATCACGAATTTCCTATTAGTGATGAGAATCAAGATCAAAACCAGATTAATTTAACAGTCTTTATCTTACAGATTTTGCTCTTTGTCTTACACATTGGTCTTAGTCCTTTTATAATTAACTGTTTCTCTTTAGCGTGTTTACTGGTCGGTACTTTGATCTTCCTCTTACACATATGCAAGGTCTAACAAGGCTTGCAAGACCAAGACAAAGATGCAAATCTCTTTGCATTAAATTAGTTACACAAAAATGGTCATATGCAGTCTTGGTTCTGGTCTTGGTCTCTATTGCGAGAATAATTTGCCAGAACATAAAGGAGTGTATCATCTGTCTCCACACACTATGGACAGGTTGCTCTATCACTTCATCATATCTTTGAGTCTACAATGACCTCCCCTTTAAAAGAGATCATCAAAAGGAATGTGTCAAACTGACTGATAATAATGCTTGATTTTAAAAGCAATTAATATTTCCAAAATAGGACGTAAAACCTATAGTTGTACCAGCCAATCAGTTAATTATTTTTCTTCTATCTTACTCTCAGACAAAAAATGCAAAAGTGATTTATCTAAAAACAACTTACAAATATAATTATTCTGTGCTTCAAAACTTTGTAATCCGTATGATGTATTGTAAAACTCACCTGTAACAAATAAGAGAAAATATAATTAGATTAATTAAAAATAAATATAAATTTATTTATATTAAAAATTTTGATCTATCTTCTAAGGACTTTCACTTAGTTTTAATCCTAATTGGGATATAGTAATTTTGGCCGGACAAAACCAAATAAATTTTTAGACATTCTAAGTGCTTTCGAATTGTTCTTGATCGTCTACATTTATATTTATAGTACAGATCACAGTACATAATAATAGTATGCATCAATTACCACCACCAGAGTCAGGTGGTGATAGAGTTAGTGGTTCACAACATATAAAACAGACTAGGTTACAGCACATTTACCTACATAGCATCCAAACCACTACAATATTTTCCAAGTACACAAATATCATCAAACTAGATAGAAGTAGGTATCTAAATAGAAAACTAGAAAAAACTATCTACATAGAACCAGCGCCCAAAATACCAAATTTCATTTCAATGAGCTTTAGATCGACTTGCCAGACGATATACAATCAAACCTTCTCACATCAGTTACTGCAAAAACTTTGTATTTGGTAATTATGTTGCGAGCTGAAGCTTGTTTTTCCAAATGACTAGGATACTCGTTCATGGGTGTACTAAGGAAAGGGAAAGTAAAGACAGCTTACCCCACCCTGGGAGGTACAGAAAAAACTTTTCCAAAACTCCGTGCGCATTGACCTCTACACCGCGAAAAATAGTGAGCGGAGCTTAACCGTTAAGCCGATCTTCGGGCATTTTGAGGTGATGCTTAGTTTAAAAGGAACATTCATTTGTCACTGTTGTCAAAGAGCAAAACTTCCAGAACGAGGATTTGGTAAACATTTTGGCACGCACCTTCATTGCCAATATCGAGTACTTCGAGTGAGTTAATTTTTGACGTCCTGCCCGGAAGCGCGTTTTACCAAAGTTTAGTTTTGGCGGCTCATATATTACGAAAATCATCGTCCCCAATTGAAGGATATGGTTTAAAAAGTTGAGCCCAAGAGACTTTTACCAATTTTTCATTTTCTTGGGAGAGGCAAGGTTTTGTTACATTTTTCTGAACTCTTCTCCAGAGTGAACTCGAAATAGCCTAATCAGCTAGGTAGTCATTGAAAATTCTCAATGGAGCTAGCTCCCAAACCCATTCCCCTCTGTGCGTACTGGTCTGGCTTGAGTGTTTTTTCTTTGAGCTTGTATCTTATTAAAGGCAAAATCTGATGCTATGCGATAATAAAGACTGATAAAATGCAATGGGAAGTTTCAAATTCATTATTTACGATCTGCACTGTTGATCTACTGCTAAGTTAATCGGCAAAATGTTGGCTTTGCAAGCTCCTGTTTTAAACATTTCTAAGTACACAAAATATTACCAAACGTATATAGAAATAAATAAACTAGAAAAAAGTACCCTATTGCAATTCATTTCAAATGTGAATGAATAGTAGTACACAGATTTGGATAAATTGTACTTTATGTGATTTTAAAAAACATGATAGTAGCAACACGAAAAATGTAAAACATTATGGCTGGTAATATCATCATTCTCTCATGACGATACTATATGGGTGTAGGTATAATGGTTTTTTGAGTAAATATATTTATTTAGAAAAAAAACCTCAACCCCATTGTCAGCAGAGGTTGGTTTGTCTTTTTGCCTCTGCAAATAAGAGAAATAGGACCAAATGTTGTGCCTTGTTGACAATGAACCTTAGATCATAGTTCATTTTTATGAAACGTATTGCTATCTGTATGACAGGCAATAGATAACCGGAGAATAAGCAACCGGTTGATATTTATCGAGGCTAATCCGTTTAGCCGATTTTTTTGAAACAATCCGTTTGAGACGACGCAAAGTTGGAAAGAACCATTTGGAAGATTGCATTTTTGAAGATTGTACAGAAAGTTTAGACGAGTCTTCATCAAAATTTTGCATTTTTTTGCGTTAAAGGCACGCAAAGTTTGATAAAATATTGCGGTGATTTAAAGACAAATCCTGTATCTGTGTCAGAAACACATCGATGTACGGTGTGCACAAGAAAGAAGGCCGACCATAGATGAGAAACTTAAACTGATATTAATATTTCATTAATACTTCTCCCTAGATTAAACTATAAAGATTTCATATTAAAGAACACGTCCTCAACTACAATTTATTGAGAGTGATTCAAGAAACATTATGTTTTGTGGTTTACCTTGGATCAAACAGTAATAGAATGCAAGGTACAGGAATGTCCCCGATAGAAATAAAAAATGTATACATGAAAATGTATACTGTAAATATAATTCGTCGGTCGTTGAAACATTTTGCACAAATATGTTTATGAGTTTCATAATCTCTAACAAAAGATGAAAATATATAAGTTATACGAGATCACTTTTTATAATGAAACAAACATTTGTGTACTGTTTTTTCGAATTTTTGTATGTTTGTACGTCTATGTACAGAGACTATAGATAACCATTGGGAATTTCCAAACAGATTTATATCATGTCAGACATAACCAGGCGTACTTTTTTACTATCGAAATGTAGCAAAGGTAAAATATGTTTGACATGTAAAATATTACAAAAATATGATGAAAAAAATGTACGATATTTCATTTTCTTTAATGAAAACCATGCATTTGTTGTTTTTCTTCCATTTTTAACGCGAAATGCGAAAATGCGATTTATTCCTTGTAAACCGATTTTTGGAAACTTAGCTATAAAATGTTCTCAATCAAGTCGGTAAACACTTTAAACTTAAAACACTCCTTCTTGAATCAATAGCAAAGTGATGGTCAAGGACATCAGATGAGACGAAAAGGATACTTAGAGAGCTATCAATTTTTGGGACCAATTTTTGGAAATACTTTAATTGAAATAGAAATATTTGAGTTGACTTTGTTCGTTTGAATTATTGTTTTGAATTACCTAATTATTTTACCATTTCACTTTTCGAAATGAATTAAGCCATCCATGTTTATTTGACCATTAGTTTCCATAGTAATTACTTATATGTTAAAATTATACGCCATGCTTTTTCCAAACTGAATCGATTTTGAAAATGATCGCCAAATTTACATATGACCGTTAAATTGTCCTTCAAATGAAACCAAAAAAATTAAAATCGGTTCACCCGTTAAGGAGCTACGATGCCATAGACAGACACACACACACATAGCGATCAAACTTATAACACCCCTTTTTTAGTTCGTGCGTTAATAATACCAACTTTCAGATAATTAGTCTGTATATAGAGATTATATGGCGTTCTCATAAGTTTTTCTTTTTCGTAAAATGAGTTCTTCTTTATCGATCTGTGTGTTACTTTTGTGTTTATGATATAACATACTTAGTGTAGTGCCAAACTCTAAAGTTTGTTAATGTTAATGTCTTTTGTTACAGAATAGTTTGCATGTTTATTAAGTTTAAGTGAATATTATACTCATCTGTCTGATTTGGTGTGAAATTGGTGTGATTCAAATAAAAAGGTTGATTGAACTTTCAAAGTGGTTGCTTTTTGCATTTGCTTGATGGTTTTGATTAAATTATTTTTGGAGTACTTAAAACTGAACAAGAAGTTACTTTATTGAAGAAATTTTCTTTGTCGAGGGTTTCATCGTATTTTCCAGGTTAATATTAGCCTCAAATGTAGTTTTCGTAAAAATTAGAGACACCATTATTGAAATTTTATAATTTTCTTAAGAGCAACTTTTGGGAACTTAGACTTTGATCTCTCATCCAATTTAATACGAAATCGATTGGGCTATTTTAGACGACGATCAGATACATTTCATAGAATAATCTCCTAGAAAACTTGATAAAAAAATCATTCCTTCCAGTTTCACTAATATTTGCTGCCACTGGCATAGATGACAGACGGCTTTCCTCCAATTTCGACAGCTATGCATCTCCTTTTTGGTCGACGCACGGTACTCAATACGTTTTAACCAACTAGAGTCATTACGTTTGGCTTCTCATAATTAATCTTTTAAATAGTTCCCCAATTCTATGACCCACCATTATTTTTGTGAGCCAATTTTGTGTGTCCATGACTGACCTCAAATTCTTATTTCAAGGTCTTACGACTTTGATCTTCAAATGATCTTGAAAATTTACCTAGGCTTAGGTTAGGTTAGGTTAGGTTAGAGTGGATGTCCTGGAGTGGGACACATTTAGACCATATAGGGCCCGTTGTGATACCGTAAAAGGGTTGGCCCATCCCCGGCCATTACTCCATGAACTATTTGGAGCTGTTTAGGAACAGCAGAATGGCTTTGATATCGACTGACTTTAGGTCGGAGAACTAGGCTTAAAAATTATTAAAATATTTCTAAAGCTGGCGTATTTACTTCCGATTTAATGCAATAATGACATTAGTTTTTTAATGACGATTAATTTTCTAATTTAAAGTGTTATTCTATCTCTTGACTACTAAAGAAACCCGTAGAACTAGGTCCAAATCTGATGTCAGAACATGATGTCCCCCATGAAACTCTACAAATTTTGTATAAGTTATAATTTTGATTGATTAACTACAAAAGCTATTCGCCAAAATATATTAAAATAGTCCACTCTATACCATGTGTGTTTGTACCATCTAGGCATATACATATCTGTAGTATGACAGAATACATTCGTTTAGTAATGCATCTAAGCGAGAGGTATTATATACATGTATTGAACATTAGTTGGAAGACGCTTGGAGAGTGGGAGTTTTTTAGTTACAGATAACTAGTAAGTATGCAACAAAACTCCCACTCTCCGCATGCATACAAGATAAGATCTGTCGTATCGTATCTGTTGTCTTACAACACATGCATATAATACCTCTCGCTTAGATGCATTACTAAACGGATATATTCTGTCATACTACAGACATGTATATGCCTAGATGGTACAAACACACATGGTATAATACATATAAATATTAATATTATTAATTAATAAAATATATGAGAACAAAACATACCAACCACATTTATAATAATCTTAGTAACTTAGTGCGGATGTTAAAACTATATCCCTATAATATAGGTACCGTATCTACAGCTACCGTTTGTTTTAAATTCACATAATATACCTAACTAATATACACACAAATAAACTAACTCCATACCTCTAAAACTCTAATATACCTCTAAATAAATAAATAGTCAAATTGTATATGTATTTTGATGAATATTCATAAATAGTAATAATAGCATAAATTGATAATACCATTAATTTTATATATAATTATCTGCAATATCCTCTGTGTTCTAACGTCTGTTCTATATATATAAGCTCCTAAATCGAACTTAGATACAGATAGAGTACCCCGCAATATTAGATAGGAAATTGGTTTCTGTGAAAATTTTTCTAACCCACCTTAAAATGTTCTTTGAATCAGTTTGATCAAAAGGTCTCACAGAGAGAGATCTCAAATTATTTAGGAGAAAAAGTAATCTCGTTAATTAATTTACAAGTTGATCATTGTAGATATTCAGACTTAAGCATATCGTTACATTTTGAGGAGATAAAGTGTGAAAAGACGCACTGACATGTACCTTGGATCAGATCAACGTCTTGCAACATTGTAAAATGGTTATACACTGAAAAAAAATTCTTAATACCAACTGATATGAGGTTGTCCAATTGCGCTACCTATGCTTGTTACAATATACTTAAAAATTTGGTATATATTATAAAAATGATCAATAAGTTTATTTCAAACTTTCCGTAAGTCAGTAATAACAATCTTCATGTAGTTGGCACAACCACATATTGACTAGACTTGATAGATATGCGATCATACTTAACAAACCCTCTATTTAAAGCAAAACGCAAAGAAATTTTCTTTTAATTCATCGATTCACTTTATTTACACGATTATATATATTTCAATTAAGTACAATTTTATATTCCATCAATAAAATGCATGACTTTAAAGTAAAATCAATCTCTTTCATAGAAGTAATGATTTTGTTTATTTAACTTCAGTGATTTTGTATCAATGAATTCATATTTTAAATTCAATTCAATTCTATTGAAAATACAAATATTTTTCTGTACTTGTTCCAATCATTAGGAAATAGTTTGAAAGTATTTTTACTTTATTTCAATATGAAAAGGCCAACTTCGGGATAAGCTTGTCATTTTATTTTTTTCAGTGTAAATATGCTTAGTCCTTTATGATAGCCTACATGGTACAAAAAAGATAATTCTAGGCCTCAGATGAAAAAATTATCAAACTGATCCTTTCTCAACAAGTTTTCGACCTCGCAAAATACCTACTGTGGTGCTATATATAAATTTTAAATTCATCATTTTTCAACATATAAATAACATAAATTTAAACTAAACTTTTTATGGGATAAAATGAATAATAAATATATCTACATTTATTTATATTATATAGGACTTAATCCAATCAAAACGGATTAACACAAATAAAAGTAATTAAAATAATTATAATATGTGTGTTGTACAATAACACAAAAGCAGGGAGAAAAAAAAAAGTAAAATGTTAAAACAAAGCAAACGAACGAACGAACTTTCCCCGTGCATTCACAGACACAGAGTAAAATTGTATAAAACTAATGAAATTTTGTATAGAAAAAAAAATTACTTTTTTTTTTTTAAATAAAGTATTATTGTTTTTATTCAAACAAAAAGCTTTTTATTAAGGTTATTTTTTTATTTATATGAAAGCTTTTTTTCACACATTTTTCACAATTATTATTATGTTACATTCTTTTTTTTATAAAAATAATAATTATTTATTTCCTGGCAGGAAGTTAATGTTTTACATCGAAATCAAAAATTTTAATGAGATCATTAAATGCGTTAGATTTCAACAGATTGTTCTATGGAATATACTAAAAAGAAAAAAAAACATTGGAAAAAGTTTAATTTTTGAATGTAGGTAAGGGAAGGTAGAGATCATTTTCATCTATATAAAGGGGATCATTTTATCTATAATAATTTTATACACAAAATAGGGATCATTTTATTCTATATAAAGGGGATCATTTTATCTATAATAATTTTATACACAAAATAGGGATCATTTTATTCTATATAAAGGGGATCATTTTAGTCGTAACAATCATATTTGAAGATCGTCATAAAAACTTACCACTAATTTGGCCACGTGAAAGTCATCTATCGATAAATATGACTTATCTATAGTTATAATAGCACTTAAAACAACGGGGGATCATTTTACCCTGAGAAATCAGAATGTAACACTTTCCCACGATTGTCTTATTTGTTCCAAGCATTGCACCGTTCTTACAAAGTAAAAAGATTAAAAAGCGACCTGGTAAAACAACGAGGGATCATTTTACCCTGAGGAATCAGAGTGTAACACTTTACCACGATTGTCTTATTTGTTCCAAGCATTGCACCGTTCTTACAAAGTAAAAAGATTAAAAAACGACCTGGCGACTATCAGGAAATTACAGCTTAAAACTCCAAGGGTCACACCCACCACGATTGGTTATTGAGAATGTAATGGGTGAGTTTTACAGGGGAGTCGCGATAATAAAGAATTATAAATTGAACTTTATAAGCCAAATTATAAAGAAAAAAATTAAATTTATTGAAATTAAATTTTTATTTAAGAGGATAAATAACTTTTTGATTAATTTTGTTAGATTATTTTTAACGTATGAAAGAAAATGAAAATTATTTCATTACTAGAATTGAATACATGACAATCTCACGATGAAATATTTCGAAAGCTGTTTAAACATAAAACAACTAAGAAAAATACAATGCTCTTCTATACCAGAGGTTAATATGAATATCGGTATTGAATTTTTAATATTCTTAAGACGATAATTTTTTTTCCTTTTTAAACATTGAAAAAAAAAGGTAAGAAAAATTCCCAAACACAAGTTGGTAGGTACCTTTACATAAAACTTTAAAAAATAAATTTTTCAAGGAAGGTACAACTTAAAGTGTTGTTGTGCCACGGGATGAGAAATGAACAAAATTCAATTATAACAATCCCTGTGGATCATATATAAAATTATTTGTATTCCTTAAAATAAAAATGAGTCAGTCATACGGATAACAGTGGCGGAATCACAATATCTTATACCTACACACACAGAGTATTTTTGAAGAGTTGTCTAACTATAAAATTATATGCGAATCACATGGAATATTATAGTTATAACACTTAGAATGGTTTTAGTTTATTTTGACTTAGAGTAGGGGTAAAAACATGAGAATAGTAAGAATGAAAATTGTAAATAGCTTTTCAGTTCTTTAACTGAAAGAATACCCACTTTAAGAGGAGATTTAAAATAAAAAATATGAAAACCCCAGTATAACTTCCATAAAATGCACACTATATAATATCAGAAACTAATTTGCGCCTTCACAGGTCGTAAACAGTGATGTTTACTAAAATATGTTTCAAGCAAAAGTTGTTTATTTTTGATAAAGAACAGTTTTTATATTTAAGCTTTCGTTCTATCTATAAGGATTCAAAGATGGATCTTACGGACCAAAGAATCAATTAGCCCTATGTTGCCAAATTACGAACTTGACCTTACTTATTATCATATTATTATAAATATCATGAACACCGATACCAAAATTTTTAATATTTTTAAGCGTTACAAACTTGAGACTAAACTTAGTATATCTTGATATATTTCATATAAACCTGGTATAAAAAAAGGCCTCGCTCTTATTTACAAGAAACTTTAAGCGAGAAATATATGTTTATTATTCTTTGTTTACAAAAATAGCATTTATAGATCAAATTTGTTTCTCTTGAAAATAGAATAAAAATTTGTGAACCTGAGAAAAAGAAAAATTTAACGTACGTAGCGCTACTGGTGGAAGATAAGGATACGGTTTATAAGTTACTACCTCAACTCTTAAAAATTGTACATTTTTTTTTTTATTACTTTAATGTAATTATTTTCTGTATGAAGAAATACACAAACATAAATTAAATTATAATTTTAAAAAAAAGAGAAATATAAAGTCAACTAACTTTAATAAATTTTAATACTTATTCCATGTTTTAACTTTATAGTTTAGAAGCTAGAGTAATGCATAAATTTAAGTAAAAAATATTTAAATACAAGCTTTTTAAATTCTAAATAAACATCTTTTAAATTCTTATGAGTTAATATGACTTGAATAATTTAGCCCACATATAGCTCAAGTTAATTGCGTGTTTCGGTATTAGCTGCGGTAGACATAAACTGATTACACATATACTCGGAAAAAAATCTGTTCCTGATTGAAAACTCTCTTCAAAATAGTTTTTAAAAATATTAATAACTTTTTCGGAGCTTGTATTTTAATTTCTTCAATAGAACGACAGTTTCTTTAAGAAGTTAAAAGGCTCATCAACTTCTCCATAACAAGATAATCTTTTAGATAAAACCCTAATGAGAGGATGTATTTTTTTTTTAATAAAGGCCTTGCTTTGAAAGTAATTTTGCCAAAAAAACTTGATATAAAGAGTAAACCATTTTATTTTACTGTAGCTAATACCTCGTTTTGTAATTACCCAATCAAAAAATAACTTAAACAAAAGTTGTAGAGTTTGTTGGGTGTTCTAACATGTGTGCTGTAAGATGCTTGCTATATGTGTACATAGATGAACAATATATGATATTGTATTGGTTATAGCGTTGACAGATTTACTGAAATAAACTTCGATTTTTGCCCCAATTTCCTAGATCAGTTTTTTGTATTTTTAAAATACATATTTTCGACTACCAAGTATTCATCATCAGTAAGAATTAGCTAGTGATTACTCTTATTATGAATGTTGAGTATGAGTATGAGTATGAAGGTTAGCGGACCATGCTCGAGCATCGGGCCTCGAAGCAATGGTTCAGAGCACCTAGCCAAATAGACCCTTGTACTCTACCCAGACTGATGTACTGAAACCCAGGAACTCTGCCTAGCGCTGAGTTTCCTAATTTCTTCTGGTTCGACTATGGCCGGACCAAACCATTTCCTTCGCTCCTGTATGAGCGCCGGACAGTAACAGAGAAAGTGGATCGATGTTTCTTCTGAATTTTCTCCGCATCTGTCACACGCGGGAGATTGTCTTTTTCCAATCTGATGTTGGAACTTGTTCAGGTTGTCATGCCCTGTGAGTAACTCTACGATGACTCTTATATCAGCTCTGTTTAGTTTCAATATCTCCTCGGCTCTGTTACCGAGCGAGTTTCCTTCACCCAACAGGCTTTTGGCGATTCGCCCTCCCTCGTAGCTGGTCCATGCCTTTAATTGTTGGTTTTTCAAATTATCTCCTAATCTGTTAAGACCTTCTTGGTATGGCATCCTCGCAAGCTTTTCTTGAGTGGGAGCCATGGTGGTTCCCAGTTTGGCCAGCTTGTCTGCTCTCTCATTACCGTTCTAACCACAGTGTCCGGGGATCCAGGTAATATTGACTTTATTGTGCCTCGCCAGGTTGTTTAGACTGTTTCTAGTCTCCTTGACGAGTTGAGATGACACTGTACAGTTTGATAGCGCTTATGAATGTTACTCTTTGCTAATTCGGTGGCGGACTTACTGACGATTTACTGAAGTAATACAACTACTATTTATAGAATTATATTCTTACTCTTTTAAAATATCGCGTTGTCATTCATGTCGATGTAAATACTTTAAGCTTCTAGCCTAGAAATAGTAGATACTTGATGACTATGAATTAGCTAAGCATTTATTTGAACCATCTTATATAACAGACTATAAAACAGAGATAGTTATATACATATTTATACACAGTAAACACATATATATATATATAATAGAAGCATACTATAATATTAGATGATATATGTATTTACTGTGTTAACTGTTATAATCCTCTAACTATAGTTCGTATAGTTTGCTAATTTTCTAAAATATGCATGATTTTGCATAAACGTTAAAAGCTAGAGATTGTTTGGATAATGATAAAGTTATGTACATATGTATATACATTTAGATAACTTTACGATTTAAAAACAAGAAAAATAAAAATATAAGGTACCTGCGACTAAAATGGCCCACTCTCAAAATATGATATAGTTTTAAACGATTGAATTTGTTTAAATTAAACGTTCATGTTCGGTTAGTGCCATAGATAAAACATCAAGATTTATAAAGAAACATTCCCAGCATACTGCATGTGAGATGAATAATTAGATTTCTGTTTTGTAAATATTATAAACCACATGAAGTTAAGAAAACTGTAGTAACGTGGACATTTTAGCAAACATTGATCAATTTTTGTCCATTATTTACATGAAGCTTTCATGTGCAAACTACAAAAACTCCTACAAAGGCAGGGAGTATATCAAAGGTTTTGTCCACTAAGAATCATAAGCTATTGTTCACTAAGAATAAATCGGGCGGATAAAAGTTTCTAATGATTAATTATAATATTTAGATAGCAAAACACAAAATTGATTTCACTTTCACTTCTTCAATTTCACTTTTCGAAATGAATTGAGCCATGTTTATTTGACCAATCATTTCCATAGTAATTATTTATATGTTAAAATTATATGTCATGCCTTTTCCAAACTGAATTGATTTTGAAGATCATCGCCAATTTTTTAGTTTTTTCGGGTATGGAACCCTAAACTCGCACTTGAAACATAGCTAAGAACACGCTCCGTTAAATTACCTTTCAAATCAAACAAAAAAACATTTAAATCGGTTCATCCGTTTAGGCGCTACGATGCCACAGACAGGCAAACACACAGACACGCACATAGCGTTCAAACTTATAACACCCTTTATTTTTAGTTCGGGGATTAAAAATAAAATAAAATTTCCGTCATAGGTGGAAAAAAAAAATTTAGAAAGAAAAGTGGTTTTCCAGATGAGAATGAGTAAAATTACTTGTTGCTTAAAGTTAATTGGATTTCAAGCACTGCGATTATATTCTTTATCGATTTGAAAATTATATATACCTATTACAGGTAATTTTCTGCCTGCCCTAAATACTTTTATTTTTCTAAACTTGTGTTAATTTTCCCAATATTCAATTTTTAATCGAGGTACAGTGATATAATAAAAATTTCTATAGACCCAGGACAGGTAACTCTACCATTAAAATGGTGAAAGAAAATTTGTAAATTTTTTAGGCCGCCATTATTTTTTTAATGGTTTTTCTAGGAAAATTTAGTTAACCTCTATCCATTATACATTTCTCTTTTTTTTGACAGTTTTGCACGAATGTTTAGATAATTTTTCTAGAAAATTTAATCAAAACAAACTGACATATATAAATTACCTACACTAAAAATGTGTTTTTATCTGTCTGTTTAGTGTGAAAAACCTTTTTTTTTTTTGTGCTTTTCGTGTAAAAAGAATTTTAGTTATTCTCTAAACATTCGTTCGTAGAAAATAAAGTGCACCTGTGTATGGTGTAAAACCCAAGAGTGGATCGATAGTGGATTCTCTATATTATACCTTTAATATCATACCACTTACCTTCTTATTTCTTATTTTAGAATAGTTTGACAAGGTGTTATGAAATTTTTTGCCACCATTTTAAGGATGTATGAGCATGGTAGTGGGGGCACAAATTTAAAAATAGATATTTTCAATTTTGATGATAAATTTATATTATTACTTGACGATATAAGACGAAAAGTAAGAATAAAATTTTGCGATATCTGGCTTAATTTTCAAAATATCGAAAATTGAAAATTTTGTTTAAATATTTAGCTTTCGATATTTCGAAAACCAAGACACATATCGAAAAATTTTATTCTTATTTTTCGTCTACATTCATGAAGTTATAACAAAATTCATCAACAAAGTTGAAAATAAGATAAAAATAATTTCAACCCTTAATCTACCCTGCTCTTACATCCCTTATATGGACGGTGACACTTAGTTTTTTTCTTTTCTAATTCATTGCTAATATGTTTACTTTCTATTAAAAAGTTTTTTTTAAATTTGTTTTCATTCATTCCAAATGAAAATTATCAAAAACTTCCAAAATATGTCGTTTTTTGAGATTCCTCCATAAGAGCCAATGTATTTTATATCGATTTTTAATGACTTTTTTCTTAAAAATTTGCACGGATACCTAAGCTGAAATTTTAACCACATATTCTTTGAGTAAAAGACTACCTTCAAACAAATTTTGAGCCTTTAAATCAAACATTGTTGTCATGCTCCTACATCCTTAAAACGAAAATTACATTTATCTGTCTTATAAATGCCAGACAATAAGAATCAAAGAAATTTCGCTTATATACTGACGGATCTATATACATTTTTGAAATCGAATCAAATTTTAATCAGTTATGGAGCGTTTTTTTGAAACACCTCGTATATTCGTGTACCAAGATTGTTATGTGTAGACTTTTCTAAGTGTATTATACCAGTGAAATTATTTTGGTGAAACTGTTCGCTATATGTTCAGACAGTCATTGTTCTCACAAAACTAAAAGAATAATGAGTGGTTTTTTGTTGCTGGTGTTTCTTTATCAATCGACTGATAAAAACTCAAGGGAGAATATAATGTGTTAGAATTGGAAATCCCCTTTGAATATTTAATGATTTTTTGTTGTTGTTAGAAGTATTTTAAATAAAATGATAATTAAATAATCAAATCACGAATTAACTATCTAAATGTTTAAGGCCTGTATTCATTAACGACATCCTAAACATTACTAAATATGGTCATAAAAATTAAGGATTCTTTTTATTATTTTATCAAAATCTTATTATCACTGTTTTATCTGTAATATGCATTGACTCTGTGCATAGTCCGGGAAGGGAGAATCAAATCGACGTCAGCGCTACCAGTGAATAATTTTACCTTTAACGGAGGCGGTTATGACGACTAATTTGCTGATATTTACATGTAAATGGTAGTAAAACTAGCTGACTCTGTGAACGTCGTTTCACCTCCAATTAATTTTTTTGATTATTTATAACTTTTGATCAGCGATAATTAATCTAAATTAACACCTACAGCTCTAATTATTTTCATTAATACAAAGTTTACTCCTATTTCTTGGACAGTTAGACAGTGAACTAAGGAATGTTTCTTTATAAATCGAAAATTGTACAATATTATTATATAAAATAGGTAAAGTAATTGAAAAAAAATAAATATACTATGTATAATTTTAACTGGTAGAGTACAGATTCTTTATATACATTGTATTTGTAAGAAAGGATATTTTGCAATTCAACCCCTAAGGTGAGCAAATAGGACATAGGTCTAACTGTCCAAGAAATAGGAGTAAACTTTGTATTAATGAAAATAATTAGAGCTGTAGGTGTTAATTTAGATTAATTATCGCTGATCAAAAGTTATAAATAATCAAAAAAATTAATTGGAGGTGAAACGACGTTCACAGAGTCAGCTAGTTTTACTACCATTTACATGTAAATATCAGCAAATTAGTCGTCATAACCGCCTCCGTTAAAGGTAAAATTATCCACTGGTAGCGCTGACGTCGATTTGATTCTCCCTTCCCGGACTATGCACAGAGTCAATGCATATTACAGATAAAACAGTGATAATAAGATTTTGATAAAATAATAAAAAGAATCCTTAATTTTTATGACCATATTCCTGCATACTGCTTGTGAGATGAATAATTAGATTTCTGTTTTGTAAATATTATAAACCACATGAAGTTAAGAAAACTGTAGTAACGTGGACATTTTAGCTAACATTGATTCATATTTGTACATTATTTACATGAAGCTTTCATGTGCAAACTATCTTAAATTGGGGGTAGGAGGGTGAAAATACTAAAAGAAATTTGGCTTAAAAAATGAGAAAATCAGATAAGGTTAGTAAACCTTATTAAAGAAAATCATATCTATTTTGATAAAATTCATAAATATAAATTCGAAATCAATATGAAATGAGTAAAAAATTTGATTATACAGAATCTCAAGATCATGATATGTTTCTAAACAAAAACACTTAAATAAAAAAAGATAAAATTGACCAATCAAATAAAATCTTCTCAATAAAATTGTTGTAAAATTTAAATTGTATTTATATATATAAGTATAAGTTTAACCAAGTAACCAAACGAAGTAACCAAAAAATAACATTGAAAATATACATTAAAAGTGATGATTTTATCCAAATATTCGACCGTGAGCTCATAAAGAAACAAAATTTTCCAGATTCTTTTTGATTATTCATAAAAGTAAGTTTCATAATCAAGAAAAGTTTTAATCGTGTCTGAATGGTAACAATACACTCACTACTTTAATTATAGAATTGTATGAATGCATATATAATTGTATGGATTGCATTTATAACTTACATTGAAAATTGAATATTATTGTTTCACAAATTTAAATAAATAATTATGATAATTTACATTTGAAAAATAATATTTGTGCAATTTGATTTCTTATTTTCACAATTTTTAATGCATTAAGTTTAATTAATTAGTGTTTTTCAATAATTTTAATTTGACATTTGCTATAACATTAACATGTAAAGAATTGCAAATTAGTCATATAACAGCCTCATTTATCGCCATAATTTTTCACTGGAAGCGCTGGCATCGATTTTATTGCCCCTACGATGATGACAACGCACACAACGAATAGAATAGCTTTACTAATCTACAAAATGTGCAGATAAAGAGATACATAGAAATTTTGCACTATAATAAATAGGCTCAGGGTCTCCAACATTGAAGATTCAGTTTAAAAGTGATGGTCATGATATCCAATTCAATATAGATAATAAAAGAACAGACATTTAATTTTATATAAACATATAAAATTCTATTCATTTCATTGCCAAATAATTGTGGTTTACTTTCAAAATTATTTTGTTTTGAAAACTTTCTCTACACTTGTTGTTATAGTGTATAACAAAACCCAAAAATTACCAAAACAACAAAAAAAAATTTAATTTTAATTTGAATGTCATTTAATTTTGTTTTTTTCCCGTTTGTATTTTAATTTTATTGACTTCTATATACAAATGAATAGGGTATTCTACTATTTTTGAAAAAGTACTTCAAAATGTTAATTTTGCTAATAAAAAGTCACCAAAAATTTATTTCGGAAAAATACACACGTTTTCTTGCCAAAAACTTAAATTAAATTTTAAACCTTTTTTAAACTGTCAAAAACGCGGGTTTCCAATTTGAAGACGTAATATCGATATCATTACACGAAATAACACAAATAAGTTTGACAGATATATTCATAGACATCTGATTATAATAAATATAAATACATATTATCTATGTATATATTATACCCAGCTGTCTACACTGAACTAACTGATGGTCTATGGCTCATACCGATATGACATCACAGCAGGGCTTACCCCCGTTTTAGGTCACGTGATATACAGTTTAAAAATTACAATTTTTAATTTTAATATTTTAAAAGAAAAATGTGCTTTTATGACTCGAAATCAGAATATATTTAGAAGTTTATTTTTACATCAAGCCTTTTACCCCAAAATTACCCAGGCGTTCATACATCCTTCTAACTTCTAAAATTCTACATTTTTTATAGCATCCTATTTTTAATCATGGTATTGCTGATATTTGGGCTGTGTATAGAGGTAATGTGATGTATTCACATCAAATTTTTTCATATTTTCACAAAATGGGTACAAACAAATTGTGTTATTTGAGACCGTTCGCATACAACATTATTATTAAAATATATCTAACCCCAAATAAATCAAGATGAATAATGATGTTTGTATATTATTTTATGCTGTTGATTGTATCTTTCTATACACAATAAAGGCCTTATTGTATAGAGATTCTGCAAAATAATGATGTTATTTAATATTTAACTCATAAGTACCTACACAAAATTACCATCTTTTGTAGATATGTTATAAAATAAGTCAAAGATTTACTGAAAAATAAAATTTATTTCATATTGAAATAAAGTAAAAATACTTTCAATCAATTCCCTAACGACTGAAACAAATACAACTAAATATTTGTATTTACAATAGAATGGGATTGAATTTAAAATATGAATTCATTGATACAAAATCACTGAAGTTAAATAAACAAAATCATTACTTCTATGAAAGAGATAGATTTATTTTCGCATATCTATCATGTCTAGTTCATATGTGATTGAGGCAACTACATGAAGATTGTTGTTACTAACTTATAGAAAGTTTGAAATATTGTTTACTTTTATAATATATACCCTTTTTTGGTATTAATGCAACAAGCATCGATAGCGAAGTTGGTTAAGCTGTAGACAAGTCCAGTAGTTTAAATAGCGACTTTAACAGTCGCGGCCCATTATTGGGAAGGTTTGAGCAGGTCAAGATTTAAATGAGTCTCGAAGAAAAATGTGTTAACTTCCAATCTCTCAGGGAATTCGCTTAGCTAACTCAGTTCCTGCTTTACGAAACTTTTTTTACTGCTAGAAGAATCTTCAACAGACTAGACTCTCAGGCAAGAACTACAAAAGTAATTTATCGAAAAACAACTTACAAAGATCATTATTCTGTGCTTGAAAACTCTGTAATCCGTATGATGTATTGTAAGACTCACCTGTAACAAATTAGAGAAAATATAATTAGATTATTTAACAAAAACTTTAAAAAACTTAAAATTGTAAAAAAAAAAAGTAAAAAGGATATGGAAGGAGCTAAAAATCAAAAAGATATTTAAAAAAAATTGTATTTCCGAATGTAATGAAATAAATAATATTCCCTTCGAAGATTTTACGAATTCTCTTTATAAAAACAAATGGTATCCCAACTAAATTAACTCGTCTATCATTTTTTTTTTTTTATTCAAAAATTATATAATGCCACAAACGGCTTTTTTATTGCGACATTAATACAAAAAAGAGAAAATTTAAATTCCAAAATAATACAAACAACAATAAAGGGTATTGAAATGGAAATTATACATTTCGAATGTGCTTGTCTGCAGAATGAAACCCTTGATCCTTTTTTTTTTAAACAATAACCTCTCATCTGTGTCTGACGGATTGTTATTAATTCTAATCTTGATATCTATGATAATCTCCTCTATATGAATTTGATAGGTCTGTGAATTCATAAATCTTTCTATTTTTCCCATAGCCACATCTCCTGAATCAGGCCTCAGATCGAAATTTCGTAAAGAGCTTTTTCATTTATCTTGATAAGCTTAATTTACTGGTATAATTTTCTGCTATCAATAACAGAACACCCCGTATAACATTAATATGCATGACACCTGTATACATAGCTGTGTACGAAAATCTACAACGTATATCAAATCCTTGACATTTTCCTTTTAAAATGTGTAAAAATAACAGAAGCGAAAGAAATTCTTCTTGTAATACCTACAACGAACTACAGATTCTTATTTAAAAATTCAGAAGAAACTTTTATAGACATTTTTATCGTGTTATAATGGGTAAGTATACAGCAGACAACAGTTAAAAATGTTAAGTATATAGTTGACGACACACGATACACAATACCCACTTACTTTATTTCGGTGTAGAACTTTTTTAAAGAACCATAAGCAACGAGGTGGTTATGATCATACATAACTTAAATACTAGACTTTCAGCAAATTTTTTATTATTTATATATGTAGATTTTATATATATATATACTTAAGGATGGTTAGATACTGGTAGTGGGTAGTTAGTAGTCGTATATATTATGGTTCTTTATCTTATAAATGTATGTACATGACAAACCATTATATTAATGTTAGAATATTTTATTTTATATATTAAAAAAAACCTTATGATATACAGAGTGTAAATGAATCGATGGTCATAGTTTAAACGCGTATTCTTTAGAAAATTCGAAAGTGCCTTATAGACGGTGTTCTATAAATGATTGCAGAACTCTTCACTTCCTGAATAAACAAAAAAAATTAGATCTGAGGCCTAATTACGGAGATAATGAACTAAATCAATTAATAACAAGTGTTTACAAAATTTAAAAACCCCCGACAAATATTTTTGGTATGGAACAAAAAAAGAACTTTCGACTTCGAAAATTGTCCAAAAAATACGCTCTTCGAACTATGGTCATCGAGTCTCGGGGCACCCTGTAAAATTTATAATATTATAATAAGAAGGAAAAAAAAAATATAATGCATATAATATAATCATTATACTTTAATATGGGCTGATCCATGAAAACACGAAAAGTAATAAGGACCATAGATATGTTAAGATGATTTTGGTTATTGTGGTGGAATACGAATGGCCTTAATTAAGGGAAAAAAATGTAATAATATGTATATTTGTCTTTAATCTGTGTTTTTTTCCCTAATAAATGGATTCTTTTAATTCAATTTTCACGTATATTCGTTATTAAAGGCATTTTGTCTTGCTCTCCATGAGTTTAACCAGAAGAAAACCTTGATAAGAGATGGAATACTAATAAGCTGCAAGTAGAAATCATTGACAGCGAAATAGTACCTATATGTTAGATTTCTTTAAGCTGATTGTGGTCCCTTCAGCCATTTCCCGTGGTCATCTCAAAGGAATAATATTACCAAGCCCCCCCCCCCCGGCCTAAACGAAGAATTCCATTTTTAAAATCGGAGAAACTAGGGTATTTGCCAAACACGTCGTCAACCATAATCATCGTCTTTTTTTCAAACTTTTGTTTCCCCTCAACCGAATATTCGATAATTTTTACATCGATTACTAATATCTTACTCTATTGGTGACATTTGTCAAGAAAAATGACATCGTTTCTATTTTCAACAGGTTGAACAATTGATTTGGAGGTATTTCAAGAAAAAAATCGTGGAATACTTCAAAACGAAAGTTTCCTTTTGCTAAACAAAAATTCTGCATGAATGTTTTATGTGATAATTTACAGTATTTCAAAAATTAAGTTCAGACAGATTAACGAAATACAAAGTTTTTGAAAAACAATTTCAGTCTCATAAGTTTCTATAAACAATAAGATTCTCTGTTATCGAAATTGAAAAGCATTAGCTAATAACTTTAAAATTAACCTTGTAATAAACAAAACTTTAAACAAAAAGAAAACCGACTTCAATAGAAAAACTTTTCCAAAACAAATTAATATGTACTAAAAAGTAAAAAATAATGATAATATAAGTAGTTAAAATTTGTGATTTTTAGAGAATCTGAAGTACACTAACTAATTTGTCACTAAAAAAAGAATCATCGAAATCGGTTGGCGTAATAGTTGAAGTTATTCGTCCTCTTGTCGTGTATACTTAAGCAAATTTAAGACTTTCATGGTTTTCTTATGGATGCCGTTATCAGAACTGGACGAAAATGTAATGGGACCACACGGGAAGCACCAACTTTCAAATAAATAAAGAATCAACAAAATCGATTCACCCAGTCCAAAGTTCTGAGGTAAGACACATAAAAAAAAAAATACAGTCGAATTGATTACATCCTCCTTTTTGTTTGAAGTCGGTTAAAAAGTTTGAAGAAGAATAAAGTTCTTACATATTTTTCGAAGTTTTCGAATTATTCAAACAGCCAAAATTAACATTTTTTTTTGTTCTTATAATGTACGTAGACAGTATAGACATTGACTGAATTCAAACTTTATCACGAAAACATATTACATAAAATATCTGATGGTAGATAATAAAAAAAAGCCGAAAACTTCGAAATGAAAAAAAAAATGTAATAATCTAACATTAATGTTTGTAAGTGGGTATGTAATATATTCAAATATAATTTTTAAGATATCACAAACCTCCATAAATTAGATATTAAAATTAGATATCATTTGAATATTTTTATTTTTTAAACGTACTAGAAAATTGTATTTTATTCTATTCGAAGAGCAATGTATTTAGTATAGAGTGTCCCATCAAATAAGTAGCGCAAGAAAAACATAAAAAATTTTAATTTTGTTGACTTCGAGTTGAAATAAAATTATATATATCAAGGTATACTAGATTTAGTCCCAAGTAGATTTAAATAATTACTATGGAAATGAATGGTCAAATAAACCTGGCTCCATTCATTTCGAAAAGTGAAATGGTTAAATAATTAGGTAATTCAAAACAATAATTCAAAAGAACAAAGTCCACTCAAATATTTCAATTTCAATTAAAGTATTTCAAAAATTTGTCCCAAAAAATGACAGCTCTCTAAGTATCGTTTTCATCATCTGATATCCTTGACCATCACTTTAATATTGATTAGAGAAGGAGTGTTATAAGTTGAAAGTGTTTATCTGTGCGTTCGTGTGTTTCTCAGTGACATCGTAGCCCTTAAACGGTCGAACCGACTTGATTGAGAACAATTTATAGTTTCCAAAACTCGGTTTACAAAAAATAAAACGCATTTGTCAGGGGTTTTTTAAATTTTGTAAATTTCACTTGGTAAACTCTTCTAATTTATAAAAAATATTTAGCTATATATAACTTTTAATACAAGATATTTCAACAATTAACTCAGTCAATTGTTGATTTTCGCTTGTTAACTCTTGCACTTTACGATTTATTCACTACATACGGCCAGTTTAAAATAAGTAAAATATATTCAAGTTTTGGCTAAAACTGTAAACTTTTTAAGAACGTATCGAATGAAGTTTTCTCGTAACATTCCTTTAGAGTGACACTCGGTAAAAAATAAAACTGCGTCATTTAACCCCGACGACTCGACGGTCATGGATTTTGTAATGAATACATTTATATGTATTATTTGCAAGACACTCTTTGACTGGGTTCACTTCTATTAAGGACATTGTACCTTGTTAATTGGTATTAAAATTCTATTTCTATTTTCCACATAAAAAACTTCGGTTTAGAAAATTCATTATAATATGTATTATGATTCCGATCTCCGTAGAATTATAAGGATATTATCTATTTTAGTTTTTCGAGGTGTAATCAGTTTAGATCCTAAACGATCACAGATAGAATAACACTTTAAATTAGAAAGTTGATCCACATAAATGAACTAACAATTTATGTTTAAAACATTTTCTCGAAAAAAGTTGAGATTTCGTAGGAATGCGAGTTAAACATAATTCAGTATTGAATTTAATCGAAAGAAAAAACGCTTAAAGTTTATCGATAATTGTAGGTCAAAGTCATGGACACAGGCTAAGGTCCCCTTTTGTCCTTCACGACTTTTGGCTAAAGCATTTTTCCGTAATTAGCGTGTTTTCTTTCGATTAAATGTAATAATGACATATTTTTAAGTCGCATTTCCTCCGAAACCAAACGTTTTGCGAAAAAATGTTTCAAACAAAAATTGTAAGTTTTTAATGAGGATCTATTTCTCGCCGTTTAGAATCTGAATTGGCTATTAAAGAAACCCGAAGAACTAGACAAACATAAAACTCTGCAACTTTTTTTAAAGTTATTTTTCTGATTGGTTAACTACAAAACGAGATTATTGTATGTGTCTGGATTCATTTTATCAGTATCGTAGGATCATTGAATGAACTTCATTTGTTTGGACGTGACTATTTTTGAAAAAAAAATGTATGGGTCAGTCTGAATTTTGGTCACCTACGATTTAAACCAAAACAAAACATGAATTTCTCATTTTAAATTTCTATTTAATTCTAGAGTTTGTGATCCTTCAGTTGGATCTGCGCCAGTATAGCAACTGTTATTGATTTTATATAAAATAGAAATATAATAATTTATATAAAAAGAATGTTTATACAACATACTTATAGTAAACTAATAAATTTATTTTCTGTCAGTAATTAATAAATAGCAACAAGAAGGAACGTTCGAGTTTCATTTAATAATATAAATACGAGGCTTGTGTTGTAACGACCGTGAGCTCATAATGAATCCTGTGTTCAATAAGCACTGGAAAAGAAATTAAAATAATGACAACCTCATCTCGAAGTTGGCCGTTTCATATTGAAATAAAGTAAAAAATACTTTCAAACTAATTGGATAACGATTGAAATAAATACACTTAAATATTTGTATTTATAATATAATAGAATTGAAATTATAAACAAAATCATTACTTCTATGAAAGAGATTGATTTTAGTTTAAAGTCATGCATTTTATTGATGGAATATAAAATTGTACTTAATTGGAATATATAATCGTGTAAATAAAGCGAATCGATGAGTTAAAAGAAAATTTCTTTGCGTTTGCTTTAGAGAATTTGGCTATTATGATCGCATATCTATGATGTCTAGTCCATATGTGATTGAGCCAACTACATGTAGATTGTTATTACTAACTTACAGAAAGTTTGAAATAAACTTATTGATCATTTTTATAATATAAACCATATTTTTTGACATATACATAACAAGCATCGGTAGCACAGTTGGTAAAGCTGTAAACTTAGGACACTAATATCAACTGTAATCAATATGTCGCTGGTTCAAATCCGACTCAACGAAGAATAAACCTATTAGCAGGTATAAATCTTTTATTTTTTTACCTGCTCATGTTGTTATGAATTGTGAACCATTAAAACTTCAAACTTCTCAATTACCAAAGTTACCTTCCTATATCATTTCCCCAAAAAGTTAGACAATAAAAATCATGATAATTTCGTTGCATTATGGGTTCATGGACTATTTACTGTTATATATAGTTTGTTATATAAGTTTTTATACTGGAGATTAACTATGTCACAACACACAATTCCAATCGATAAAAATTCATTTTACAGTTTGTTGTTGAGAAAGTTCTACGAAAAACAGTTTTCTAAAGTGAATGAAAATTCATTTGAGACCACCTACTTATATTAGTCATTCGATATAATATGTAGGATTACCATGCTGTTGTAAATTTAAAGGTAAATTTGTTTAAAATTGTTTAAAAAGTTCGACATGCATGCTAGTGAAATAAGAAAAGTTATTAGCCATGATTAATCTAGAGATGGCCACAAGAATGAACGTAGAATTCCCTTGGTGACTCTTATTTGTCCAATATATAATTTATTATTCTTTTCATTGATTTTTATGAAATTAATAATGATTCAATTGACTTTAAAAGTCCTTATAAGGTAGAATTTCAGGTGATATCATGAAAACTGTATGTTAAGGTGCTTGTCTTCCTATAGAGTATTGTAAATTTTTGTGTTGCTTATAAATTTGATAATATATATATCTCTCCTCAATCATCAATACTCTAACTATAGTTGTCTCTGTTCATCAAATGATGGATCTTCGATGAACTCATAATTAAATTAAAATTTTGTTTTTATATCATCGACAACCTTATATTTTTATGGTATTATTATAAACTACAAGATTGTTTAAATATTTTAGATAGTTTTGTATCATAACTCTCTAGATTTTTTGGTATAGAAATATCCAATTGAAAATGATAACCTATATGATTCACTATTTTTTCAGCCAACTATGTACGATAAAATAATAATAAAAAGCTCTTTGAAGCTCTTTTGGACTTTTTTTTAAGTAATATGAACTCAAAAATTGCATATTGTCTAGTTCATTTGAGTATTTGACAAATATTTTCTATTGCCTTTAATTAATCTGAAATATCTATTTGTATGGGATTTTAGATGATTGAAATTTCGAGATCGAAATTAACATTTGAACTGAATTATATCGAATTTGAAGACAACAAATTTCGTCAATTTTTTACTGAACTGTAAGGCATGTAAATCCGCTCTTCAATAATAAAATCAAATTTTTTTTTTTAATGATTTATTTGAAAATAAATTTAATAAAACGAAGACGACACAAAATTATTGAAATCGATAGAAAATGAAGGAATCAAAATGTTTATTTTTCATTCCTTTTCCTGCAAACGGAAATTTGTGTTCAACGAAGGAAGCATATATGCAAATCTTCATATATAAACATTTTGATAAGGAATGAATAAACCTTTTATTTAAAAATAAATACAAGATCAGGGAATACTAAGATTCCGTATCTTGAATAAAAACAGCGAGAAACTTATTACCACGTACATTTTTGGGTTCATTCTCAAAATTTTTACTCAGCCAGAAAAAATTTATTCAGTGCAGTCATCTTTGTGCCGACATGACTTTAAATTTCTTAGAAAATTTACACCCACATATCAATTTCATATTTAACTCAATAAAGGCCGTAACTATATCATACTTCGACCTGAAGGGATTCATTTTGGTCGCTAACCCCCTTCATTATCAGCGGCGATCCATCAATTTTCAAAAATAAACAGGTATAGGCCCATTTCTTTCATTAATACAGATTTGAAAAAATTATCATAAACTGTACATAAAAAGTGTTATCTTCTCACCCAGTTACAGCTATCTCCTTCAACCCCGCCGACCGAAAAAATTTGTCAATTCCAAAAAATTCAATTGCTTAAAACTAGAGAACGTGTTAAGATATTTGAATTTTCTTCAACTTTTCCGTTTAATGTTTTCAGCGAAAATCAATAGTTTACCCAAAAAACCGTCTCTTTTCAAAATTATCTAAAAATTCGCTTTTTGATAACATTATTAACCATCCATCCCCTATGACCGCAAAGTGGGTACCTCAAAAAAGCTAATCTGGTTTTTTTTTGATAATAGAGAGACTGCCCTAATTTTTGTGTTAAAATAGTGTCGAAGTATTCTACAACTATTTATTTTTATCGAAGTTCATTCGAACAACACAGTTAGAAATCGAGAAGTTTCATATAAACATGAGGTTAGTTGCGGAAATGATAGGTACTTAAAAACTCTGTGTCGTGTAAGTATACACCACTTGGACAACAACTTATGAACTTATATTTTACATCTACACTAAAACCATACAAAATCGATTATTCTGCAAACCTATAATTTTAGCATATAACTCAAAACGAGAGAGAATTTTTAGTTACTATAGTTTTGTGTAGTATAATATCGGTCATATAGACTCTATATGACCGATATTCCTAGTCCTATCTCTATATTATACACAGGACTAGGAATAAAACACACAGACTGTTTTTTTAAATAAATATGTATCTGGGGAAGAGGATCTTGTACCTTAGATAACAAGTTACATTTGTATGAGTTTTAAAAGCATTTATTAAAAATTTGAAACTACGAAAATACACAAAAAAAGTACTCCGAGTATTAACTCCAATAAATTATTTCTTTGTGAGAAATTATGCTTTGAATTCGAGGAGCAATTACGCTTTGAATTACGAATGAATCTATTTTTAGCTATAAATATGGTAAGCGAAAGGAACTTGCTTCCTAAGAAAATTATTATAGATTGAAGTCGGTACTTAAAAGTTATTGTTAACATTTGGTGCTTTTTTCTCGGTTATATTTTTTTTGCCAAAAAGTTTTATTTTATACTTTTAAATGATACATATGTATAATAAATAAAGTAAGTCATATGTAAGCCCATATTTTAAAAACTACTAAACCGATTTTGATGAAACAATTATGAGGCTAAATGAAGAGTATACACTTTCAAACAAAAACCGTCTTTTTTAAATCCGTTTTTTTTTAATCTGTTTACAATTGACGGCGAAATAGGTAAAAATTCGGTTCACAAATGAAAATTCAGTGGGTAGACAGTTCTTCCCACTTAATCTATCCTTAGAGGCATTTTTCTTCCCAAATTTATATGATATCAACTTCGAAGTATACTCTAATCTAATAAGATTTTTCAATTCGGACTATTCTGTTAACGATTTTTCCTTAACCACTTTGTACTCTTTTTGTTAGAGAATTTAATTATATATTTAATTAATATATGATCCATGGTACAAGACCAAAATGGACCATCCATGGGTAACATCCGAATGTATCTGAGAGCAGCTGCAACGATTTTACCTGAGCTCTCTTTAACATGTAATCGTTCACAGTTCACACTAGGGAATAAAATCATAGAACGCAAGAGATTGTCGACAAATTTCTTTTACAGTTTCAACTGCTTTTTTCATTAAACATTCTCTTAGATCCAAGGTACATGATACTGTGCTATTCATACTTCTCCTTACCCATCACTTATTTACCATGAAGGTACAACATCTTACCCTGTATGTATATAACAAAATTATACATATTATATTATATATATATATATATATATTATATGACCTATATTTAAATGTTTCATATAAACATTAGTTTTATATAACATTAAAACATATTTAAGCTGATAAAACATTTTAGTATTATGAGTTGTAGGTACCGAATATAGAAATCATTATAATACAAAATGTTACAGAAACTATTGCAAAAATATAGTTTTCTACCTTCTTAATCTGTATATATAAAAATAAATTGCTGTGCGTTAGTCTCGCTAAAACTCAAAAACGGCTGGATCGATTTTCAAAATTTTTTGTTTGTTTTGTTCGCTATAGTTCAGGGATGGTTTAGAAAAAAAAAGCATTTTCATTTTAAAAATTGATTACCTTTTGTTTCGGACAGTTTCTTAAAAAACTAATGTAATAAAATGAATAACAAATATCTTGGGCCTTTGTCCAACTTATTACTGTGTGTTGTCCAACTTATTACTGTGTGAATGAAAATGTTGGCTCTACAGTCAGATTCATAAAATATCTCGAAAATTACTCATTTAATGGTCAAATAAACACGATTTTTGTAATTTTCGGGTCAAAATTACCTTATAAACTTAGTTTTATCGAAACAAAAACTTTTTTTACACTTTTTGCAATTTGTAAAAATCGAAAAAATCATAAATAATTCAAAAAAACACAATTTTTGTAATTTTTGGATGGGTTAGGCTGGGTTAGGCTGGGTTAGGTTGGGTTAGGTTGGGTTGGGTTGGGTTGGGTTGGGTTGGGTTGGGTTGGGTTGGCTTGAGTGTGGGTGTGGGTGTGGGTGGTGGGTGTGGTGTTGGTGGTGGTGGCGTTGGTGGTGGTGGTGGTGGTGGTGTGGGTTGAGTTGGGTTTTTTTTTAATTTTTCGATTTTAGGCCGTATCTCAAAAACTATTCGACCAGTCAACAAATGAACTCGATTTTTGTACTTTTTTGGGTCAAAATCACCTTGTATACTGAGTTTGACGAACAAAAGGTACTCGGGAATCAATTTTCAGCATACAAATCCATTCATTATATTTTGACTAGAAGAAAAGGCCTGTTAGAAGTTCTGAATCTGAAACACTTAGTAAATGTACAATATTTATAATACTTATAATACTACATATAGTAAATATATGGTAAAACGCTGTTCATAGTTTAATATATATATATATATATATATATATATATATTTGATAAAATATTTACTTGTTGCACTAATCATGTTCATTATAATTTAATCATATTTTAAACTATGTTTATTCAGGTCCAGTCAGTCAGTATATATACGATTCAATCCGTTAATTTGTATATCTATGATAGCTATATATATATATGTGCAAGGTGTAACCGCACTAGGTTGAGGTATTAAGTAATACCATACCTACAAGTGCAACCAAACCGACAAACATACTGATAAACCACCGATGGTATACTAAAAAACCACGAAATGATGCTACAGAATTTATGTTAGATTATAGTTTTACTTAGAAAATTAATATCGATTCTCAGAACGATTTAGAAGAAATTAACTATCAAAGTCAGTTTTTTTAAAGAAAAAAATTCATATTTCTCATAAACCGTGCAGAGAATCGATATGAATTTTTCACGAAAGACGTAAAAAAAAGGATGATTAATTGATAAATAAAATTTTTAATTTAAATTTTCAGTTCAATCCTCTAAAGATTTCGATGCCGAAAAAATAATACATAAGAAATTTAATTGATGAATTAATCATTCTTTTATATGTCTTTTGTGAAAAATTCATATCGATTCTCTGTACGATATTGGAGGAATTAACTATCATGGTCAGTGGTTTTACCAAAAAAAGGATTTCATTGACTCAAAAACCAACATTTTTCACGACTTAATTTCATAGACCACCATGTAAAAGGGATGTTTTTGATAATTAATTTATCGTAAACTGTACAGAGAATCGACTTGAAATTCATACAGGAAGGCGTATTAATGATACTCTTTAATTGACACACTAAATTTCAATTTCTTGAAACACTTTCGTATTGATATCGAAATAAATTAACAGACAGGTGACTATAATTTCTTCCATCGTTTACACTACTGCTCTACTATTCAAATTAAATGTATCAGAAGAATGGTTCAAGAAAATTTGGTCAACTTTTTAAATTCTTGTCACGAATTTTGTATGTAGCCAAATTTCTCTTAATGTAACTGCTCAGGAATATTTTCTAGATTCTTTTTCTTATATAAGGCATCGAACGACTCTTCTTGCCAACAGGATTACATCTAGGGCATCATTGGGAAGAGCCAGGCTGAATTTGATGAAGAGAGGGTCTAATTTAACTTTCCACATTTATTTATATTGTTTTATTTCTACGAATCCTGCTTGGGGGACATCATATTCTAACATCTAGTTCTCCGGGTTGTAGTTTTTATGATAAATAACGTTACAAAATGAACTAGAACAGCTCTACGAGATAAGAAAGAATAAAAATATGTTTAGAGGACAGAACTTAATAATAAAATATAGACTTAGAAAATTTTTGAAACATGATACGATTGAATTGAAAATTTCCAGAAAATATTACAATATCTGAAATATCTCGGTAATTAAATTATTCCAATGTTTACCAGTAACTCATTTTCTCTGTATCCATTATGGGGATAGACGGATTACAAGCCACCAGGTTTTATATATATATATAATGAGAAATTCTACATTATTTAAATATAGTAGGGGAAAGTGTAATGCCAGGAATCAAAAAGAAAAACGCAAAAAAAATTTTGTTTTGGAATTTGATGAAACTCGGTGGATGGGGTAATTTTGATCCAAAAAGTATAAAAATCAGTTTAATTTAATGATTGGATGCAGAGTTTATGAGATATCGGAATATTTGGATCTCAAAAAGTATTCGACCAGTCATCAAATGCAGGGTACTTAAACATCACCCCCGACTGTCTAATATTATGCAATGTAAGATTATTTTACAACAAGTTTAATCAGAATCTATATGAATATCTATCCAGATATATATATATATATAAACTACATCGTCCATTTTATTAATATCATCCTTCTATGTTGATTATAATCATTCTCAACGTCATCAAATTCTTAATACAAATATAATACATACATACAGATACAGAATGCTATTACAACAAATCTTCTCAAAATTATATTAAACTTTATATTAAATAAAATGCAACATGTTGAAAACGTTTTAAAGAGTGCATTCACACCTTTTGGCGTAAGATCTTTCTGTAACAAAACACAAAGTTGATTTAATTTGAAAGGGTGAGATTATAACAACATATCGTAGCTTTATAAATTACTGGGTTGATACCTGGGTTTAAAAGTAAAAACCATCGCTTTATAGCCTTCACCTCTTTTCATTTCACTTATCTTCTTTCCATAACACTCGAAGGGATTGTTTTACACAGCTAAAATATATGCACAGTTTTCAATTTTTTTTATGTGTAACATATTCATAATTCATTGAGGATATCAGAAAAGATAGCCATGAATTGTTTAACATTAATTATTTTAAGAAATCTTTAATTTATGGTTCAAACTGATGATCACAAATGAAGCAGTAAAATGTCAGATTAAAATTTATAGGGATCCAGGGAAAATGGACCAGAAGGTTCTGTTTTTTGCCACTGAATTCCGACTTTTACAAAATGTATACAAAATTTATGGTTATAATGGCATTAATCACTAAAATAGACTATTTCACCAAATAAATAGTTGGGATTGGGATCGTAACATAATTTCTGACATATACATATACAATTGTTAAAACAATATAATTTATGAAGAGAGACAATAAAACAATTTGATTTAAAATTTATTTTATTATTCAAAGGGTTTTAATTTTTTTTTTTTTTTTGCTACCATATGGAAAATGGAAAATCTAAAACAACAATAAATATATTTATTTTTATCTAACTGAAGTCCATGCAGACCAGATTTTTAAAATATATATATGTGTGTTGTTATATATATATGGTGGACAAATCGGTAAATTAAAACAGAAAAAAAAAATTAATAGGAAAACATAAAAACCTATTTGAAATGTAATACTTCAACAATTGTGAAAACATACACATTTGTATAGCGTGTCCCAGTAAAGAAGAACTATCACAAGTGAAATTTATAAAATTTAAGAAACCTCCGACAAATACGATTTAATTCTTGTAAACAGATTTTTGGAAACTTTAAAATGTTCTCAATCAAGTCAGTTCGATCGTTTACCGGGGCTATGATCCCACTGAGAAACACACAGATGTACAGATAAACACTTTAAACTTACAACACTCCTTCTTAAATCATTATCAAAGTGATGGTCAAGGACATCAGATGAGATGAAAAAGATACTTAGAAAGGTGTCATTTTTTAGCTCAAATTTTTGGAAATATTTTAATTGAAATAGAAATATTTGAGTTGAGTTTGTTCCTTTGAATTATTGTTTTGTATTACCTAATTATTTAACCATTTCGCTTTTCAAAATAAATTGAGCCAGGTTTATTTGACCATTCATTTCCATAGTAATTATTTATATGTTAAAATTATATGTCATGCCTTTTCCAAACTGAATTGATTTTGAAGATCATCGCCAATTTTTTGGGTCTTTCAGCGTAATACAATTGTAAAAAACTGAAAAAATCCGAAAATTTGGAGCACAATTTCTTTTTGCTTGCAAAACGTAAGGGGTCCAAATAACATATCAAAAAAGGTAGTTTAAGAGTAATACGTTCTCGTATTCAGTTACATCTCGGGAAGGTTCTACTATATAGAGACATTTAATGGATTTTGTGTAAAAACCATCAAAATGAAGAACTTCCTGGTTTGAAACACGTTGTATACTCGAAGAAGAAAAATGTATTTCTGATTAAAAATCTATTATAAACTTAAATGGAAAATAAACCAGTGGTAATACAATAAACGTTTTTTATATAAAACAGATAGGAAAACTCATGGATATGGACTGTAGAGAGTTACATTATGGACTATATAGGATACATAGTCCATATGTATGTATCCTAGTGTGTTTTACTTACTAAACATATCATATGTTGTCTTAAACAATGAAGTAGGTCATGGGAAAGAGAACATTTTAGAACAAAGTTTCATTTTAGAACAAAGAATAAGCACAAGTGCTTTTAGTAGACGTTGCACTGGTAACAGATGGAAGATGTTTTAATCATCTTAACAAACCTTCTGCTCGCTCTTATTTTTTTATGACAACATTAACCCGTCAGCACTCGCGAGAACCGTTCGGTAATCCTTGATGAGATATTTGCTCACGCGGTCTGCACATTCGTCAAATATCTCGCACGGTAAATATAATTTAACTTTATAAATACTTTTTTTGATTAACAAAGTTTCCAAAAATCACAAAAAATGCCTGGATCATCGGGCTTTTTATTATTATTTTATCGTTCAAATTGGCTGAAAAAATGATGAATCATATTGGTTATCATTTTCAATTGTATATTTCTATATCAAAAAATCTAGAGAGTGTGATAAAAAACTATCTAAAATATTTAAACAATCTTGTAGTTTATAATAAATACCATAAAAATATATGACTGCCGTTGATATAAAAACAAAATTTTAATTTAATTATGAGTTCATCGAAGATCTATCATTTAATGAAAAGAAACGACTATAGTTAGAGTATTGATGATTGAAGAGCGATATCTATATTATCAAATTTATAAGCATCTGTTGCACACAATATTTTATATATTTTTGTAGTTGCATGGTATTGTAAAGTCAAAAATAATTCATTACTTGAGTACAAAGCATCTATTTGGTTTTGTATGTATGTACCGTGCAATATACCAAAACTTTTTAAACTAAATCGCTTATTTAAATAATAGGAAGATCTAAGAGTATATTAAATATATATGCTTTCAATCGATGACCAATATTATAAAGAATAGCGAGTCAGCAAAAAGAAATGGGTCATATTTTTCTGTAATTGACTATATATGCGTACGCACAAAATTATAACCAATGTCTATGATTGTCTTTGACAGTCCATTTATTATATATATACGTCCATGGTTGTATACTACTATAGTAGTATACAACCATCAATTGCATTATACGACCATTGTAGTAAATAAATGTATATTGATTTATAATTCTATACATATGGACGGCTGATGGTTTGCTATTGTATTTTTATTTAATCACCAATACAATTTCAAGTTTAATACAATATTGTAGAGTTTTTTTTTGCATAAAAAGAATCTCCAAAGTTAGCATGAACAGAAAATCGAATGCATCTACACCAACGAATAAATTGTATTTGGAAGAACATATACAGGGTGTTCCGTTACTCGATGGACATAGCTTAAGAGCGTATTCTTTGGACAATTTGAAGTCGAAAGTGTCCAATATATTTTTGTCTAAAATCCAATAGTTAAGGAGTTATGGGCACTATTGAATTTAACCAATAAAATAAAGACATTTATTATTTAAAAATTTTTCTTCGTACAATACTAGAAGGGCTATTTTCGACCTTGTTAAGGATAGTTGCTTGGTAGGAAAGTTCTTGTTGTACGGAAAGTTTTACATTAGCTTTAAGAAAATCATCTTTTTCTGCTAAATAACGATGCACATTTAAGAACACTTATTTATTAGAAATTCTTCGATCAGGAAACCGCTGCTAATATCCCCGCACTGAAGTTCTTACATTTTCGTCACAATATGCGTAAATAAAGTTAAAATAGTCATCTTCTTTATTAACTTCCTAAGATAGAAAGTTATTATAATGGGTCCGATCTTTTAAATCGAAATTTTCAACATAACTTTACATTTTATGGTTAGGGTAAGGCTTGAACACCAATTTTGAGAATAAGTGTGTGTTTGTGTGTGTGTTAATATCTACGGTTCTACCCTTGTTACCTGTCAAAGGTTATATCAATGTCTAATTATTAATTAATTAATTAATAGGTTGAAAAATGAAAATCCTCTTTTTTTTAATTCATTAAAAAAAGTCTAGACATGATTTTTTCTGCTAACTTTTCTAGACATTAAATGTTTTTCAAATGAAATATCTTTAAATAGATTTTTTGGACGTTTCGATGTGACATAATGGATTTCATTCTATTTAAACTTTAGAAATGAAATCATCAATCATTCAACTCAAATAAATAACAATAACAATGTTTTAAAATAATTGAAATGTTCGTGCTACACTGTGTCATCAATAAATTGGGAAATTTTGAACATGTTTAGTACAGACTATGGGCTCACTAATAAAACAAAATTAACTTTTGAGGTTTAATAAAAGTTTAAATCTTAGCTCGAGCTAAACAACTTTTGTATAAAACATTTTTGTTTGTTCAAAAGAGAGCAAATTAAGACAAAACTTTAGTGTTCATTTTCTCAAAAGCTATAAGAGATAGGGAGTTGAAAACTTTTAGGTAGCTTCAACTAGTGATTTTTTGAAACATTTTCTACAACTGCAAAAATAATTCTAGAAATTACTTTCAAAAATTAACTGGTAAGCCACCATAGTCGTCTTAGTTTCTCAAAATTTTTTAAATTATTAAAAATAATGGAAACACTGACATCCAACACTTTCGATACATGGTTGTTCAAAAATAAACTCAGTAAATTGTCTGTTTTCATTAGCGAAAAATAATTAAAAAATATTGTTAATTAAATTTTCAATATATTCAATTTACTCTTCGAGCTAAAGCTTATAGTAAAAGCTTTATTACTCAATCTCACTTAAAACTATCATCGTTGACAAATCTCCACTTTACCATCAAGTTTGAGGCAACTACGATAGTTAATTTATAAAATCAACATTATCGAAATAGAAATTCATTTATAGAATAAAAAACCATTATTTCTATATATTATAAATGCGAAAGTAAGCATGTTTGTTTGTTTGTTTGTTTGTTACGCTTTCACGCTTAAACTAGCGAATGGTTTTTAATTAAACTTTACAGCATTCTAGCTCATACTTCAGAATAACACATGAGCTATAATTTATAAAGATATATTAATAAAAAAAATTAAAAATTAATTTAATTTGACATTACCATAAATTACAGATTTCTGTAAAAATAATCATTTGACATTACCATAAATTACAGATTTCTGTAAAAATAGTCAACATAAAATATTTCACGGCCATCTTTTCTGATATACTCAATGAATAATTACGACTATTACATATATTTTACCTGTGTAAAATAATCCTTACCATTATTTCGAGTGTTATAGAAAGGAGATAAGCGAGAGCAATCTCTATCAATCTTTACTTTTAAACCCAGCGAAGCGGATGGGTATCACTCTAGTTTATAATAACATTGATATGATATCTTATATAAAAGTAGGTACAGTAGTATAAAATATTGTATAAGAGTTGGAGTAAGATATGGAAAATTAATATATAAAGTTGATTAAAGTTTAATTAGTTTCACAATTTCACTTTAATATAAAATAAACAAAACAACATGCCGTTAGCACTTTCTGTTACCAATTCTAAGTATATGAGTTTTGGAATCTAGTGTGCGGTGTGTAGGTGTAGGTGTATAGTGTTAGAAGTTTAAATTACAATGATGAAAATTATGAGTATTTCCATATATAATATTATATTTTATATATATATCACATGTATGTGGAAAACGGCTCAAATGTTGGTTGGTTTATATATGTATTCTATAGTGAAAATCCTTTTTATAGAATGCAACGAAATATAAATGTTCGTTGAAAATATTAATACCTGTGGCTAATAATAAATAGAAAATAACTAACTATGTATATAGAAGAATGGAAGCTGACTGATCGAACAACGCACAGCTGAAATCTCTGGGTCAAGAAGCATACAATTTTGTAAACATGTTTTTAAGTAACGTAAGTGAGCACTAAGGGGTTCAAAAGGGGATGCGAACTTTGTATATGGGAACTGTATCTCAAAAACTATTCGACTAATCATCAAATGCACCTGATTTTTTTACTTTTTAGGTCAAAATTACCTTATATACTGAGTTTTATCGAAATTGGAGATAAAAAAATTTTTAGATTTTTTATAATTTTTTTAAGGGTACCCTTTGAAAAAATCGAGAAAAATGCAAAAAAAAATTTTGGTTTAGGAATTTAATGAAACTCGGTGTATGGGGTAATTTTGACCCAAAAAGTATAAAAATCCGGTTTATTTAATGGTTGGATGCAGAGTTTCTGAGATATCGCAAAATTTTTATCGATTTTAGTCCGTATCTTAAAAACTATTCGACCAGTCAACAAATGCACACGATTTTTGTACTTTTTGGGTCAAAATTACCTTATATACTGAGTTTTTTCGAAATTGGAGGTACAAAAAATTTTTCGATTTTTTACAATTTTTTTAAGGGGTACACCCCTTTGAAAAAATCGACAAAAATGCAAAAAAAAATTTTGTTTTGGAATTTGATGAAACTCAGTGGATGGGGTAATTTTGATCCAAAAAGTATAAAAATCCGGTTAATTTAACGATTGGATGCAGAGTTTCTGAGATATCGCAATATTTGGGTGGATTTTAACCCGTATCTCAAAAACTATTCAATCAGTCATCAAATGCACCCGATTTTTGTACTTTTTGGGTCAAAATTACCTTATATACTGAGTTTTATCGAAATTGGAGATAAAAATAATTTTTCGATTTTTTATAATTTTTTTAAGGGGTACCCCTTTGAAAAAATCGAGAAAAATGCAAAAAAAAATTTTGTTTTGGAATTTGATGAAACTCGGTGGTGGATTTGATGAAACTCCTTTGAAAAAACTTCAAGTATAAACGAAAAACGAATTTTTCCCTTTTTTAAGTAAAAACCTTATAAATTAGAGAAATTCGTATTCAGCATTCCAAAAACTATAAGAAATTATCGATTGCATATATGTGATTAAAGAAAAATAGAAAAGTTTATCAATCAGTGTAATTTTTTTATTATTCAGCAATACGACGGTTATCTGCTATTTTTATAAATTACAGCCTATGTTTAATTATGATGTATGAGCTTTATATTGTAAAGTATCATTCAAATCCATCCAGTAGTTTTTACTTGAAAGCATAGCAAACAAACAAATAAAGCCACTTTCGCATTTATAATATATAGTGATATTTAGTATCAATTTAATAAATTTTTAAGAAAAATTTATCATTCATAATTAACAAATCAATGAATACAATCGTAGTTAACAAATTAACATGAATTCAAATGGGCTTAAAAAATTGTAGATTTAATTATATGTTTATATTACATTTAAATATAATTATTAAATTCATTAATTAAATATTAATGAAAAGTGTAATCTATCGATCGAAATGCCCTGATTTAGAAAATATATTCATAAATTTATATTACTGATTATTTAGATTAAATATTTCATGTTTTAATTAACAAAATATGATGAAAATTACATTCAGACAAGTGGAATTTACAAAATTTTAAAAACCCCCTAAAAATGCGAGTTTTTCCATGTAAATTTTTGGAAACTTAACTATATAAAATGTTCTCAATCAAGGCGGTTCAACCGTTTAAGGGCTACGATGCCACTGAGAAACATACAGACGTACAGATAAACACTTTAAACTTATAACACTCCTTCCTAAATCAATATCAAAGTGATGGTCAAGACATCAGATGAAATGAAAAGGATACTTAGAGAGCTATCATTTTTTTGGGACAAACTTTTGGCACAATTTTAATTGAAATTGAAATATTTGAGTTGACTTTCTTTTCTGAATTATTGTTTAGAATTATCTAATTATTTTACTATTTCACTTTTCAAGATGAATTGAGCCATCCATGTTTCAATTATATGTCATGCCTTTTCCAAACTAAATTGATTTTGAAGATCATCGCCAATTTTTTACTTTTTTGGGTACGAAATACTAAGTTCGCACTTGAAACATAGCTAAGAACACTCTCCGTTAAATTACCTTTCAAAACAAACCAAAAACATTAAAATCGATCCATACGTTTAGGCGCTATGATGCCACAGACAAACAAACAAACAGACAGACACACTTAGCAGTCAAACTTATAACACCCCTTTTTTTAGTTCGGGGGTTAAAAACTGAGAATTTCTATCTTATATAATGTTTGATAAAGAAAAATTTCAGTAATATTAATCGTTTTAAGATAAAACGATTTTTTTAACATAAATGTAACATTTTTGGGAAAAGTTTTCAATCGATATCACTATAAGTACTTTTCACTATACAAATGTGTATCTAACCATACTTACAAGCAGCAATCGAGATCTTGTGTTTATATTAAATAAAACAATTTCAAGTTTTCTCTTAAAGAACAAGCGTTAAGATAGGTAGGTACTGTATACTACATAGGTATAGGTACTGTACTTGTATAGTGTAAGTTACTTATACCGCCTATAAAGAGAACGATCTTTGGTTTTTTGTTTCTTTTCGTTTTGTCTTTACAACAAGAAATCAACATTTGTGTTAAGAAGAAATAAAATAAAAAGTGTCATATATTTATATCTGAAATAAGAAATTATGTACTACAATTCTTACACTTAAGGTAAAACGTAAAAGACAAAGTGCATAAAGGTACTCTTTTCATCCTTCAGGTGTGTAACTTTATTTGATAGTTTTTATACCCTGTATATATGAAATATATATCAAGTTAAACTAATTTTAGTTCCAAGTTTGTAACGTTTAGAAATATTGTAGATACAAACACAATTTTGGTATAAAACCGAGAGCCCGTATAAGGTATAAATATCTTAAAATTTCGGAATCCAGGGAAAGTCAATGAATCTTTATAAAAACTGTGCCACTGCATTGTTTAAAGCTTACTTAAAGAAGTTAAAAACAAAAATTTGATCGATCTTCTTCAGGCGTTGGGAGCCACCTCTTCTTGGGGGTGGGAAAATTTATGCTGAAAATAATAGATGTTCATAAAATCACCTAAGTAGTACGTTTCCGTTTGTCCGTCCATTTGTCCGTCTGTCACCATGAAAACTCAAAAACGAAAAGAGATATTTTATAGGTGAAATTATTATAGCGTGTTCGGCTCAGAAAAAATAAGTTTCAGTTCGTAAATGACCAACATAGGTCAATTGGACCTTGGGCTTGTAGACCCATTTTAAGCCGATAAAGATAGAATAAAATATCTTTACAAAAAATGTACAACTTCTGATTGAAACGTTTTTTCGTAAATATCATAGCTTTCCCGTATAGAGAACAAATTAAGACAAAAGTTTCGTTTCCATAGAAATTTGCCGGTAGTTTCAACTTGTGATCTGGTAAAAACTTCCTCGAAAAAACAAAAAAAAAATCAGGAAAATACCTTAAACCATCCAAATTGTGTTTGTATTTCAACAACTAACCCAGTCAATTGTTTGTTTTCACTTGTTTATAATTAAAACTCTTTAGGTATGCAGTTAAGTTTTGTACTCAAAGTGAATTAAATGCCGCAAGCTAATCTACGCTTGACATCAAACGGTTTTTGTATATAAAATGGAATGATTTAAGAACTCTAAAATACTTCTGAGAAATTTTCATATAAAATGGATTGATTTTAGTATTATTTCCGAGAAATTCCATTGACTTTCTTTGAACTTCGAAAACTTTTTATGGCACGTTGAAAACTTTCCAGATGAAGAAGAAAAACTGAACTTGCGAGACCATCACGTAGTGACGGTACAAGAGCCAAGAAAAAATTTACTTGCTATAGGCACTTTCATTTTCAAGCATTTAAATATTTATTTTCTTGAGTTAAGTATTTACTAGAGATATTTACCTCAATCCAGTATTTTTTCTACTATGTACAGTCGACTCTTTCCAATATTAAAGTGTTTGGTCACAAAACAAGCCAGAATTAAGAGCAAAAATTCATGTTATCCCTATTAGATCTTTTTTTGTTCCCAAAACTAGAATTATCTCTCCACGGAACCAGATTTATGTCAACCAAGTTCATAAGTCAAAATTCATTTGAGTTAAGGTATCAAAAACCTAATCAATCTATGACTCCTGTTTCTTTTGTAACATAACTATAGATTTTTCAAGTAGCCAATATTTCGCCCATATTTCATGTAACATTCTGTAAAATATGGTTTACAATCATTTAAAAATCCATAGAGAATATTCAAGAAAAACTGGAAAGTAGATATTAAGGATTAAATTTGAATTAATTATAACTGTACAAAATACTTTTGAAATATGTAAGTTTTTTTGCTTTTAAAGTTGTTTTTCGAAGAAAATTCATGTTTCTTGAAAACTTTTTAATTAGAGCCTATATCGTACCTATGAGAAAACAAATATTATCCCAATAAATTGCTTGGTTTTTTTTTCAATATTGGTACCTGGTTTTTCTTTCAAACGCAATGAGTTGATGTATTATCGTAGCGTATAGAGATATATTGACATATCGGTGATTAGTCTTTTAATCATTCGATGTTCCATTCAACGAAATACACACAAAAAAAATTATTTTCTCAAGAAAAAATAAATTAATTACTATCACGAAATAGAAGTTTAACCTTTTTATAACCTCAAGAATAAATTTTATCTAAACTACTGTCTGAAAAGTTTTGAGAAAAAAAAATATATACCATCATTGTTGAGTTTTATCTGTGAACCGAATTAATAAATTCTTATATTTTGTGTGCGTGCATTGTCCCCGCCTGGACAACTTTACGTGTGAAGGACCTTTCTAACTACATATATAAAATGAGTCTGAAAAATGTTATTTTTTATACGAAAACCATATGTTACCACAATAGTCCAGTAACCTTATAGGTTAGCTTAGGTTATATTGGCTGTCCACGAAGGACACAGGCTATAGAACTCATTGTGATACCATATATGTGTTTAACCACCTTTCCGCTGATAATTTCATTTATCATCCCTTCAATTTCAGAGGCTGAGTGAACCTCCTTCATGCATATACCATGCACTACACCAGCCCATCACAACTATTAATTAAATGAATTAATAGCGAACGGAATTGGTTACGCCTTAACCAACTGAGCTAATAGGGCGACCCAGTAACCTTATACATAACCTACAGTTCGCGCAAATCCAGTAGTTCTGATTTTTAGCAGACTTGTTTATGAAATTGGTCCAATGAATAATCCAAGATTTCGGTGATTTGTTCAGATTTTGGTGACGATAGCCGTAAAGGACTAGTTTTTGATAGTACTTGTCTCTGTAGAAGCAATAGATTTTCGAGATGAGCCTTTCTAAGTTTCTTATTTTTTCAAACTTTGTTATTTGTTTTTTACCCAGAGCAACATTAGCACACTCCGTTTGAGGTAAATAGAAATACACCCCGCTAAAGTAGTCCGAGTGACGTCTCAAATATTGCAAAAACGTAGAGAGTTTTGAGAAAACGTAGGTATCACTTGTTTGAGATCTTATGAGAATTCCTTTTTACAGTGTTTTCAAACACGCACACTTCTGTGCCCTAATCTGTATATACAGTTTTATACAGGTTTCTCGGCAGCTCATCTTCAATTTTTAGCATGTGTTAGTCGAAATTTTCTAGCAAAAAGTCATTGAATGTTTCTGAAAAATGTATACAAGCTCAGTTTATTTTGAGAAAACGTAGATATATATAACTCGTTTGATTTCATTCGAGGAATGAACGTACAATGACACAAACTGCATGATTTTATCTGTCTTATAAGCATATGCTTTATATAGATTTTTCTTATTATAAAGTATCACGTGTCTGTAGGGATTTAAAAAGAAAATGGCATTTTCTTCTAGTTTTCCACTAAATGTATTCAAATATGTAGATACATTTCAAAAGTAGTATAAGAAAGTTTTTTTATTTAAATGATAAGAATTCGATAAAAACAAGGTAAAACTGTTTTATACTTAAGAATCAAATTGGTGTTTCAAAATCGTAATCTAATTATTTTCTCTATAAATAAGATCTCTTTATCAATTCTAATACCTTCGATGACTGGATAAAAATTACACTCGACTATTAAATATTCCAAATTTATCAACTGTTTCTTTCTTTCTCTGCTAATTTTTGTGCAAATTTGAAATTTGTTCACCTTTGTAACTCAGGCAAAGTCGATGCAAAAATTGTTTTTGGACTGAAATATAGTTAAATGAAATCTAATCAAGAAAGTTCTATTTTGTAAAACAATTTTTGAGGAATATTCTAAAAGTTAATTGGGCAATATAGAAATTTTAGTCCAAGTTGGATAAATTTAGCGGATTTTGATAATGAATTCGAAAAACTTTTGGAAATGGCTATTTTTTTAAAAAAACTTTTATTGTCAAAAATACAGAAAAGGAATTTTCCAATTCCGGAACGATCCCCGAACGTAACATTGATAGATATTAATATTCTGCGACTGTCATGATTACCAGCTACAAAGAAATTGTTTTTTAAATGATATTTTCGCAATAGGTACTTTCCGCTTCATCATGTTAATTTTTTTGTTTTAATCCGGAACACACAACAAAATAATTTTTTTGAAACGGCTGCTGAATTGCAAAATAAATTATATTTTAAAAATTTATTTGCTCCAATTATGAACTGTAATATTTACGTAAATAAAAACTATGCTCATAATATAGATAGACCCTGAGCCAATAATGATAGGAATTTTCCATGATTCTATTTGATGGTTTATAAACACTGGTGGAAACATTTGAGGTTGTATGAATTTAATTTAGTTGGGTAAATCTACCGAATTTTGATAATCAATTCGGAAAATTTTTGGGAGAAGGCAAATTTTTTTACAAAGGTTTCTTTCCTTGTAAAAAGCAGAGAAAAAGAGTTTTTTGGTTCCGGAACGATCCGTACGACCTTCTGCACGTGGTTTTGGAACAAATTATCTCTACATTGTTTTTTTCTTTGGATACGTTTTCTTCAATATCTCTGTTTCTATTGATCGGATTGATACGAATTAATTAAAGATTTGTTTTTTATGAATTTTTGCATCGATCTTCCCTGCTATTGATTCCTGAACATAGCAAAATAACCTCAAAATCTCAACAAAAAACGCAGTAAGCTCATACCTTCAACTTTCTCTCATAACTTTTCAAAAAATGAAGAAATCGAGTTGAAACTTTGATGTAACTTATGATCATAAAAAAGTGTGATAAATAAAAACCCGATGCATAACCTCAATTTTGAGAAAAAACGAATTTTTCTGAAAAATAGCATACAATTCAGGAAAATCATCGAATTTTATCTATTTTTATACCATGTATATATGAAATATACATAGTATATTAAGTTTAGTCCCAAGTTTGTAACGTTTAAAAATAATGATGCTAGGAAAAAAATTTTGTCATAGGTGTTCATAAAATCACCTAATTAGTCCATTTCCGGTTGTCCGTCCGTCCGTCTGTGGACACGATAACTCAAAAACGAAAAAAGATATCGAGCTGAAATTTTTACAGCGTACTCAGGACGTAAAAAGTGAGGCCAATTTCGTAAATGAGCATCATAGGTCAATTGGGTCTTGGGTCCGTAGGATCCATCTTGTAAACCGTTAGAGATAGAACAAAAGTTTAAATGTAAAAAATGTTCCTTATCAAAAATTAAACAACTTTTGTTTGAAACATTTTTTCGTAAACATCACTGTTTACTCGTGAGGGCGCCAATTAGGCGGAAATTTTATAATATGTACTATACTTGATTATCAGTTATGTATGTGTCACATGTTGGTATGTGTAATGTGATAAAGAAATCAACACTGACTATACATGGTATCTCAACAGTTAACTCAGTCAATTGTTTGTTTTCACTTGTTGTTTTAAATATCAGGTTTTTATGAACTTTCGGATAGTGCAACAAAGGGCCATCAATTGAAAGCTTTCAATAAATCCTCCAAAAAGACAGACAAAAAGAATTATGAAAATTTCGTTTTATTATGGACTCACGATCTAATAATACCGGATGATTGTAATACAAGCTAATTAATTAATATGCATAAATAATAATAATATTTTTGCATCATTGTATGAATTCCCACAAAACGAAATAACAAAAAAACTATATATATATATATATATATATATATATATATATATATATAATATTTATACAATTATTATTAGACTTTATAATTATTGTAAAATAAAATGTAAAATATAAACTCACATCATATATTTTTTTTTTTTTTTTTATAAATTCACATTGTTTCAAATATTAACAATAACTTGCTAATACAATTTTAACATTGTTTATAATGATTTTCATTTACTGCTGTTAATTAGTTCCTTTTCAAAAACAGTGTAAATAATTTACTATTTTATAAACCTCATGCTAGGTTGTCCCATGGACATATATGTTTAGAGAATAAAAAAAGTTTGTATACGACGATACCTGTGGTTCGATTTTTGGTACCCTGTGGGAATATTATTGGATAAGATGTAGTACCAAGAGAAAAATGGTTTGGTTCCTTCTTCAATTTGTCCACAGATATAAGTGTGTATGAGATAGCAATTATATGAAGACAAAGTTTTGTGAATAGAAGGCAAGCAACGTAGAAAGTGATTATCCGTGTGCATTTTTTGTTTCAAAGTACAAAATATTGATTTTAAGGTGGTAATCACTACTTATCAGTGAGTATTTTATCATTCCATATTTCAGAAACTTAACGTAAAACTAAGCGTGGAAAAAGAAGTCTCTTTCATCTTATCAGTCACTATCCAGCTCTTGCCATGAATCGATGTACTCATTTAAGCCAGCCTTCCTTTGACAACTTCTTCGACCCGTTAATGTCAAAAAACTTGCTGATCTTAAACAACTTCAACTATTTCATAGAGTAGTGATCGAGGATTGGCCAACCCACATTTCGATATTACAACGGACCTTATGGTTTAAGTGTATCTAGCCCTAAGACAGCCACTCTAACCTTATATAGACTACTAAGCGCTTAGGGAAGAAAGTGTCTTGCCTTCTCATGATAAAATGTGCATTAATAACCAGCCAATTCAAACCTTACACCCATGTGGTATCCGAACGATATTAAACAAATTCCATATAACGCATAACTACATATAAATATACGAATTCGTAACTCTCTGTTTGTTTAGACACATAACTATACGAATACTTAGATAAGAAAACATACAAAAATTAAATCTTTGAAAAAACAAATTTCGAAAATAAAGAAAAATAAAAAAAATATTATATATAGACTCATACCATGGGTTCATACATACTCAGTCTTTCGCAGACTAGTATTTTTATCAATAAATCCTTAAGCCGCAGTTATAACGAATTGTTCAAAATATATAATATTGCCATGTGTATTTTTATTTACAAGGTGTATGAGAAAAAATTGTGGGTGGTTATCCATTTTCGTGTAGTACTATACCAAAACATTACGGAATTGATAGGATGAGCCAAGTCATCAATACTGTAAGTATAGTCGTTTCTGTTCATCAAATGATGGATCTTCGATGAACTCATAATTAAATTAAAATTTTGTTTTTTTATCATCGACAACCTTATATTTTTATGGTATCAATATCAATACATAGTATAAAACAAAGTCGCTTTCTCTGTCCCTATGTCCCTATGTCCCTTTATATGCTTAACTGTTTGAAACTACGCAACGAATTTTAATGCGGTTTTTTTTAATAGATAGAGTGATTCAAGAGGAAGGTTTTTATGTATAATACATCCATATTATAGTAGAGTAAGGGGTTGAAATAGGGGTTGAAAGGGATATGCTTCAAAAACTAAAAAAGTTGTGCATCGATTAAGCTCAAATATTGACACGATATACAACCAGCTTCAAAGATCTATTGTTTTTATCTACTTTTAACCTTCGGAGGGTAGAAAGGTGTAGCGAGAAAGTGGGAAGGAATTATCGAATATTTACAAATATACCTAAGTGGGGTATCAAATAAAAGAGCATGACGTGTACATTACAAAACTGTTATCCCACGCAAGGAAATGTGGAGGGAGGGGTGCAAGTGGGGATGTTGCCCAGCAAAGCGGGTAGTTCACAGCTAGTTATTTATAAACTACAAGATTATCTAAATATTTTAGATAGTTTTTTTTCACACTCTTTAGATTTTTTGATATAGAAATATCCAATTGAAAAGGATAATCCATAAGATTCATCATTTTTTCAGCCAACTTTGAACGATAAAATAATAATAAAAAGTCCGATGACCTGGGAATTTTTTTTTATTTTTGGAAACTTTGTTAATCAAAAAATGTATTTATAAAGTTTTATTGATACTCAACTTAAGATATTTTGTATATGAAACTGATTTCATTGCCGAAAATAAAATTCGATTTAACGACTCTAGGTAGATTTGAACGCAGGTACCTCGGCATTCCAATCCAATATCTAACACAATGATCTAATAGTAGTGTATTTGTTTTAATAGCAATAGTAGTGTGTTTAAACTATAAAATGTTATTTTTATGTTACATCTTGTATTTTTTTTGAAGTATATTGTATATTTTTGTGTTGTTTATCTCCACATTTCATCTTTATAAGACTTTTTGTAACTTTTACAAATAAAATAACAGAAAATGATGGTTTTTTCACTCAATATACTTGCAGTACACATCATATTACGTATATACGTGTATGAACCGTGTACGTACATACACACATACATCCATTTGTCTGTGTGTTCTTACGTTCTATCTAGAAGACCAATATAGAAAAAGGTTATTATTTATATTGAAAAAATTTACTGTTTTTTTTTATACAGATATTTACAATGTAAAAAAAATTTTTTTATTCGATGATAGTGAAATGTTTACTTTTTTTTTTGTTCATGTTCAATAATTTTTTTTTCGTTTTCTTGATGGATTAATTTTAATGCTGTGTCAGTTCACACGCCAAAGTGAAAATAATTCCATAAGCTTGATTGATATCCCAGAAATGAATCATCTATTTATCAAATTAATTCGATTTTTGTATTTTTGGGGTCAAAATTACTTTTTAATTTTATAAAATTCCAAAACGAAAAGAAAATTGCAAAGAATCGTGAAAAATGTTTCAAAACGCAGAACAAAGGGTAATATTCACACACAAAATAATCAAATCTGCTGAAATCTGAAGGGCGATTTCTCCAATGAATGTCAGACGGTATCTTAGAAAGTCTTTGTCTGATGATAAAATGTTTTTTTTTTTTTTTTAATGTATTTATATATCTGCACGTGTTTTTGAACAATTCATGTAAATAAACACTTCGTAATTTTAAATTAGAAAAATAAATATTGCGTCAATTGTAAATTATGTTCGTCATGTTCGTGATGTTGAATATAAAACATATTCATTAAATTTGTATTTTCTTTGAAATTTCCACTTCGAAAATCTAGAAACATCTAGATTAAGAAAAAACGGTATTTGTTTTTAAACGATATAATAAATTAGATAACCACGAATAACCTCTCAGAATAAATAAGAAAAGTCGCGGCGGAATAATTTAATATTTCCTGCAAGGATGGGTCTAGAAACCTGAAATTTTGTACACACGTCCCTTAAGTAACGTAAGTGAGCACTAAGACGGGATTTTCGAAAATTCATCCCCTAAAGGGCTCAAAAGAGGATGTGAATTTTGTATATTTCACCTAGAGTTTCTGAGATATCACAAATTTGGATCTATTTTAGACCGTATATCAAAAACTATTCGACCTGCCATCAAAAGCAACCGATTTTTATACTTTTGGGTCAAAATTACCTTATATACTGAGTTTTAACGAAATTGGAGATAAAAACAATTTCTTAATTTTTTTCAACTTTTTAAAGCGATAAGTACCCCGTATTTTCGAGCTGGCACAAATTTCATGGAATGGCTAGTCCAGCTTTATCTAAAATTGCAGGACATATACCTTGGATTCAAACTAGTGTGAGTATTCTAAATGATAGAATTCTTCTCATTGTACATCAAAAGGAAACTAAATGTAACAAGAAAAATAGTTTTAAAGAAACTGACATCGAAGATACTTTAAAACTGTAAACTCCAATCACAGTTGTTAAATCAAATTGAATGAAATTCCCTCGACATAGAATTATTTCACCTACAATGTTTACTGTATAGTAAAAGGTTCCTTCGGGATCAGATTAAATATTTTTAGAACGTACTACATATAATTTTATGTATTTCGATAATCTTAAACATACAAAAAAAACTAAACTTGATACAGGTAAAAAATTCTAAATAAAAAGAAAAAAAAGTAGTAGGTAGTAGCAAATAGAAAATAATTGTCTATTAGAAAGAAAACAAATGAAATTTACAAAATTTAAAAAACCCCCGAGAAATGCGATTTATTTTTTGTAAACCGGACTTTGGAGACTTAGCTATAAAATGTTCTCAATCAAGACGTTTCGACCGTTTAGGAGCTACGATGCCACTGAGAAAAACATAAACGCACAGATAAACACTTTAAACTTATAACACCCTTTTTAAATCAATATCGTGTTGGTCAAGGATATCAGATGAGATGAAAAGGATAATTAGAGAGTTATCATTTTTTGGGACAAATATTTGGAAATATTTTAATTGAAATTGAAATATTTGAGTTCACTTTGTTCTTTTGAATTATTGTTTTGAATTAATTAAGTATTTTACCATTTCATTTTTCGAAATAAATTGAGCCAGGTTTATTTGACCAATCATTTCCATAGTAATTATTTATATGTTAAAATTATATGTCATGCCTTTTCCAAACTGAATCGGTTTTGAATATCATCGCCCATTTAATTTTTCGGGTATGTAGCCTTAAGCTAGCACTTGACTAACATAGCTAAGACCACTCTCCGTTAAATTACCTTTCAAATAAAACCACAACAATTAAAATCGGTTCATTCGTTTAGGCACTACGATGCCACAGACAGACACACATAAACAAAATATAAATGTATTTTACTATTAAACTTGGATGTACCAGCCCCTCCTTGCTTCCCAGAATCCAAATATCTCGGTTAATAGAATATATGTTTTGCAGGTATAATTTTACATTATTCATTTCACAGACCTGACACAGACTTTGTGTCAGACATTTTCGATTCACAAAAAAATAATTAGTTTATAAATTAGCATTAAAAAAATGTTTCTCCTTTGTACTTCCCATCATATTTCGAATGATTTGAATTCTATGTATTTCGATTATCTTTTTTGCATGCTACGCACACACAAAAAAGAAAAAAACGTAAAATTTTTCCAACATATAACACATAAAATTAAACTTTTCTGAATAAATAGAAAATTGGAAAATAAAAAAAAAACACAGAAAGAAGAAATCAATTTGAAAACATACGATTTCTTTTTTTTTCACATTTGCAAATATTTACACTGTCAAGTGTAAAAGTTATTAGATACTTTACATAAACGTTATTGCTAAAAAATCAATATACATGTATAGAGTCGTCTCTGGTGCTATTTAAAAAGAGCTTAAAAGAACATATAGTTTATGGTATGTTATTTTTCTTCCAGCTAACTAATAGGCAATTATTTTTATTTTATATTTTTTTAACACTATATATTTTTCGTATCTTTTATCGGTATGGAATAATAGGTTTTTATTTTCTATGTCCAAAACTGATTCTGAGTTATGTGAATGGTAATAGGTTCATTTTTGTTATAGATCGAATTAAACGATGCCTTCTTGCCTTACGTTTATGTTAAGGCTATTATGCACAGTTTTTAATTGGCGTGAAACATTATAATTTTTTTAGGAAGCCTATTAAGGAGATCTGCAAGGATTGAATAATGCTAGGGATTTCAATAAAACTTTATAAATACATTTTTTGATTAACAAAATTTCCAATAATCACAAAATAATTCCTAGGTCATCGGGCTTTCTATTATTATTTTATCGTTCAAAGTTGGCTGAAAAAATGATGAATCATATAGGTTATCCTTTTCAATTGGATATTTCTATATCAAAAAATCTAGAGAGTGTGATAAAAACCTATCTAAAATATTTAGACAATCTTGTAGTTTATAATAATACCATAAAAATATAAGGTTGTCGATGATATCAAAACAAAATTTTAATTTAATTATGAGTTCATCGAAAATCCATCATTTGATGAATAGAGCCGACTATAGTTAGTGTATTGATGATTGAAGAAAGATATCTATATTATCAAATTTATAAGTAGCACTTGCACACAATATATTATATATTTTTGTGGTTGCGTGGTATTGTAAAGCTAAGAATAACACATTATTTGACTACAAAGCAGGTATTTGGTTTATATGTTTGTACCGTGTAATAAACCAAAACATTTTTACAATACTTAATTCAAGAAATATTTGAGTGCTAACTAATTAAAGAAAACAAGTAAATAATTGCTACAACGTTGTGGAAATATTCTCCGGCAAAAAGTTTTTTTTCATGTGTATAATTTTCCTAGAATTATTTAAAGAAAATAACATTAATCTTATTACTATGACACGTATATCTTTCAAGATAACTTATGGAATGTAAATGGAAAAAAAAATTAATGAAAATATTTATATTTGAGAAGAAAAATATGATACTTCAAACGTGCTTACACAGTTTTAATGTTTTAATTAAAAAATGGTTGGAGTAATTAAAATTGAACATGTTTTGTTTTGTATGTTTTCATTCTCACAAAACAAAAAGAATCAATAAACTTAACCAATCTGAAGACGTCACGATTTATAGAAATAAAATCATCCCACGGAAATATCATACTAATTTGCCATCTCATCTGCAGTAATAAGACCAGGAGCTCATAATGAAATGAAAATTAAATGATTTCCTTTTGTCTCTGTTAATAAACATTTATTTGGAACAATTTCTGTGGATGTAGTTCTTAGGTAATCTTAAAACACCGAGCAAGAATGATGTTCAAAGAGCTACGTTTTTTAAATTATGGATTCGGAAAATTTTTATTTCCTCACCAGCTTAAAATAATCGACACTCCGACAAATTTGAAAAGAAAGAAAATGGAGAATAAGAGGTAATGGTCGAAAATCTCCTAGGGAGGGCTACGTTGAGGAGACGGGAAGAGTTCTATTAAGGAAAACCAATCTCATGCGAACAAAACTAGCCTTGAGGCCGAAGACAGAAGTTAAATCGGACGACTCAATGGGGCTTTAAAGGGTAATAGAAGCAAGAAGTGTCGAGGAAGGTCAAGGTAGGTCAAGAAACGGCGGGGCAGACTTTATCTTTGTTATACTCTGAGTGACTTTTAGCAAAAAAAGGTATGTTCTGAAGTGAGATGGCTAATACTTCTTGAGAGTATCTGCTTCTACCTGCAGAGCTGAATTACTCCCAAGGAGTAACCGTGGCCCACCAGTGTACTAACACATATAGGACGACAGTGCACGGTAAAAAAAAAAGTATCTATCGAAAAACATGAAAATCTCAAAACCGGTCTATAACGTAGAAAAAATAGGCATTATCTGTGGTGTTTCTTTTTTTTCGTATAAGTAACCTTTCCTAAAATAAAAACGTATGACAAAAAAATTACTTGTACAATTCAAAAAGTATTTTATACTTTTTATAACATAATTTAAAAACAGTGTTTTTATAAAATATCTTTCACCTTTTCTTGGAATCATTTCGTCTGAATAATTATGATCATATACCTTTAGGTGCGTAAAGGGTTATTTATTTTAAAGAATACAAAATATTATCCTTTCATTATATTCATAAAACAAGAGAGTCATCATATAAACTCAAGTAGAATAAATGTAAATACTGCAGTGAATATAAAATTTGTGTTGATTTCTAAGAAATGATAAACGTAATTTAAATATGTAAAAAGTTTTTTTAAATTTTACACACCAGAATTAAAATAATAATGCATAAAGAACTGCTTTGTCGCTTTATCGTTATCGCTGAGGTTGAATAGAACTATAATTCTTAGACAATACAGAATGACTCTCGGTTAAATTTTTTGAACTGAGGCAACAAGGCGAAGATCACACAACAACTGCTCCATTAAACGAGAAGAAAAAATGGTGAAATCTCTTAATTTTGATCTATAGTACCGATGAAAATTTGGGATCAAGCAAAGTTCACCTTCTAGATCAAAAATTTTATGGTGCCGAGTGGCGCTTTTGTCCAGGAGTTGGTAATCACCCTTCTGATAAAATATATTTTGAAAATGCTAACGGGAATTGAAAGAGGCATGAAGTGTTATTTGATATTACGAGTTATGGCGATTGAAATTCGGAGTATTTCAAACAAAATCAAAATCGGTTCATCCGTTTAGGTGCTACGATGCCACACACATAGCGGTCAAACTTATAACACCTCTTTTTTAGTTCGGGGATAAAAATATACTCTCTATCACAAAAAAAGAGCAGAATGTTTTCTGAACCATACTTATTTTATCATCAGATTTTATTCTAACCTTATTAATTTCACGCCCATAGTTTTCTTTTCCCTAATTTCATGGTTATTTAAATTCAAAATGATCCAATTGAATACAAAATAGTTTTTGACAGTTAAAATTACACTCTCAAATAAAATCATTTTATCTCTTAGTACATCTCATTTTATAATGTAAACTCAATTAAAATATTACAATTAATTTTTAATGGTCTGATGGCTAACAACCAAAGCACAATAACCTTGCCTATCATCATGATCTGATGTATTACGTAAGGTCAACCATACTCTTTGCCGCATATTCATTTTATGTTAATTAGAGCTAAACCAAATTTTTGAAAAACCTTCATTCAATTTTGTTAAATAAAATGAAACGCGTCTCTTTTTAAAGGAAAATAAATTCATTGTTCTTTTGGAAATTGGCGGAGAATATTATGTAATAATCTCTACTTTAAAGGAGCTTACCCCTAAAGCGTCCTAAAATGTACCGTCTTGAAGTTTGTGAACAAATAACCCTCATAATCCTCTTCATAAACAAGTGAAACAAACCATTGACTGAATTAATTGTTGAAATATAATTTACGCCTAATTTGCGCCCTCAAGGATAAACAGTGATGTTTACGAAAAAATGTTTCAAACAAAAGTTGTTTATTTTTTGATATTGAAAATTTTTTACATTTAAACTTTTGTTCTACCTCTAACGGTTTACAAGATGGATCCTACGGACCTAAAACTCAATTGACCTATGTTACTCATTTACGAACTCGACTTCACTTTTTACGTCCTAAGCACGCTATAAAAATTTCAGCTTGGCAGACAGACAGGCAGACAAACAATCGAAAATGGACTAATTAGATGATTTTATGAACACCTATGCCAACATTTTTTGGTATCATCAACGTTATTAGAAACTTGGGACTAAATTTAGTATACCTTGATATATTTCATATATACATGCTATAATGAGCAAAGAGTAACGTCAACCTTAAGAATACATTTAGAAGACTGCGTTCTACGAATTCTAATAGGGCTTCTAATAGGACTGGAATTATAATTAGGCTTTTGTTGATTTATTTCTTTTATTTTTTGTTGGTGCAAATGAACTATCTTGATAAATATGAAACAAAAACCAAACTTACCATCAGACATTTGTTGCTGTTGTTGCTGTTGCATTAAATTCTTTTGCTGTTGTTGCCTAAATTGTTGTTGTTGAGCGGCAGCCGCAGCAGCCGCTGCCATAACAGCTGCCGAGCTACAATCTCTACAAACGGCGCCACCTTGTGAAATTTGGGCAGCTGCTGCAACGGCACGTTGACGAGCAGCTAATTGTTGCAAAGCAATCAATTGTTGTTCACCTAAATCCATATCTTTATAGCCCTCCGGTGGACTTAGTGTTACCGCATCAACAAACTCCAACGGAGGTGCATATTTCGGACTTGGTGGTGTTTGTTCCGATGTAATAACACAACCACCATCCCCGTGACCAGCACTACCTTGTGATGAATAATCACTACTACTAGTCTCATAATTACAATTACAATTCGGTTCACAACATGTTAAACGCACCATTTCATGTTGATTACATGTACAGATACCATCGTCATCGTCTTCATCGTAATCACATTCTTCGCGAATTAAAATAATATAATCGGCTTCAAAGAATTCATTACGTTTCTCGTTAAACACAACACGATTACTCTTTTTATTATCACAATGATTACCACTACTGTTCGTTGAAGATGTCTTACTTTTTGGTTTCTTTAACAATGATTTTAAATTGTCATGATCAGGATTATGTCGTTTTACAACTGACACTGTTGAATTATTTGTATTCCGTTGTTGATCCCCACCGATTACATCACCATTGTTACCCATGGTTGCGTCGCCACGCATCGTTGATACCGTTCTTGTATCCACTACTACTTCAACTTCTTCTTCTTCTTCTTGTTCTTCAACTATATTCTCTTCGTCGTCTTCTTCAATTATACCTTCAGTATGATTATCATCATGATCCTCATTATCATTAAATTCATCATAGACTACATAAAATTCATTAAAATTATCAGTAAACTTAGCTATCTCATTAACATCAAATTCACATACAATATCATTATCATTTTGCTGTTTTATCAATGCTGATAATGTAGAATGATCATTATCATTATCAGTATGATAATTCGTTGTTGTTGATGATTGAAGTAACTTTTGTTCTAAACGTTTTAAACGTGCATGCCCATCAAATATTCCTTTATTTAAATTACGACTATTCAATAATAAATTATCAGCATTATCATTATCAGTATTATCTACGTTATTGTTATTATTATTATTATTATTATATAATTGATTTAATTGATTTGTTTCTAATGAACATTTAACAATTTCATTCTCAATATGATCAGCATATTTTTCAATTGCATCAAATAAACTTAATGTATTATCAGTAACATTATCAGTATTATCATTATGTTTTACTTGTGCATCAGTTGTTGTAGATGTACGACAAAGATCACTTTCACTTGATGTTGTTGTGATGATACTGTGGCTGTTTATCAGCCTTGAACTATTATTATTATGGCCTTCAGCATTATCATCACTTTTCTTTTCGTTCACAATATTTTTATTTAATTTTTCAAATATTAAACGACCATTCACAAAATTCCATACATATTTCTCATTATCATTATCACTTTTTTGTATTGATGATGATGATGATAAATCATTACTATTTACATTATCACATAATTGTTGATCACTATGAATTTTATTACAAAAAACTTGATCATTAAATTTTTCACTTAGCAAATTGAATTTATCACTAAGTAATTGAACATCAGCAGTAGAACTGTTTCCACCACTACCGTTTCCAGTAATTGTTGTTGTATGGTGGATGATTGTATGGTTGTTCTTGTCGACGTCGTTGTTGTCTATCGTTTGCGGCGCCTTCACGTCCGTCGCTATCGTCTTCGTTGTTGGTCGTCGTTGTGTATGTTGTTGAGACGACGCATCAAGCGCCTGTGCTGATGGTGCTGTATTTACTAGTGGGCTGGTATTATTATTCCCGATCGATGTTGTTTGCATCACCTCGTTATGTACATCGTCTGTATTCGGCGTCGACGCCACCGCTGTTGTTGAGCCTACCGTCACTGATGTTGTAGTAGTTGAATTATTATTCACCACAATTGACGAAGACGAACAGACCGTGGACGACGGTGGTAAAATTTGTTTTTGTTTTTCTACTGGTATTCTTTCATTTTCATTCTTCATCCAGACACTAGTGTCGTCGCTCAATATTGATTCACCAGGTCTTTCTGAAGATGATATTAATTCTTCGCACTTATTTAATGTTGTAATATTTTCTTTATCATCTGCTGACTGTAGTAGTGTGTCACTTGTGATGGTGGTATCAAATTGCGGTTGAACAAGTTTTTCTTCCACAGTTAACGAACACATACTTGGTTGCTTTGTTATACCAATTAACAATTCTAACGCATCTTTAATTTCATTTAAATAATTTGATGGAGATTTCTTAAAAATATTTTGTATATTTTCTAAACGTTTACGCATTTGATATTGTTTATGTTGATAGCCGCATTTATCACATGCATACATCACGTCATCTTCAAAGCAATGATTATTATTATTCGTAACGTTTTGCTGTGTACTGCTGTGTACTACATCAACTATTTTATTCAAATCCCCACTTTGTTTATGTTGTTGTTGTTTATTGTCCAGTAGAACTTCACCACACGTGTTTTGAATATAATTTTTTTCAGTTGCATTGTCCACTTCTCCATCAAGTTGGCTTGTATTACACCCACTATCGTTCTTCTTGTCAACAGACCCTATTTCCTGTTGTAAACAACAAGTATTGTTCATTTCATGCTTCATGAAATTATTTTCTGATTGTATTTGATTATCCTTAGGTGCGGCTTTACAACAACTACTATCAACCACGTCAATGTCGGTATTCTCTTTTTTATCGTTAAATTCACTAGGTGCTTCTAATATGATAGGTTCTTCATCATCATCCAGGCCATCGAACTCACTAACTGCAATTGGTGCAATTTCTTCAGGTGGACTTAACGAGTGATCTGAAGTTGTTGATAAATTCTTTATTGTTAATTCTAGGTCCTCAATTCGATTCTCATTTAAATATGTCAAAATATTTGGAACAATATTCTTAATTAATTCTTCATATTCAGTTTTTTGTTGGATATTACACTCGCATTGATTAATTAAGCTAATTTTATCTAACAGCTTCGACAAGGATTGCTTTAAAACGTCAATTCGATTAATGAATAAGTTCTCTTCATCATTTTCAAGGGATGATATTTCATCGCTTACGATAGTTTTAGTTTCATCATCTAAGTTATCGTCATCTTTAATCGAATACGTCGAATTATGTATAATTGTTTTTAAATTACTCTTTTCTGAGATTTCAAAATCATCTTCTTCGTCAATACGATCTAAATTATGACAGTAAATCTCTTCACCAGAATCACCATCACCGCTTTCTCGTGTCCAAGTATCCATACTTCGATAGACATTATTACCATAACTTATATTATGTAATTCATCTTCATCGGTACTGCTACTATCAATCCATTCAAGTGCTGATATATCACCAACATTTAAATTATTATTATTCAATTGTTTTGAATTCTGCATTATAAAGAATGGTAATAAAAGATTATATTATTATCTATGAAAACTATAGCTATCTATCTTTATTCAACTCATTATAGATTTTAAAAAAAGTCTGACATTTTTTTTTAGAATAACTTTATTTGCTATGGTTTCATTACATGATTTAAATCGTGTGTGTAGTTAGTTCATTGATACTCGATACTCTCTCACTCCATTGGCGTATATGGTTCGTTGTATACACCGTATTTGGTTTAATGATTAGAGTAGTTCAATTACTTTTTAATTCCAATATTGTTTGTTTTTTTATGTCAATTTTTTTTCTCTGTGTGTTTTTTTTGTTGCTGTACAAATTGAAAACGTGTGTACTATATATTTAATTTAGTAAGCCGTTATCTATAACAAACAAGAAAATTGAATTAATTATTTTTGACATAAATAAAATTAGGTGATGTTTTTTTTATATACAGGTTGGGTTATTTAAATCTTGTTTTGTAGTTAGTTAACTATTAAAAAATAACTTCAACAAAAATTTGCAGAGTTTAATGGAAGACTTTATGATGTATCAGTTTGAACCTGGATCTTCGGACTTTCCTTTAATAGCCAGTTTAGATCCTAAACGGTAAGAGATAGAAAAACACTTTAGATTAGAAAGTTGATTCTCATTAAGAAAACTAAGATTTTTCATCTTTACAATTTTTTTCGAAAATAGTTAGCTTTTGCTTTAACCAAAATTTGTCAAGAAAAATATAGGGTATTCGCACGTGTCCATGACTTTGACCTACGTATTTTCTTTCGAATAAATGCAATAATGACATATTTTTAAGGTGTTTGTTTCCCTAGAGTATTGTAAAAAAGTTTTGGTTTATTGCACGGTATAAACATACATACATATAAATGAAATACATGCCTTGTAATCAAATAATGTGTTATTTTTAGCTTTACAATACCACGCAGCTACAAAAATATACATTGTGTGCAAGGGCTGCTTGTATGATAATATAGATATCTCTCTTCGATCGTCAATACTCTAACTATAATCGTCTCTGTTCATCAAATGATGGATCTTCGATGAACTATGAGATTGTCTAAATATTTTAGATAGTTTTTTATCACACTCTCTAGATTTTTTTGATATAGAAATATTCAATTGAAAAGGATAATCCATATGATACATCATTTTTCCAGCCAACTTTGGACGATAAAATAATAATCAAAAGCCCGATGACCTTGGAATTTTTTGTGATTTTTGGAAACTTTGTAATTCAAAAAATGTATTTATAAAGTTTTATTGACATCCCTAGCATTATTCAATATTAAAGCAACCAAGAGAGGTCCAATCTATGTCAGAACATGATGTCCCCCATCAAGCTCTACAAAGTTTTTTAAGATATTTTTTGATTGCTTAGCTAAAAAATAAGCAATTATCCATTATAGATTAAAATGACCCACTCTGTACACATTATAGCAGTTTTTGTTTGACTTGTGAAATTTTAATATAAAGTTTTTTTTTTTTTTATTAACCTTATTATAAATGTTAAATGTTTGTGAGTCGAAATTGATTAGAATGAAAAGTTGAGATGAAAAAACCGTCTGAACATTGATAGGTCAAAGGCCGGAGATAATAAATCTAAAATGGACTTAATATAGAATCTAGACAAATGTATTTCTTTTGGTCAGAATATAATCGTTAAGAGATTGAGTTACGTGTTCTTTTTATCTTGTGGTTTAGAAGATGTAGTTCAATTATTACATTGTACAATCTTCATGAGACGGGTTCTTCAGTCTAGTGCTTGAACACTACATGAAAAGCGATTAAGTAGTGAACTAAGATAGGATATTAAGCTTTTCTTTGACAATTCTTATTAGCTTCCATGAAAGGAAATAAAACTAGATCTTTTAAATCAAAATATATTAACGTTAAAATTTTCACCACAACTTTTCTTTATTTATTAAAAATTCACAAAATAATTCAAACACAATTACATTCTCTACATTAGCTTAAAGTTTAGAACTTTACGAAAGCTTTTGTTACATTTAATAATATACTACATAAGTTTAGTTACGAACTAAATGCTTGACTACCCACTTCTGAGAATAACATGAATCCTATTTTAGTGTGTTAATAGTTAGTAAAAACAAAATATTCCAGTTTAGAAAAAAAAATGTAGTACCCTAACTACTTGTAAAATGAATGTAGCAGGATGTATATAGCGCATGCAATATGTAAATATTGAGAATTATATTTTAAAACAGATTTATTTTATAAAATTGTAAAGCTGACAATACACTAGAGATTTGTCAGCAATACACTGGATACTAATGAAAGTTGTACTATTTTAACCAATTGGAGTAATATTTATTATCTATCTACCGAAGACCTTATTCCAGTCGAATAATATCAAGTTGATTTTGTCTGATGGTTTTAATACCCTGAAGATGCAACAGTTTTTAATCATTTTTGAATGTTTTTTCTCTATAAACAGACATAATAATAGTTAAAGTCGGTTCGAAAGTTTTCAATATTTTTTTCGAAATTAAATTAAAATTGTCCTAATTTTAAGTAACTTTCGTGTCTGTATGTATGTATGTATGTTACGCAATCACGCCTAAGCTACCGGACCGATTAATAGGAAATTTGTTGGAGAGATCTAGAGCCTGAGATAGAACAAAGGCTACTTTTTAATGCGAAAAAGAGGCTGTTGGAAAGGGTGTGCTAAAAAAATTAAAAAGTTCTGCATTAATCAAGGTCAAATTTTGACACGATATTCAACCAGCTTCAAGGATTGTTTTACTCATTTTTAACTTTTACCGGGAAGAAAGGTGGGACTTGACAGTGGGGATGAACAATCGAATATTTTCAAATATACCCGAGTGAGGTATCACAAAAAAGACCATGAAAGACCGAGACCCATGAAGAGGGGGGAGTGAAAGTGTGGATGAAGGATAAAATAATTTCAAATATACCCACTCAAGTTTGATATCAAATAAAAGGGCATGGATGTGAACATAAAAAACTGTAAGTTACATGAAAGTCACTTCTGACGTTTAAAATTCTTTGATCGAGGGTATGAACTAGGCCACAACCTACAAGATATATGCCTTCAAAATATAGGTGAAGGTACTAAGTACTTATCCAATTTTAAAAATCATTTAATGTATAGGAAGCTTCATTCCCAGCGAGTAAGTGACGACGTATGAAGTGTAGGTTATAACATAATAATCTTTATATTCAAAATTGAAGTTGTCCAGCGAAGCGGATAGTTCACAGCTAGTTTATTAATAAGGAAAGAGAATTTTTAAGGTTTGATCTGCTAAGCATCTCTTATTACACGAAAACTATTCCAATACGAACAGGCATTAATCTTACAAAAATCCTTCGCCGAATAAAAAACTCAAAAATGTTTCAACCAATATTTATCGTATCGATTTTATTATATTCTCGAAACTAGAAAATTGAATGTGTTCATTGAACTTATATATATATTTTATGTCTGAGGGCATAATATTAAATATAAAGTTTTATCTTGATAAACATATGTTCTTCATAGTATTATAACTAACCTTACATTACATATGCGTTTTCTGTTGGATATTGTAGAAACAGTTTACGACTGAACGAATTAATTTATTTACGGTGATTCATACCTACTATGTATACACAATTTATTACTATAATATGTATCGCTAAATTGTAAAAATTTGTCTCCTTCCTAGTCGCCATGTAAATAGTTTTTATATAAATTCAAATAATCCTGACAATTTCTACACACAATCATATCGATACCTCCCACATCTAAGTGTTTTTGTATTGGTGAAATAATTTGATAAATGCCTATCCAATTAAATCAATTTACAATCAATTTTTTATGATAGTTCCCTCTATATTCTAAAGTGACACCTACTAATTTAATGAATTTGATAGGACTGTGAATTCATAAATCTTTCTATTTTTACCATAACCACATCTCCCGAATCAAGCCTCAGATCGAAATTTGGTAGAAAGCTTTTCTATTTGTCTTGATAAGCTTAATTTACTGGTATAATTTGCTGCTATCAATAACAGAACACCGTGTATAGTATCCCTTCTTACATAAGGCATATTGCGATATTTGTATACATATTATATTCGATTTCAATACAATATTAAAAGCATGAGTAATTTCTTGTATCGATATTGTAATAATAGTAAATACATAATATGACGAAGCACGTGCAATACCATCTACGGATCATATAACATACTATAATTTCAAAGGTTTTATTTATGAATGATATATCGCGGTTAATCGGAATCAATAAATGAATCTGATATCATTCAACGTTGTCTCCTTAAACAGGATGTGCAATATTTAAATCTAAGTATAGTATTCTTTTAAATTTCAAATATGGCATTTCAATCCTTATCGATTCAATTGAATTTTTTATGTTTGTTGCAATTTCAAAGACATCTCTTTACTGAATTGACATTGCCTTTTGTTATTTTTCTAATAACTTTGAAATTTTAATATTCTGTCTGTATTATATCGACTTCGCCAAACAAAAAATACTCAGTTCCTTCAATTTCTTGCGAAGAACTTTAAAAAATAGATCCTTTTAATTCTTACGAAAACCAGAATTTCTCGAAACAATAACAATACTAGAACCAATATTCATACAAAATGAGTTAGCAAGTATTTGTGGAGTTCTTTTTGAGTATTTCATCTGTTCTTTTCCATTCCCCGGAATATGTTACCCTTCGTTAGAAGCCCACGAACCATTCCACTCTTCGAAAAGAATATACAAGCAGTACTAAAATCGCACGTAAGAGAATTAGAAGATTTCTTCCCCTTCTTTAATAGCTGCATAACTATTACTGCTTTTAATCTGCCTGTGAGCCGTTTCCTAGAGTAAACATATTTATAAAAACTTCAAACATGCTAAAAGTACACTGTCTATATGCAGAATGCACTGTCCAAACGTCTTACACCTATCCCAACGCATATCGAAGCTTCAACACATGTATATAATATCTCAGACTTAGATTCATTGCTTAACGCATGTATTCTGTCATACTCGTGATGTTTATATGCCTAAATGTAAATCGAACTAGTGGTATATATTTGATTGTAATATAATACAACATACACTAACCTATCAGAAAATAAAGTGTATTTTAATGAATATTATCGAACAAAAATAATAAATGCTACCATTTCTACGAAATTCGTTTTCAAAATTATAAATTAGCATAATTTCGTAGAATTCGATTGATATACAATAGAGTCTAGCCGTTACATGTTATAGCTATAATGTAGGGCAGCTACATGGAACTTATACCTATATATATTACACATCTGCATTATATTCATAGATTTTGTACAAAAAAAACAGAAACCTTTTAATTAAATATAAAATTTGGTATCTATCCTGTGTCCTGGAAGCATTATATGCATACGAATTGAATTATACAGCCTCCATATAGAAAATAGAGAATGTGTGCGATTTGCAGGAAATAATTTTCAATTTATAATAAAAGCAGGATATGATTGACGAACAGGCTTGCCTACTCGCTACAAGTCAATAAATGATCTTAGTAGACATCAAATTCCAATATGTTTCCTGATATTTACAACCATATTATTTGTGATGGAAGAACTTTGTAAACGTCTTAAGTATTAAGAAATACATCTTAAATAATGACAGATTTTTTATGTCCGTCAGACATACGATCGAAAAGACGCAGAATCCTTTTTGATATCTTTATTTACGAGATAATTTTGAACTGCATTATGTTCTGCCCATGAATACGCTGATTGTTGGATGTTCAAAACAATTGCATGTTCTTTTTTTGAAAATAGAATATAAATTTTGCATTTTCCTCAAACAGGATCATTAAAACTTTCTTTTCTTCATACTTCTTCTAAATATACATGTTATCACCTTTTTATTATAAAGACCTTATACCAAGTACTCTTCTCAAATGAAACGCTAATAGTGAGTCATTCGTGCGACGATCGCATTGCTGTATCTAACAGAGTCGCATGTTTCTCATGCTTTATAGTAATTGTACTCTTAATCGATATTTATTTAGTACACAATTAATTTCATATTAACTTATCTAAGATTCTCAGAAGTAATAAATATCTGGAAACTATTAGCTTCATTAGCGGAAACATTATTTTATTATGCACAGTTCCAGATATAAATAAACATCTGTCTGATTTACAGAGGATTCCATTAATAGCGTTACTTTCTCCACAAATTGCTTTGAAAACTATACTGTTTCTTTTTGTAAAGCCTTAGAAATCTTCTTTGCTCTGTCTTTAATCATCGTTTCACTAACCGGAACGTTTTTGTTACGAAGTTGCTTGATCCATGTAAGCAAATACTGTTCAAGTTCAGGATATTCTGATAAGCGTACATGTTTTATTTTTCTTTGTCCTTTTGAATTTAATTTTATCTTTATTCTAAATTATTATAGAAAGAGTAGATTTTGGCACATTCAATTCGACAGACTTCATCGCATGTCTTCCCACTTTCATAAGTGGATATTAACTTCAGTTTTTTACCGTGCAAATAACGATGTGAGACTTCGTTTTATTTTCTCAAAATTAGTTAAGTGCGGGGTTTGCAGGTAGAATAAGTAAGTAAACCAACAAAACGATGTTTTCTCAGTTCTCAGTTACATAGGTTAATGCATATAAAATTCACTCGCTGTCTCAGTTATAAAGACGATAAAACCGAAAGAACGAATTTCAGATATAGAGTTTTGCTTCGTCCCAATAACAGAGGTAATTCCGTGCCAAAGTGTTGGGACCTTAGCAGGAGTTCCAGTTATGATTGTTTCTCACTTATCCAGGTCCCATACTTAACCAAGTTTCACTCTATATTCACTTTTATTTAATGAGGAATTAAATGAATTCCTAGGATAAAACCATATGCCCAAACCCTTAACCAATTAAAGCCTCCAATTTTAGTAACTAAAAGAAATTAAAAAGTTAGTACTTGATTAATTTTCGGATTAAACACAGGAGATATTTACAATTAATTTCAGTAAAGTATTAAGAAGATTATTATTTATTTATAGTGTTTACAAAATTACCTAAATGCACTAATTGTTTACACTTCATTTGTAAGCCAAAGACACTATTCAACATAAAAACTAATAACTTCTAACACAAGAAAATGATCACATTTATACATATAGAGAATTCACAACTGTGACACAAATGAAAACACAATATAATTGTTCCAGGAAAATCATTTCCACTTTATTCAAACATAAATAGTAAATTCTTTGAAATTCACTATCATATATTTGTTAGAAAAACACTATATTTTTTTTATCTTTTTCAAAAAATATATACTTTTGTCTCAATACGTCCTTTTTTTCACTTTTCTTCGTATTATCTCAAACATTTTTTTTGTTTTAATATAAAATTCATTTCACACAGTCAGATAACATTTATTAAATCTTCATACTTGAATAATTTTATTACCACATCCTTTTTCTTATGAATAGCCTTCCTTTTAATTTGTTGCATTCTATTACGTATCATATTTCTGTAGATCTTTTTTTATTTATTCTTTCTTCATAAAAAATCTCAAATCACTTTCATTTATATGCACATTTTAATTAAAAAGACACTTCCCACATAAAACTAATGACCATTCAATTTAGAATAAATAGACATGTTTATTAACTCAAACGGATTATAAACACTAGTTGATTTCTTTTAACTCAAATGTACTATAATACGCATAAGTTAATAGTTGTTCACCTACATCTAACTTAACTTTTGTTTATTATTAATTTTTTCAAAAAAGAAGAAAAAAATGAACAATAATTTTTTAATTTAAATCAAAATTTACTTCAATCACTTCTTCAATTAATGACAATTCTTTTTAAGACTTTTAAAACAAGTTATGACATTTTGTTTTTAATTTAAAAACGAAGTATTGTAATACTTTCACTACACGACTGACATATGAGACTCACGTCTGAACACAGCCACGTTCAACCAAGAACTATTTTGTTTTTTCAATGTATACACACTGTATAAAGTATTTTATTCTAGTAAAGTTTTAAGAGAAAATACTATTATAAAAAAAGAACAGCAAAAACAGCACATGATGCCATTTAAAAAGTGTGACAGTTTACTACTCAAGTAAGTAAATAATATTATTCTAAAAGATTTTTGCCTATGTACACACAGCAAGCAGAGTTGTATGTATCAGTTAGGCATTTAAAGTGATATTTTATTAAGGTAGTATGGGTAAAATATAAAAATAAACTTAGGAAAGTTAGCCTTTTATTGTCGCCCTATTAGCTCAGTTGGTTAAGGAGTAACCAATAGACCTTTTCATCGATTTGCTTTTGTTTCGGACAGTTGTCAAAAAACTATTCAACCTAAGAAAGTTAATTATATTTTATATTTTTCAAGCAGCGCTTTTTGACAAGGAGAGAAGATATAAGATATGTCTTTAATGGATTGAAAACAGTCCGAAACAAAAAAGAATCATTTTGTAAATGAAAAGCCCTATTCCGTCCGCGGTATGCTTAGGGGAGCGGGTTCGATTCCCCCCATCGCAACAAAATTAATATAATTAATAGTTGTGATGGGATGGTATGTGCATGAAGGAGGTGCACTCAGCCTCTGAAATTGAGGAGCTGATAAATGAAATTATCAGCGGAAAGGTGGTAAAACAAATATGGTATCACAATGGTCTCTATTACCTAAGTGTGTCCTTCGTGAACAGCCAATATAACCTAGCCTAACCTAGCTTTTTCTTATATCAAAGATAAGCATTGCTAAATAATGTTTTATTCAAGTTTGAGGATGCCTTATCGACTTTTTTAATGAAATATTGAAAATCGTACTTGACTCAATGGGATCACGTGCGTTATTCTTTATACAAGACCAAAATTCTCATATTTTCAAAAACCTGTATTCACATAATAATGCACCAAAAAAAGCTTAAAGTTATATTTAAAAAAAGTACATGTTATCGATCATTATCAAAAAATATTAACGATTAATCATAATTCACACTGAAAATTTCCGTATTTTTCATTATGAGTATGATAACTTTAAAAATCATTAACAGAAGTCGTTGACATCAATTGACAAGTTTAATTAATATATCACAAAAAATTATTTTTATAAAATAGACAATCGACTCAGAAAATTTTAAAGAACCATAACTCGGCGCTTTAAACCGTTGTAACGTTGCCAAATCTATTATTGTCATTATTCTAGAGTATAATATGTCGATAATATAGGAATTATAACTACAAAAACCAATCAAATGAATGGCTAAAATACTATTTACTTTTTTTGTAATTTAATTTTATGTATTATTGATTGTTATAAAATCACTTTAATTATTATGATAAATTATGGTAATGTGTGTATTAAATTTTGAAAAAAATAGATGGTCTCTTAACGACCCATACTACCTTAAAGTGATATTTTATTAAACGACCTAAATATTTATTTACTACTCATATATGAGATCTGTTGTTTGTAAGTGAGTAGATGGTGGGCTGTCTTAACTTTAGGTCAAGCAATTTTATTAAAGGTAGTTGATCTATCAGTAATGGTTTCTCCAATGGACATTCATAAACGTATTATTATTAATAATTCTTTTCGTTGTTTAAATTCATACATGTTCGTTTGTTTATTGTTATTTAAAAAATATATATATATAACAATGTACCTTTGATTTGTAAACAATTCAATTGTGGTGTATTCTCGATGAATAAATTTAGTTATTATGATTATTATGAAAGACGTTGCATTGTATATTTCATTGTTATGACTTGTAAGCATATATTATTAAAAAGGTGTGATAAAAACAATAATTTGATATCAAATATTTATAATCGAATGTACCGTTAATCAGGGCCGTAACTCAGGGCCGTAACAGAAATAGAGGTGCAAAACAAAACGTATGTTTTATACGTAAAACAAAAAGTTTGTAAAGAATCATGTAAAAGACGCTCATAAATTTAGATATAGTCATAGAGTTGCAAAATTCGATGTTTTTGATAACACAGCTTCTTTGATACCAGTTTTTCACTAGCTATCACTTATGTGCTTAATTCCGGGACCAGGACCCCACATTCTTGAAACCTATTAGAACTAGGTTAATTTTGATCACAAATTTGAAAAGTATCACTCAAATTTAGGAGGAATGCATACTTGGTTTATTAAAATTGGTTAAAATTTGGATGTAATAAAGCAAAATTAAATATTTTGAATTCTGATGACGTCACAAAGTATAAAAATTCGATTTTTTTGATAACACAGGCAAATTTAATCCGATCGAATTGGAATTTTTTTTGAAACCTACTAATTTTGGGTCATTCTTTTCGGCTGTGATTTCAATTTTTTCCTAGCTACCACTTATGTGATGAATTCCGGGACCAGGACTCCACATTCTTGAAACCTATTAGAACTAGGTTAATTTTGATCACAAATTTGAAAAGTATGACCCAAATTTAGTAGGATTACATACTTAGTTTATCAAAATTGGTTAAAATTTGGATTAGATAGAGCAAAATTAAATTTTTTGGATTCTGATGACGTCACAAAGTATAAAAATTTGATTTTTTTGATTTCACGGCCAAATTTAACCCGATCATATTGGAATTTTTTTTGAAACCCACTAATTTTGGGTCATTCTTTTCAGCTGTGATGCCAGGTTTTCGCTATCTATCACTTATGTGCTTAATTCCGGGACCAGGATTCTACATTCTGGAAACCTATTAGAACTAGGTTAATTTTGAACACAAATTTGGAAAGTATGACCCAAATTTAGTAGGATTGCATACTTGGTTTATCAAAATTGGATAAAATTTGGTTGTAAGAGAGCAAAATTAAATTTTGCTCTCTGATTTTTCTCATCAAAATATCAAAATATTAGAATTGAAAAAATATTAAAAAATTCTAAAATGAATTATATTGTTTTGCCTTGAGGTTAGATATATTTCATATATAAAATTTCTCTTCAAAACATGTTTTTTTTATTAAATTTATTGCAAAATAACTATTATTTTAAAGATTAAAATTTCTTTACTCATCATGTTTATACGAGCAGGTATGATAAAGAAAGCTACTTAAAATAATAGCAATTAGGTAGATGTTATTATATAGGTATTTATAAAATCAATATATTAACGTATAAAATATAATATAATAGAAATTTAATTCGTAGAAATGTAATTCAAATAAGAATCTTAAAGTATTATAACAAGGCATTAAAAATAATTTTACATGAACACATCCTCCTTAAATACCAGTTCGATTATGTACTAGTCGAAATGCATTTAGAGCGGCAGATTTTCCATAAGGCAAAGTATACACATGCTTATCGTCCTAGTGTAGTATATATTATATGCATGAAGAAGGTGTACTCAAGGCCATAACGAGGGTACATAGCGCCGGTGGCAAGTATTTAGATTGCGCCTTATATATATCGGGATCGGCTCTAATGATTTTGATGAAAATTCGTATACTGATAGTATTTAACATTAGAGTAAAGGCAAAATGATGGAGAGTTGCCATAATCATGTCATTTTACCTTAAAGAGTCTGTACATTTCAAGAATGTGGAGTCCTGGTCCCGGAATTAAGCACATAAGTGGTAGCTAGCGAAAAATTGACATCACAGCTGAAAAGAAATTAGCATTTCTCGGTCAATTTGGAAGCTAGAAAGTCGAAAAAAAACAAACATGCACAATTAAATCAGCTAGAACTTTTATTCGAACTTTTTAAACTTTCGAAACTGATTAAAACCTACAACAACCTCCCAAAGGGGGTTCAGCACCCCCTGGATGGCCAATTTATTAGTACGAAGCTTCTACAACCTAATAAACAACTATGGAAAATTTCAAAGATGCAAAACTTTTTTTCCTTTTCGATAATTAGTTTCATTGTACCATAGTAATTCGATTTAACGATAAATTACAAAATATTCAACCTTGTAAAGAACTGTGTGTTGTTATATATTATATTTGATATTCTATTTTTCAAATGTCGAACAAAGGCAATTCATCATCTGATATGATACTGGACTGGACTAATAAACTACATACATTCCATATTGGATATTTTTAGAATATTTTGTATATATAATTGAAAAGCGAAAATATAACAACGATTTGAAATAATAATAAACATTGGCGCTGTATGCTATAGCAAGCTAGCTGCCATAGGCGTACGTTTTAATATATATTTCGGAGGGTGCTCAACTAGTTCACTTGACTATTATAGAAATATATTTTAAAGAAATTATCTAGAATTGATTCGTATAAAATTTTGGACGTAATCTTAAAAATTATACAAACAGTTAAGATATTTCTAGCATGAATGAAAACTTGCCCACAGACTTGGCCTATTTTTTTTTAATACACTCGGAATAATATTAGCTGTGAGAACCTAAAGTTTCAGAATACCACGAAGACATGAAAGATGATAAATAGAAGGAAAAATGCCTCAGAAGAGTATAGAATTTTATCGATTAAAGATCGACATTGAAGTGCTATACCACCGAACCAATATCTTATCTCTATGACTAAGCTAAAGGCTAGTTATACGCTTATGGTGACTCCAACTATACACTATATTTGTTATCAAAAAGTTTATGTGTGAATTTTATGTATTTTGTATTTATAATATATCTCTATACATTATAAATGTGAAAGTAAGATTGTTTGGTGGTTTTTTTGTTTGTTTGTTTATGAAACTTTCATGCAAAAACTACTGAATGGATTTCATTGAAACTCTACAATAATATAGTTCATACATCAAAGTAAAACATCCCTGTATATTATTATAATTGCAAAAGTAAAGTTGATTTGATTGATTAAACCATAAATTAAAGATTAATGTAAAAATGATAAACGTAAAAATGGTAAAAATACAATTCATGGCCATCTGTTCTGATATACTCAATACACTCTGACTATTTTACACTGAAGGTGATTGTAAACCTACAGCATTGTAAAAAAAAAGTTTTGGTTTATTGCATGGTACATACATATAAACCATATACATAATTTGTAGTCAAGTAATGAGTTATTTTTAGCTTTACAATACCACACAAGTACAAAACTATATAATATATTGTGTACAAGTGATGTTTATAAATTTGATAATATAAATATCGCTCTTCAATTAGCAATACTCTAACTATAGTCGTCTCTGTTCATCAAATGAACATCTTCGAATTTTAATTATTAAATTAAAATTTTGTTTTTATATCATCGACAATCTTATATTTTTATGGTATTATTCTAAACTACAAGATTGTTTAAATATTTTAGATAGTTTTTTTATCACACTCTCTAGATTTTTTGATGTATAAATATCCAATTGAAAAGGATAACCTATATGATTCCTCATTTTTTTCAGCCAACTTTGAACGATAAAATAATAATAAAAAGCTCGATGACCAAGGAAATCTTGTGATTTTTGGAAACTTTGTTAATCAAAAAATGTATTTATAAAGTTTTATTGAAATCACTAGTATTATTCACTCTTCTTAATAAATTAAAAAATGTTTACCAGTGTAAAACAATCCCTATTCCTATTTCGAGTGATATGGAAGGGGGATAAGTGAGAGCAAAAGAGATGAATCTTTACTTTTAAATCCAATGAAGCAGACGATTATTAAGCTAGTCTAAAATAAATATCGTATCTATATAATAATAACATGAACTATTTTTAAATATGTTCGATGATTCTTAAATAGGTCATTGGATATGGGTAATAAATTTTTATTTGTTTCTGGTTGGTTATATATTGTTTATATTTATGTTATTATTACATAACACAATGCTAGGTACCTCTACTTACTACTAGATGTGTATGAAGTCATACAGAAAGTTATACCTTGTAAGCCATTTCTTTATTAAAGTTGCTGGTACCGAGAAAAATGGGAGCAGGTGGAAGAACATGTGTGGCATGATGGCGTTTTTACCATATTTACAACCTTTTAGTACGTACGTGCATTATTAATCACGTTTCGCTTTTATATTAAATAAAATATCTAATATCTAGTGCACATTAAATAATAGATTCATTCTAGAATTTTAATTGTTGGTATATCTTGAACTTGGACAGTTAGAATACTGTATTCCAGGCAGAGCTGGTGACCACCTCCAATTGGCCAATTTGAGGGATGATGTGATTAGTATCTGCACAGACAGTCAAGCAGCACTCAAAGCGCTATCAAGGAGACTAGAAACAGTCTAAACAATCTGGCGAGGCACAATAAAGTCAATATTGCCTGGATCCCCGGACACTCTGGTTGGAACGGTAATGAGAGAGCAGACAAGCTGGCCAAACTGGGAACCACCATAGCTCCCACTCAAGAAAAGCTTGCGAGGGTGCCATACCAAGAAGGTCTTAACAGATTAGGAGATAATCTGAAAAACCAACAAATAAAGGCATGGACCAGCTACGAGGAAGGGCGAATCGCCAAAAGCCTGTTGGGTAAAGGAAACTCGCTCGGTAACAGAGCCGAGGAGATCTTGAAACTAAACAGAGCTGATATTAGAGTCATCGTAGAGTTACTCACAGGGTACGATAACCTGAACAAGTTCCAACTTCAGATTAGAAAAAGACAATCTCCCGCGTGTGGCAGATGCGGAGAAAATTTAGAAGAAACATCGATCCATTTTCTCTGTTACTGCCTGGCGCTCATACAACAGCGAAGGAAATGATTTGGTCCGGCCATAGTCGAACCAGAAGCAATTAGGAAAAGCGTAGCGGGGATAGAGTACAAGGGTCTATTTGGCTAAGTGCTCTGAACCATTGCTTCGAGGCACGATGCTCGAGCATAGCCCGCTAACCACCATACACATTCCCCCATACCCATATCTTAAACTTGTATGAATCAATGCTCTTTCAATTGGCGTCGTAAGTTTTCGATGCTCTATCAATTGATCTATCCAGGGACCATTTTTAACCTTTTGGAGGTTTTGGAAACATAAGATTCATTAGTGAGCTATTTAAATAATTATTCAATGACATGGCTACATCGAATATCTTTTAATGTTCATTAAATCTAATTAAGAAAATCAATAAAAGCAACATAAACCTAACAGTTTATAAGTTTGGGCCTAGTAGAATAAAATGCGATATTTTTGGTAATAGATTTTATTGTCCCTACCATGACTACGCACACAACGATATTAATTAGGTGTGGTGAAAGGCGAATCAGTTTTATTCGATTCCTGACTTTGAGAATATACCTTTTATGATTGAAATAGATCAATACATATACACCACAAAAAATAAAAAGTGATAAATTAACTGGGAGTAAAAAATATCAAAATATTAAAAATTTCATCTATGTTTTATTCATCATCAACGACAAACAAAGTGATCCCAATAAATGTTCCCGTATTTTTGTTATTTTTTTAGTAATATTTATTAAAATTATTTTTGAAACCGATTCATTTTGGGTCTAATTTTTTGATAAATTTTATCGAATCTAATTGGGCTACGTTAATCAAAATATCAATTTAACATATTTGGTAACAACCTCAATTTCCAAAAAAAAAGAAAAATTTTTTTTTTTAAATACGCCCAATTTGAATACGCCCACTATATACTTGCACTAATTAAAGTCTTAGGTGTGAAAAAATTATCGAAACTAAGGGTCAATAAATCATTTAGTATGACATCAATTTTCATAGTGGAAATATTTATACTTATTTTCAATAATCAGCTTCAGGGTGCGTTATGCGTTAAATTTACCTTAAGGAGATATACAAATATTGAATAATACTAGAGATTTCAATAAAACTTTATAAAAACATTTTTTGATTAACAAAATTTACAAAAATCACAAAAAATTCCTAGTTCATCGGGCTTTTTATTATTATTTTATCGTTCAAAGTTGGCTATAAAATTGATGAATCATGTAGGTTATCCTTTTCAATTGGATATTTCTATATCAAAAAATCTAGAGAGTGTGATAAAAAGCTATCTAAAAGTATTTAGACAATCTTGTAGTTTATAATAATACCATAAAAATATAAGGTTGTCGATGATATAAAAACAAAAATTTTAATTTAATTATGATTTCATCAAGAATCCATCATTTGATGAACAAAGACGATTATAATTAGAGTAATGATGATTGAAGAGCGATATCTATATTATCAAATTTATAAACCTCACTTGCACACAATATATTATATATTTTTGACGTTTCGTGGTATTGTAAAGCTAAAAATAACTCATTACTTCACTACAAAGCATATATTTGGTTTATATGTATGTACATACCGTGCAATAAAACCAAAACGTTTTTACAATGCTTTTATTTTTATTTTCCGATACGGAATACTAAAAATTAACTCATTATTACAATCAGTCCGTTGTCAGTAGCTGTAAAGATTTAATATTTCTATTTAAAGTAACGGGAATAATAATTAAACGTTTTTTTTTTTTTTTTATGTTTTACATTTGTTTATTTCTTTAAATAATAGATAGTAATGTTTGTTATGATAGTAATCAAACAAAGTAAATAAATAGTTCCCATTATAAATTATCATCTATTTGTATATACATAGATAGATACATATGTATTTTAAACAGTATATACAATACGATAGTTTATCACATAGCTCTAAACCTGAAAATCAATATAGATACATGAAAAACCTGATTATATGATACTGGAACAAAGGTTTCTAATCTATCTGATAGTTAGTTGTTCGCTATAAAGAGAAATTATTAGAATAATTAATAAGTTGTTTATTATGGTCAAAGAGATCAAATGCTAAAGTGTAAGGTATAAATAAAACTGTGAGTGAAAGTCTTCCTGTAAGCTAAAAGATTGAATTATTGAATCAATCGACTTCTTGCCTGGAGTCGATTGATTCAATAAATCTTTGTATCTTTAAGAGAGCTGGTCTTGTTTTTGAGAGATTATTATTTGAGACGATTGAATTTCAAATATTTTTTCGTGTTGGGATAACTTTCGGGTTGCAACTGAGAAATATTGTGTTAATTAACGCAGGATGTACGCTAGTAAACCAAGCGAATTTCTGTCTGACAAATTAAAATTTCATTTTTTTTATAATAAAACTAAATAATATTAAAATGACAGGCAAACAAAGTAAACTTTTTTGAAGTTTTCTCATTAAAAAATCGTATAGAAATCGAGTAGAAATCTAGTGATCGAATGATCTTGTTACGTCTTTTGTATGTAATCTATCGTGCGCACTTTCCAATTTTTAGTATTGCGTGTGTATAACTTATATACTTGATGTTAAACATTTTACGTATAACATACGAAGCCTCTATTATTCGAAACTGACAATGACCTGACGGACACAGCACACAGTGTAGTTGTTACCACCGATACATAATGATTATATAGAACTAGTCACCCAATGGCTAATGTACATCGTACGTCTACGGATTTTTTCGGGTTACCAAATATAAATTATAATAGTACATAGTACGTATAACAGATAAAGCATCTATTGTTTTGAAACTGACAATAACCTGACAGACACAGCAAATTAAGATTATACAACAATCAAGGAGTAAACTACAGTCGTACGAGTTGACATGCACAAGAAAAAATTGTCTAGCAATTATAGTTTATATTGTACATGAAAATCAGCAATTTTCGCAGCTTTTTTCGGGAATGTGCTTTAGTAAATTCAACAATCGCTCTCAGCAATTTGGTATTATGTTTTCTTCTATTTACTGAAATAATAGATGATTTCTGCAATAAATATTTATTAAACAGTAATATAAGTGTTCTTTAATACAATAACGGATGTAGTTTGATCTATCCCATTTTGTCCCGATCTCCCCTATTTAAAATTTCCTATTTTAATGTAAATTTATAATAGGATAAAGTGTTAAATTAGATATTGAATGATGGATATCCCTAAAGATGTTCTATCAACAAACTATACATATAACTAGAAATATAACAGTATAGACAGATATGTTATTATTATATGATCAAAAACATGATAAATTCATTTTGTATAACTAACATAGTACTGGAGTAAATCTAAGCAAAAAAAGGCTGTTATATGGATTAAAAGTTCGAGCAACGAAACTTTGGGGTTTTTCTTTTCACATCAAAATAAGTATTTTTTGAAATTTTTTACTTTCCCGGAGTGGTGCAACATGTTTAAAAAACAAAATGGCGTCAAAAATGAAATTTTTTTCAGAAATTTTATCATTTTTATTTTATATTCGCAAAAGGAGGCATCGGTGCATATCCAAATTTGGTAGGTTTGTAGTCCATGTTAAGAACTACTCCTCATAATTTTTTGGTGGGGTTTCGTCCCTTCCCCTCCCAGTTATATATATATGTATACATACATATGGTAAAACAGTTCATTTGACTATAACTTGAAAAATATTCGATTGATTTTAATGAAACTAATATCAATAGTAGGTTTTATTACTTACAACTTTCGGTTAAAATTTTAGCGAAATCCGTTAAATAGTTCGGCCAAAATTTCCAATTTAGGAAATTGTTTAAAATGGCTGCCATTTTATGCCATTTTGTCCTACGAGGTTAAATTTTTTTTTAAATTGTAGCATTTTTTATTATCTTTCGATTTTATAATAAGTGGCTTACCTGTAAAATGACACCTTGATCCATATTTTTGCGAAAAACGGAAAATTTAGCACTTTCTGGAAATAATTGTTTGGGGGGTGTATGGACTGGCTTTGGGGGGTGTTTTTTGCTTTGGCATGAGAAAAATATTTTTAAAAGAGGTCTATATGGTTTAAAGCAAAATTTTTAAGTTTTAACCCCCGCGCTGTAAGGGGGAAGGGGTGTATGAAATAAATGTGTCTTAAAATATTTTAAAAAGAGGTCAAAATAGCTTAAAATGCTAAAGTAACCCAAAATTTTAGATGCTTTTATTAATATAGCACTTTTTACAACATCCACCCCTTCCCCTCCCGCTTTCATATTTTTTGCAAATTCAAAATTTTTATGACGTATAAAGAGGTTTTGGGGGTCGCTGATCTCGAACTTTTGGCCCAAATAAGTACACCCCCTAAAAATATTACAATTGTTTTTGATAATCTATTGCAAAATTCGAGATCAGCGACCCCAAAAACCCCTTTATACGTCATAAAAATTTTGAATTTGCAAAAAATATGAAAGCGGGAGGGGAAGGGGTGGATGTTGTAAAAAGTGCTATATTAATAAAAGCATCTAAAATTTTGGGTTACTTTAGCATTTTAAGCTATTTGGACCTCTTTTTAAAATATTTTAAGACACATTTATTTCATACACCCCTTCCCCCTTACAGCGCGGGGGTTAAAACTTAAAAATTTTGCTTTAAACCATATAGACCTCTTTTAAAAATATTTTTCTCATGCCAAAGCAAAAAACACCCCCCAAAGCCAGTCCATACACCCCCCAAACAATTATTTCCAGAAAGTGCTAAATTTTCCGTTTTTCGCAAAAATATGGATCAAGGAGTCATTTTACGGGTAAGCCACTTATTATAAAATCGAAAAATAATAAAAAATGCTACAATTTAAAAAAAAATTTAACCTCGTAGGACAAAATGGCATAAAATGGCAGCCATTTTAAACAATTTCCTAAATTGGAAATTTTGGCCGAACTATTTAACGGATTTCGCTAAAATTTTAACCGAAAGTTGTAAGTAATAAAACCTACTATTGATATTAGTTTCATTAAAATCAATCGAATATTTTTCAAGTTATAGTCAAATGAACTGTTTTACCATATGTATGTATACATATATATATAACTGGGAGGGGAAGGGACGAAACCCCACCAAAAAATTATGAGGAGTAGTTCTTAACATGGACTACAAACCTACCAAATTTGGATATGCACCGATGCCTCCTTTTGCGAATATAAAATAAAAATGATAAAATTTCTGAAAAAAATTTCATTTTTGACGCCATTTTGTTTTTTAAACATGTTGCACCACTCCGGGAAAGTAAAAAATTTCAAAAAATACTTATTTTGATGTGAAAAGAAAAACCCCAAAGTTTCGTTGCTCGAACTTTTAATCCATACACAAGGCGTAATTTCACTCTACTATAGTGTTGTAGTAAATTGATAATTTAATAATAAAAATGTTTGATTTGACTCTATGTCTGTGTCTGTGAGTGACACGACGGACAAATGATGACTCTATTATACATATATGTATAATAATATTATAGGGTAAAGTGTTGCATTTGTGTTGAAAAGGCTGAATACTGATTGTCAATATAAATTTGTTGTCGAATAAACTTAAAATAAAATGTTTTTGCAAGAAACGTAAAATATTTTGTTTAAAATATTTATAGGTTTCATGTACAGGTAGTCTTTTTAAAGTTGACACATGCTTGAAACTCGATAAATAAATTTAATCGAAGAAACTGCTTCACACATCTTCTACCGTCATCGAATTCTCAGTTTTCAGGTTCAATTGAAACTTAACTCTATTTCATAACTGACAAACATTAGATGAATGCTATAAATTACAAAGTTATTCTTTATAAATACGCAAACATTGTATGTTTAGAACATTTTTTTGTAAACTGTACAGTTTAGTAGACATATTGATAGCAAAAATCTAGTTTATTTTTGCCTTTGAGTGAGCTATTCATTGAGCTTGAAAATCTAGGTCAAGATTAATGTCTACGTAAGATGTGAGCCTACACATCCAACATTTTTCACTTGAAGCATTTTTCTCGATAAAAGTTATTTTTCGAGTTTCAACATACGTCTACTTAAAAAAAGAGACCCTGACGCCCATACTGCATTCTGACTCGTCCGCCATAATAATTGCTAATGTTACTATTCCTTTAACGGTCAAATCAGTATGGCATTCACACCGAAACTGACATAGTGATAGCCACAAAACCATATTTCGGATTTCCAAATAAATCATATTTCTTACCTTGTTTCGGATAGGAATCTATAAAAAGATACTTTTTCTTCGCAATATATTTTTAATTGCTTACAAAAACAATTGTGTTTCTTGATCCCAGGTACTACACTTTTATTTCTATAGTAGTTGGTTATATCCCCTATATATTCAATTACGGTATAACTAGTTAAATTCGAGAAAATTAGACAAAGTGTTAATTATATTCCATGTAAATTAACACGTACTTTTATTAAAAAACTAGTACCCAGGTATAATTAATTAAAGGTAAATTTTATTTGTCGTTTTTATTTATTCTTTAATTATGATATTTTTGCTATTAATTAGGACACTATAAATTAATTATTTACATTACGTTTGGTTCTTAATAAATGGTGATAGAAGTTTTCATATTGTGTCTATAACCGGTAAGGAAGTTCCAAATAACAAGATTATTTCTCGTCCAGATGAGTATGAGAAACCGAAAATCTTTCCCAAATATTTAGGACTTCTTACAGGATTTCGGTCGATACTATAAATGAGAATTAATCAATTGTTAATTGGGCACGATTTTTGTATTTTTTGAGTCAAAATTACTAATTGTACCGGTTTTTATCAAATTCCGAAACAAAAAATTTGCATGGAAATACATGCTTTGTTGTCAAATAATGTATTATTTATAGCTTGCAAACTACAAAAATATATAATATATTGTATACAAGTGATGCTTATAAATTTGATAATATAGATATCGCTCTTCAATCATCACTACTCTAACTATAGTCGTCTCTGTTTGTCAAATGATGGATCTTCGATGAACTTGATAATTAAATTAAAATTTTGTTTTTATATCATCAGAAATATCCAATTGAAAAGGATAACCTACTTGATTCATCATTTTTTAATAAAAAGTCTAGATGACCCAGGAATTTTTTGTAATTTTTGAAAACTTTGTTAATCAAATATAAAGTTTTATTGAAATTCCTAGTATTATTCAATTCTTGCATATCTCTTTAAAATATTTTCGTAAAATCAACTTAAGATGTTTTCAAAGCCAACTAACTGTTTGAAAAGCTTTTTACCACACACATTATATTATTATTTCCAGGGCAAGGGCCCTGATATTCCCCCTGGCTTTCTTAGTTCTGGGTCTCGGTGTTAATATGATGCCAATATTTTTGTCTATTGCAATAAAGTTGACCTTAAATAATAAATGATTCATAGGGTTTTGGCAGTTCTTGAATGAACGATTGAATGGGTGATATTTTACGATAAACACTGTAAAAGTGTAAAATTTTTGATGATAAACACAAACACCCACACACAAATAAATATCGGTAGAATACACAATGTCCCATATGTCCAATCAACAATTTTAATAGAAAAATGTATAAACTGGCTGTTGCAGTATTTCAATTACGTTTCGTATTGATTCCTTCATATAATATACCTCTAACTGCTACACCTACCCGATATATAGCTGTGCCAGTAGCCCTATGTGTATAATGTTATGTGTCACACATACCTACATACTATTTAGGTCTAGTGTCAGGCAATAATAGGGGAAAGTGGTCTATAGTAGCCTCTAGCGGTGCTTAAATCGTACCGGCCCATTTTAACATAGTTGCTGGAATTTATGCGAAACGTGACAATTAATTCGTGAAGTAAATGATAAATCTACAAGTGAAATTTACAAAATTTTAAAAAACCTCCTACAAATGCGATTTATTCCTTGTAAACCGATTTTTGGAAACTTAGCTAAAAAATGTTCTTAATCAAGTTGGTTTGACCGTTTAGGGTCTACGATATCACTTAGAAACACATAGATGTACAGATAAACACTTTAAATTTATATAATCCTTCTTAAATCAATATCAAAGTGATGATCAAGGATATCAGATGAGATGAAAAGGATACTTAGAGAGAAATCATTTTTTTGTGGACAAATTTTTGGAAATATTTTAATTGAAATTGAAATATTTAAGTTGAGTTTGTTCTTTTGAATTATTGTTTTGAATTACCTAATTATTTTACCATTTCACTTTTTAAAATGAATTGTGTCAGGTTTATTTGACCATTCATTTCCATTAAGGTTCAGAATTGCGATTTGGGCTACTCTCTTCTAAACCTTCTCAAGTTTATCCAGAGCCGTTCTAAAATGACTGTAAAATGGCTACATCTGGCTCTAGACTTATATACACAAACGTGTATATCTGTAGTACACACCGATACACACACAAATATTATCGGAAATTGTCAAGGGCAATCAATTTTTATTGCAGCAATTTCATTATTATGGACATATAATATCAAAATACCTACAACAATGAAAAACTTGTACTAGTACTAGTGACTGACTAACTGTCCGGAGCTGGAGTGGTGAACTGTATAGGTTCAATGTTTTTTATACTTCCTATTTACTATCCCAATATTTACTAAAATAAGTTAAAAAGTATGATAGAGATACTTCTTGCTGGAATGATCCTATGAAAAATAGTATCCCATTTACATGATACTCACATGATTTTACTACTCATTTTATATGGTAATCTTGACCCGAAAAATACAAAATTTGGCGAAGAATTGTATATAGACTTTTACAGGAAGATTATGGCCAATTCTTTACCTGCTTTTATACTTTTTGGATCAAAATTAACCCATCTACCAAGTTATATCAAATTCCAAAACAAAATCTTTTTTTGCGATTTTCTCGATTTTTGCAAAGGGGTACCTCTTAAAAAAATTCCAAAAAATCGAAAAATTTTTTCTATCTCCAATTTTGATAAAACTCAGTATATAAGGTAATTTTGACCCAAAAAGTACAAAAATCGGGTGCATTTGTTGACTGGTCGAATAGTTTTTGAGATACGGGCTAAAATCGATCCAAATATTGCGATATCTCAAAAACTCTGCATCCAATCATTAAACTAGCCGGATTTTTACAATTTTTGGATCAAAATTATCCTATATACCGAGTTTCATCAAATTCCAAAACAAATTTTTTTTTTCCGATTTTCTCGATTTTTGCAAAGGCGTACCCCTTAAAAAAATTCCAAAAAATCGAAAAATTTTTTCTATCTCCAATTTTGATAAAACTCAGTATATAAGGTAATTTTGACCCAAAAAGTACAAAAATCGGGTGTATTTGATGACTGGTCGAATAGTTTTTGAGATACGAACTAAAATCGATCCAAAAATTACGATATCTCAGAAACTCTACATCCAATCATAAAATTAACCTGATTTTTATACTTTTTGGATCAAAATTACCCTATATACCGAGTTTTATCAAATTCCAAAACAAAATATTTTTTGCGATTTTCTCGATTTTTTCAAAGGGGTACCCCTTAAAAAAATTCCAAAAAATCGAAAAATTTTTTTAATCTCCAATTTTGATAAATCTCAATATATAAGGTAATTTTGACCCAAAAAGTACAAAAATCGGGTGCATTTATTGACTGGTGGAATAGTTTTTGAGATACGGCCTAAAATCGATCCAAATATTACGATATCTCAGAAAATCGGCGTCCAATCACTTATTTCGTAAAGCAAATTATTATTGATTAAATCATCCATTTTAGTTGGATAAGCAATATAATTGATAATCTACATGTGTCAAAAAAAGGAGGATCCTAAGAGATTCTTTTATGAATAATTATTGACAAGAAAGCCACGCAATCAATATGGCAAAACTTTTAGGGTCTGTCATAAAGATCTCTTTTGTATTGATTATGATTTGACTTTAAAATGAAAAGAAATAATTGAAAGTAATAAAGCAACCCTTGTCAATAAAAGATTTAGATCCACCCTTTTGTACTATACCTATTCATGCACAGCTGTAAAAAGGCGTGTAGAAAAGGTCAACACTTTAAAAAATAGTTTGTTCTTTTTGCTTCAGTTTCAGTACACTCAGTGTAGTTAAAAAAGGATAGTGTTATTACAGTGTCATAAGATTATCCTGTTCTATTCAATATAACTAGTGTATACACTAGGGTACAAAAAGAAGAGGCAAACGTGACTCACAGAAGTCCCTCAGACTTGTAACCTAATATACGAGTAAAACAGTGACAATCTAACCACGAACAATCTAAAATACGAGTAAGACAGAGAGATAACATTTTCTTTTCTATCTATCGCATTATACTATTAGAGAAACTGAGATAGGTAGAAGATTTGTATACCCGTCTCGCTTCCTCCTCTATGAGCAATGAGGACTTAGATAAAAAGACACACAATAAAGTTTATGACATACAATAAAGTTATAACAATGGTGACTTCGCCCATGCCTGCCATAAATAGAGAGTTGAAAACTTCTAGGTAGCTTCAACTAGTTAAATCACACTCGAAAATTTTCTAAGCAATAGAAATAGCGGTCAAAAGGCCGCCATAATTATGTTTTCGATAAAACAGTGAATTTTGTTTAGTTAAGGCGCACATTTCCACTCAACGGATACATAACAAAACCAAACCAGCAGAGTTTGACCAATACGTTACTACCACTGGTAACCGTATTATCGTGCCATGATAACGGACTATTTCTTGCTTGAAATTGAAGCTTGCACACTCCAGAAAATTAGGTTGAAATAATTTGAAAAAAATATTTTTTTAGTTTTTTAAAAAATCATCTCCAGTTGAATCACCCATTCAAAGGCTATTAATAGAATCCAGTGTAAACCTTATTTTTCGTTTTAAAACATAGCGTTATTTAGAATTTCTTTTGTGACATGGTTTTCAATTAAATGATTGGAAATCGTCATTTAATTTAATGAAATATTATAATAAAACATTTCGTGGAAAAAATTCACATTTAAATATATTTTTTAGAAATAGGTTAAAAATTACATCGAAATTATATTTTCATACAAAGTTTTCATTGGTTGTAGACCATGAGCCTATAATGAAGCAAAATTTTCATGATTTTTTTACAACTTGTTTGTTTGATCGACAAAAACATGTACCTACTTAAAAAGTAATCAAAATTTTTGTAAAACAATTTAAGCAATAAATTATTTTTCTAAAATTGATCATAATTTGAAAAAAAAATTATATTTTTAACCGTAAAAAATTAATTTTTCTATAAAACACTTATGGTATTGTTATTTAAACAATACCATTACCAAATTTCCGGCTAGCGTTAAATAAACTTTCGAAATATGTTGAAAAAAAGTATTTTCCTATGCGTCAATTCCTCTTGGTGCAGGTAATGTAAAATTATCCGTTAAAAATCAAATTAATGGGTGGGTGGCCCGTTTAAAAAATAAAATTTTTGTTTAAATATCTATCTACCTTTAAATGAAATCATTGAGGCTTGAAGGCTTTATTTACTTAGATAATCAATTTTTATTTCTAAAAGAAATTCTTATAAGGAAACAGGAAATCATTTAACGTTAAACAATTTTTTTGATTGTCCACATCGTTAGCTTGTTATCATTGGTAAATTTACAGGATGATTCATGAACTCCACAAATATTCTTGTCTCACATAATAATCGTAAATAAACATAATTATTATAGATTTCAAGCTATTCGCATCGTCCGTGGGTTTTATAGGAGGCGTTTCCATTGTAACGATACACTACTTTAATTATAGAATTGTATGGATGCATTTATGACTTACATTGAAAATTTAATATTATTGTCTCACAAATTTAAATAAATAATTATGATAATTTACATTTGAAAAATAATATTTATGTAATTTGATTTCTTATTTTCTTAATTTTTAATGCATTAAGTTTAATTAATTAGTGTTTTTATATAATTTTAATTTGACATTTTCTATAATATTAACATGTTAAGAATTGCAATTTAGTCATAACAGCCTCCTTTAACGCCAAAATTTTTCACTGGAAGCGCTGGCATCGATTTTAGTGTCCCTACCATGACTACGAATATCTAACTCATAGCACACCTTAGTACCAATAGGTATACTTCAATGACTATATTAACCAAAAATAATTATCATTATCTTTACTTACAAAATAATATACTTACAAATAATTATACAATTTATCATTTGCATTATAACCTATACTAGCTGTGAACTACCCGCTTTGCTGGACAACATCCCCACTTGCACCCCTCCCTCCACATTTCCTTGCGTGGGATAACAGTTTTGTAATGTACACGTCATGCTCTTTTATTTGATACCCCACTTAGGTATATTTGTAAATATTCGATAATTCCTTCCCACTTTCTACCCTCCGAAGGTTAAAAGTAGATAAAAACAATAGATCTTTGAAGCTGGTTGTATATCGTGTCAATATTTGAGCTTAATCGATGCACAACTTTTTTATTTTTTGAAGCATATCCCTTTCAACCCCTATTTCAACCCCTTACTCTACTACAATATGGATGTATTATACATAAAAACCTTCCTCTTGAATCACTCTATCTTTTAAAATCACATCAAAATCCGTTGCGTAGTTTCAAAGATTTAAGCGTACAAAGGGACATAGGGACATAGGGACAGAAAAAGCGACTTTGTTTTATACTATGTAGTGAAGAGTATTATAATATAATAATAATAATATATGCATTGTAATTTTATTATTATAATTCTTAACGTTTTGTAGCCTTACCTTTTAAAGTATCAAAAGCATCGAAGCATTACGTCCGATTTTATATCTACACAAATAATTTAATTGCATTGTATTTTATTATTAGGTATATACAGGACGGTTTTTTTTTACAAAAGGGGGATATATAAAGGAATCTATTGAAATTTAAAACTTCTGACGATGTAGTCTTGGTCACTGACTTTGAAATTATTTACCCCTTCAAAAGTTTTAATTCAATAATGATCATGTTGAACCAGATTAGATATTTTTTCATTTCTTAAAGTTATGACATGAAGCGAAATTACTTTTATAAACTTAAGGAGATATTTAAGGATTGAATAATACTAGGGATTTCAATAATACTTGATAAATTCATTTTCTGATTAACAAAGTTTTCAAAAATTACAAAATATTCCTAGGTCATCGGTCTTTTTATTATTATTTTATCATTCAAAGTTGGCTGAAAAAAGGATGAATCATATAGATTATCCTTTTCAATTGGATATTTCTATATCAAAAAATCTACAGAGTGTGATAAAAAACTATCTAAAATATTCAGGCAATCTTGTAGTTTATACCATAAAAATATAAAATTGCCAGTGGCAAAAAAAAAAATTTAATTTAACTATGAATTCATCGAGACGACTATAGTTAGAGTATTGATGATTGAAGAGAGATATCTATATTCTCAAATTTATAAGTAGCACTTGCAAACAATACACCATATATTTTTGTAGTTGCTTGGTATTGTAAAGCAAAAAATAACACATTATTTGACTACAAAGCATATATTTGGTTTATTTGTATGTACCGTGCAATAAACCAAAACTTTTTTACAATACTGTAGGTTTACTTACAATCACTTTATGTTCTTAAATTCTTTGCATAATAAATTACTCTCGTTTTAAAATTTAATAAATATTAAAATTATTAAATGTGAATATTTGAGGTATAAAAACAAAACTATATTAATTTCTAGGAAATTTGAATTAAAATATTGTTCTCAAGCCAACAAAAAAAGCTCAAGTTGTATAAAATTTATTTGTAATATTATTATTCTAAGAATTTAATCTCTTGAAAAATCAGTTCTTATTCTATATGTTGATATGATAAATAAGTTATTCTCAAACAAATTTAATATTCACTGAAGTCGGATCATTAATAATTAATTTTATTTAAATATTAAGCTACTTTTACCATGATATTAACTATAAATTAAAAATTTTACTTTAAGTATTAAAATTGTTTAAAAAGTTCAGTATACAGCAAAATTTAATTACCATTTTTCCATAAAATACCTAAAATTAATTTTGGAAGTTCGTACACAAACGTATAAAGTGTTTTTGATATAAACCAGACATATCCAAACTTTTTTGTCTTGGATCTTTTGCTACGTTTTTCGATTTTTTTTATCACTTCAAATCAAGAATTCTCACTTCACGAATAGAAAAGTGAAGTTGGTTTTTAAAAATCTTTACTAGTATGCAAGATATGAACGTTTAAAATTCCCAATTAAACAAAAAGGAGATATCTACTAGCGACGCTGTGGATATCTCCTTTTGTGGATATCTCCGCTTGTGAGAGATGTCATGAGGTTTGGGAGCGAGCAAGTTACATTAGTATTGAAATAAGAAATTTTCTAACGACATATTGCAATTTTGTGGCATTTTAGAAGTTTTTCAAAGTATTCTGCCAAACTTACTATAAAAATGGTACCGTTCTTTTGGGGTATAGATTACAAATCTGTTTGGAGTTTTGGGGCTCCTTTTGCTATGGCTATATTTTGACTATTTTGCCATATTTTACGCCAAACTTCGTAGGAAGCAATTTTTATTCCCAACATTCATATATTTATATATAGGAACATGAAATTCATCGGGGTCAAATTCATTTCTGTTACTGACACCCATTCTTTTCAATACTTTATCCTTGCGGTTCAATCACATATTTACTCTCGTTTTAACGTGATTGACCAGGCCACTGAACAATGTCACAAGGTCACAACACTTCTCATTTGATATTTTACGAGTGCTATGTTAATTCAGGCTTTTTTTCCAGGGATTATTCGTTGCAACAAGCACAAGCACTCCAGGGTTCTTTTTTTTGGTAAAAAATTTGACTATTTAACAAAAGGTACACCAAGAAACAAGCCTATTGAAATTCTCACTTGTTATACTTTGTTCACACATGTGTCATTATATTAATTATTTTGCATTAATTTTAAAGATCTTAAGTAACTCAAATTTTAATGAGAACTTTCACTTTTCAATGTTTTTTTTGTTTTGTTTCTAATTCGCTTTTTTTTTTTATAATTATATCGTATAAAAAACATTATTTCACAATTTGTTAATCGGGTTCACACATTTAACTAAATAATTTATTATATCTCCGCCATTACGCTACTTAATACATCGCATGCTAGGTTTGTTCTTATATAAGTAAGAAGTAATACAATGAAGTCAAATCTGGAAAAGGGAGCTTGCTTCCCTGTAAGGTCAAATTTGGATAAGTTAGAAAACTCTATCCCTCCATCCAAACTCTCGCAGAGTATTCAAAATGAAGTACTCACCACCACAATTTTTGTATTACTTGGCAAGTATCTAATTGCCATGGCTGCGATCGAAATGTCAACCATAGAACACCATGGCCCAAAATTTGCAATATGATGAATGAGAGAGAAGACTGCTAGTTAGTTCCTATGTGTCCTTGTCTAATTTATATCTCATTGGCTAGATATTGCATCATATGATTATGACATATGACTATGAGAAGGACACATAGGAACTAACTGGCAGTCTTCTCTCTCATTCATCGTATAATGAAGAAACTCAACAAGAAAGAAAAAATATACAGCATTTTTAACGCCTGTTTACCCAGATTCATACATAATCGATCGGGTTTATCGGGTTTAACGAAATGTACAACGAATTGATAAAAAAAAAGCGAACAAACTGTAACTGTTTATGAACTATTTTGACATAAAAGCCAACCCTGTAAATGTCCATAAAGTTATAAATGTCTGCGATGTTGATGACTAATGTTAAGTGACATACACAACCCAATAGTATTTATCAAATCTACCCAACCATGCTACAATTAAATGACTACCGACCGTCTTTTTGTTATTGTTATTTTATAGACCTTTAATTTTAAATTATCAAGCCCTGATCTTTATCTTGGTGAAAAGAATTAGGGCTTAAACCTTAATTAAACATCTAACGAATTTTTTTTTTAGGTTGATAATCGTTATTTAATTCATTAAATTTTTATGACTAGCCTCCTCATTACAGTAGGTAGCTCAAGCTAAGATTTCAGCAGGTCTAAATTTTAATGGGCCCCAACTGTTAAATTCGCTGTATAAACTACTGGACTTGAGTTTTTATTTAACGCAGTCGGGTTTCCCACCTAACATAAGTCGTCGACTTTCATTTTTTAAATTTTCATTACTGCCGTATCTTTACTTACCCTCGCAAGATTTAAACTTATCGATTGACGTAAGAATTATCAAAATTGGCCCACGCATGGTCTCTAATGTGCCACATAGGAACACACATACATACACTTACTTTGCGTCGCGCAGTCGGGTAAAAAACATTCATTTTTGTATAATTTTCTTTTATTATTATCTCCGGTAAAAAATTAGCAGCAAAAGGGGTATTTAGGGCAAAGTTCAGACCGAATTTCGCTCGATTTAAAGCCAACACTGTATAAATCAATTTTTTTCCTATCTACTAAAATAAAAATTGTATATAAAATACCAACCTTTATCAAAAACTCTTTTTAAAATTATTATTAAGTTCGATTTAAATACTTGAAACACAAATCACAAAAGATAAAAATTCAAATTCACACATAATTAGAACTTCTAAGAATTAAACCTTTCACTATAATACAATCACACTTTTAATTATAGGGATAATTTATTTATAATTTCTTTGATTTAATTAATGTTTTTTTACTATAAGTATGTTTTAGCAAAGGTTTTAGATAAAAATTTCAATCATACAATGAATTAAAAAATTTGATTTAATAAAAACAGTTTAAAGAATTTGTAGTATTATTTTAATTTCATTACGTTCTTAAAATGAGTTCTTAAATAAACAAATTATATGAACCTTTGGTATCTACGAATGCTTTGGTTTAAGTTATAAGTCTTACAGAAAAATTTTCAAGTATACACTTTTTTTTTTAACAAATTTTTCTCCACAAAAAAAAAGCACAAACTTTTCCACAGCACTACCATTCCACAGCAGCGTGGTAATAAGAAATACCTCACACAACAATATAAAAGACTATTAAGAAAAAAAAAATTGATGTAGAGGATATCTACAAGAATTACATTAAAAATAATAACGCTCGCTGTTATTATAAAGACAATGGGAAATAAACTGAACGCGGGAATATTGTTTTATTTTTGTTTTGTTTTTTAAATTGAAGATAATTTTATATATATAACAAAAATTGTTTAGAATTTTATGAATATGTAGTAGATATAATACAGACTACAGAGAATTTTTTTCTGCATTAAAATTACAGGAGTTATTTTAATTTAAATAGGTTCAGTATCACGTACTAAATGTAAATGCACAAAATCCTTACAAAAATAGGCGGGGGAAGTGCCTCTATTTTAAGGAAAACCGTCATAAGCTATATCTCCATAACCGTACACTTCAGACCAAAAATCCTCCCTCCAAATTTGTAATGATTTATTCAGTATCTATTTTTAGAAAAAAAATAACTCCTGTAAATAAGTGCAAAAAAATTCTCAATTATCTGAAGCTGTAATGCAATATTCAAAAGTTTAAAGTAAATGTTTTAGGAAATTTGTAGATTTAAAAGTTAAGTTATTATCATTTTCTTGTTTAAACAAATATTAGAAGACATATCGGTCAAATAGTCATTAAGTAAATCGTCATAGTCGTATAAGTCTGATACAAAAAAAAATAGTTTACAAAAAATGTAGGTAATTTAATTTTCTACAATAAAGCTTATTACCATTTTTGGTCTAAAGTGCACATTTATGGAGATATTGTCTAAAACGGTTTTCCTTAAAATGAGGGCACTTCCTTCGTCTATTTTTGTAAGGATTTTGTGCATTTACATTCAGTACGTGATACTGAACTTATTTAAATAAAAAAATAATCCCTGTAATTTAATACAGAAAAAAGTTCTCTGTAGTCTGAAGTATATCTGTAGTAGATATAAATGTATCGTAATGTATATAAGTTGTGGAGGAACTCCGTCAACCGTGACATGTGGGCACCTGCACCACCTTCAACCGTGGGAGCAACGTTAGTTAATATTGTTCGTCGTTTGACAGCCAGTCACGAAATCTTCCCTTCTTCATTATAAGTTATAAGGATATGGCAATATATGATTAGATCGCATGCATTACATCCCTTATTTTTAAACAATAAAGGAATATAATCAACTAGTTATGACTGTTTAATATTTTTAAAAAAAGTTCTAGAATGATTATTAAGTGGTTGTACGAATTGGGGATGTAAATATCCTGTGGGAAATGGATTAAAAAGAATAAATTGTGAATGGCATTAAACGTTTGATCTTATGTGAATCTTAGACTATCATACTAGACTACCAACATCAATAACTTGGCCCAGATGAATCACCTTTACAAAACCTAATAAGTTGATTGCACTCTATCCCTGGATCTGCGTTATACGTCATGCGTTTCTTGAAATATGACTAATTTTCAATTGTTTACATGTAAATGGTATAGATGAAATAAATAGTCTAAGCACAATGGCGTCTGTTTTGCGCGGTACAGGATGTCACATCCCTTGATGTCTCATCCCTACAACAGCAAATATGTTTGGCGTCGCGGGATACTAACTCTGCATAGGTATTTGAAGCAAATTACATAAATGTCGCACAGAAATAAATCCGATAACTTTGGTACCGGAAGTTAAAAATAAGCTTTTTTTCTCGTCAATTTCCAATACCCTACGTGATTTATTTCTGTACCGCATTTACGTAATTCGCTTCGAAAACTTATGCAGAGTCAGTATCCAGCAACGTGAAGTACACTAATTTGTCACTAAAAAAAAAAAATCGAAATCGGTTGGCGTGATATTGAGTAATTCGTCCTCTAGGTCGTGCATACTTAATGCAAATGTAAGACTTTTATGATTTTGCTTCTCAGAACTGAAGCAAAATGAAATGGGACCACACGGGAAGCACCAGTTTTCAAATAGATAAAGAATCATGAAAATCGGTTAACCCAGTCGAAAGTTCTGAGGTAACAAACATAAAAAAAATACAGTCGAATTGATAACCTCCTCTTTTGTTGTTTGAAGTCGATTAAAAAACACAATTTTCAAAAAAAATTCACATTGTCGTATTCAATAAAAAATATATTTAAGAAAAAATGCCTTACAAAAATAACAGATGCCAATAATAAAATAAGCCTATAACTTCCCTGAATCCGATTACATGAATTACATAAGGATGTATTACATGCACATATAATTGTATGATCAAAAAACCCACCATTATATTTAATTAAACATCCATTTTGTATTGATCTATTATAATTATCATATGCATTTGAACATCCACGTTGAGTACGTTTTCTGTCGCCATGTTCTTCATAAATTTTCAAACAAAAAGCTGAGAGCGATTGTGGACATAGAATTTCCATACTATCATGTTTTTTTGTATTCGACCATAAATTTGGATCACAATAGGATGTATCATCTCCAGAACATTGATAACATTTTAAACGCGGTCTTGGAGGATATATTTTCTCTGTATTTCTTGTGGAAATTGAAGTAATATCACTAATTGATGTTACATTTAATGTTGAAGAATTATTGTCTGTTTTGGTATATTTTATATAAATTAATAAAATTAAATACGTAAATAAAAATAATTTCATAATATTTATGACAGATAATGAGTTTTTAGACGAACTGCATCTTGTTTTACAATAATTTACTAAATTTTTATATAACCATAGCTACTATATCTTAATAACGCATAGTTTTTACAATATAGACCGGTATCTAGGCCAGAAAGTTGATTGCCTCTCGGATTTGAATGCTACTCATATAACTTGCTAAGATTCTGTAAACAAATTTAGAAGGATTACATACTTGGTTTATCAAAATTGGATAAAACTTGGATGTGATAGAGCATAATTAAATTTTTTGGATTCTGATGACGTCATTAAGTTAAAAGATTCGATTTTTTTGATAACACAGGTTTGATCCGATCTTATTAGAATTTTTTTTGAAACCCACTAATTTTGGATCATCCTTTGCAGCTGTGATGTCAATTTTTCACTAGCTATCACTAATGTTCTGAATTCCGGGGCCAGGACTCCACATTCTTGAAACCTAGTAGAGCTAGGTTAATTTTGATCACAAATTTGAAAAGTAGGACCCAAATTTAGTAGAATTACATACTTGGTTTATCAAAATTGGATAAAATTTGGATGTGATTCCTGAATTCTCTTAATTGGAAACATTATTTTAGTCTCTTTTGATTGGAAAATTCAAATGAAATTCACTGTTAAATAAACCAGTAATTAAAAAAATGCAATGTGGACTAATAGGTAAGTATTATTATTTTTTAAGAAGCTATGTTGCTTATTTTCTGATAAAAATAACTATTTTTTCATATAAAAAATGTAAAATGTTTCGACTCTTGATGCAGAATTGAATAATTATAATTCCTGTTTTTATTTTTTGATAAAACTCACTAAAACCATATTTCATGCGCATTTAATCAATCTAAAAAGCGAATTTAAAAGCTCATCTTAAGAAGTAATTAAAAGAAAAATTATGTAGGTACATGAAAAATGTATTAATATTTAGAAAAGACAAGCGTGTGTCACTCTATATATAAGCAAGGGTTCTGTAGAGAATACAAATGGTATTAGCCTTTAAAACGTTCACGGAATTTTAACTTTATATGCCTACAGCACTGTTTTTACTACATCAGCAGTACGAATTTTGAAAAACTTTCAGAGAAGGGTTTTCGTGTCCGTCTCTCGGTAGATTTACGAGGACAGCAAAAAAAAGGGAACATTTAACAAATTTTTTGTCAAAGGGCAAAGGACCCAAGGGGCCCAGTCGGCTCCCTGTTGAAGTGGATCTCCACCAAAAAAAATTCGGCTACAAACCACAGCAGTTGTAATTATGGCACTGTACACCAGATAAGTTTATGGATCATTCATATTCCCTAATGTTGATAATGAAATTCACAAATTTCCAAAATGCTTATTAGAAACATTTTTAAAGTGTACTAAGTATTTATTTTTGTACATACTGAACCATAAAAACGTCTATAGCCTACTTCTTAATTTCAAAACTACTTTCTCAATAGGTACTTATAAATTTTTTTTTTATACCTATTCATAATTTTTTTTACCTTATAATTACTGTATTTTTTCTTTAATGTAATCATTCTTTTCTGTAATACATTTTTTTTAATAGCAATTATTTGCACTTTCGATGGTCTCATTTTTTTTCTTCTACGATTTATATAAACCTTGTTTTAATAAATTTTAAAATTCGGGCAATTTTCTATAAATATTTAAATATGTACCCTAGGTAAATATTTCTTTTTATTTATTTCTTTAATAAACTTACCTTTATCATTTCTCAAAAACGGAGATAAATAAATTCGTGGAAATTTCGCTTCATAAAAGACCACGCGATTCAAAGTCACAAATCTTTAAACTAGGATCCACCTTGATGAACCGATCATTTTTATCATTCTTTTTTTGTCGTAGGTGAAAAAATTCAATCGTAAATTTAAACTACAATCCAAAAAACTACAACGCTTAAATGATTTTCGATTCACTCTGTATATAAATATAGTAATATTGAATAACAAAAAAATGACAATTCGTATTTGATCATGATCAGACATCGCGTGCCAGAAAGTATATAATACAAGATATTCCTTTTTTGGTTGTTGACATGTTTGTATATTATGCAGCAGTGATTATTACCGATGATCACAATCAATATTTAATTTTGTGTGTATGTGTAATATACAGAATGTTCGATTTACATCGAGGCATATAAATATCACATAGAGTACATGCATTAAGCAATGCATCTAAGTAAGAAGTATTATAGGTGCTATATGAAATTACAAAAGGGACTTGTATCGTGGCTTATCTGTTGTAGTTCATCTATTCAACTGAGAAACTCCCAATCTCCAAGCGTCTTAAAACTATCTCAACGCATATCGAAGCTTCAACACATATATATAATACCTCTCACTTAGATGCATTGCTTAAAGCATGTACTCTGTCATACTCGTAAGATTTATATGCCTATATGTAAATCACACATTCTGTATATAGTTTGTCTAAAGATTTGTATTATATTATTACGTACCTATGTAATGTTCTTGAGTATCCTCTGTTCATGGAAGTAGTCGTTACACATCATCTTTTTAGATTGAACCTGGTTTCTTAAATAGCCATTTTAGATTCTATTCTAAACGGCAAGAGATATAGCCGCTAAAGAGGCGACGATGAGATGCTTGCCTAGAGCGCTCTCCATATTTAAACCACATCTGATTTTGTCCTTTATCTTCTTAGCAAATAGTTGATCTATAAATTTCTGTTTCAAATCAAATATTTGATTTATGATAATGTTCTAAGCCTCGTAGCTGAGAAAAACAGAAAAAATTTCGAGGATAGCAAAACCATTACAAACATAACGTGAGAATGATCTTCTAAGCTCATCTGTTATAAAAAAGAATAAAAAACTACGAATAATCGGTTTAATTTTCAACGTGTATCTTCTCAAAGAGTGATTTTATTGTAGGTAGTTATTGGTTTTTATTGGTACATTAAAATCCAGAAAAAAAAGTCTTTCGATTTGACAAAAATATATGTCACGTCACGCAGCTGCTTTGCACGTAGGCATAAATGTGATTTTATCGAATTTAAGAAAAAATAAATGTTGTTTGTTTATGTAGATTGAATATTTGATTAATACTTCTCTGATTATATTGTCAAGAAAATTCGACGCCATACATTTTGTAATCGTATGTATTGAAGAAAATTTGTCACCAGCAACAACAAAACTAATTTCCCAGGATTCCATTGCATTTATGAGTTAATGTCTGCAAGATATGTATAGAGAATTAATTAATAAAAAATTTATTTCCGAGCCGCCATGATGTGACATCATATAGGCAAAAATAATATGCATTAATTACTAATTTGTTGATGGCTTTGATAGTAATTTTAAGCTATGTTACCATAAACTTTATTTATGCATGCACGACTGTTGTTTTTACCAATATTACGTCACCAAAATGGTTGACAGCGTTTTTGCGATAGTAAGAAAGGTTTAGGTGGCTTTCTATTAGGAGAATCAACATTTTGAAGTACTTTTTTCAAATATAATAGAATGCCTTCTAATAAAAATCAAGAGAGATGAAAGAATTGAAAAAAAACCTCGAATACTAACCAAAATTCATCTGCAATTTTCAAATTTTGCAAATTTTGCAAATTTCAATCTGCACAGCCTGCAGGAAGACATACCTATTTCATTCTTGATTTTTCAATATTCTGTGTGGAAAGGTTTCACTTTGAATTTTGCTTTTTTTGGAAAGATTTTTTCTTTACAAACTGTTTCATATTTAAAGAGCTTTTGATATCAAATATGTAGTTCAAGGTAATATCAAATTATATGCTTAGATTTATTCGTAGGTACTATGTTACTGCATTAGTTTAACTTCATACATGTATGTCCTCATTGAGCTTTTTTTACCTATATCAAAAGCTACCCATATCAAAAAAGAGACAATATATTGAAATTTTTTGTTAGGATAACAAATAAATATATACATAAACATATAATATTATATAACGATGTCTCTGTTCAAATCAATAATGTTACTTTATAAACATTCAAATCAAAGTAATATATCTGTTGTGGGAATGAACGAAAATTTAGGAAAATAGTTATTGTACTAAGCAAAATAATTATTGACCGATGATACTTAGACTTAGGGGTCCGAGTTCGTAATGCCCTCACGTGTATGTACTTCATGTACTTCATGTATGTATTACCTAATACATAGATGAAATCACTTATGTGCTCAATTCTCGGATCAGGATTCCACATTCTTTAAACCTATTAGAGCTAGGTTAATTTTGATCACAAATTTGAAAAGTATGACCCAAATTTAGTAGGATTACATACTTGGTTTATCTAAATTGGACAAAATTTGGATATGATAGAGCAAAATTAAATTTTTTGGATTCTGATGACGTCATAAAGTTAAAAAATTTGACTTTTATGTTAAAACAGGCAAATTTGATCCGATCTTATTCGAATTTTTTTTGAAACCCACTAATTTTGGGTCATTCTTTTCAGCTGTGACGCCAGTTTTTTGCTAGCTATCTCTTATATGCTTAATTCCGGTACCAGGACTCCACATTCCTTATATCTATTAGAGCTAGGTTAATTTTGATTACAAATTTAAAAATTATGACCTAAATTTAGTTGGATTACATACTTGGTTTATCAAAATTGGACAAAATTTGGATATGATAGAGTAAAATTAAATTTTTTGGATTCTGATGACGTAATAAAGTTAAAAAATTCGATTTTTTTCATAAAACAGGCAAATTTGGTCCGATCTTATTCGAATTTTTTTTGAAACCCACTAATTTTGGGTCATTCTTTTCAGCTGTGACGCCAGTTTTTCACTATTTATCTCTTATATGCTTAATTCCGGTACCAGGACTCCACATTCTTTAAACCTATTAGAGCTAGGTTAATTTTGATCACAAATTTGAAAAGTATGACCCAAATTTAGTTGGATTACATACTTGGTTTATCAAAATTGGACAAAATTTGGATGTGATAGAGTAAAATAAAATTTTTTGGATTTTGATGACGTTATAAAGTTAAAAAATTCGATTTTTTTCATAACACAAGCAAATTTGGTCCGATCTTATTGGAATTTTTTTTGAAACCCACTAATTTTAGGCCATTCTTTTCAGCTATGATACCAGTTTTTCGCTAGCTATCACTTATGTGCTTAATTCCGGTACCAGGACTCCACATTCTTGAAACCTATTAGCGGTAAGTTAATTTTGATCACAAATTTGAAAAGTATGACCCAAATTTAGTAGGATTACATACTTGGTTTATCAAAATTGGATAAAATGTGGATGTAATAGAGCAAATAATAATTTGCCTATTTTTCTTTATAAAAGTTTCTAACACCAGAGATATATAATATAATAGTTGTCATTCGTCTCGTGTTTAGAGAGTTTATCATCTCTATATTTTGAGTAGAATTGTGAGTACTATTATACCTATGTTATATTTAAACAGACGACATTATTTTGTATTGTTAAATATATATTCTCTTTACTATAATATTATATATATTGTTGAATATAGTATCTAACTATATAGTAAAATATAGTAGATACAACATACATAGGTACCACAAAAGATTGATAACAAATGAAAAACTATATTACTGTAGAAGTGTGTAGGTATCTACTATACTATACCCATTTCAAATGTACCATATACACCATAAAATGATCGATTACATATCTTGTAAAATACTATACCGAGTGAATTTGTTAGAAATCTCTTAGATATGGTTAGATTTAAATCGTCAGATTGTTATAACCAATGAATGGTATTCGTTGTGTGCGTAGTTATGGTAGGGACAATAAAAACGATGCTAGCGCTTCCAGTGAAAAATTTTGATGATAAAGGACGCTGTTAAAACTAATTTGCAGTTCTTTACATGTTAATGTTATAGAAAATATCAAATTAAAATTATTGAAAAACACTAATTAATTAAATTTAATGCATTAAAAATTGTGAAAATAAGAAATCAAATTGCACAAATATTATTTTTCAAATGTAAATTATCATAATTATTTATTTAAATTTGTGAGACAATAATATTAAATGTTCAATGTAAGTCATAAATGCAATCCATACAATTAATTATATATGCATCTATACAATTCTATAATTAAAGTCGTGTATCGTTACCATGGAAACGCCTCGAATAAAACTCACGCACGGTGCGAATAGTAAAACAACTATTTTGGAAGCGAAACCTAAAGTACTGTTAATACTACCCAAAGAGTTTCAAAATCTAAGATACTTACTCAACCGACGACAAATCACTTCCTTATACAATATGCATACTATTGCAAATAACCAATAATAACATCAATCAATAAATATGTATCAAGCAGATTAGTGACACAGACCTTATGTTTCCCAGACAATTCTGATTCTCAAATTTGTCGCGAAGAGTTTCCTTCACAGTGGACACACTCTGGATGTGGCTTTCACCGAAAACCAAGGTAGATGTTCCACGATGCTTTCATCTGTGAGGTATACGTCCAATAGGTTTGGTACAAATTTGTCTGTGTTGTCAAAAAAATCGAATTTTTTAATTTTATGACGTTATCAAAATGCAAAAAATTTAATTTTGCTCTATCACATCCAAATTTTATCCAATTTTGATAAAGCAAGTATGTAATCCTACTAATTATAGGTCATACTTTTTAAATTTGTGATCAAAATTAACCTAGTTCTAATAAGTTTCCAGAATGTGGAATCATGGTCCCGGATTAAGCACATAAGTGGTAGCTAGCGAAAAATTGACATCACAGCTGAAAAGAATGACCCAAAATTAGTGGGTTTCAAAAAAAATTTCAATATGATCGGATTAAATTTGCCCGTGAATTCTAAAAAATCAAATTTTTATACTTTGTGACGTCATCAGAATCCAAAAAATTTAATTTTACTATATCACATCCAAATTTTATCCAATTTTGATAAACCAAGTATGCAATCCTACTAAATTTGGGTCATACTTTCCAAATTTGTAATCAAAATTAACCTAGTTCTAATAGGTTTCCAGAATGTAGAATCCTGGTCCCGGAATTAAGCACATAAGTGATACATAGCGAAAACCTGACATCACAGCTGAAAAGAATGACCCAAAATTAGTGGGTTTCAGAAAAAATTCCTTTTTTGTGGATGCTTTGCGACATACACTTTGACAAACTGCTTTTGCCTTTATAATTTCCATAAATTTGTTTCCTTATTAAAGATTTTCTTTTCTATTACCTGTATAAATGAACAGGTATAAAGTATAAAGGTTTATACATTTTGATTTCAACTGCTACACTAACAATACTTATACTATGTAACGATTGAAACATAATACTTTTGTATTGTATCAAAAAAGTACATTTACCTGTAAAAGCTTCAAGCTATAACGTAATAATAGTTTGGTATATTTTACTTGCTTATTGACATAACACAAGTATCTAATGTGTCTTTCGATTTATTTTTAGTTGTTTTACTTGTGTTAACATAGTTAAGCTCAAGATTATCATATACTTACCACCAAAAAGAAGAAGAAGAAAGCCTTGACATCAAAGTTTTATCTATCGAATTTACGATTTGTGTTAAATCACTTTTATGTATATTCAAGAACGGCACCCGCAAGTTTATCTCATCCCAATTTCCTACGACAATCTTAGGTCTACGTATTCAAGGTATTCTGCTCGTAAAATATCTATTGATAAACAAAAAATGTCCTAAATTAGAATAACTGTTTAACTCGATCTATATTCCGGACTCAGGCGATTGCGGATTGTAGGGAATTTATTTCCAATCTCCAATTTCGATAAGACTCAGTAAATAAGGTAATTTTGACCCAAAAAGTACAAAAATTGGGTTTATTTGATGACTGGTCGAATAGTTTTTGAGATATGGACTTAAATCGACCCAAATATTGCGATATCTCAGAAACTCTGCATCCAATCGTTAAATTAACCGGATTTTTATACTTTTTGGGTCAAAAATACCCCCTCCACCGAGTTTCATCAAATTCCAAAACAAAATTTTTTTTACGATTTTCTCGATTTTTACAAAGGGGTACCCCTTAAAAAAATTCCAAAAAATCGAAAAAATTTATTTATCTCCAATTTTGATAAAACTCAGTTTATAAGGTAATTTTGACCCAAAAAGTACAAAAATCAGGTGCATTTGATGACTGGTCGAATAGTTTTTGAGATACGGGCTAAAATCGACCCAAATATTGCGATATCTCAGAAACTCTGCATCCAATCGTTAAATTAACCGAATTTTTATACTTTTTGGACCAAAATTACCCCATCTACCGAGTTTCATCAAATTCCAAAACAAACATTTTTTTCCGTTTTTCTCGATTTTTTCAAAGGGGTACCCCTTAAAAAAATTGCAAAAAATCGAAAAATTTTTTTTATCTCCAATTTCGATAAAAGTCAGTATATAAGGTAATTTTGACCCAAAAAGTACAAAAATCGGGTGTCTTTGATGACTGGTCGAATAGTTTTTGAGATATGGGCTAAAATCGACCCAAATATTGCGATATCTCAGAAACTCTGCATCCAATCATTAAATTAACCGGATTTTTATACTGTTTGGGTCAAAATTACCCCATCTACCGAGTTTCATCAAATTCCAAAATAAAAATTTTTTTCCGATTTTCTCGATTTTTTCAAAGGGTTAAAAAAATTTCAAAAAATCGAAAAATTTTTTTAATCTCCTATTTCGATAAAACTCAGTATATAAGGTAATTTTGACCCAAAAAGTACAAAAATCGTGCATTTGATGACTGGTCGAATAGTTTTTGAGATATGGACCAAAATCCACCCAAATATTTCGATATCTCAGAAACTCTTGTAACTTGTTTTTTAAAGAAACACCAATACAAGAAGAAGAAGATGCAAGTGTTGGAATAATTTTAATTCTTTCTATAATAAAACGATTCTCTAGAGACTCATAAAGTATTTACAGAATTAATATTTATACTTACCACTGACCACTAAAATTATATCAAAAGTTATTCTCAAATATTTCCAAAGCATCATAAAAAATTCATATTTGTTTGTTTTAAAGTTCAAATATACTACAGCTGGCTGCATTAATATATGAATGACTATTTTAAAGTTGGATAAACCACAAAAACCACACCAATTATTTACTTGGATATTTGCTACTTCATTCAGATTTGAAATCATCTTTTATTAAATTCTTTTGTCAAGAAAATATGATGCATGATGTTTGGGGATTTGAAATTGAAGAAAGTTAGAAAAAAATCTGGCTTTATTAAGAAATTCTAATTATTATAGCTCAAATTTTCGAGAATGGATATCTATCGTAACACCTGTGTTTTTCATTGTTAATCTATTATTTTTGTATAAAAGCTTCGGCTAGACGAATTTTCTTTATTTTAATCCATTATCTCAAAAACCTTCACCATAGCCCACTCCGATTTTGAAATTTCAAATGTCACCTACTTCCTTGTGATACCTCATTTGAAAGGACATAAAATTCTCTCTTCGGCCATGGTAAAACAAATGAAATCGATCGATTGGTTCTTATGATCTCACTAAACAGAAGATAGAAGGCATGAATTCCATTTTCTGGGCAGTCTATCTGAAGGACTAATCGATCGAATACATTTTTATCATGGCTGGAGAGACAATTGTGTGCTCTTTCAAATGAAGGTATCACAAGGTAGGGGATGCGGAGTTGGTGGGGTAAAGGGATTAAACCTAGAATTTTCTAGGAACTAATTTTGAACTTCCCCGTCGATATCTAAATCGACGTGTTTTCACTCAAAGCAATAATCACGTCAGGTCAAGAGTAATTAACCGATTTCGTTTTTTTTTATTATGGTTGAATAGAGAATTTTATGTCCTAGGGACGGAGGGGTGAAACCTACAATTCTCTAGGTAACTGTTATGAACTTCCTCCTCGATATCTAAATCGACGTGTTTTCACTCAAAACAGTAGTTCTAGTAGTAGTTCTACCCTTTCTGGAATCAGTTTAAACTTGAGACAAACACTATATGCTTGGAACGCTATTGGGACCGAAGCCACCGACATTAAGATCGCAGAATAGGCTTACGATTGAGAACGTGGTGCTGGCTAACACCTATGTCTCACTAAAACTACACTTTGTAGCTCTATCAATTTCGTTTAAAAGATCTGTTCATATGAGACTTACCTTCTTGTAAGATACTCTTCAGGTTTCAGGTCTAAAAGGTTTCAAATTTTAAATAAAACAAACTAAATACATTTTTTTTTTCAATTATTATTTTAAAACGTATGAAAATTTATAAAAAAATTGATTTTTTTGTTGTTGTTGAAATATGAAAAAACTTTTCACATAATATAATATTTATAGATTGATTACAATATTTAATTAATTTAAATTAATTAATTAATTTATAAGAACACACATTGTGATTAATTACTTTTATTTGTATAAATAGAATTAATAATATATATATTTATTTAGACGAAACTTATAAATATAATTATTTATTATTTACAACGTTCTATGTGTATGATATGCTACAAATATAAATATTTACAATTTCAAAAAAAAATTAAAATTAAACGATTAATTTCGAAAATAAAGAAAGAAAATTGCACTTAAAAATCGTATAAAATTTATATTTATATTTGAGAAATTAAATTCGATTTTTTTTAAATTAACTAGCATAGAAAGAAAATTTATTTAAAAAAAAAATAATGACGGAATCGATGGAGATAATTATTTTATTTTAAGGCAGCAATTAAAATATTTTTTCATGATCAAAATAAATTAGAATATTCGAAACTTTTCCAAAAAAGTATAATACCAGAAATTTTGATAATACCTCGAATGTTTTATTTTTTGGAAGACTAATATTTGCAAAGATTTCTTATTTTCTTTTTGTTTATTATATTAGTACAATAAAATTATTTAAAAAATCATGGTAATAAGGAAAAAAAAGAGTTGCATCTTGGAAATATGCTACAATTTCCTCCATACCCCCCCCCCCCCACTTTGAGTAGTCGATTTTTCTGTAAGTTGTTACAGCCGAAATAATAAACAAATATGTTCAAAAATGCAGCTCTTTTTTCCTTAAAAATATTTAATTTGTACTTTTTTTTTTCAATTAACAAAGCTTTAAAAATATTTTCCAAATCATTAGGTACCTAACAGTTTAAACAAAGTAGAGCCGGGAACATAAAATACTTCATAACTTTTTAACGACAAGTATTTCGTTATTATGTCGATTTAGTTGTAATAAGTGCCATCTATGCCATGTAAAATAAATTAGAAATGTCCATAATTTAATTTAACAAAATCGAAGAAGAGCTTTTCGAACTTAAATAATTGCTAAAGCCATTAAACTGTAAACAACTAAGCATCAAGACCGGATATGAAAAAATAAACACGTAAACTGAGCAGGAATCGAATTATGTCGAGCACAGTATCTTGGTGTTTTTGTATTTTTGCTCTTTTATTTATAACTTTTGACACCAATTTAGAAATCAACTAATTATTTTATTTTTCCATTTATTATCCTTTATTATAGAAATTTTAAGGTTTAGATGGCACGGCTCTCAAGTAAAACCACTCGGCTCTCTTTTATTTCTAGTTGTCTTTCTAATCATTTTTCACAGCTTGTATTGAACGAAGTGATTTTTTGTATCCTTTTAATTTAAGGAGAAAGTAAATGCTCAAAAACAGCTTTAGTATATTCATAAATACCGTCAACTTCTCTTCAAATTGTCGATTCAACACGTTTCTGTGGCAATATCGTTTAAATATTTAGAAGTACTTATATTTTTGTTTGAACAACAAAGCCGTGAAAACCTTATTCAAACTTAATAGGATTTCCTCCTTGTTATAATGAGCCGAGGATAATTGAAAGTAATAATATCCGGAAAAAAACATGCTGTTCCCAAAAACAGGACGAATTTCGTTAAAAAAAATATTTTAATCAAAATAATTAAAGTCCGTTGATTCACCAAACAATTTATTGAGTACCATGCGGATAAACAAAAATTTTCCGTGTAGTCGTCTTTAATTTTATAAAATATTTAAAATTTAATTTAAATACAAAAAAAAAATTATATTTATAATTCTCTTAATTAATTATTTACAGTGTTTGTTAATTAAAATATAAAAAAATTTAGTGTACAAAATTTACATAATTTAAAATTAAAAACAAATAAATTATCTTAAAAAAAATTTTAACACTATTGTTTTGGTTGTTCCTTATCAATACGCATATCATCGATTTTCGCTACGATTTTTAATGCGGGTCCTAATTTCATACCCATTGCATTCATTAAATGGTCTTCTTTCAATAACATTAACGCTTGACCATCGATTTCTTGTAAATGGAAATCATCCACATAATCGGAACATCCTGGTAAATTTTTTATGAAATTACATACATCCGTTACCTGGAACAAATATAAAATATATTAATTCAACGATTTGTTTGTTAATGCTTGTAAAAATTTCCCCCAGGATTTGGTGGAATATTGTAGTAATTTGTTAAAGATTGCTTCGGATTGTTTGGTAGATTCTCTCAATTGTTTATTTAAGGTGATAGTAAACCTACAGTATTGTAAAAAATTTTTGGTTTATTTCACGGTACACACATATAAACCAAATACATGCTTTGTGGTCTTTAGCTTTACAATACCACGCAACTACAAAAATATATAATATATTGTGTACAAGTGCTGCTTATAAATTTGATAATATAGATATCGCTCTTCAATCACCAATATTCTAACTATAGTCGTCTCTGTTCATCAAATTAAATGATTCCCTTTAAAATGATTCCCTAATGAGTACTCCAAAAAGGTTTCCTCAATATGAAATAGAAACTTACCGTCCATTCAAGTGGATTAACTCTTGGCGTAAGATCGCTTCCCGTACTATCTTCAGTATCTTGTGGCGCATCAGGAGCTTCAGACGGTGATAAACTACTTTCAGCACCAGATGCCGTTGAATCATCTACATCCATATTCTCATCTTTACCAGAATTATTCCACAGTTTTCCATCTTTGTTCTTGTCATTTTTATTCGATTTTTGTCTAAAAAAATAAATAAATAATAATTAAAAACGAACTTTAACTTATGGGAAAATACAAATAAACAGGTCACGAATTTTATTGATTAATATTTTAAGTTTTCCCCATGAAAACAACTAAATAAATTTCCCAATTTTAACATGAACAATTTTAATCCAATTTTAAAATTGTGAGGCCGGCAATCTTGCTAGAAATGACAAAAAGCTGTCGGACACAAATTTTAACATCAATAGGTATTCGGGAGTTTCTTGAACCAATCTTTCTTTGATGACCTCTCCGTCCTGCAATCCGTTAACGTCAAAGCATTCCCGCTGTTCTTAAACAGCTCTAAATGGTCCATGGAGTAATAGCCAGGGGTGAGCCAACCCTTTTTTCGGTATTACAACGGAGCCTATGATCTAAGTGTGTCCTACGCCAGGACAGCCATCTAACCTAACTAACTTCTGCAAATTCTTCTAAAAATTGAATAATAATAATTACTCACCCTTTCGCACAAGCCATCGAACAAAATCGTTTATTCTTCTTGAACTTCGCTCGTAAATCAATTGTTCCACATAATTCACATTTAGCCATATCACCTTTTGGATACAAGTTATTATTGCCAGCATGCTTTTTACGTGGAGGTTCGTCTGATAAATCTTTATCATTTGCATGACTTGTTTTCAAATCATTTGTAACACCCGGTCGTGATACAGGGAATGGTTCTGACGACTCTTGTATAACAAAATCTTCTATCACATGTGTTAATACCTGTGGTTTAACCATTGCTTTTGGCGGTGGTGCTTTTTCTTTTGCATCCTCTATCGTGGGTAAGGTTGTTTGTGGAGGTTGTGTCGTTGGTTGAACAGTGGGTGCTGCTATTGCAATACTAGTTCCACCATTTGTTATTGCAGTATCACCCACAAGAGGTGTTGTAGTTAGTGTACCGTTTGTTATTGGAGCAGGAAGAGTTTGGCCGGCTGCAGGTAGTGGCGCAACGGTCGCTGATTGTTGTTGAGGTAATTGGACGGGCAGTATTGGCGTCGTTGATTCAATTGTGGTATTTAGTACTGGTTTGATATCTTCTTTTGTATCAACACCGGTTGTTGACGATGACAATGCTGAAATTAAATAAAAACTCAAATTAAAAACAATCATACCTCGAATTACAAGGAATTCATCATTTGAGATATGACTGAAACAAAAAAACCGAAATTGGGTTCCGAGTTTTAAAATATCAAGTCTTCCAAAGCAAATTTATTAAAAATTGTAGTAAACGCAACCGGTCTCAGATGACTACTTCATTCCTACCTAAAAGTTATATCATTCATGTATTACGTATTGCATATACATGATTTGAAAAATAATGATATTTTTAATAGTTATTAGTTCGTAAATGTGCTACCTCTAGCGCTACCTCTGTTCTGCATAAAGCGATTTCAATATATTGCGACATCAAAAAATCGTTCACTCACTGTATCATCAAAGAATCACTGACTTTTTCCACTTTTAGAACAATAACTACAATTTTTCCATTTAAATTTTTAAAAGTTCTACGTTTTAAATTTTTTTAAAAATAATATTCGTTCTATTTTAATAAAATAATGACAATTATTTTCGTTTAATTAAAACATAAATTTTATTAGTAATTAATAATATAAACAAATTGAAACATACATCATTCATTGAGATGTAAACTTGAATTAAAAAATATAAAAAAAAGATTATTGTTCAATGTTATGTTATTATGTGACTTCACAAACAGTGATTCTTTAATGAGTCATACGTAATATGTTTGTACCGATGTGATGCCATGCTGGTCGCCGGTGTACTCAGATTCACAAGAAATTCCCGTATATACGTACAACTTGTTACACTGAGTCCAAAAAACACAAAACAAACATAACATTAACAAGTGATTTTATTTTGCAGAATAGTTTGGAAACTACAAACTCGTCAAAACAATTTAGACCCCACAAAATCCGTCATTGAGAATGAATAATTTTGGCATGGATTTAAAAAATGCTCCTGAACGTAAAAGGGCAGGTTGTCTGTGGGTAACCCGGTAGGATAGTTTTTTTTCTTTATCCGAGAGCCACCAAGGTGCAGTCTTTGCATTCTTATTAGTCCATGTTAATCCAAATTTACTAAATAAGAGAAAAAGGAAGTAGAATCGAGTCACTACATCGAAAAAACTACAATTCTCTAATTATTTGCATTTGTAAATAATCCTAAAATTTTTCAACAGCTCAGCTTTTCAAGGTCATTTATTACTCTGTGATTAACAATATAACACCTTGTAAGGTGTTATCAAAAACCGATTGCATTACATGTTTCAACCCATAAAAAAATTAAATTTTCCATTAAATTTGTTTACCTTATTATTATTATGTAATTACCTAATCGTAGGTGTACTAATTAATTTTTTGTATTTATATTTTTGTACACACAATACCTAATAAAATTAAACAAATAAACTATTTAACTTTTTTTTATTGATATACATTTTTGTTTTTCTTCCTTTACTATGGTTCCGTACCAAAACAAATTTTAATGGAGCCCAAATATAGGTCTACGTTGCTAAAGGAAGCTAAAAATTGCAAATTGATAACAAAGTGATTCGTAGTACACCTTCGTTTAAGGAGGCGTTTCATGAAGGTAGAATGCTGTATGAACGAATGGAGCATCGCTCCTTAAACGACTTTTGTATGGTCTATTACGAATCACTTTGCTATCAATGGCTAAACTAACAGTCATCAAAAGTTATTTTCGCTTCAATGGACATATACCCTCAACTCTGGTACCGGAAATAGTTTTTATGTATGATACCGAACCTTCGACGGTTGAGTTCAATTAGCATTTAAATTTTATATTAACACATAAAAATTATAATTGTTTATGGTTTTTATATGTTTTCTACAAAACTATGGTTCATGGAAAAATCTTATTGAATAATCAATTTTCCCAATAAATTATTTATTTTTTTCATTAGTCAAAGTGAAACTATTGAAAATATTTTCTACTCTTCTACATTTTATAACTAGGTTGTTAAAAATTTTCCTTCTAAACATCATAAAACAAGAAAAAATTGGTCAAGCATAAAATTTTTAATGCTTCAAGGAATAAAAACAAAAACTCAATTTTTTTTTAAGATTTTAAAATTATGAGAAATCTTGTAACGTTTCGTATAAAAATAATATACATTTTACAAATTATTAGGTACCTCTAACCGGAGTTGAGATGGTTTTAATTGATTCTCACTAGTTTAGGATCTACAGCAAAATGGGTCCACTATTAAACCTAAGATAAATTTCGCATACTCTGGGGCATATTGGCTGCGTTTTGCCCGTGTAAACACAGTGCTTAAAGAACTAGTGATCGCAGCAGAGACCGAGACTGATATGTACAATTTTTTATACATATTAGTTGAGAAGTCCAGATTCGCCGAACGGGCTCGCCAGTGAATGGCCCACATTAGTGTATTTAATATTAGATTGTATTCGCTACTTCTCTTGTGTGGTTATGGGGAAGAAAAATTTTGAATATCGCACTAAAGATTTAATGCGGTTTTAACTGATAGTATCTGGATGACCGAGCTTTTTTTCGGTAATGTTTAAGTTAAAAAGATATAAATTTTATCACGATTATAAAAATCGTTTAAAATATCTCCACACAAATACCAATATGAATCTCCCGGTAATGTACTTTATTACCTCAACTACGATAAACACCAATAGATGTCAGGAAGAGTCATATTTCGCAGTGTGTTAGTTTTTCTTGAAAATACGGATAAAATGACATTTTTTTAAAATGAAAATTAGCTAGATTGACTTTTCGCCCCTAAAAACCCCTGTATACTCAATTTCATGAAAATGAGCAATACAAGAATTGCTCGTTTAAATATATAAGATTACACAATCAAATATCCGTGTAAAACCTCGTGTCCACCACAAACGTTACAAAACACTTTTCAATTAATCGTCACTCAAGAAACAATTGAAATAAAATTCTAATTAAAACTTATTTTTTTTCAATAAATTTAAATAATTAAAAATGAAAAAGCACGTGTACTTGCAATAATGGTATCAAACAATATTAAATTACATCCATAAGTTGAAAATAAAATTAATTGTAAAAAAAAAATAAGTTTTGTGCAATGTATATTATTTTATTTTTTATTGATAACATATTTGAAATTTATGTGTGAGTCACTGTTAGTCAGTTGATTCATTTTTATAACGTATAAACTATTATTTAAATGAGTTCCATGAGATAAGACGAGGTAAAAAAATTCGCTGCTTCGTTAAAAATAATTACTTAATCAACTTCTTAGGAAAGAAGATTAATTCATTTATTTACTACTTGGCAAAAATCATGTTATCAATGCTTTGTTTCTAACCATATGATATACCCACTCACTACAGTTACTTCTTAAATCTAGCAACTCTTTCCCACTTAGACCCAGCAAAATTCGAAATTGAGCATGAGTAATTTTCTTTAGAAAAATTTTTGCAGGATCCCGTTTAACGTTCGACTCAAGTTCAAGCTCAAATCGCAATTTAGGTATTAAAAAAACTTTTAAAGATTAAAACAATTGTTAGATAACTTACTTTCTGTAATCGCTGATTCTGGTTTTACTTCAATAGCAGGCATTGGTTGTGTCATAGCCACAGCAGGTGCTACTTGAGTTGCAGTCGCTTGTTGTACGGGTAATTGTGTGGCAGGAGTTTGTACTTGTGGTGTAACCACATTTTGTGGTTGGGTAATTTGTTGTGACGTTGCTAATACAACTGGCGCTGCTTGTGTTAGTGTTGTTTGAGTTGGTGTTGTTAACGGGGTTGAATTCGTTGGTGCTATAAGTGATACGGAATTTGGTGTTGCAATTTGTTGTGGAGCAGTTAAAGCATGATTGACTTGTTGTTGAGCTGTTGGCATTTGTGTAGGACTTTGAGCAACTGGCGGTACGGTATTTTGAGTTGGCTGTGTTTGTAGTTGTTGGGTAGGTTGAATTTGACCAATTTGTATTGCATCAGGCGCTGCCATTGACGTTAATTGCTATAAATAAATGATGAAAATTAAATTTTATTAAATATTTCCTAATCATAATTCAAATTAAAAAAAAAAAAATTTCAAAACCCTAGTGTTTAGAAACTTACCGGATGAATTTGTTGCATTGGCATTGACATTGTCTGTTGAGATACGGCCAAATTTGGTTGTAATGGAATTTGTTGCATTGTTTGCTGTATCGATGTTGCTTGTAGCTGTTGTGGAATGGCTTGGGGCATTGACACAACTGGCATAATGGGTCTATCACCAGATACTTGAAGTTGCTGTTGTTGCATTCCAGAAATTGCCATACCTTTTTGGATGAAACATAATAAATTTAAAAAAAATGTTTAACTATGATTTCTTCAGAATCTTAGAATCTAAGTTTAGAGAGTTTTAAGAAATAACTGAATATTAAAGGCGAAAATTGAGCAATAAATGATCAGAATTGTCTATGATTTTTCTACCTCTAAAGTATCATCGAAAGCAGAAAGTATACATCGAAGATTTTTTATTCGTTCAGTCGCAATGTATCAATTCGTAAATATGAAAAGGCGAGATTGAAAGTCAGTTTAACATTCGTTTCTTTTTATTTACACCAATTTTCTCGCGTTCTACGCAAGCCCGTGCGAAGGAATCATAAACTTATAGAAAGAGAAGAAAATTGTAGAAAACTTGGGTACGCATCATAGAATATAAAGCAAAATAAAAGATAATTTTCTTTAGGAGAAACTTACTCATCATAGGTTTCGGCTGTATATGTTGCGGTTGTTGACTCTGTTGTTGTTGCTGTTGTTGAAAATGTAGCTGTTGTGCTTGCGCCTGCGCCTGTGCTTGTTGTTGTTGCTGTTGTTGCTGCTGTTGCTGCTGCTGTTGTTGTTGCTGTTGCTGTTGTTGTGCCTGCTGCTGTTGCTGTTGATGTATTTGCATAGCAATTTGCTGTTGCTGTTGCTGTATTTGCTGTTGCATTGCTTGTTGCTGCTGTTGTTGTTGCTGTAATTGCTGCTGTTGCTGTTGTATCGCTTTATTATTTTGTGCAACAATTTGTTGAGCCTTTTCAGCAGACATTGGTGAGCCGGGGGTCATTGTCATCCCCGTTGGGGTATTCATGATTAACATCCTATAACAATTGATTGGAATATTTAAAATGAGAATATTTTTAGCTCATCACAACAATAGATTTTTTAAACAAGTTCTGTAATCGTACTAAGTATACTTACTTATTACCACCAATTTGATGTTGTGTCATTGTTTGCTGTTGTTGTTGCTGTTGCTGTTGTTGCTGAGTGGCTTTTGTTTGATTTGCGGCATCAGCTTTTTGTGCATTATTTGGAGCGGGTGATGTTCGAACACCTGCTGGTCCTTTTGTTCGTACTTTACCACCGGTTTGTTTCATATTAACCTAAAATAGAGTAATATTTTAGAAAGACCAAATTCAGTAAATAACTCCCGAGGAAATTCAGTAAATGGTTAGGAGAAGTTTTTGATTAAAAGATCAGCTAGCTTCTTGTGTGAATGCGTGGCGTGTATATTCATCCACACTCGTTTTTTGTAGACTAAAAGCACTTTTTGCTACAGTAAATGTTGTCCCAACATGGTTAACTATTCGAATTTAGAACAAGGCTATCTATAAAAATGATTACTTACTTGTCCTTGTATCTGTCCACCAGTTTGTGTCGATACTGAACTTGCAGGACGTATATTCGCATTCGATGGTAAAATATTTGATAATGGACGTGATTGTTTCGGTTGAATATTTTCCATACCAGCTCTTGGTTTACCCATTTGTTGCATATTACCCTGAGCAGCAAGCGCTGCATTATGTTGTGTTTGTATTGTGGTGGTTGCTTGTGGACTATGTTGAATGAACATTCCAGAAGTTCCATCAGGTTGTGTACCACGTATAAATATTGGATTTGGTGCTAAAAGCGCTTGGGATTGTAAACCACCTGTGGTCCATACTTGTGGTAATGCACTACCAAATTGCCATGGTGCAAATTGCATTGGTTGTCCACCAGCCTAAAATAAAAACAGATTTTATGTTACTTACACCAAATTAATACAAAAATTATGAACTTAAAACTAAAATAATAATTTACTAACAAACTTTTACATTTTTACTACTTTTTAGATCCGAAATTTTGAATTCAAGAACATAATATCCATAATTCGAAGTTGATTTTTATGATTTATGGAAAAATTTCTTTTTTTCCAAAATTTTGGATTAGAGAAGAACATCTTAAATCTAAGCCCCATTTTAAAATTTACGACTGAATTTAAGAAACGTTTTCTTGTAACTATAAAGTTCGATTTACTTCTGAACAATCCAAATGTCATCAATGTTATCCTGAATTTGATTCCAGGCAGTACTTCTTCCCCAATTACTTCGAATTGTTCAACCACTCATGTGGCATTGGTAAGGAATCTTACGAAAATACAAAAAAATTAGTTATTTATTAAAAGTTCTTATATTTTGTTAGAGCAAATCTTATTTCCCGTTTTCCTAGGATTTCTCTTCCGTGTATTTCGAATTTTTCCCCAATTAACAGGCGCATCATCGTTTTTTCATAATTACCCCAAAGTTAACGCTTACCTGTAATGGACTAATAATTTGTGCCGTTGGTTGCGTGTTAAGCATTGCTTGTGATACTTGTACACATTGCCCCTGCTGTTGTTGAGTTGTGACCTGCGTACCTCCTGTCACTTTCTGTACCATTTTTTGTCCGCCCATTACTTTATGCATTTCTTGTGATTTTTGCTGTTGTAATGTATTGCCAGAAGAATTTGCAGGTAGGATATTAGGTTGCGAACTAATGACTCCTAATTGACTAAATACTAACGTTTGTTGATTCTGTGTTGTGGGAATTGTTGGAATTGTCGTGTAGCCGGGAAACGTAGCTGAAACGAAATAGGCAATTATTAGTAACTTTCAAATTACTCAAATACAAAAGTAAATTTTTTATCTCAGCCAAGGGAGATTTTTAGTTAAAAATTTCGCAAATGGGCAAACTCGGAGGTATGAGTACATGAGCAGCCATACATCTTGGATTAGGGGGATATTTTCAAATTTTGAACGAAAAAGTTTATCATCAAAGTTGGGTAGAGACAATAATGTACATTTAATGTCCTCATGAAACTTTTGATATTAGATTGATCATTAATTTTTGCAAAAAATAGGCTTCAATAAGGGAGTGCTCCTTTGAAAAGCACTTTTTGCTTTTGGCGCCATTTTTCTCAAGAAAAAGAGCCATTTTTAAAAGAGAAAATTGTTCCCCAATCATTTTCCACAAGAAGAACTAAAATTTTCAAAGAGTGAAACAAAACTACAACCGATAATTTGGAATTTGTACGAAATAGGGAATCTATCTTTTGATATATTATTAAATTTTAATAATTTTGAAAACCATTAATAATATTTCTTCAGAGCTGATTTTTTTAAAAAGGCTAAAATAAATCAATTTATCCATAAATATTCCAATTTTATTACTTTAAAGATAAACTAACCCAAAACCCTTTATTTTTTTGCAATAATTAAGTATTTTAATTACTTGATTATCATAAAAATAATTTAAATAATTCATATTAAATAATAATCATATAAAGTAAATTATTTTAAATTTACCTCCTTGACTAGCTTGAAGAACTTGCTTCCCTTGCGCAGTCGTTAACATATGTGGTGCCAATTGATTTCCTTGAAACGGTTTACCTGCTGTGATAACCTGTAACGATATTATGTCATTTTATTATTTTATTATTATTTATTTTTAATAATAATAATATTTTTAAATTAAAAAGTGAATTATTTGTTATTAGAAATTCAATTCAATGTTTAATAAATTCTTTTCAAAGGTTTACTTCAGTTATTTAGAAGCCATCATCGCTTTAAATAATGTAAAGATAACCAGCATTTTTATTTATTGTTTAGGTAAGAGGACATTTTTTTCTAAAGCAATTTTTTTCAATATAGTTTTCATTTGTTTTCAAAATTTTGGAAGGAATGTTTGATTTTTAAAATGTTTTAATTTGAGTAAACTTTGATTGGAAATATTTTTTGATGAATTTTTGACATTTCAATACATTTTTAAGACTGTCTTTTTGATAAAATTATATTTGAAATTCATGAATGGATTTGAAATTTTATGTTAGGTTTATTTAATTTTGCTCTACGCTTAAAACTTCAATCTTAACAGGCTTAAAATGATCAAGTTACTAACGGCATTTGTAATTCATTATTTTTTTGAAAATCAATCTCAGAAAAATGGTTTTCGCCACCGAGGGCTAAATAAAATTAATTTTATAAATTAAAGTTTTATTATACCATGTATATATGAAATATACATAGTATATTAAGTTTAGTCCCGAGTTTGTAACGCTTAAAAATAATGATGCTAGGAAAAAAATTTTGTCATAGCTGTTCATAAAATCACCTAATTAGTCCATTTCCGGTTGTCCGTCCGTCCGTCCGTCTGTGGATACGATAACTCAAAAACGAAAAAAGATATCGAGTGAGGTCAAGCTCGTAAATGAGCATCATAGGTCAATTGGGTCTTGGGTCCGTAGGACCCATCTTGTAAACCGTTAGAGATAGAACAAAAGTATAAATGTAAAAAATGTTCCTTATCAAAAATTAAACAACTTTTGTTTGAAACATTTTTTCGTATACATCACTGTTTACCCGTTAGGGCGCTAATTAGGCGTAAATTTTATAATATGTACTATACTTGATTATCAGTTATGTATGTGTCACATGTTTGTATGTGTAATGTGATAAAGAAATCAACACTGACTATGCATGGTATTTCAACAATTAACTCAGTCAATTGTTTGTTTTCACTTGTTTTTACGTTTAGTTTGAAAAATCGAATCTGTTTTCACGAGAATTTCAAACTTTGATGGGAAATCTATTCCAAAGATTTCTCCTAAATAACTAGGAATGAGAGTAGTATTTTAATACTTAATTAAGTAATTTTTCAGATTGGTCTAATTGCAATTCTTTTTTTAATCAAATAAAACAATAATTTAATTAAAAATAATAATAATTAATGTTTTAAATAAATAATACTATATGAATTAGAGCGGGGGGGGGGGGAGTAGAAAGGGTGGCCAATCAAATATTAGCGTAGAAAATATTTGCAAATCTCTTTGGAAAACTATTTCAAACAGAAAATGATTTTTTTTTAAATAATGTTTCGAAAACTGGCTCTTTATTTATTGAGCTTTAAAGTGTAGATGTTAAGTTTTTCATACATGAACATTTGCTTAGTTTTTCATATTAGCTATAGGGAAAATTATTCAAAAATTTGGATAAAACGGCTAAAATATGATAACGGACCTTACATTTTGAAAGACAAATTATAAAATGTTTCACAGAGATGGCACTATATTTTTAAATGTTACTTTGTCAATTTTTTGATACTGGTAAACAAAATTTGATTTTCATACCTTGTGTAATGATATATCAAGGTATACTAAGTTGAATCCCAAGTTTATAACGCTTAAAAATATATTAATCAAAATATTATTTGGACATTTAAGTTTTGATGTTCATTTTCTCAAAAATTATAAAAGATAGGGATTTGAAAATTTGCAGGTAGCTTCAACTAGTGGTCTTGTGATTTCAAAAATCAAATTGATATTTAAACACTTTCTATACAAGGTATTTCGACAATTAACTCAGTCAATCGCTTGTTTTAACTTGTTTTTTGTCACATTGATGCGGTAGCACATTTGTTATAGTTTTTGGGATGTTGAATTCGAATTTGTCTTCGGAATTTCTCTAACACATACAATTTTTGAAATATTTTTACCTAAAAAAGGGGAAAATCCGTTTTTAATCCTATGTAATCCTTCGAATGAATGGAAATTTTTTTGTGAGTAAAAATTATTCACTGGTGAAACACGTCTTTGAATTTAGAGGGAAAATAAGTTTTTTTTTTAAATATTAAGGGGTGACTTTCTCGAAAATGTGTCGTGACGAAGCAATTTTTGCGCTCAGATTTGTATTTAAGGCGTCTTAAACTTTTCAAAAAGTAAACTGGTTTCTGTGACAAAATTTCTGCTGGCCAGAGTTAGATCAAAGGTTTTTTAAGGATGTATGAGCATGATAGTGGGGGCACAAATTTAAAAATAGATATTTTCAATTTTGATGATAAATTTATATTATTACTTGACGATATAAAACGAAAAGTAAGAATAAAATTTTTCGATATCTGGCTTAATTTTCAAAATATCGAAAATTGAAAATTTTGTTTAATTATTTAGCTTTCGATATTTCGAAAACCAAGACACATATCGAAAAATTTTATTCTTATTTTTCGTCTACATTCATGAAGTTATAACAAAATTCATCATCAAAGTTGAAAATAAGATAAAAATAATTGCAACCCTTAATCTACCCTGCTCTTACATCCCTTATATGGACGGTGACACTTAGTTTTTTTCTTTTCTAATTCATTGCTAATATGTTTACTTTCTATTAAAAAGTTTTTTTTAAATTTGTTTTCATTCATTCCAAATGAAAATTATCAAAAACTTCCAAAATATGTCGTTTTTTGAGATTCCTCCATAAGAGCCAATGTATTTTATATCGATTTTTAATGACTTTTTTCTTAAAAATTTGCACGGATACCTAAGCTGAAATTTTAACCACATATTCTTTGAGTAAAAGACTACCTGCAAACAAATTTTGAGCCTTTAAATCAAACATTGTTGTCATGCTCATACATCCTTAAGTGCTGTTTACAATTTATTTTGTTCGTTTTTTTGAAACAAATTTCCTAAACGGCTTCGCGTTTGTATCCTGAGTTGAATATTTATAGGTAATGATAATATTTGTATTGATAATAAATTTTACGATGATAAATGTAAACAATAATAAAATAATAAATATTATGTGTAGGTATACTCATACGTTACGTTACGTTACGTTTACGTTACCTGTATCTGTTGTGGAGTATTGATACCCGTAGGATGTAATGCAATATTGCCATGCATTAATAATTGACCCTGTGTGTTGTAAAGTTGAGGCAGATATGTTGTTGGATTTTGTAATGGTTGTTGTATAACTTGCACCTAAATCAATAAAATTATTATATAAGCATTTTATTTATTATTTATTTATTCAGTTATCATTTTTTTTTTTGGTTTTGATAAATTATTAATTTATAACTACATGCATGTGTATTTCTTTGTAATTGGTAATTATATACTTTTCGAGTTCGAATTCTTAATGAAGTTCACGATTTCTTTTCGAAATGGAACAAATTTTATCGTAAAAAAAGTTCGGTTTGTACTTATATAATTACCATTTTTTTAAACTTTAATTTTTTTGTAAAAATCCCTTTAATTTCCTGCCTTTTGATGACGTATCCGACCGAAATGTGAAAAAGTTTATTTTTAAAAATCTTCTTAATTATTCATTAGTGGGAATAAAAATTTATAAAGAAGAGTGGTTTTCCAATGGTTCAAGTTAGAATTGAATTTCAAGCACTGCAATTATACCCTGATATACTCAATGAATGACTATTTTTTATTCAATAAAAAAATGGAAAACTGTACATATATTTTACCTGTGTTAAACAATTCCTATCCCTATTTCGAGTGTTATGGAAAGGATATAAGTGAGAGCAAGGTAGATGAAGGCTCCACGCTGGTCTTAACTAGTCTTTACTTTTAAACCCAGCGAAACGAACGGGTGTCAAGCTAGTATATTATATTTAGGTATACTACGAGTTAAACTCGTTAGATGGCAGGATAATCCAATGTTACAATTTGTCGATAGAACATATTTTACGTAAATATCTACTTTTTGGAGGTTATAAATTGACATTTATTAGAAAACTTATTCTGTTTGGTGATACAAAAAGTTCTTAAAGTAATATATATCAAACATCCTGTTCCCGTGGGTGATGCTTCGTTATCGAAAAATATGTTACCCTTGGGTTTAGTAAAAAAAGGTTATATTGTGAAATTTTCGATTGTAGCTTTAAAAAACTTCAGCCTTCTAGTAAAATAAAATTTTTTTTTCATAATTACTAGTTGATGTTAAATGTCTTTTCCTCGGTTATCGGAGGGAAAGAAAGTGATCTTAACTATGCCTAATAAAAAACCCAAAAACGCTAATTTTTAGAGGTAGAATTTTTAGTTTTCATTAAGGACCCACAGGATTTTAATGGAAAATGGCTTTCTGTGAAACTTTTTCAAATCGCTTCAAGATATTTTTCGAAGCGTTTTGAACAAAAGCTCTCATGCCACAAAATTTTTTAGCGGGTAGTTTTCGAGCTACGGGTGATCAAAGCTGCAAACAACCCGAAGAACATTTTGGGGGCTGTTTGAAAAAGTTTCAAAGAAAAATATTTTCCCTTGTAATATCGTTCGGGGTCTTTTGCTTTTGTTATAAAAGAGCTTTTAAAAATTCTCGCATTCTTCTTTCAACAGAAGCAAGGCTATACGGATAATTTTATTTTAATTACTCGATAAAAAGAAACGTGAGACTAAAAACATTTGTTATAATGAAGAGAAAAAAAATTTAATTAAATAAAAGTGGTAAATGTACAAAAACGTGCACACTTCAGGCGTTTGAACGTCATCAAAGAAAGTAGAAAAATTTATTATTGATTTCTTTTAAAAAATGTTTTTCCTACACCTAAAAACGAATAAAATTTATAATATATTTTCTCAATTTTCATCATCAATTTTTCTTTCAAAATAAATTTATATCTTCTAAGTAAGAATAACATTTTTTTTTCTCTGTATTATTTATATTTATACTACTATTGGTGTTTTATTATTATAGTCATATATATAGAGATGAGAATGTACTGACCGCCCGTCCGTTCCCCCAGTCAGCTGGTGTGGTAACTGTGATGTTCCCCGACGTCGCAGCAGTGCTGGGGGAGGCGGTTACTGTTCCAGAGCTGCTCTGTTGCAAGGCAACGGAGGCACCCTGCTAATTTGAAAATTATATTTCTCTCTCAAAAAAAAAAAACAACTTCTTAAAAATAATGTTTATTATACAAAGAAAATTTAATAAATAATATATTTCAATTGTACTTTTCATAAAGAATTAAGTGGTATTATATTTTTCCTTATTCATACTTCATAAAATCGAATCTACTAAATTTACATCCTTGAAGAAAAATTAGACAAATAGACAGGTTCCTACTCCGAAAAACTGGGTGAATTATTTAACTTTATTTGAAAATCGATTCGGAAAAAATAACCAGAATATTTCCTTTTACGTTAAGTCCTCAAAAAAGCATTCTAGGGTTTTATGACAATTTTGGTAATAAGTATACGCAACTTTTTCATCTAAAAACTTGTCTTACGGTGTGTTATACATTTCGAGAAAAGGCTCAACATACTTGATGGTGAATAATAATAATAATAGGATTTAACCTCCGCTTTTCAGACATTCATTTATAAAAGAGACCACCCACATCATTATTTTTTAATCTTTATTTATTTTAAACTACATCCGAATATAAAATTAAATTTATGATGTGTGTGGAATCGATTTCTTCGTTCTTATCAGATTGCCTCTGCATGGATACTAACCCGCAACCTCCTGGTTAGTAGTCAAACGGTTAAAGACGACTGCGCCTTTACTAGCTCGGCCACTGAGCTGGTTATTAATTAATTAATAAGCCAATAATAATAATTATTATTATTAGCTTCGTACCAAGTTAGTTTTGGCTCGAAATATTGAATGAAAAATTGAAACGTGTAATGAATTCAGGAAATTACCCATCGTAAATATTAATTATCCACTAATTTTTATTATTCATAAATTAAAGTAAATTATGCTGTAATCTCTTAATAAATTAATTTTTCAAGGACTGTAGAACTATCCTTTTGAACAAATAGTTCTGGTCAATTTAACTTTACTTAAAACAAATAATGCAAATATGCATTTTATTTCTACAAAATTTACTTAAAAACAAAAAATATATAACCACTTAATTTCTATGAATTTAAAATGGGATTTTGAGATAATTAATGAAATGTATGGAATGATTTATGTGTGTGTGCTTTAGCAATGGAATTGAGAAAAAAAAAACGGCAAAAAGTACATCACTCATATGAGATAGGTGCATTTTCGGACGGGCTAGTCTAAGAAATATAATGGTTTTTGCGAAGAATGATTGAGACATTTACATTAAACAGTACACGACTCTTTAATGACGATATTTGTAGGGATTCTGCCGAACAGAAAGCCAAGCGATCTACTCGTATCGCCTTGCCTTTATTATAGAATTCTTCCCGTGATCATATCGCTTTCTGTTTAGCAGAGTCCTTAAATTTAAAAAAAAATTAATAGATTTTGATCCAAATAGTTTACCTGTTGCGGTGGGCCCATATTTGTAGGTTGTGCCCCCGAAGAGACAACTGTTACTTGTGATAAATGTTGTGGGCTTTGAGCTGGTACTATTGCTTGGCCAGCAGCCGCGGCCGCTTGTTGTACAGCTTGCTGCTGTGCAGCTTGTACTTGCTGTTGAGCAGCATCATGAGCGGCTTGCTGTTGAGCCGCTTGTTGTTGCTGTTGCTGTTGTACAGCAGCCGCAGCTTGTTGCTGTAATTGCTGTTGTTGTTGAGCTGCTGCTTGTTGATTTGCGTCAACCATCTGCAATTAAAATTTTTATTTTGTAAAATAAAAGTGGAAAAGGAAATTAATTTTAATGGCTCGTGCCATGAATCATTGTAAAAAAATTGTCTATCGTGTCTCTGAACATCCTATAATAATTATTGCATTTAAGGATGTATGAGCACGGTAGTGGGAGCACAAATTTAAAAAATATATATTTTCAATTTTGATGATAAATTATATTATAACTTGACAATATAAGACGAAAAATAAGAATAAAATTTTTCAATATCTGGCGTTATTTTCGAAATATCGAAAATTGAAAATTTTGTTTAATTATTCAGCTTTCGATATATCGAAACCCAAGGCACATATCGAAAAATTTTATTCTTATTTTTCGTCTACATTCATGAAGTTATAACAAAATTCATCATCAAAGTTGAAAATAAGATAAAAATAATTGCAACCCTTAATCTACCCTGCTCTTACATCCCTTATATGGACGGTGACACTTAGTTTTTTTCTTTTCTAATTCATTGCTAATATGTTTACTTTCTATTAAAAAGTTTTTTTTTTTAATTTGTTTTCATTCATTCCAAATGAAAATTATCAAAAACTTCCAAAATATGTCGTTTTTTGAGATTCCTCCATAAGAGCCAATGTATTTTATATTGATTTTTAATGACTTTTTTCTTAAAAATTTGCACGGGTACCTAAGCTGAAATTTTAACCACATATTCTTTGAGTAAAAATCTGCCTATACAAAAATTGTGAGCCTTTAAATCAAACATTGTTGTCATGCTCATACATCCTTAAGACGAATACACTTCGTCGATCATGTCGCAAAGCATAACATGTAAATTGGGAAAAAGTATAGAAATTGAATTATTGTAAGCATTTTGGAGTAAAAGGCTAAAATTTACTAATTCGAAAAGTTTTTATACTCGGAATTGTAATGCCGAATCTTCTACGGCTTGTTTTCATGTTGATAACCCAAAATTATCAGAGTTATAAAGTTGACTACCTGTACCTCGCCACGTTTTTATTTATTTTTAAAAGACAGACTGAATTATATGACCTTAGTTTTGAGAACATTTATTCTTCCTGTTTCGCTCGTTTCTTGATTTGTGATTACCTCCTAATTTAACACCTGTACAAAATTTACCCTTTAAACAGTGGTTGTCAAAAAACGTCATTCCTTTGATGTTAAAATACATCCCAGACAATTCGAGCTATAGCCTTTACATATATTTTTTTTAAAATATACAACCTCTTAGCAATTCTTGAATAATACATCAAATGAAATGTAATCTGATATCTACCAGTATACAATTTTAATAAATTACGACAGTAGGTAATTGAAATAGACATGAGATACTAAAGAAAAAAGCGCGCCCACAGGATATGATAAAAAAAACCTGGGTATTGTCTTAAATGAAGTGGCAATCTCATAAAAATATACTCAGTGTATCAGAATTAGTGAAGCGAGTCCTGTTTTTACTCGAATGAAAACGAATTTGACTCGAGTTATTCACGAGTTTAATTTGCGTTCGAGTAGATTCGGTGATACAAATTAATAATGTTTTACTCATTTTTTGGTACCAGTGAAGATTCTACTCATTATTCCTTTAATTAGATCTTGAATTGGTAGCAATTTCTTCCTAATTTTCTTCTAACTATCCCTGTAAGTAGGAAAAAAGTTTAAGCAAGTCTTTCTTGAGTTGCATGGAGTTTAAATAGTTTCGTCGAGGGATTCGAAAACTTGAGTACAATTCGAATAATGTCATAAAGTTACTCGAGTGATTAGAGTCATAAAATCCTACTCGAATTGCATCACCAATCAGAATAAATAGTTCAAAACAATTTTTCGAAAAGTCAATAGATTCTCCAGAAGTTTGGCACAGTATGCAAAATTTCTAAGGCCTGTAGCTCTCAAGTGAAGAATTTCGGTATACCTTACCTTATCACTTCCTGGATGATGGACCATTTATTCTGATACACTCGGTATATACGTGTAAAAATTTGTACATAAGAAGACAGAGACGCGCAATCAAAGAACTTGCTGATACAATAAACAAAATGTGATATAAAATGGTAACGAACTGGAAAAAATATCTTGTATTTTTCCTGCGGTATCGCTTGTTTTCCACCTATAAATACTATATCTTCATAGCATGTCATGATAAACACATCTTACTTTCATTTTTAAGAAACTAATTTGAGATAAAAAGAATTTTGTTGTTCTGACATTCGGAACCCTCATTTCTTTTTACCCTGTAATGCTCAGAATATTATACTTTGATTGGCAAATTTTTATACCATGTATATATGAAATATACATAGTATATTAAGTTTAGTCCCAAGTTTGTAACGCTTAAAAATAATGATGCTAGGAAAAAAATTTCATAGGTGTTCATAAAATCATCTAATTAGTCCATTTCCGGTTGTCCGTCCGTCCGTCTGTGGACACGATAACTCAAAAACGAAAAAAGATATCGAGCTAAAATTTTTACAGCGTACTCAGGACGTAAAAAGTGAGGTCAAATTCGTCATTGAGCATCATAGGTCAATTGGGTCTTGGGTCCGTAGGACCCATCTTGTAAACCGTTAGAGATAGAACAAAAATTTAAATGTAAAAAATGTTCCCTATCAAAAATTAAACAACTTTTTTTTGTAACATTTTTTCGTTAACATCACTGTTTACCCGTGAGAGCGCCAATTAGGCGGAAATTTTATAAAATGTACTATACTTGATTATCAGTTATGTATTTGTCACATGTTTGAATGTGTAATGTGATAAAGAAATCAACACTGACTATACATGGTATTTTAACAATTAACTAAGTCAATTGTTTGTTTTCACTTGTTTGTTTTATTTTTCTGGGTTATTCTGGCGTTAATATTGAGACGCCCTTACAAAAAAAGTTACAAAAGAAAAATCAATTTACCTGTTGTTGCTTAATATCACTCATTGTGGTCGTAATATGTTGCTCAATTTTGATCTGTTGCTGCGCCTGACTACAATTAATTTGATTGTTATTCGAATGAATACGATCGTAACCCCGTTCTAAATTCAACAAGGTATTGGCAGCATCATATTTAAATTCATCAATATTGATACCAGTCTTTTTAGCTAATGTCTCTAAACACTGTAGTGAATCTTTAGCACCACCACTGCCACTACCTCCACTTTGATTGTTCTGTTGATGATAATTATTGTTTGTTGATGAATCAACTGTCACAACTTCACCATTCGTATTATTGTTGTTGTTACGTGATTGTTGTAAATTATTTGACGTTGTTGTTGTAATTGTTGATGATGTAATTGTATTACTGTTTGAATTGTTGATACCGTTTACTTGTTGGGTATTATTGTTGGGTGTTGTCTGTTTAGTACCGGTATCTGGACTAGTGTTTGTTGTATCCTTTAGAGGTTGTTTATTGTGTTGTTGTTTAGCTAGTTCCGCTGATTGTTGTAAATTATCATAATGTTGAGACCTGTAACAATGACAAGAAAACATACGTTAATTGTTGTAAAAAAATTAATTTTTCTATAAAGTTAAGCTTATTTGACTATCTTTGTAGTAATGAATTTTTGTATAAATGAGTTATCAAATAATAAATATCAGGAATAAATATCAGAAGTTATCTTTGCGAATTGCTCTTAAATGAGGAAAATCACAAGAAGACCAATCTTAGATGATGAAAGAAAGGTACTTGGAGTGCTGCAAGATGTAAAGATTGGCCCATTTTAATCTAGAATGGCTAATAGCTCATTAAGGATGTATGAGCATGGTAGTGGGGGCACAAATTTGAAAATAGATATTTTCAATTTTGATGATAAATTTATATTATTACTTGACGATATAAGACGAAAAGTAAGAATAAAATTTTTCGATATTTGGCTTAATTTTCCAAATATCGAAAATTGAAAATTTTGTTTAATTATTTAGCTTTCGATATTTCAAAAACCAAGACACATATCGAAAAATTTTATTCTTATTTGTCGTCTACATTCATGAAGTTATAACAAAATTCATCATCAAAGTTGAAAATAAGATAAAAATAATTGCAACCCTTAATCTACCCTGCTCTTACATCCCTTATATGGACGGTGACACTTAGTTTTTTTCTTTTCTAATTCATTGCTAATATGTTTACTTTCTATTAAAAAGTTTTTTTTAAATTTGTTTTCATTCATTCCAAATGAAAATTATCAAAAACTTCCAAAATATGTCGTTTTTTGAGATTCCTCCATAAGAGCCAATGTATTTTATATCGATTTTTAATGACTTTTTTCTTAAAAATTTGCACGGATACCTAAGCTGAAATTTTAACCACATATTCTTTGAGTAAAAGACTACCTACAAACAAATTTTGAGCCTTTAAATCAAACATTTTTATCATGCTCATACATCCTTAAATGAGGAAATCACAAGAAAACCAATCTTAGATGAAGAAAGGAAGGTACTTGCTTGATAATGCAAGCACTGACAGTCAACACTTTTTGTATAGGGTATTTCTATAATTAACTCAGTCAATTGTTTATTTTTATATTCAGATTGTGCATTCCAAAATTGCATTACATTTGGATAATTGAAGTTACGTGAATAGGTAAATATTTTTGTTTGCCCTTAGTTTTAATTACATTTTAATCATACACCGATAATATTAGAGAGAACTTAACACCCTTCTCTCCTCGTCGAAGGTAAAACTCATCATATGTTTCATATTATGATGACTTACAAATTATTACTAATATTTTTAAAGGAAAAAAATTGTTGAGTTATATTGTTTTGAAACATTATTTTTTTTCGTGGTGTAGACACAGACAACACTTGAACAGTCACGCAGCGATGCATGTAACGATTAAACGGAGGGAAATGTTTATAAACAGGTGAACGCGAATTATAAACTCATTTATATTAAAGTGCAAAAAAAAAAAACTAACTAATCTTTTCTTGGTCATCTGATTACTATTTATAATGAGAATCATGTTCATTTTTGTGGTCGTGTATACAGGTTGGTGAAAAAGTGTTTCCGTAGTTAAATTCTATGATTTAAAAAAATTATTGGATAAAAAAAGATTCAACTAAATTTCCACTTTTTCTTGTTTCTACCCTTATGCTTGCTACCACTTTTTTGAATCAGTATTGGGGGAAAATCTCTAATGACGTCAAGCAATCAATAACAGTAAAAAAAATTCTTAAATCCTTAAAAAAAATTTAGATTACAGCATTATCCATGGAATAGCTAGACCATTAAATAAAGAGCTATTTTTATACCCTATAGTCTATACCAGGGCTTCTTAAACTTCTTATATATTTACAAACAAATGTTTCAAAGAAAAGTTATTTATTTTTTAATAAAGAACATTTTTGACATTTAAGATTTTGTTCCATCTGTATCGGTTTACAAGATTGGTTCCTACAGACCCAAGACACAATTGACCTATGTTGCTCATTTACAAAGTCGACCTCACTTTTTATGTCTTAAGCACGCTATAAAAATTTCAACTTGATATCTCTTTTCGTTTTTGAGTTATCGTGTCCACAGACACACAACCGGAAATGATTTAATTAGATGATTTTATGAACATCTATATCAAAAATTTGTTCGTAACATCAATATTTTTAAGCGTTTCAAACTTGGGTCTAAACTCAGTATACCTTGATATGTATTTCATATATACAGAGTATAAAAAGCGTCAGCTTGCGTGTTATGTAAAAATTTGAAAAAATTTAGCCTTAATAAAAGGCTTCAAGTAACTACAGTTACTAAAATTCTACTGAAATTTATCCTTGTGCTAACGAAGTTTCGTTAATTCTCGGTTTTATGTTTAAATTTTTCCGATAAATAATAAAATATTTAACCGCGTATCCCCTTCAAAAATAAAAGGTTTCATGAATTGAATTCGTTCTTTCTTTGACTGATTTGCGTATTTTTGCTAATAAACCAGCTTGTTTACTTTGCGAGGGCTCTTTCAAACTCCTGCAAATTAGGTCTTAAGCAACCTAACCATCGATTAGGTTGCTTAAGATAGAATATACTGAACTTGTTAAATATACGTAAGTACAATGAAACAACATCGTAAAAATAAAATTAGCATATATTTTCTTATACAAATGACAAAAAGTAATTAACTTGAAAACTGATTTTATGTACAAAAAAAAATTTAAATTGCAAATATTTTTAATTTTTAACTAAGTAATTTTTGTAACAACTTTTATATAGTTTTTTTTTATACAAAACGAAGGGTAAAGTTATTCTTTTCAACAATAAATTTTATTTGCAATAAAATTTGCAACATATTTTTTTTTTTCAAATGCAAGGTCACAGGTAAAGGAAGAAATATATTTTGGTATTTAAAAATTATTTTTTGACTGACAGATGATGAGGAATTTTTGACCTTTCTCAAAAAAAGATTTTTATGTAGATTATAAAATTCAACGAAATATTTGTAAACATTTCTGGAAAGTTAAAATCTATACTCTATAGGCTGGGCAAACGTGGCTCAGAGAAATCACTCAGACTTCTGTAATAATCACAAGACCACGCCATCGCTGAGAATACTTTTAATATTTCAAGGTAATAAACTATAGAAATATTTTAGTCTAGCCCCCAAATGAGCGGTTTAGCGGTAACTTTGCTAGCGCTAGCGCTAAAACATTCAAATTGGGTCGAGTCTTTGAAATCATTTAAATTGGACGAAACCGCTAAAACAATCAAATTTGAATTGGAAGATTTTTTTTTAAAAGGCGTTCAAAAAACAGCAACCTCATTTCTTTTATAGATGAGACCAAATAAACTCTTCTATCCAGAATTATTTGATACCTAAATTATATTTACCCCGAATTTATAAATCGGGGGTAAAAATACAGTACAGTTTGTGTTTGTTATAATTATGATTATTTCGGGTGTGTCCTAATAAAATATAGGGAACATAAAATAAGGGTTGAGGGTTGAGATATGAGATTTTACACCACCATATAGCCATACGCATACAAACCATCCCTTAACAATACACACAGGAAATAAAAGTTATTTTACGAAATATATAAGTGAGAGTTACTGTATATCTATTGTCGGTTGGTTGATTTAGAAATTGCTCTCTCATCGAGTATTCTCTTCTATATTCTTATATCTATCTCTGTTTATGTTTTGTTTCTATCTCACTTGCTGTTTAGCAACAAAAATATTATTATTTTTTGTTACAATCAAAGACGCCGATTTTGAGAGGGGGAACAAAGATTTTGTAAAGGAAATAAGACAACTATGCGGTAGACAATCTTCCGTAAATTGCAAAAAATCAACAATTTTGACTCTTCTACAGTAATTGTCACAAATTGATCCGAGAAATCGACCTCCAGATGAGATTTTTCTGTTATCTCAAAAGCTATGCGTTCAATCATCAAATAAACCCGATTTTTGTATCTTTTGGACCAAAATTACCCAAAATAACGAGATTTATCAAATTTCGAACTAAAAAGTTTCTCTTGCCGTTTTAAATTCTCCCATTTCAACTCAGAACAAAAGTTAATTTTTACCAAAAATAACTGGCAAACGAACTGGATTTGCGTGACTTTAGGGTCCTGATAACTCTACAGAACTTAGACTAACATTTTTTCCCGAATTGGGGAAGGGTAGGTTTTTCATATATAGAACTGATAAACCTAATTTTGGGTGATGTTTTTTTCGATTTTCCGAACATCTGCGATGTGATTTATGAAATTTTTCCAAGTATTCTATTATTTTAACTTTATATAAGAGTCGACTGGTGAAAACCCCATCTTTTCGGAGAGTTGAAATGAAAAGGTTGATGTTTATCGTTTTTTCCCCGAAGAGTTCAAGCAATTTCGCGGCGAATACAAAAAAAAACCGTCTTTCTTGTCGTTAGTTAGGTCGCTTTGGGAATTTGCAACCTTCTGGCTAACATTTAGATCCGACTGCTTGGTCTGCCCTTTTTGATATTTCAATTCCTTAAATATACCTACTTTTAAAATTCTTCAAAAACATTTTTTTTGTATAGAAATTTTTCTTAAAAAAAGTCAAGGTTTGGTAGGGTGCCGCTACCTTTCAGACAGACTTTGACTATCTTATTTAGGGGTCCTTCAAAGACAATTAAAAAATTTTCCGTAGTGCTTCAAGAATATATTCCAAATTGTTCACCAGCTCTCAGACTAGTAATTAAAAACTTTTTTCAATTATAATCTCCAATAATCTTTTTAAAAATGTCTATAAAGTACGCTCATGACTAAAAACTTTTCAAATACTGTTTAAAGCAATAAAATATCGAAGTATAAAAAAACGTCTTTTACATATTTAAGAATATTTTAAAGATATGTTAATAATATGCTCTTATATTTTGGTCTATCTGCTTTAAACTAGTAAAGTAAATAGCACCCATTCTATAGTCACTCACAGGACTATCACTACACGCTGTAGTAAGGATTGTAAGGACAATGATAATATAATATTTGGGGATGTATTACAATATTTCAGTATTTTTTTTTTTGTAATATATTTATTATTCCTAGTTGTATATTTTTGTTAAAAATAGACATTATTACCTATAAAAATAAAATTTTATTTTTTGCATGAACGGTTTTTATTTATACTATGTTTTTTTTGTCTAACGGCTTTTTATTGACATAAAAAATTGACCATTAAAGATTATGAAAATAAATGTGTATTTGTCTTTGAAAAATGTTTGTTTTCTTTGCAAAATAGTCTTTAGGGATCGTCCATAAACCAACGTTGATATGCTGGGGTGATTACTAAAAGGGTTTGTTTATCCATGTGGTGCTTCAAGGAGGGAGGGGGAGATATTCTTCTAATGTTCTAAAAAAGAGTAATTTTTCATATATTAACTTCTCAATATAGGCAAGTTCTTGTAATGAATCCGAAAAAGTGGAAATTTTTAACATATCTTTAAGTTTTATGCTCAGAATAATGTATTAACAAGATTTGTAGATGGAAGTCTGTACCTATATATATTCGAGGACATTTTTTCGTTTACGATTTATCGTGAATGAAAGATGATAGCGATTTCGAATTAGTTAGAATCGTTGCGTAACATCCAAATGGGCTGACTAGACGTAATCAAATCAACGGTTTATGGGCGGTTTACCATTGAAGGTAGTACCTACACTGGATACAAAAAATGCTAAGGACCTTTCTTGTAGCAGCTCTGCTTTTGTGGTGTGCTACTTTGATTAAGGGATGTTCATTAATTTTGTCAGAAAAGTTCTAAAAATCTTATACTCCATATATTCAAGTTCTATATGTAAAACAGTTTTCTACTTGCAGGAAGTTACAACTAGAGGTCTTGTGAAACATTCTCGAAAACGAAAAACAATTCTGGCAAATACTTTCGAAAATTTTCGAAAAACAAATAGATCAAAAAATTAGATCGTGCATTAATCGTAAAAACTCACATTCCAAATTCATTTTTATTATTTTATTGAAAATAAATTATGAAGGTAATTAAAAATTAGAACTATAAATGATAATAGCTTTCTAAGACGGGCAGTTCTTTATTAACCAAACAAACACTTGTTACCTGAAGAACAAACGATCAAGCTTATAGGTACTTTGTTCTTTTTATCTCAATGTATTACACTGAAGTAATTAAAAAAGGATAGTGTTATTATTAGTTAATCGTTTTTTACATACACCCGGTGTAAATAGTGTGTACACAAGAGTACAAAAAGAACATACTATTGGGCTATGTCTGTATATACCTTGCATGTTTTGTTTAAATGCATTATACCAAGAGCTAGGCCTACTAAATTTTGATGGTGAGATATGTCCGACATAAAATCAGCTCTGATAGCTTCTCCTGGGGCATCGTATACAGATGAATAAATTTTTTTATTTATTTATTTTAATTTAAGGTAGTACTATCGGTAATAGACTTGGCAATCAGAATTTAATGAAACTTGGCATAGTTGTCCATTATTATATCATAATTAACCAGTTCAATTTTTTTGGGACCTATGTGAATAAGTTTCAAGAAAATCAACTCATCCGTTTGATTTCCATTACTTTTTGTATAGTTGCTATCTGTGTGCGGAAATCTGAACTCTCTCTTGAAACATAGCTAAATACACTCTCGATCAAATAAGCTTTCAACTAAAGGAAAAAATCAAAATCGTTTCATCTTTTTAGGAGCTGTGATGCCACAAACGATGCACACAGATGGCAAGAAAGACAGACAGTCGAGAATTGACTCTTTAGATGATTTTATGAACACCTATAACAAAATTTTGTGGTAGCATCAATATTTTTAAGCGATACAAACTTTGGGACTAAACTCAGGATACCTTGATTTACAGGATGGGTCATTTTAATCTATAAAGGCTAATATCTCGTTTTGTAATCAGCCAATCTCAAGAGCAATAGAGGGCAATGTTTAAACGCAAAAATACTGTACATCACACAATCACGCTTTGGCATCTGTAACTTCATAGCAAAATATCGGTTGCCTTTTCAATACCAAAAGTCCAACTTAATCAAAATTTGATAGATCTGGCTCTTGATATATACAAACTTGAACGCCATGTAGGTAATTATGCTGTTTGTTGTAGGTACTTTTTAAAGTTAATATGAAACTAATCTTTTTCAGGTACCAACACAAAACTGTATTTTATAGTCAAACCAACCAGCTTTTTGGTAGTAACCAAAAGGTATTAATAATTTTAATACTTTTCAAAAAAAAATAGAATAAAATTATTTTGAAAAGTTTTCAAGGGTTCCGTTTCAAGAATCAATAGGAGTATAGCCTAGACGTAATAAAAAATGTATAATTTAATGAACTCGTGTCGAAAAAAGACATTTAACCATTAATCAATTAAAGTTTAAAAACAGACCAATGAGTTAGAGAAAGTTTATAATGTATAAATTTTTTTTCTGATTGAAAACATTAACATGAGTATACCTCAAGGAAGTATCTTAGGCCCCAAATTGTTGTAAGTATTAAATTATTGATTAAATACAGGTAAAGTGTACAGTGATGTATTACAAAAATTGATCTTTCTTAAAAAAAAACATGAATTTTTTTAATAATTTCCAAATTCTTTTAAAAACCGATCACTGACTCATAAAAAGACTTGAAATTTCTTTATTTATTATCTTCAAATATCGAAAATATCGGAGTATCATAATATAAAACTCAACAATAAAATAAAAACAAATTTCTAATATAACAATAATATCAAACTGAAACCCTACTATACCCACGTATACAACAAGCCTTAGAATATAGGGTTCGTACGAAACATTATATGTGCGGGCGAACACAATAAGGTGTATTTTATAACGACCCTCTCGATACTTGTATTACTGGATAAAATGTTTACGATACGATGATGCTTGCTATACCAACATAGAATAGAGCTCTGAAGAGTACTGGCGAATGAATGTAGCATTATTAAATATATGAATGGAAATTACTACCACTAAAGCAGATACGTATGTAACATATATGTATTTTACATCAGTGACGTTAAAAAATGTAGTCTAGGCGATATTAGCAAAAAAAAAAAATCTATCAAAACCAAATTTGTTTTGAAACAAGCCAATCGGTCAAAATGTTAAATGTAAAAGTTTTAGAAAAGTCAAATTCGTAGGATCGCGAAGGCAAAAAGTAATGTGGAATTCCGCCAACTTACGAAATTCGATCTTTCGTTTGGTAATATAAACTGGGCAACAAATGGCAGGTATTTGGTCGTCTTTAGGTTTGTCTTCTTGGTTGCCTTGTTTAGAAATGCTTTGTTTGAAGTTGCAGTTATTTTGGCATTCATTTGGGATAAACTATACAGTTAACGAACATGTAATGAAGAGACGGCACTCTGAAACTTACGCTGCTTTTATTGGTAAATTTGAAAATTTCTTACCGTGTATCCAGTAAGATTTATTCTAATGCCTCAGATAGATAAAGAAAGCTAAGTAGATAAGTAGAAGGACTTCTATACGCTACATCGAATATATACGGCGCACTGTCCGTATATATTCGAGTATGGAAAATGCGGGAAATGATGTACAAAACACGTATACTTGATACAATTCAATGTATACATACTATATTTGATCTAACCTAATTTTCACCGTATATAGCTAGAGCTCTCTAAACTATGCATGGGCGAGTTATTTTAAGTCACCATTGTTATAACTCTATTGTGTGCCATAAACTTTATTATGTGTCTCTTTATCCAAATCCGCATTGCTCATATAGGAGGAAATGAGACGGGTTTACGACACTCTTCTACCTATTTCAGTTTCTCTTATAGTAATGAGGTACTTCTGTACCACTGTCTTACTCGTATTTTCGATACAGAAGTATGAGGGACTTCTCTAGCCATGCTTGCCCATTCCTGCTCTAAACCACTGAGAATTTATTTACAATGCAATGTTACGTTTAATGTTTTTTACTATATGGAAACGGGCGTTTTCAAACTGGAAAGAGTTACACATTTGGAACTCTACTAATAATACTGCTATCAATTACAGATGTACATATCCGACATTTCCCAGTAACATAAAAAAAAAAACTGCAGTTCGATATTCGTTGTACAGAATTCGATGCTCATTATTTCAAAGCTCATTTCCCTTTGGAACCCGATCTATCTCCATTCCGTAATATATTTTACATCACATTGACGTTGATATATGTATTCAGACTATACAACATGTTAGTATGAGAGCAGAATAATATTGTTTCGTCATAGATTCTTTATATCTCCCGCCTGCCAGCCAGCCATGCTGTATAAGTTGCGTTTGTATTTCGTATAAAATCGACTGAGACCCGACCAACTGATCGCATGGTGCGTTTATATAACATGCCACTATCTCTGTCTTACTTATTATTTTGTATAGTAATATGGTAAACCAACCAGTTAAAGTCGCAAATCACAATTTTGCCATATTTATATTTTATTACTAGCGAGCGAACATTGTTACCGTTTACACAAAATTGAAGTAAACGTCATCATCGTGTGTGTTTTTGAAGTGGATTCTAATTAAAGCTTATTAGACATTTCACCAATAAGAGAGCCTATTTGAATTTTTTCAAGCACAGAAATATTCTCAAAAAATTATGCATTAAACAGACCACGATTAATTTTGGCTGTATATATTCGAGTACGCGAAGTGCCAAGGGAATAAATATTCTGCTGGTTACACAGATGACCTATTACCAGATATTGCTATTCTTCAATCTGAACGAATTTCGATGGAAATGTTAATGATGTACAAAACACGTATAAGTACTTGAAACAATTCAATACATGTATACATACTATATTTGATCTAATTTAATTTGCACCCTCACGGGTAGATAGTGATGTTTACGAAAAAATGTTTCAAACAAAAGTTGTTTATTTTTTTATAAGAAACATTTTTTTACATTTAAACTTTTGTTCTATCTCTAACGGTTTAAAATATGGCCCACCTCTGCTGGGCCCAAGACCCGATTACCTCATATTCTGAGCATGCTATAAAAATTTCAACTCGATATCTCTTTTCGTTTTTGAGCTATCGTGCTGACAGACAGACAACCAGAAATGGATTAATAAGGTGATTTTATGAACACCTATACCAAAATTTTGTTGGAAGTATCATTATATTTAAGCGTTACAAACTTGGGATTAAACTTAGTATACCTAGATATATTTCATATACAAGGAAAAAAGTTAGCGAGAATAATTCCCTGAAATAATTCGATAATACAGTGGATTTACGTAGGGTGAATTCTCATGAATAAAAGCATCAATCATTTTCAAAATATTCAACCATATATGTACCTTTTATAACATTTTCAAAAATTAAAATTGGATTGCTTACCATTCTATACCCTTCTCTAAAATATAATGAACCCTTTTAAAACGATTTAAATCTGTACCTGGCTTTAAATTTCAAACTTTTTTTTTTTTATTACTTCAATAATTTGAAGCATAAAAACACAATTACGTCTTAATCATATTAAAACACTTCATAAACTATGCAGCTAAAAAATTTTCAATTTCTTTTGTTGAATCACTTCAAATTTATGATCAATCATCAAAGTTATTATTAATTCATAAATATGTTAATTGATTAACATATTATTATTAGCTCATATTAATTAATATAATAATTAATTTAAAATAACTTAATAATTATTGTTTAAACACTTGAAATACATGAAGTAATTATTAATTAGTATTCAAAATTTTCAAATAGTTAAAATTATCTAAAGATGACTTTCATACATATATGCAGTATTTTATTATTATTATTTATTACATTACTCAAAACTTTTTTGATAACGATTATAAAATCAAATATATTGTTATTATAACAGAGTGTGTTTGGTTTTTAATCAGAAACTCTCAAACAATAAATATCTCAATTTATTCTTATCAAGGTATTTTGCAAACAATAGTCTCGCCATCTGTGAGTGAATTAAACAAGTTCTATCAGAAATCTTAGTTTGTAATGCAAGTGAAAAGAAATACTTGTGTATATCCTAGAATATGTGTATACAGGGTGTTCTGTTATTGACTGTAGAAATCCAGCTTACCAAAATAAGCTCATCAAGAGCAATAAAAAATACTCTTTTCCAAATTTGGATTTGAGGCCTAGTTTGGGAGATACGGGTATGTCAAAAATTGATCAATTTTTTCATTCACTGAATATCATTCGATAACCAGTAGCCAATAATAATCAGTAGACTTAAGTAGGTTCACTTAATAATATTCAACTATGAAAGGGATTTTTAAACGTCAAATTTTTCAGTTATATAACGTTAAATACCTCGAATTTCGAATGTCTTTTGACGAACTCCTTTAAGTTTTTAAGTTATTTTGTCTACAAAAAAGATTCCCAACTTTATTTCATATTTTTTTTACAGGATATAGAAAGCTAAATTCATAAAACGTAAAGCTTAATTTTGTTTTAGATTATACCTGACGCAGTCAAACTCAGTAGAATGCCAATTTTAGATGAAATTTTTTTCGAAGTTCAATATGGGAAAAATATGTATGGGTAAGCAAACATTTATTTATAATGTTCAAAGAACCTGAAGGAAATTTAAAAATATCTCTCGTAAAAGTACAGAATTTAAGATAGGGATATTTTTAGTTGACATAAATCAAAGAATGATTCAAGTTTGGGAGGAAGAAAGATAATATCCCTTTTCATTTAAAGGGTGAAAAAACATTGAGCTAATGTCAATAACACATAACAATATAAAAATAGAAAAAGAGCATCGAATTTTAATAGTGCGAAAGTTATATTCTTTCTCAAAAACGAAGGAAGACTTCCTTCGATAAACAAAGAAACAATTATATCAAAAATCAAAACACGGTTTTAAACTTCCTCTATCTGATCTCATACATATGCAATTGTAGAGGCGTGTCCTATTTGAAAATAATTTTAATTTCATCCATTTAAAAAATCTAGACACAAAAAAATATTCTTAACGGTATATGAATATTCTAAAAACCCATGTTACTTTATTTTTAAATTAATCCGCATATCTAATTCTATATTACACAATAGGGGTTGTCAATCAGTCAGATCTAATATAAGAGGGATCTTTTCTAACAGAAAAGAGGGGAGAAAATATTTTTCAACAAAACAAATACAAAAAGTTTGAGGACCCCTGACCTATAATACAAATAAAATAAATATATGTGTGTGTGTGTGTATATACAAAAGAAACTCCCCACCCCTATGGTATATTCAGGCAGTCATTTATAATATACAATTCACGTTTATTTACAATAATAAATTACAATACATTGACGTGCAGATGTAAGGTATGTTTTCCCTCACAACTTACGTCTCTGTTCTCCTTGCCACCAAGTCACTCGGCAACCATAGAAAATTCATATTATAAATGATTGGATTCAATCATGTACGAATAAGAGAAATCTTACTTGATTATTATTTTTTTTAATGATGTATTTAAAAAAAATATATATTATTTAAAGAAGAAAACTTATTTAATAACGGGTTTCTTGATAAAATAAAAAAGATTAAATATGCGCAATCGCAGTCATGTAACCAATTACAACACTAATCATGAGTTTTGATGTTGATATTTAGAAAATCAAATTAATATACAGTTCACAAAAAATATGTTACATATATTTTCATAGAAAAATTAGTACTTTAATACACAATTTTCACGCACATGCGCCATACAAAGAAAATACGTTATATATGAAACTTATTTAATAGTCAAGTAACCAATCAAAAAAAATACAAAATTAAATTAGTATTTCATTAGATAAGTTGTTTTTCGCAACTTTCCCATAAAAAAAAATTATTTCCAAGAATTATTAACAAATGATAAACAAAGATGGATAGAAATATGTAGACAATATATTCGATCTCTTTCTAATGTAATAAATTATCCATTTAAAAGACCCTTGTTTCAGAGAGGTATATTTTTAGGTTCCATTTTTTTTTTAAATAAAAGGGGGAGAACAATAAAAAAAGAATTAAATGTGTACCTTTTTTCTAAAACACATTCCATATACGATCCACTCGTTTTAGAAAAAAATATAACAAAATTAAAAACCAAAAAAATAAAAATAAAAAAATTAACTAAAAATACCTTTTAGTATAAAATCCAAAGGAACGCCGTTGTTCCATAATGTGTATTGAAATAAAACATAAATACTATTTTTTCGAACGAAATAAAAATTAAAAATATAAAACAAATCAAAATTACTCAAAAATAAATAAATAAAATCGAAAAAATATATTTTTTTAAGTTTGATGCCACATGTGAGAGAAAACAAAACACACTTTTTTCACACAAAAATATTCACAACACACACTCGGAAAAACTTCACTATTTTCAATACTCTGGCAATCGCACCCAGAAAATTCTTTCTAGTTTGTTTTGGTTCACCATTAATCACACTAAAGTTTTCTGCTAACCAGAGAGACACGATAGCATACACTGTGGAGGGTACCTTCTTGTTTATTATTTTACATTTGACTGTATTTGTGTGTATAGTTTGTTGTTGCGCATGCGTTGTACATGCGATAGACACTTTCCGATGTGAGTAAACGCAAGCGTCATTACTCCCACCAATCACAATGTATGTATTATTGTATATGTAATATTTATTGTGATTCGTTGAACGGAAATTGTATGTTCAGTTTAGGGAAAATGATGGTAGAGATGTATTCATATCTCTTTCTAAATGAATATGGTGACGATAATGTAAGAATGAGTGAAACAGATATTGGTTTCTTTTTGAAGGTAAAGCTATGATTATGATTATAGCTTGGTTGGTTTTTAGAACACCTGCATACTCTCTGTCTGTACTTTATTGCTATGTATGTGTGTTGGTAGTTTTAAATCTACATATTGAAAAGTTTTTTTCTTGGTGTGGTGGTTGTGACTACTCCGATGGATGGAAGGAGACGACATATTGTATTTATTTGAGTGTGTTTAGTTTGACGGGCGTCCATTGGAAAACCAAACAAATAACTAGGTGCGCGAACTTTATAATCGACATTGCGCACATATCAAAAACTTATTATTTTTGCCTCCTTGAATCAACAAATTTATAATACATCTAAATAATATAAGATTTTTTTTTTCTTTGTTAGTACAAATGTTGATTACAAGTCTTGACTACGTCGTCATGTAAGCTATTTTTAGCATAGCTGATGTATGTAGTATGTAAGCTGCTAGCTAGGTGTATAAAGAGACGCGAACGGACGGACGGACAGATAGACAGACGGACGGACGGTCGGTCGGCATGTGTTTGTAGTTAAACCAATGTATATCAATTTTCCTGTCGACCAATAAAATTACATGCTTGGATTTTCATCATGTATTATCCAATGTTGTTGATATGTACCTAATTTATCAGTGTTTCACATCAATGAAAGAACACTAGTTCGCATGTATTTTAAAATTTATTTTCAGTGATTTTGTCTATGGATAATGAAACGAGAAATTTTGTAACCATTTATGATTAGTCGATTTCCATCTTTCATTAAATAAACCACCCATGATTGTATCTATAAGTATTAAGTATATCCTTTTCTAAATTGAAGCTTAAATATTATTTATCTGACGCGAATTTTATGCAAAAAACCTTGAATAATATTAATTTACATACTAACCATTTTTTCCTTTCAACTTACATATTCCTACGTTATTTTGTAAACTTTCTCACAGAAAACTTGAAGGACTTAACATAAAAAGCACTGTGGCATCTTTTCCACCAAATTTAATCTAAGTTAGATAATTAGTTGTCTTAGACCGTGAGACAGAAAAGTTGTTTTGTTAAATGATTAATACATACTTGCAGGTCGTGATTGGCTTCCTTTGACGTGCCTTCCAAACTTTTCTACCTTTTTTTTTTCAAATGAGCATGATAAAGTCATATTTAAGCTATTATCGATCTTAAAAAAACGAGCCATGGAATTTGTGGAACACTATGACCACTATCAAATGTTCATTATGTTATATCTGTCTATCTCTACTGGTATCAAATGGTTATAATATCCGGCAAATTCCCAGCTGCGTTTTTTCAGACCGATACTTTAAATATGAAGCTATCATGCTCATTTAAAAACGCAACACTTTCGAAATAAGTCGTAGAGAGAAATTTGGTAGACCCGCCAAAAGGAAATGTCTCATGAAGTTTCAAGTATGAATTAATCATTTAACAAAGCACTCTTTTTGTACCAGGATCTCTTTATTCTATGTTAAGTAAACTAATTAATAGGTTTCGTTTAATTTGTGCGTATTATGTTAGCACATTTCTATGTCCCAGCAGTTAAATAAACGACCCTTGCCGGAGCATTAAGTATTCTAGATGGAACTAACGCCTATAAGTAAGCGTCGTAAAAGATAGTTATCTATTGATTAAGCTTCTGAAACAAACGAAAATCCTTACTCCAAAATCTACACAATGAGTATGAGAGAGATCCCAGTTTTAAGTCTTAATGTGATAAAAAAAAAAGCCAAAAAACTACATTTTTGCCACGAAACAATTTGGAGAATCAACCAATTGCGAGCTTTTTGTATAAGAAATATGCATTTCAAATTGAAACACTATACTAAAATAGGAAAAGTTTAGTTTAGTGAAACATTTATTTTTGGAAATATTAGCGTTTTCCACGCTTTATTAAAATAATTCACCTAAAATCAATTTAGTGAGTTCAAGGATAAATCGTTCAGTCTTTATAAATAACTCTAAGCTATATCTTTGTAAGGATTATTTTAGTTTCATGTGATGTATCTCTATTTAAGAAAATTGCGACACTTTAATGAATAAGCTTATACAAAGGTCGCATTTTAATGAGAAAGTATATTTCCTTTAACTTTTTAATAAATTTAGACTTACATACATGCAAAATAAATCCAATTATATAGACTCCACTTTGCATTTCTACTTAATTATATTGGTAAAGGCATGATATGCTTGGAATTAGACCTCAGAGGAACAATTAACAACAAAATCCTTTCTCGAAATACCTTGAAATCATATCACGTATTTAGTATTCTTACTCGTTTAAATCTTTCGTAATCGAGACATGATACCTATATATGTACATACTATACGGCCTTTTCTGTTCCATAACGAAACACATCTCCTGAGGTAGAGCTGACTTTTTATTAATGGATCCAAGGTTTCGGATGTAAATATTATATACCTGGCTTTTAGTATAAGTTTCGACTTTTTTCATACATGATATTCCCAAAACTCTATCCGGGTTATATTCGAATCAATATATTTTACTAGGCTCGAAAACACACTTTGAAGTATTCAAGGCTAACCTCTTTAAAATGGCCCGGGTATAAGTATTTAATTTTGGATCACATTGTCTTCTAATAAAATCTATTTTTTTTAATTTCCCATCTAAAAAAACTAAATTTTTTTGCTTTTTTTTATAGAACGTTTTCTGTATTGCCTGTCAAATAATGGTGCTGTTAGGGCACCATATCTCTCTCATAAATGTATAAATGGATAATCGATTTTTCCCTTAGAAAAAAAAAAGAAATACAAAATACACTGTTATACAGAGTAATATCCCTTCATAGAATGATTACGATACGAGCATCCTTACTTTATTATATATGTATATACAAGATGCCAAAAAAGTAGCTGGCATAGTTTAGCAATGGATGTGCTTGTAATTAAATTTAGAAAACAAGTTCAATTTGAAACTATTTTTAATGTATGGTTTAAGGGGCTGATGAACACCGCGATTAACAAGAGCTACCATGAAAAGAATAATGCACATACTATGCCTTACGTTTTTTTGTTATTGCCTATCTCTTTTTGCTACAAGAACACTCACCGAATTTTATGTCTGTTAACATAAGATGGGTACTGCAAATGAGTAGGTACCACCTACTACCTAGAATATGGGGTCTTCTGTGCCCTCTTTGAGAAAAACCTATCACTTGAAGGCGAGACGCCTCCAGGTAAGAGGTGCTATTTCAAGCATATGGAACTATAAGATTCTATCAAAGCCAGACACCACGCTGAAAGGTCACAGCTTCTCCACTGAGATTGCTCATAGGATTGGTAGATCCAAGGTTTCGGACCCAAACATTCTAAACTTGATACTCTACAGATTTCTGCAAGTGCTAATATCATGTGATTTCATCGCCTTCCTAGTAGACCCTGCAAGTGGGATTATCAGCAGACTCTAGGGAGTAGTGATGGAGTCAACGGCCATAAATGCTTCAGCGTATTCATTTCGCTAGACAATCTAATCTTAAAATGATCTTAGGAAAAAAACGTTCTACATAAGTACCTATCCTTAGGTACTTTTGATTTTCCATGACTTCTTTTAATATACATCAATCTCTTCCTTTAGAAAATCCTATTTCAATATCGCAAAATAAGAATTTCTCGATTGCTTCATGACGCGCTGTATCTATTCGGGATAATTTTTTATATGCCCAAGCAAGTTTTTTGCTTTCAGTTCGAAAATGGAGGTCATAAGCCATTATTCCCATGTTTAATACGAGTGAAGGTAATAACAGGGATATATAGTTTCAAATCAAGACAACCATAGGGTACCTTTCTATATGCATGAAGATTTTAATACATTCTGTAAGACATCAAAACCATTCCCTATATCTAATACATAGATATATGTCTCGAGGGATCACAGAGTTTGTGTTCTATCCATACATCGTTAGCTGACTATAACAGCATCAGAGTAAACCTGCAGTATATACGAGTTAAGCGGCGTAGGCTCCCCCAGGTTAGGGTACATATGATAATACTACACTTCGTGCTGTTGGTATAGTAAAACTAACCAACCTACAATCTCTCTAGATACTATTGCATCGGGAAATAAATAGAAAGGGGAAAAATGAACCAAACACTACATCGACGTTGTTATGTTTATTCCCCCATCATGCAGTCAGTATTGTACAGCGTCGAGCTATGTGCTTGCTCTAACAACGAGGACGGTTGGATGGATATTAAATGGAAAGGCATTTTACTTATTTTTCTATTTCTCTCCTTTATATCACCCATTCCCTTCGAATATATGATGTTTTACCCTATTTTCATTCATGTTCTTCCTGGCTTTATTCATTTGAACTATATTCAATATATAAGTCCCGAAAAACTACATAGAATGGAATGAAAAAAACTTCATGAGCAACAGGGCATCGGTACTAAGGTCATGTTACCCCTTTTTTAGGTGCTTCTTAGTATTTGATGTTTTGAAATTGGACATTTTTCTGTTCATGTTTTTTGAATATATGAAATAATAGCTGTGACCTACCCACTTCGCTGGGCAAATTCAATTTTAAATGCAAAGATAATTGTGTTTTATCTTCACTCAATATGCCGTCACCTATTCTACTTTTGTTCACAATTTCGTCGATTTTATTATTTTGGTGTGGAACCCTGTGGCCTAGTTCATACCCTTTATTGCTTTCACCTTTCTAAATGAACACCTATTTTGCGTTATTGCGTTAATTGTAGCTTCACATTCTGTAATGGCTCCATCATTCTCTCATGGAGATTAAAAAAAATTTTCGATTTTTTGAAATTTTTTTAAGGGGTTTTTCCCTTTGTAAAAATCGAGAAAATCGGAAAAAAAATTTTGTTTTGGAATTTGATGAAACTCGGTAGATGGGGTAATTTTGATCCAAAAAGTATAAGAATCAGGTTAATTTAATGATTGGAAGCAGAGTTTCTGAGATATCGCAATATTTGGATCGATTTTGGCCCGTATCTCAAAAACTATTCGACCAGTCATCAAATGTACCCGATTTTTGTATTTTTTGAGTCAAAATTACCTTATATACTGAGTTTTATCGAAATCGGAGATAAAAAAAATTTTTCGATTTTTTGAAATTTTTTTAAGGGGTACCCCTTTGAAAAAATCGAGAAAATCGGAAAAAAAATTTTGTTTTGGAATTTGATGAAATTCGGTGGATGGGGTAATTTTGACCCAAAAAGTATAAAAATCAGGTTAATTTAATGATTGGATGCAGAGTTTCTGAGATATCGCAATATTTGGATCGATTTTGGCCCGTATCTTAAAAACTATTCGACCAGTCATCAAATGTACCCGATTTTTGTATTTTTTGGGTCAAAATTACCTTATATACTGAGTTTTATCGAAATTGGAGATAAAAAACAATTTTCGATTTTTTGAAATTTTTTTAAGGACCCCTTTGAAAAAATCGAGAAAATCGGGAAAAAAATTTTGTTTTGAAATTTGATGAAACTCGGTGGAGGGAAGTAAAAATCAGGTTAATTTAATGATTGGACCTATAGAAAGTATCATGGGCGAAAAAGTTAGAGTTCCCCACCAAAATATTTGCTAGTATTATATAAATATGAGCCAACACCACCAAAGTTCGATTCTATCCGTAAAATTTTCTTAAAGCGTCTTAAAGCGCGAAAATTAAGGATGTGAGAAAGAATGGTAGAAGGGATTGGAAAATTGGTACCCTCAAAGGACAATTCCTTGACTAGAACAATTTGACGAGGCTATGATGATGAGCAAAACTTTAAAAACGAAAAAAGAACTTTACCCTTTGTGAATCTATTCTAACTTGCTGAAATCTGCCTACAGTAAAAAGCTCTAATACTAAATTAGAGCTTATTTGAAAATAAAGTTGCTGATATATGCCAAAACTCCTTATATCCTCAAACATAAGTATTCAACAGTCTCCCCGTTTACTTTCGTTGCAGTTTATAAGTCTTAATTATCGGAGAAAATATAACTGAAAAATGAGGAGGGGTGTGACGTCACATGTGCGTTACAAATGTAATATAAAATTTGTAGGATTTATGATATTAAAGTAAAAGCCAATTAAATAGCTAGTAAAGTATAAAGCTTTTCATATATTTTCTTTTATTAAGAGGTCTTCAATATGAAAATCTTGGGATTTTTCGTAAATTATTATTAAGGACAACAATTTTTCGTTGTTTAAAGGAATAATCGAGAACGTAAAAACCATTAGTCTGATTGTTTGTTTAAACAACAGCATAGGTTTTTTTACTATTTTCCCAAACTACCCTCCAACATAAATTTTCATTAAATTGTAGAAAATTTTATTTTTAACGTTAATTCCCAAAATAAGACATTTTTGCGCTGTAAGCAAGGCATCATAATGTGTTTTAGGGATACTGTCAATGACAGTTAAGGAAATTTTGTGCTTTTTACATATAAATATAAGCTGGGTATGAATATAAAGTTACGAGGTTTAGACAACATAAAACATCTACGCACCTCATCAGGTTTAGGAACTATCCACATACATTTGAAGCCATTGAATTCTCTTGAAACTGATTTTTATGAGATACTGGCCTATTTCCAAGTGAAGTCCATTTTCTTTTTAGAAGTTCTCATAACAGTTGTACATTTACGAAAATTTTAATTACAATTTTGTGAAATTTTTCAGAATTTACAAAATTCTCGATTGGAAAATGTTTTTAACGGTGCTTTAAACTACATATAGTAAGATGAGAAAATGACTTCACCTCTTTTCTGCATTATTCCGATACTGAAGTTACCGGGTTTATTTCTGAACGAAATTCGCGGCGAATACCATGCAGAGTTAGTACCCAGCAACGCTGTACATATTTTCTGGTGCAGGGATGAGACATCAAGGGGTGTGACATTCATATTCTCATCTGTACCGCGCAAAACTGACGCCATGGTGCTTAAACTTACTTTTGCGGATTATATAGGAGCCTTTTTTAATGGGAACACATTTTCTTACTTAGGCAAAAATACTTCCTTAATTGTTTTAGAAAAACACATCCCAAATATTATTGAAGTGATAAGAAGAGGGTTTCATTTTTAGAAACCCAGAGAGCTTGAAAAATAACGCTTCTTTTCATGATCTTGCATTTCATTTCTTACAAAAGCTTTAAAGACTTAAAATGACGAGACTTAACATTCTACTTTCGCTTTTCTCGCTTATATCCACGATAAAACAATACAGAAATTTAAACCCTTTCAACTGAGCTCTCTTCCCAACGAAGTACCTATATAAGTTTATTCTATTTTATATTTTTACAGAATATTCATTGCGTTTATCCCCCCTCGCAATAATAATTGGACACGTAAAGAGTTAATATAGTTTTAATTCCCAAACGACTATAAAGAGATCATACGTACATTTGTCATAATCCTAATGACGAAAGTTTTAGAGAATCCTCCCTCACTGATAGTCATAAACCTAGTTATCCCTTTCCTTCGAACATTTCGACTGCCTGTCTATATTCTACGTTATAGTAGATACGTATATAAATAGGTTAAAAGAAGAACTACATATTATACACTTGACAAAGGACAAATGTCTATGATACACGTCTAGGTCTCCACAGCTCCATTCTCCAATAACTCTCTTGATTTACACGCTAGATTAGTTTATACTTTGAATTTATATAATAATATTATTATTGACAAGTAAAGACTGTCGTGTGGTGTTCTATACGGTTTCGCCTGGTAGCACACATATTTATTTATGAAAAATGATATTTTTTTATGTTCTTGTCCAATAAAATTTTATTTAAACCTGTTGAAATTAACTCGTTATACCTACATGTTATGTTATACCTTTGTGAAGCAGAAAAATCAATTCCTAAGTTTTGATTAACCAGAAAACCCACTTGACTAACCAGCATAGTAGTGAAATTTTCCTTTTGAAGCTTCTTTGCCATTTCCTCTCATGAACACCAGTTGTATTTTAGCTACTTACTCTCAAAATAGCGACTTCAGATTGATTTTGTGTCGGGGGTTTCTTTAAATTCTTATTTTATGTGTTATTTTTGCCTTTATATTTGATCGCGAATTTTTCTTGCAAAGATCAGTCTAATAACTACTTTTCAAAAAAAAAGGTATCATAAACAAGAAGTATACTTTTCGTTAGAAGACATATATTTTGGTAGAAGTATTGAAAACTTTAAAACTTACTTAAAATCAGCGATAAAATTTTGGTGTCCTTAAAATGGTTCTTAAAATAAAAGTACTCATAGAAAAATTATTGATGTTTCATCGGCTGTCAAAATTTTCCAATCTTGTTTCCGTTGTAATTTTCTTAAATGCAAACGTGAAGCTTAATAACGTTAAACCTTTTGGATAAACGATAAAAACTGGTGAATAAATCCCTCATTTCAAAACTGGTTTTATGTAGACATATGCGAAAAACCTGTTTCATATAATGCTTTATCAAGAAAAAGATAAGGCGATAAAGCGACATATCTTTCTTTTTTATCTCATTTTTTCAAATAAATCTGAAAACCTTCATTAAACTCAAATATTTCATTTGCCAATCTTGGATAACTCTATCTTGGATAACTTCACTGTTTTTCAACACATATCCAACGCAGTTGGGTAGATGGGAGAACTTATAACGGACACATGTAGTCAATTGACTATTAATTACCCAAGTAATTAAGTATGGCCTACCATTATGCTTCTTCTTCTGCTTGCTTCTATTATGTTTACATGGTAACATGTTATGTATGAAATAAAATTTATACTTTGAAGTTTATTTTGTTATTTCGCGATACTTTGGAGTGGATATTTTGAGTAAGAGATTTCATCAGTCATTATAAACTTAAACGTTTGAAAATTCTAGGATTTTATTTTATCAAGTGCCTTGGCGGTTCATTTTAACTGCCACCAAGCCTTTGTTCTTACACTTTGCTTTAATCTGACGCTATAGTTTAAATTCGGAAAATACTCTGAAAAGATAATGCACAATCAATAAACAGCTGTAAAAGCGAGAATGACCGAATTTCGAATCACGCTGTCTGCTCGAAAGAAATCAACATATTTCCTAGACCACAGTTTTAACCAATATGTTTTGAACTTCCATCCCAAATATTTTTGTACTCTCTATAACAATATATTATGTGATATATGCAACAATTAATCATTTTTGGACGCACTGTAGTACATTAAACCACACAATATACAGACAGTGTTGCTCCAACAAAGATGGTGTGAAACCGTATAATAATTATATTATATAATATAAAATCTTGTTCCGTTTCTGTAAAACGATAAGATTCTTGTGGTTTTAATGGTAAATGGTTTCAATGTTAGAATTACTGGTTTCAGCTTTTTCAATGCCACTCAATGTTAACCAAATTGTATCCATGGAAATACCGAAAAGTAAAAACCTGAGAATCGGACAATCTCTAATGATGGTCTTATTTGACAAACACGTAGGTATCATCCAGGATTAAATAACTGTCTGTCCCCGTTTGGTTAAAAACTATTGTGTCTCGATTTTTTGTGTTTGAAATTATTGTGTCTCAAATTATTTCATTTTGACTCACGTCCATCCTATAGTAGCTCAGTTCATTAAAGCGTAACCGATTCCGTACGCGGTATGCCTACTGTAGAGGGTAATTAATAGATGTGATGGGATGGTGTAGTCATAATATATGCAAGGAGGAGGTGCATTCAGACCCTGAAAATAATTGAGGAGCTGATAAATGAAATTATCAGCGGAAAAGGTGGTAAAACACATTTATGATATCAGAATGTCTGAATCTGATATCAAATAAAAGAGCATGACGTGCACATTACAAAACTGTAACCCCTACGCAAGAGGATAAGAGCGAAGGGGTGTCAATGGAGATGTGGTCCAGCAAAGCCTGTAGTTCACAGCTAGTATAAAATAAGATACTCTTGTCAGCGAGCATATCAGCATACTTACCAATCAGACTACATGTGATCAACTTTCACATGTCAGAGATGTGATCCGTATTGATGTTCTTAGGTGAATGGAACACTTTACAATCTCTGTACAGCGAGGATTAGCTTAATCCTAGTTCATTTTTTTTGTCAAATATTTAGAAAAAAAATATTACAAAAAATAAAAAGACATTACCTACTGTAAGAAAATAACGTTCAAACAATGTTGTGGATTAAAGTGTCATGAAGCAAGCTTAAACACAAGACAAATATATAAAACCAAAAATTTTCTTTGTGTGAAAATCACGAAAAGTTCTGCCACACATCTAATGAGGGTGATTACTGTGAAACAAATGTTTGAATGAGGGTGCAGATACTACTTTAGTTTCTATATCTATGATGTTGCGTGTCTGTGTTATAATATATAAACGTTTTGTCTACGTATGCTTGAGGAGGAGTTCGTTCATTTGTTAATTGTTACTTTACTGACACCATTAAAGTACCTTGGTCTCCCGTGTATTACAATTCATAAAGTAAAACAACTTTAACAGTCAAGCTACGTTTTCTTTTCCTCTCAATAAAATTGATTGACCGTAGAATAGTGATAGATTCTGCTGCCTCATTTTGTCTTCTTTAGGATCGAAGAAAGATGAAAAGTATTTTAGTGTTGACTGAAATGACAGGAAAGTGATTTAAATGTGTGAAACCAAGAACGCAAATATTGAAGACATGGAACCTGCTATAAGCGACCATGGCTGAATTTAAGAGCGCACTTTGTACTGTGCATCAGTCTGTCGATAGGCGCCTTTTTTCCTGCTACCCTCTCCACTCTAGTTTTACGTCCTTAATATATATATTATTGTGTAGAACAATTCGGAAATTTTCTTTTTTTTTTCTATTCTTTAGACTCTTAATTGTATTAGAAATTATCATTTTTTCTAAAAAGATCAGGGTCTTTTTCAAGTCATACTTGGTTTTACCCCAAGGGCTTCGGCTGATACCCCCCCCCCCCCCATAAAGAAATTTAACCAAATGCCAAATTTTGAATGTCCGGTTTATAATTCCTACCAGAAAGATCAAATTTCAGCTTAGGTACTTGTGGGATTTTCCATCATTTTTCTTCTTAGCAAATCACTCCCATTCGGTTATTTTTAAAAAATTTTTACTTCCTATTCCTACCCTGGTTCATTGGATATCTGCATGAATGTGTCCGTATCTTTCATTTACACCGTACATTCGATGAAAACAAATTTTCAAATAGAAAAACTTGAGAATTCAAACAAAGATGATAATATATTTATAAGAAGTTATAATAAATGTATTTCCCTTGTGTTTACAAACAAATTTTCGTTTTAAGGGAAAGAAAATGGGAATAAAACTATTAGAATATATAATGCTTTTGTCTTCTATTATTTGTCTCGAAAGTTTCTTGAAAAAAACGAATGTTTTTCTAAAATTATTTATAAAATATATTCGGAAAAACTTAACAATACATTAAATGATTTTTATCACGAAAAATCTAGTTATTTTGACTTTTGTCTATTATCGAAGAAAGATTTTATGGTTCTGGTCATAAATTTGATGTGAAAACTATATGGCCTTTTATTTAAGACAATTCTTAAGACTTTTTCACTCTGGAAATTTTTTGCCAAACCTCTGCACTATTTTATTTATAAGCGTTAGAAAAAAAATCTTTTTTGTCAAAAATTTGTTACTTATTGACACAAAATAAAGATTATTTTGTAGTTCTGGTCAAAAATTTGACTTGAAAAGCATATTCACATGACTTTCTTTACTCAGGCAAACAATTTCCACTGATTCCCATAAAAATTTACTAGCGAGGAGTTGATTACTCGTTTAAATGCTTCATTTCCTACAGTATAACTGACTTATGCTTGTTAAGATTAGAAAACTTAGACACAAGTATGAAAGTTTGTAGTTTATAAAATATCAAAACAAGTCTCAATTATAATAATTTATAAGAAAATTCGGGAAAGATAACAAAACACACTTGTTTCTTGTAATCTTGTATATACTTAGATTTTAATATTATTCAAAAGTTTTCTTCTCTCAAACATACTTAACCACATACGAGTGAAGTATTCAGTATAATATCTACCTATTGTACAGATATAGATATATATCTTTGGTTGTAATGGTTCAAGTAGCGTAAGCAAGAGAAGGTTTCCTTTTCCTACTTCCAATGGTATTATTAAAACTAGTTTAAACAAACAACCAAACAAATATCATATATTCTCTGCCTTTATTGACTAAAGTACCTACAACTAGGTAGTTTATTAATTTTATTCTGATTTGTAAAAACATATCAAGACAAGATGTGGAGAAATAATTAACTTTGCTTAATTATTTATACAGATCCACCTTTCTCTCTAATTATTATTAATCTCTATACGATAATAAAAGAGTTGGATGTGATTTGTAAGAAGTTGAAAAGATCTTAAGGTTCAGTAAGATGTTACAATGTATGCGCCAACTTCGAGGAAAATATATATGAAACTAACTGAACCGGCGAACTTCGTACCGCCTAACAGTCGATTATTTATTTATTTATTTTTTTAAATACTTTTTAGGTTTTTTATCTGTAGAGGGGAAAAGTATATGGGCTAAAATAGTTTTGATTAATAAACATATAACTGCAAATATTATTACAAACCTTAAAAGTTGGCATGAAATTTTCCCAAACTACTTTTCTTGCTCCAAATGAAGTCATTTGAAAGAAGTCGTTGTATTGTTTTGCTTTCCTGGAACCCCTCTACTAACACTTAAACTTTACGGTATGGTAAATTAAAGTTCAAATTGACTTTTAATTATTATTACGTATCTTCTGTATGGGAATATAGAAAAGTGTTGTTTTTAGACATTTTCAGGCAATTTTTTTTTATTTTTCTCTACGTAAGAACCATCTTCGTACTTCAAGGAATATTATAAAAAAAGAATTGGTGAAATCGGTTTAGCTGCTCTCGAGATTTGCGCTTAGCAACACATTCAGCGATTCATTTTTATATTATAGATAATCAAAGACAGATTATTCAAAAAGACCGTACGTTTTTCAGGTTGTTTTTCTTTTGGAGTTTCACATCTTTGAGTTGGCAACACACTTTTGTTTGATAACCGATTTGACAGCAGACAGTTGTTTTGTGTTTAGCCCAAGCCCATGCTAAAATTTTTCGAGTGAAATGGCAATTCGCAAGAGAGTGGGGGAGGCGTAAAGTAGTTCATTTATTAAGCAAGAATAGAAAATGTTCCAGGATAAAACTAGCCCTGAATTTAACTATGGGAAATATATACTTGAACTCACTTTTTAATAACTTTATTTCGTTATTTAGAATTGTTTTTAGTCGTTATAACTACCTAAGTATAATTCGATGTCCCCTTATTATTTTTATAAAATTTTTGCAAATTATTTACAACAACAACAAAAAAGATTATATTTCAAAGGAAAGTTTGCAAAAATATTGTTAAAATAGACGAATAATGTTTTTATATACATACAATGCCTGCCGTCGGCAACTTTTCTATACATACCAATGTCACTCAAATACAACACACATAGGTAACATGTACATACTTTGTATGTCTCTTTAAAAACTTACAAAGTTAAAATTACTACATATTACTTGTTACAAGAAACTTTTAAAAGTACCTAAACTATTTTATACCATTTATTCCATGAGCCAGACCTGCTAAATTTTAATTGTGAGTTGGAGTTAGTACCTATATATCGATAAGATAGGCAATATGACTTATTGTATACAAAACTACAAATCGCAAAGGGTGGATTTACGAATGGCGCTATCTTTTCATTTTAAGTCTAAAGAAGTTCTTGTGGATCCTTGTTTTGAATTTCTTACGGATCAGTCAACCCAGTTATAGGAATTTCTATCGGGGTTTTTTGATGAATTTGTTTTTGTTCCATAGAATTTTAACTTATTTCTGGAAATTAGTGCTATTAAAGATAGTAATAAGTTGCCTTGTCAGTTATGTTAAATATCTATGATATTTTGAAGACGATGAGACGAAATTCTCGAAAGGGGGCTATCCTTAAATTAGATCGCACAAATTTTATGGTTTTTTGACCCCTCCCCGTCTATGTCACAAGTGGTCACATTTGTGAAACACCGCCTCTGCACTCCGTTTAGAAATAATTAAATTAAAGCAGCTGTTTCAAAATTTTTTTTATTTCATTCAGCATAATCTTTAATAAAATTAGCATGAAGTCGTAAAGAATGCAAAAATTTCGCGTTTTAATACTTTTGATCCCTCCCCTACTCCCTTGTTACACAATGCCACAATTCGTTGACCCCCCCCCTCCATAACATGTGACGTAATTTTTGAATTGAGCTTAATCATCGAACCTCTTAAAACGAAAATGCAAAGTAATTCGTAAAGTTACCTTTTGCCTGTAATCAGTAATGGTAATTTAACTAAAAGTTTGAAAAACTGCAACGCATAAACGTTGAGTAAAGTTACAATTCGTAGTTTGTAAAATTACTTACATTTTACTTCAGGTGATGAAATTTTACTTCACGTACAGGAAAATGAAATTGATTTTTTAAGAATCTTTAGAAATACGCAAAATATGAACGTTTAAAACTTCTAATTAGACAAAGAGACTTCATATAAAACTCTATTTCGTCTGTGTGTCTGTCTGTCTGTCTGTGGCATCGTATCGCCTAAACGGATGAACCAATTTTGATTTTTTTAGTTTTGTTTAAAAGGTAATTTAATGGAGGTTGTTCTTAGCAATGTTTCAAATGCGAGTTTAGGGGTTTCGTACTCGAAAAACTAAAAAATTTGCAATGATCTTCAAAAGCGGCTCAGCTTTGAAAAGACTTTAAAGACAAAGATAATTTAATGGAGAGTGAGTGTTCTTAGATGTATTTCAAATGCGAGTTTAGGATTCCGCACCCGAATAATTTGTCGGGGTTTTTTTAAATTTTGTAAATTTCACTTGTTAACAGGTATGAATGGCTCTTGGTATATTGGTAGCATAATTTTATGTTTTATATTACTTAAAGTTTGTTTTTAATTTATTTATTATTATGTTATTGTTTAATTAATTATATTGTAATTTTCTTTTTATATACATTGTATTATATATATTATTATTATATTATATTTTATAAATTTAATTAAGTATACATGTTCAAGAATTTGTTGTTTTTTTTGACGAGAAAATTTTTTTTTTTTTATATTGAAGTGAAACTTTTTTTTATATAAAAAAAACTTCATGTAGTTATTAGTATGGAGAAATGAAGTTAATCATATTCGTGTTTGGAATTTTAAAATCTAGTACATTTTTTTTGTTCAAATAAGATAATTAAATTTTACAATATATTTTGAGGTCGTAGGAATATACAAAAAAATTTCTCCGAAATATAAAATAGTTATAGTTAGTAGAGAAACTCGAAGTAGAATTTGTTCTTTAGTTTACGATTTTGTAAACTATATAAGTACCGGAAATATCTTAACGAACAGTTTTGTGCTGGTTTTTACAAAATCTAATTAAGATGGAAGCAAATCCGAGACAAAAAGAGTTTTATTCGACCAGTAAACTGATAATTTTGAACACATAATATTTTTCTTATAAGATGTTTTTTCTTATCCAACTTCAACCTTATATTTCAAATATATTTCCTTAAATCGTCTGGTAGGCAAGAGTTCGTGTTTTTTCGATTAATTTGTCCTACTGAGATCGATAAAAGCATTTATTCTTTTTTTTTTTCAATCAAAATTTTTCCATTCTAAGATCGTAAACCTTTTTGCGCCTTTTTTTTTGTAGCCATCTGGAACTTTATATTATTTCCAAGATAAATGTTCTTAGACCTCAATATATAAAAGTTTTTTTATATTGTCTCTTTTTTATTTAAACCTGATTTTGCTACAACTTATGATTTGATCATTGAGGGAATAGTAAAATTTACAATAGTTAAGGCGGACGAGTCAATGCAGTATGGACGTCAGCCCCCCCATACTGGTTGGCGATATCGACAATACTTCTGATGGATAACTCTTCAATACTGTAATATAACTTATGGCAATATAGATGCCATAGTCTATCTCTATACAATACCAGCATTGTAGTAAACGCCACACATTTCTTACCATGTACTTTCCTGGCTAAGGTAGACTTTTTTTAAAAAAATAACAGTTCATTACCTTTTCTCCTTCTCCAAAAAAAAGAAGAATAAAATCACAAAAAAAAATTTATTCATAACTTTAAAATCAAATAAATTTCATCCTAAAAAAAAATTATGTATACAGAATTTTTTTGTCAAAAAAATACGATTAAAAAAATTATACTTAATTGGCAATAACATTCACACTGCATTGCCATCATGCTAGAGGGGTACTAAACACATCTTTATGTATTCCCCCTTTTAAAAAAAAAAATACAAATAATTTATGTTCCTACATTTTATTTATCCTATATTCTCATTTTATTTAGGAAAAAAAGCGAGGGGAACTAAATAAAAATGTATGGAGACACACAGAACTGTAGATGAATTGACCTACAAAAAAAAAATAATAATACAAAATCCAGTTACCAAAATTAAGTAATAAAATTATTGATTTTTTTTAATACTTGTAAATACTTCTTATAAGGTTAAGTCTTTTCCAGCGCAAGTAACGAACAGTTACTTTCATATTGGACAGTTTTAACGTTGGTACTTCAGGCATTAATTCTAGATATTAAGTACACCCGATTAAAGTGTAAAAATAGCGCTGGTTGCAAGAAAATATGTTCTTCAAATGATACCAAGATTATTGATTGGAGATTGACTCAGAAAATATTTACATTATTATAAGAACATCAACCGTCAAGTAATCACGTTAATTTCAATCCAGTAATTTTATTTTATAATGTTGGCGATCGAACTCAAGACCGGTTTTACTAGACCAGCACTCTAAGTGACCTTTTGGAGTCTAAAATAACTGCCACTATATCTACTCCATTTACCATTCGGAGCAATTTAAGAAGAGTGGGAGTGTTTCTGATCGGAGACGTCAACTTCACTTGACTGATTTGACAATTAAATGCAGACCCACTGTATTGTGAAATTGAGTCATTGTCACCTTTTCCTTCTCATCATGCTTGGCAGATCTTACAAAAGTTACGAAGTTCGGTAACCTAAACTTCCAGCAAGTTTTCCACTTAGCCACAACTGTCCTGTAATAGATATTGCTTATGAGAGGGGGGGGCTAATCATCCCTCTTAGCTTCTATAGGTACCAAAGTCAAGGGTGCCTTAAGATCGAATTTTGTATATCTGCAAAATTTCGCATCATTTTTCGCCTTCGAGATATCCTTGAATTTTATAGTGTTTTTAATGTTACATTTGCAAATATAAGCTTCAACCATCAATCATCCTTTCGCCCTCTACCCCCGGATGACGGCGCACTTGATAGGAACGTCCCCTTTTCGATTTGTTTTGTATTTCCTTCTATTTGTTTTACACCATTTTATAGATTATTTTTGGTCTAACCTCTTCCCAACTATTGTTACTGCAAAGTTATACCTTTAACAACGGAAATGACTAGTGTTTCCTTACTTTGACATTTTGTTCTTCCTACTACCAAGTCTTCTAATCAAGGAAAAAACAGTAACAGGAAATTAAATAAAAATGTAAAAAGATTCAAAATTATAACAAAAAACAAAATAATAATAGAAATCAAGTTATAAAAATTATTGATTTTTTTCATAAATATTTTGATTAAGTAAATAAAAAATTATTATCAATGTTATAGTTTGTTGATAACATTATTTAAAAAAATGTATCTAATTTTATTGTCTATTATGAGGTTTTTATCATCAGGAATATGATTAATATTATGAATAACCGATTTTATGCGAAGCACAGCCGAATCAAATTATTGTTATTTTTATGGATTAAAATTGTTGGTATATTGAGTATTAGAAATCTAAATATTTTACTCGGATCTTACTAAATTTGATAAGAATCTTTAAGATTATAACCCACGCAACAGTGTGACTGAATCGAATTTCTAGTATTTCGGGTTATGGCTACTTCAATAATAGTAAATAATTTTGATTTTTGTATTTATCCTCCTCACAGAATTTCATACCGTTTTTCAAAAATTTTACTTTGTCAAATGATCAAAATATCGTTTTTTTTTCGTTCCTCCTTATTATCCACTCGTCGAACCCCTATGTTTTGAGGATATTTTCTCATTTTGTTGTTAATCGATTAAAATTTGAATGTTATCAGTTTTATTCACTAAAACAGGGACAAGAAAATTTACGCAAAAACAGAATTATAGAGTTAAAGCCTGTCTCCATCCAAAATGTCCCTTAAGCAAAACATTTCACGCCAAATTTTTTATTGAAGACATTATACATAAAGTTTTTTATTTCAACCATTGTAAAGAAATTGCATGTTTTTACATAAAACAACACTCATCGTCTGTGATTTGAAAGGTCGTTTTTTATTGAGGAGGTTACGTAAACTCTTTTATGAAATACCCATTCAATAGGAGGAAATATTTATCTTTCTTAACAATACTTCTACTGCTGTTCTATACCTCTTTGATATCAAGAGTGTAGATGAGAACAATTTTACTTTTTTTTTTATTTCAACTATTTCAAGATTTTTATGTAAAAACTTTTGCGAAATATACAAAAAAATATAGATACTTTTCTTTTATAAAATAATGCCTCATAATCTCAATTTACAGTATAACATAATGGTTCACAATAAAGTTGTCACTTAGGTAACTAATCTCGATATATTTAACTCATATTTCAATGAGATTTCGAATTTAAACTCGCAATATTTTGCCTGGAAATCGAAAGGAAATTACACAACTTCTTTGTCCTAGCTTTTACACCTCTGAGCCGATGTCATGTCACGTTCATACTGACTGGTGATATCCGCAATACTTCTGACGAATAGAACTATTTAACACTGTAATGCTACTGATGCTTACTAATGACATACCAGTAATATTTATTAAAATGACAAAATAGGCTTAGAATAATAGAGTGACGAGCAGTATGACAACAAACATAGCGTTTACATCTATACTGAATAGGATCGTAGCTCAATAATGCGTATGGATAAACGCGTTAAAAATCATATAGGGAAAAACAAGTAGCATTGCGACCATACTGTTTAGTTAAACTTACTATTACTTATATAAGTGGCGTCAAAGTTTTTATACCATACAGCAGGCATGAGAGAGTTATTTTAAGTCGAAGTCACAATTGTTATAACTTTATTGTGTCCCATAAACTTTATTGTGTGTCTCTTTGTCCAAGTCCACATTGCTCATAGAGGAGGAAACGAGACGGGTATATGATTCTTCTACCTATCTCAGTTTCTCTAATAGTAATGAAATAGATAGAAAAAAAATGTTGTCTTTCTATCTTACTTGTATTTTTGGTTGTCACTGCTTAGGTTGCCACTGTCTTGCCCGTATTTCAGTTACAGAAGTCTGAGGGACTTCTCAAAGTCACGTTTGCCCAAGTAAAATGTAAATAACACCATAGTTATGGATCTTACAGAAATATTTTATAGAGTACTACCATATAATTTTTGAGATTCTGTCCCTATACCATACTAGCATTGTAATAAACTCCATGTATTTCTTATCGTGTATAATTTGGACCATCCTGTATACAGAGATGGTGTGGCGTCCATACCCAAAACTTTTTTTTATCTTATTTGCATTCTGTACTGTTCTATTGTGTTCTTGCACACATACTCATATTTTGGATACTTATCTTATTTATTGCCATGCAATAAAAAAGTTGATTCTTTTATACACAACACACGCTTGTAAAATATTTTAAATTTGTTTTCATATCAGAAAAAAAAATTTACTTATTTTTTATTTTGCATTTACTTTACTTTTTTTTTTATTGCTATTTGACTCCTCCCATCTTTATGATTGGAAGGTGGGTACATGTACTTGTAAAAAATTGGGCGAAAAAATAAACTTTTTTATTGCAAATTTCAAATACTATTTATTATGAAACATTACAAGTAAAAAAAACAACATGGATTTAGAATAAAGTTTTATAAAGACTTAATATTGCTTTTAAAATGTTTTAGTATCTATTAAGGATATAATCTCTTGTTTGAGATTAAGAAATAGTACTTATCCTAAGTACATTATTTATTTGACGAATTCAAATTGTATTTACTATCTGACAACCAAAATATATGCTCTTTATTTCTTAAATTTTTTATTTGCTTTTAAAACAAAAACTCATGTATAGAGCAAAAATATTATTCTGCGAACTTTTATTCACATTCATGAAAACGATATGCCTACTACTTAGTATTTTACAGTAAGATCAGAAAAAAAATCGTCTCATGTCTGTTTTCTAAAATTGAGGAGCTGAACGAAATAAGGGCGTAAGTTCGTATAGTGTATTTTGAGAAACAAGTGAAATTTACAAAATTTAAAAAAACCTTCGACAAATGCGATTTAATTATTGTAAACCGATTTATGGAAACTTAGCTATAAAATGTTCTCAATGAAGTCGGTTCGACGGTTTAGGAGCTACGATGCCACTGAGAAAGACATAGGCGCACAGATAAAAATTTTAAACTTATAACACTCCTTCTGATATGAATATAAAAGTGTTGGTCAAGGACATCAGATGAGATGAAAACGATACTTAGAGAGCTATCATTTTTTGGGACCAATTTTTGGAAATATTTTAATTAAAATTGAAATATTTGAGTTGACTTTGTTCTTTTGAATTATTGTTTTGAAATACATAATTATTTTACCAATTCACTTTTCGAAATGAATTAAGCCAGGTTTATTTGACCATTCATTTCCATAGTAATTATTTATCTGTATATGTTAAAATTATATGTCATGCCTTTTCCAAACTGAATTGATTTGGAAGATCACCGTCAATTTTGTTAATTTTTTCGGGTATGTAATCCTTAGCTTGCACTTAGCTAAGAACACTTCCCGTTATATAATAAGGTTGAACGAATATAATTTAAAATCACCTTTTTTTACCTAGTGTCAAAAGCTTTATTAAATATTTAGACCATGTTAGAAACATAGAAAACAAAAGTCCTTTTCAAATAACATAAAACATTTAAAGAATGAAACTGTTACTCTGGAAAAACTTTGAAATGAAGAAAATAGCAAGCATACAAGACAGACACACATCAAGGGTGAAAAATGAAATCAGTAGGGGTTATTTTTTCTCTCTAATATGAGAAAAAAAAAAGAGAACCTTTGAGATTGATGTTAAAACTCCACCATCCAAAACCATATCGTATATATCTAATGTTTGTATGTTACTTTCAAATATTAAATTTAGGGACTTGGCATTTGTATATCTGTAGTATATATATATATATATATATATATATATATATATATATAGGTAATATTATTATTATTAGAGCAGCTGATTTTAATTCTAGGACCAACGCAACGTAACGCGTACTATTCTACTTCTATAACTAAATATGTTTAGTTGCTTGCTTTGCTGATGATGACATATCTACTTTAATATTATTGCTATTTCTTTTTAGTTCATTTATAGGGTATATAGCTTGTTTATTCATTTTATTTTATATAAGAGTAGAACGACCGCTTGCTCCAGCGCTTTCAATCCCATGCGGTGTTTGGATAAATTTGATGTTTTGTATATAATCAAACAAAGTGGTTATAATTTAAATTGCTTACTATGAAATAGTTCACAACAATCAAATAGGTATGATCAAAGTGGGAATTGTCCCGAGAAAATGTTATAACTATGTTATTTTGTGGTTATCATATTTTAAGGTAATTCACGCGTGTGAGTATCGGCGGAGATTTTAATCCCCAAACTCCAGCATAAAGAATCATTCTATAAAATATTCATAGATAGGCAACTCTAAAATCCTGAATTTTTTTTTAATATTACGGAATTACTCAGTCTAAAAAACCGCAAAGGTAGCACTGGATTGCCGAATGTCCTTAAACGAGCTCGCGGAACAAATGAATGTAAACCTGATATGGGTACCTGTACACAAGGACATTCCAGGAAATTGTGAACGTGCTTGCCAGAAATGGGATACAAGCATCAATAACAACAGACACAAGTATCAATAGACATCTGAGAGTGCCATTTGCGAACAACAAGTTGCCCCTCACAGAGGATATCTTATAAAAGGCCAACTTTAGATGGAGGGAGGAACGTACTTGTGGTACTACAAGACAAATATGGTCTGAGTGTAATCGTAGGCGTTCTGAAGATCACTTACAAAGGCTTAACTATTATCAAAATTGCTGTGGCTATTACAGGACAATGAATACTCTATTGATAATATACCGTAAAAATAACGATATAATATACGTTATTTTTGAGGTCAGATGATCACGTGTGAACTACCTTAATATGTATTTGCAAACTTGTAAAAAACAAGTCGATTGAGAATCAAAATATATCCATTCAGACGAGTGTCCATTATCCTATCTATGAGTTTTCATTGATTTCCCAATGGGTGTTGAGTAAACATCAACATAATATAATGATATAATTTCACTAAAAGAGTGACCACCTTTGGTCTCTATATTCATTCCCACAAACAATCTCATAGTATTCATTTTGTTTGTTAAACTATGGAATCACCTCTCCACTGGACATTAAATTTTAAATTGTATATTCTGATTATTTTACTCGAAAAACTGTTCAGTAGTGACTAAATCATTGTCCTACTATTTTAAATTACTTCAAACTGCAATTATACTTTGCCGCTTTAAGATTTTCATACCTTTTCAAGTTTAAGGACTCACTTATAAAACTTATAGCTCCTGGTTTTCAAGTGTGCTGTTATTAAACATGAAAGCTTGTGACAATGAGAGGGCGATATTTTAAATTTTCAGACAAATTTTTAAGGAATCTTTCAAGAAACTAGAATAGTTTATTTTTTCATAGTTCAGTGTCAAAATTTTGCACAGTCCTTCTGCTGTACACAAAAGGCTTTTAATTATTTGGCCGCATCTAGCCATGTGCTATTACTCAATAAGGATTTTAAAAAAATTATCAAAATAATGAAGAGACAATTTCGTTTCTCCGTCATGTCATCACTGGCCGCTTATATTTAAGCTTCAAGAGACTCTAGCTTTTCCTGTTAAGTAAACTTTCTTCTCTTTTGGATAAAATTGGTCAAGCACGACAATTAAAATAATGATAAAGATAAAGACAAACTAATTTTCCTGATATAAAATAAAATTCAAATTAGTATAAATTATATTAAATACAGAAAGTCGTCCTTTTAAGAATATTGAAAGTTTTCAAAAGAAAATTGAAAAGGCATATACGCTTGGATGCTTCACAGAATATTTTCATTACTTCAATTTGTACAAACATTCTGAGAATAATAAGCACATCAGGTTTCATAAATATACCTTTTATATTTCGCACATCGTATAATAAAGAATTTTTAGAATCTATATAACAAAAATATTCTCTTCATATGGAATTACTAACGAGAGGAATATGAATCTTTATGATAAAGATGTGGTAGGTGATTCAATTCAACAACAAGAAGGGTATCCATGGAAACTCTATAGAATAAAACCTGATAGGCTACAGCCAGCTTTTTAGATCATAATACCGTACCATCCTTATCTTGACTAAGAGGCTATTATAACATGAACTTACTTATAATAAGAAGAAAAATATACTGAATTATATAAATATCACAGACAAAGAGGAATTTCTTTTTTTTTTGTGCTTGTAGTACATAGGATGTAGAATCTACTTTTTGAGTTGTTACACCAGCAGCTGTTTTAATACACCTTGTAATATGAATATGTGTGTACTCCTGCGTTGATGATACATCAGAAACGTGATGTGTCAAGAGGACAACGACTGGAAATTTGTTCATTCCTGAAATGGCTGGTTAAAATAATTGAAATAATTCATTTCGATTTACATTTCAGATAAATCGAATTGACTTATATCACAGTCGATTGTACATCAGCAGGAAAAATTGAAGGAAATAAATTGCAATATCACCTCTTTGCCTAAACCTCCTCCATACTACTGACTCTATAAGTGACGCTGAGACTTCTACACGCTTACTTTAGCCCAACATCCCTAAATTTGAAATCTGTTGCAAATATTTTTTAAAGAAATATGTGCTTCAATTTTTTGGTAACCTTTGCAAGTGAGAGGAAGCTTCCACAAGTGAATTTGTAAAACTTGTCTTGACTTCCATATACGAAGTTGCTTTAATGAACTCTCGATTATTCATTTCCAGTCGGGTTCACCGCAAAAAACAGTGAAACTCAAGTTTTGGGAGGAAATGTATTCCGGATTTATACACTTCCAGGTCTAAAAGTTCAAAACATGATGCAAGATCAAAAACAAGACTCGACTGACCAAAATCAAGACTGAGATTATATTTGAAAGATCAAGACTAAAACTAATCATGCAAGAATAAGATTCAATCGTCAAGATCAAAGCTTAAGACCAAGATAACTATGGTCTTGGTCTTAATCTTCCTTCATCGCTAGTTCTTCTTAAGTACAATTGGTGATCTGATGTCTGTGCATGATGCAAAGGGTCCTTAGCTTCTCTGCTGAAATTTGGATACAGATATTTCACAACCAATAATATTCCCTTTAGACTCTATATATCCTGAATGGGGGAAGGTGTCTAAGGACACTACATGTACACTTCGGTTTGACAACTCTAGACATATTATAAATTGCAAAAATTTCCTCTTTACTTCCCATTTACAATACTCTAGTGAAATAGAAACGAGGGATAAACGAACCCTTGCAATGTCAGACGACATGCAATGTGTGCTTCATATGTGTGTGTGTGTGTGTGTGTGTACTGTGTATCAGCTGATTTCCCTAACATCATCTATATGCTAAAAATATATAATTTTATTTCTTTCTTTTTCATTCGCATATATACAAATCTATCTTTGTTTATATAATGTAGTTGAGCGAACTAGTAATATTTGAATGTTTATGAAATAAAAGAATTATTAAACATTTTTTAATGCTTTTACCCAGATATATAGGTTTTAGGAGGCTATACGGTGTTTCTACAGAAAAAAAAACATGAGTGGAAAGAGGTGTTAAAATATGTGGGCCACGATGGAAAATATTCCATTATCTTTTATTTTTATGTCTTACTTTTCCCATATTCTAACGACATGGTTTTTCTTTTCTTATTGAATATCGAAATGCTTTTAGATAACTTTTCTTTCGCAGAATATTTTACACTTCGATGGCTTAATAAAAATTTATAAAAAGGAAAGTAAATATCACTTTAAGTGTGTTTTTTTGTTTGTTTACAGGGACATTCTTCGAACGGAAAGATAAAATCAGTTGAATTCTTCAATGACGGAAGACTTGTCAAAAAATGCTAATGATTTTAAGTAAGTATTCTTTTTGGATGTTTTCGACATAATATAGTTTAGTTATTTAAATCATACGAAAATGGAATTTTTCTTTGAATCACCTTGAAAATTTCTCTGATAAAAACTAGCCATTTAAATACATCGCCACGAGTTACCTGCAAAGTTTCCACTCGATTAGAAGAGTTAAAAAGCGATCCAATGCTTTTTTTCATTTATTGAATTCTCGCTAGGATTTAGGAAAAATTATAACTTACTAGCGTGATACCCGCCCGCTTCACTGGCCTTAAAAGTAAAAACTACCGCTTAATAGCCTCCAACTCTCTTGATCTCACTTAATCTCCTTCCGCAACACTGACAGGAATTGTTTTATACGCAGCTTAAATATACGGGGTGTTCCAAACCACCCGTCCAGGCTGATTATTCTGAATAGTTTTCAAAAAAAATTGAAACGAAAAAACACGTATCAAATATTTTTTGAAACTCTATCTAACCATACCAAAAACACCCTCCACCCTCAACCCCTGTTAGGGGTAGGGGGTGTAACTTGAAAAAATCAAATGGAAACCCCTATTTTTTTCTGCAGATTTGGATTCTTCAGAAGAAAAGACAAACATTTTGTCTAAGAAATTTTTCCCGATTTTCGGTAGATCACGCTACAATCGACAAAAATCGTTCTTTTAGATTTGGCATTAGAATTGCAGTTCAAGTGAAGGCGAGAAAAGTTTTTTGAGTCGAGAATAGTTATTTTCAATTTTGTTTTTGTTTTTTTGAAGAAAAGACTATTCTGTTTTTGTTTTTCATATTTTATTATGATTTAGAAAAATTATTTTTGTAAAAATGTTTTTTTTTATTTTGGAAAGTCTGAAAAAAAATTAAATCTAAAATGATTCATATCTAATTCTTTCTAAGAGCTTTATTTAGCATCCTCCCAATTGTCTAGTGGTTTACCTCAATTACCGCAATTCGACATTTTCGCTTCTCTTTTATTTTCGTTGAATTTCTAACTTTTGTGTTGCTTTTGTTTTGTTTTTGTTTTGGTTCTGTGTGTTTGTGTTTTTATTTTTATTTTTACTTTTTCGTTTTGATTTTTGTCATTGAACGGCGCAATTCTTATGCCAAATCTAAAAGAACGATTTTTGTCGATTGTAGCGCGATCTACCGAAAATCGGGAAAAATTTCTTAGACAAAATGTTTGTCTTTTCTTCTGAAGAATCCAAATCTGCAGAAAAAAATAGGGGTTTCCATTTGATTTTTTCAAGTTACACCCCCTACCCCTAACAGGGGTTGAGGGTGGAGGGTGTTTTTGGTATGGTTAGATAGAGTTTCAAAAAATATTTGATACGTGTTTTTTCGTTTCAATTTTTTTTAAAAACTATTCAGAATAATCAGCCTGGACGGGTGGTTTGGAACACCCAGTATGTACAGTACAGAAATCTTTAACTTATGGTTCAAAGTGATGATCATCGATGGAGCAGATTAATTTTTTTTTTAAATATATATTTATAAATTATTATAGCTCATGTGTTATTCTGATCTATGAGCTATATTATTGTACAGTTTCATTCAAATCCATTTGGTAGTTTTTGCGTGAAAGCGTAACAAACAAACAAACAAACAAACATCCTTACTTTCACATTTATATTTTATAGGGATGTAAATTATGTTATGTTCTTATGCTTTTTTCTAACCTTCTTCGATGTCTGTCTGTTAGGTTTATACCGTCAATACTAGAACTAAGGATTTGTTAAGTGAAGTAAAAATTTAATTTACGTAGAAGATGGGCGTAATCCGATTTTTGATATATTTTCAAAAAAGCAATTTACAAAAAATACAATATGTATCACGTTTACAAAAATCTGACACTCCAACATATACAAATCCTACGCCTCCCTCAAAGTGAATGTCAAGATCTTTCTCTAAAATATATTTAGGTAAAAAAAAGACCCAAAAAAATGATTGATAATCATCTCTTTAAGGATTTTAATCTATATAACAAAAATATTTCAATTTTTTTTTTTTTAATAAACTATTTTTGTTATTTAAATTCTTGCCTTTTTCCATTTCTTTTAAATAAATCTTTACCTACCTGCTGCTCTGTTAAAATACTAGAATGGAGGACAAATAGATGAATACTATTTGACACATGGTGTGCGATAATGAAGTTACATAACCTAAGATTTTAAAGGTTATGTTGGCTCTTTTTCACTTAAATGTCAATAATAAATGATTTTAAAATAAATGATCGTTAAAGACTTCGTTCGATGTTCTTTAGAATTGTTTGATTAAGATATATTGCTAGTCATTAGTCATAAGCGTCGACATCGACATTTTGTTCATTATGGTGTAATCGGTAAATATACTTTCAATTGGATAAAATCACAGCAGGTGGAATTCATATATTTTTTGTAAGATATCTAAAAGTAATAGGTACGTCACAAGACAAGCAGTTTCTTTTGATAACATCGGTGCAATATTATATTATTAATTGTTATAAAAGATGTCTTTTATATCATTAAATATTGAAACATATTAATTTTCTAGTAGAATTATCAATTTTTTAAGGTTATGATAAAATATGTTATATTTATCAATGTGTCAATATTCGGTATAACATTAGGTATAACATCCAACATCTATTTATGATTTATGAAATAGCAGACCTCCAGAAATCAATTGCGTTAAGGTATAAAAGGAAACGAGTTAGCTGACAAAGCGGCAAAGGATTAGAGCTCGATACAAATATCGCAATCACCCACAGAGATGCTAAGAAACTCATCAGTTACAGAATGAAATCACATTGAGACCAACAGTGGCGCAACTTAGGCGGAACCAAGCTGCATGAGATACGTGAGAGTGTGTTCGATTCGGTTCCCAAATTTGGCAGACGAAATCAGGTTCTGATCACCAGAATGAGAATTGGACACACAAAACTCTCCCACTCGCACTTGATAACGAAGACAAACCCAGAGGCATGCCAAAATTGTGGAGCCGTACTGACCGTTCCACATATAATGGTGGAATTAGAGAGCCTCTAACAACAACGAAGAGTCGTGGGTCAGCAAATTAATGTTTTGTAAATAGTAGTCGTTAATGACCTCGCCGTTAAAAAGCGACTTTAAATAAATTTATGATGGTGAGAAGTTCCTGATGAAATTATTAGGAATATCCGTTTGTATAGCAGATAGATCTCTCATCATTGTTAATAAATTTGTACCTACGAAAGTATTCAGTGATAAAATTTAATACCTACGTATCGAATTCAGAGAATTCGATCGAAATACATTTCCCATAAAGTTTTGGTGTACGGTTCATTTAGGAATGTTTAGGTTATGAGATTATATGAAATATTATGTAATAATGTAATAAAAGTATGATATAACATACTGACGTCATACTTTTTATAAGTTTTCTTCTCTAGTTTAGAGTCTAGCCATGAATATAGATAAAATTCGAATATTTTTACAAAAATATTTTAAATTTATTTCGATCAATATGTATAAAATATTCTTACATATTTCATACTCCTAGCTAAGGAATCAGCATATAGCTTTCGAATAGAATTGATATAGAAGAGTCAAGGTGTTTATCAATTGGCTATAGCGGAGTTAAGCTAAGACATTTGGGGGAGTTCCAAATGAAGAGACGATACTTCTTTGGAGGTTTTATTACGAGCCTTATAATTAGACATCTAACGATATTAAGAGTTTTATGTGGTAATTGTTATCAAACTTCTATAATGTTCAACTTCATCAATTGTTTTGCGGAGTTATTTGAGAGAAAAATCTGGGTTGGGAAGTTTGTTTCTCCCCATGCTACAATTTACCGCGTGAATAATTCTCCCACTCCATGACCGGATGACGGTCAAAACTATCCAATAGTAAGAGTTGAAGCTTGCTAGATTTATTAACTAAAGCAGGACTGCCAAAGGCTCTAGTGAGTCTAGGCTCCGTCAAAGACTCTTGACTAATTTACTCAACCAGCCTCAACCGGTTTCACCGCCTTTGCCAGGCGCTATACTTTCATTGTGAAGTAGTGGGAGTTAAAAAATTTGGGTGCTAAGCATTCTTCCTCCAATTGAGTAACGATCACATAGTTTTCCTATACCTCGTAAATATCTAAAAAGCAAACACCGAGTCATAGTCCATATCTTGTATTAATAATATAAATACCATACAACAGAAATATTTCTATACATTATTAAAATATTCACAATAGCTACTAAGCTATAGGTTCTTTCAACTCTCCAGCTCTAGCAGTAATAGCAGTGCAGTATAGACTTATAGAACAGAGAACGAACGGTTGTTAGATATGTTATAACGTTCATATTCTGGCTATAACATAGCACACAGTTAGTAGTGCTATACTATACAAAAAGAGGGGATTCAGACGAACAGACAAACAGACAGACTTTTATGGGTAAAATACTACTAGATGGATGGATGTGGAATGGTTTTGTATATGAAATGTCTGTTATAAAAGTTTTTTTGTACCTCTATGTTCATGGAATATTAACAGGTAGTCAATCATACTAATATTGTAGTTGATTGGAGCTATATAACTGAGATAGACAGTGCTGAACAGCCTTTGACTTTGTTGTGCTCTGAGTAATTTTTAGCAAAAGAGGTATGTTCCGAAATGAGAAGGTGATGTACAGTATCTATGTTACGAAGTGAGATGGATGATACTCTTTGAGAGAAACCGTTAAAGTTAACTAAAGAGTAACCGTTGCCTATCTGTAAGTAAGTAAGCGCTCACCACCACACTCTCATCTCATTCGCAAGGCTTACATCTCATTGATAAGACTTACATCGAAGTGGCAATAGCTGATGCAGCATGTCTCTGTGCATTATATCAAAACTTTTGACCAATAATGTTGTATACAAGCCACAATACTTACTGAACTACAAAAGTAATCACATGAATGTGGAGATGATACTCGCGTGTACTCGCGTCGAAACTTGTCTTTGACTTGGATACAAAATCACTTTCTTTGTAAAGTTGGGCAAGGGGAGGAAAAGGCAGGCGAGATACCGCAAGTATCACCTCTATAGTCTTGGTCCTCGTCTGACTTGAAGCAACTTCGCGAAAGTGTGAGGAGGTTTCAAAGTTGCCTTTGAATTGGGTACAAAAACACCACTTTTTTTAGTGAAGTCAGGCAAGGTGAGGTAAGGACAGGCGAGATACTACAAGTATCACCCCCACATTCCTGTTGATCTTCCGGCTTCAAGCAACTTCACAAAAGTGTGGAGGAGCCTTTAAAGCTTTAAACTCTTATCGAGGCTAGCGACGATTTTGAACGTCCTTTGCTTTTCTTCGGACTTATTTCACCAGATTCATAGGAAATTGCCGTATATTGGTACGAATTTAGATTATATTAAATCAAAATCAGGAGTAAATCTTGTAAACTCTTTTGCACCGCAATCAGTTTGATCAGTTGCATCTCGTCTTTCTTCAAAAATGTTTCACGAGTATCACAATCTTGATAAAAGAAATGTACCCGCTTGTTTTTTGGTGACAGACAATTATTATATCTGATTGAAGATTTTTTTAACCCAGGTTAGGTTGGGTTAGGTTTGAGTAGCTGTCCAGGGGTCAGACATACTTAGACCATAGGATCCGTTGTGATACCGAAAAAGAGTTGGCGCATCCCCGGCCACTAATCCATGAACCATCAGGAGCTTTTTAGGAACAGCAGTAATTCTTTGACGTCATCGAGTTTCAGATTTTATTTATCTCAAGTGAATGTAGGTTTACACATGGATTTCTCGATTTCTTCGACCTTGTGGCAATGTTAATGCTTGCCGAACCTTTGTATGTCAGGGGTATCTTCGCATGATCTGAGCCCTGAGTAAGTAGAAAAGTTAGCTTAGGCGCTTTGAACGAATTTTGCCTGTAATTGAGAACCAATCTATGCATTGAAGTTACATGACGTTAACATAGAATTTTTGTATATAAAATGTCTGTTGTATAAGTTTTTTTCTTCTGTATCGTACACTTTGTTGATAATACTCTAGACAGACTTCCATACACTGATCGACTGACAGACAGACGTACAGACGTAGAGACAGACAGACGTACAAACAGACAGACATATTTGAGAGGTAAGGAATGTTGTCATGTTCGTTGGATTTGTATATTCATAATAATATGTATTATAAACAGTATTAGTTAGTAGGTATAGTGTGTGTATGTATGTGTGATGATTATGATGATTTTTTTAAACAATAAATATATAACACAACACTACTTTTATTCAAAAAGTTTGTCATCATTCACATTTATATTTTATTATTTGAACTACTGTTTAGTGTGTTGTGTTGTGTTGTTAATATAATGTTTGTTATATGATGTGTTATAATATGTTTGGTTCGTTCGTTCAATGTTGAATAACTATAACTATAACTAACTGCTGTAATTTATTTATTATTATTGCACTAATTTTATTTTAATTATCTGGAAAAAAATTATATTTTGTAGTGTGTGTGGTTTTTTGTTTCAAGTGTTTCTTAATTATAGTAACAAATTGCATGTAAATTGCATTTATATATCTACAGTGAAGTTTAAGTGTTGTTTTAAGTGCGATTTTAGAAAGTGTTTTTTTGGATATTTTTTTCTAAATTAAGATAGTTAATGTTGTTACGTTATTGGACCATCTAAGAATCAAAAATTTCAGTTTCTTGTGCTTGTATACGATGTTTCAAATAATTTAAAAATTACAGTTTCAATTATAGTCATTTCAGACTTCTTTAATTCAAAATATATTATTAAATCATTTAAAATTTTTATTTAAAACTTTTCATAGTAAATAAATTAAAAAACTGTAATTTTTATATTTTTGTGTTTGTATTTTCTGAGAGCTCTTTCTAATATTTTTGTACCTTTTGTACCTAATGTGGGTCGTTACTTATTTAATTCAATTCAAATTTTATTTTCCAATATTTTTGTAAAATCAAGAAAATATAATTTAATTTAAACGTAAAATAAATATTAATAATTTTTAAATTTTATAAATTAATAATAATAGACAAGATTAGAGAAATTTTAGTAATAATGTTAATTGTAATTCCAGTTGTATTTAGTTATTCCTTTTTGGTTTGTGCATTTCTAAAATAATGTGATGCTTTATGTCAAAGGCTCTTATACCCCGATGTCTTCTCAAATCTCAAAAACTTCTCAAATGTTTCTACAGAAAACATATATATACCCGTCTTGAATATGATAAAGCGTCTATAACATCACAAGGAGTCTAGCGGTTTTTGAAAATCTGGAAATGTCCTTGATTTTTAATTTTGTCCTGGAAATATCCTTGATTTTTTTCGCATCCTTAAAATGTGTATTTTCGTACTTAAATATAAGTATATTGAATTTTTCTCGTATTTTATCTTTATTTAGAAGCATTTTGAAGCATCGGATTGAAATATCTATTAGCCGATCATTTTTTTTTAATATTCATAATTTTTGTTGAGAGTTTTATTATTTTAATTCTTATATTAGATAAATTATAAATTAAGCTTTTTCAATTTAATTTTTAATTAAAACAATAACAAGAGATTAAAGATGTGCATATAGTTAAAGCACTTTTGTAACGAAGTATTAAAAAGATTAAGACTTGATTATTTTGTTTCTTATACCTATTGAACAGATTCTAAAAGTTAGAAGAGAAAGAATCTGTACAAAGGTTTTAAATGAATTATACCTATATAATATTAAAGTTTGAGTTTAAATACTCCTAGGAGGTACCTGTTATGACGAAACTTATCGACATATTTCTATAATTTTTATATAGAAAAATATTTTAAAATTTATACCTAAATATTGTCTGAGATTACAGAAATATTGGATCATATTTTATTATAATTTTAGTTTTTATTTTAAACATTTTAAGTTTGTGAGAATTGTAGTGAAAGTTTTAAATAAAAAATTTTTTTTTAGATTTTGTTTGGTTTATTTTAATGCTTTTTGTGACAAAAAAAAAATCATGAAAACTTAAATTATGTTAAAATAATTTACGACAATTTTCCTGTAAATCTACAGGAGTTGTCTTTAAACCTATCGAGGACGCAAGACAACTTAGGGTAAATGTTCCTATGATTACAAGCATTGTTTAATCTATGTTACTAATTTTTCATTCTTCCATCCGCTGTGACTTTTCTTTACCGCAGCAATACTGAAGTACTGAGAGAGCAGCAAGTAGGAGAGCCCTAAAAATCCCTGGACACTTGCCCACAGTACTCAATAGATAAGAGAATCTGTTGAGGAATCGATTTTGATTTTTTAGTTCAAGCTTAGGGTTCCCTACCCGAACAACCAGATAAGAGATTATAATTATAATCTACAAACGGCTTTGCTTATTTTCTTTAAACATAGTTAAAAACACTCTCGATCAAATAACCTTTCAAACAAAATCGAATCGATCAGACCTGATTTTATTTCAAGGTTTTTTTTAAACTCAAATTTAATAATATTATTATTTTCTTTCTTTTTGTTAAAAATTTTAAGCAAAATAAACCACCAACGCCTGGTTTTTTTAAAATGTTTTTCAAGTTAATTATACTTTTAATACAATGAAGATTTATATAGACAGTTTGTATTCGTAGCTTTATCCTATGACATTAAACATTAGACATAATTACACGGAACGACTGAACCCCCAACAACGAGAGCATTTATCTAAATTACATTTCTTTTTACACAAAATGTATTATTATTACTTAAAAAGCCTCCTATTATTTATTAAAGGACATTAAACAGCTGAATCAACTGATAGTGATAACATATTGATTTTTTCCTTCCGCGATACCAATAAATACAAAGGCCACAAATGATATTGGGTTTTCGCATCACGGAATGTTTTCCATAATAATAATAATAATGATATAGACTGGAAAGGCATATATAGGAAAAACCATGGTTAATGACTTTTTTTTTTTGCTTATGTATGTATATATTCCCTCCTATTGGAAATGATGCACGGAAGTTTGAGTGTCAACCTCCGTTCGCTCCACATGTTTTCAAATACATTTTCTCTTTCTGCAGCTTAAATCAATCGTAACTAATGATCTTTGGTTTTACATATAACACGCCTACAAAGTTTGCATTTATATATAGGTTTATTTTTAGTTATAATAAACTTTTGGAATCCAAACAAGCAATTTCATAACTTTCGAGTTTAAAAGGAAGTTGAAATCTAAAGATGGACTAGATCACTGTTGGACAGAATTTAACTTTATTGTGCTCAGAGTGACTTACCAGAAGAGGTATGTTCCGAAGCGAAATGGATGATGTACTGTCTGCTTCTACTGTCTGCTTCTGCAGAACTGAGTTACTCTAAAGAGTAACCGTTGAAAACCAGAAGACTAGATGTAAAAAGAAATATAGCTTTGAGCGCATGGGTTACTTGAATAATGTTCTTGCAAGACTTAAATCGACTGAATCATTTTTAATAAGCAAATCTAAAAGATAATAACAATAGTACAAAAAACTGGTACCGCTAATGGGTCCTTAGCATTTAGATCAAGGGGTCTGTGTCCTCCTTGAGAGAACCTTTCACTTGAAGGTGAGACGTCTCCAGTTAAGAGGTACTATTTTAAACAGATGAAATTATAGTATTCTATCGAGGCGAGACTCCACATATAAAGCTCAGAGCTTCTCCACCGGAATTGTTTTCACACAAGAATTTAGACCCAAACCTGCCGTGAAAATAACATGTAGAGAGGTTTCATCTTCCTCCAGACAGGCTTACAAGCGGATACATCAGATATCTATGATATGAAGGTAGTTCGATATCTATATTATGAACTTCAGTAGACAGTGTCTTGTTAAGAGTCCCAACATCTTTCTCAACTGTGTTCTAGTGAATTTCAATCTAGCACAGTCGAATACCCTGCGCAAAGTCCCAGTAATTAAAATAGCTTGTCGCAGCCATTCCTTGAAATTATATGCAATTTACATTTTCGAGAATAAAATGAGTAATGAAACTGCAATTTTTTGCCTAGATTTTGTCAGATTTCGCATAAAAACTATCAGTTATGAGAAAACCGGCTGGTACGATTTAAGCACTGATGCGCAATAGATTTCTCTCCCCCACATCTTTAATAATAAAAGTTAGAATGTCTCCACTTTTCAAACAAATCAAATCAAGTATTTTTTCATCATTTTTATAAAATCAAATTTATTTTTGATGTTTCATTTTTCGAAATAATAATTGGCCTAGAATCAAATTTGATTATAATATAATAATATATTTTAAATTTAATTTATTGATATTAATGCAAAAATATACAATAGAATTTGATCGTTATATATGTGAGTGCGTATTTGCATATTTATTGAAATCTTCATTTCAATTTTAAAATATTCAATGATGAACAACCTATCGCTATATTAATATAAAAAAAAATATAATATATTCATCGATTTATTGTAAATCATCAAACGTATTTTTTACGTCTCAAATATAGGTAACAACAGAGAAAGACTACGTGATGTAGTGACATGTAGATGTTGACAATACTTACTCAAAGACGAGAGAAAAAATTATTGAAATTAAAAAAATAAAAGATAATGTCATTCATCAAGGTACATGTAAAACAGATAATGTCAAAGCAGTTTATAAAAAAGATGACTTGAAGTATATATTCTTGAAATTATTCATGTCAAGATGATTATGATAAAGGTACCTGTACGAAAAAGCTGTATGTGATCATTTTAAAACTCTTTTTATTAATATTAAATCAATGGACACACATGAAGCCGGGAATTAAGCCATGAACCCTATACTTGCACGATGGATGCTCTGACCACTAAGCTACAAGATTCTTTCTTGGTGAAGTTGTCAATCTTTTTTAAAATGGAGGACTCAACGAAAACAGGACGCGTTTTCACAGTTGGGGCCAGGGTTTTAAAAATAAAAACGTTTAAGTAGTTACAGCTCACGATTTTCGTATGAACTGTGGGTGAAAAAGTAATTTAGCTTCATCAAATGTGTAGAGGTAAATTTAGAGTGAAAACAAACAATTGGCTGAGATAATTGTTGAAATATTATGTATAGAAAGTTTTGGATGCCAGTGCTTGCATTATTTTTTAATAAATTAGAAAAATCTAAAAAACCAACACAATTATTGCGATTTCAGACCGCCAAAGAAAAAGGCCAAAACATTCAAATATCTTAGTCAATAATTAATTCGAGACCACAAAAATCTAGGTATCTTTATATGCATAGATATCTACCAATCAAATCTCAAAAATCAGGTTTCGTAAAATTTACAATTACATAATAATTATCGGATTTGAAAAATGACTTCAGTGCGATTGGGGTGATTCTTAGAATTAAACAGTTTGAGATCAGTTATTTCAGTTTTTCTGTTCTCTAGTTGTTAGCTAAGACAGATTATATTTTCTGTTTAAAGGTTTTTATATATCCAACTATAGTTCTTAAAATAAATCTTTTTAAATTTCAGCAAAAAACGGAATTTATATATTTTTTATGTAAACAGGAAACAATCAAATTTATAAAACTATCACCCCTAGGTATAAAAAAAAAAACAAAAACTATAATCCTTTTTCTTTTTATTATAACGTAATAAAAACAATTTTATCAGTTTTTTTAGTTGAGATTCAGCACTACCGAGAGATAACCTCAAATAAAATTACTGTTCCAGTGTTCAAACATACGATGATTTTTTTTTTCTTTATCACAGTGCCAGTAAAATAATTTTATGAACAAATATCATAAAAGATAAAACAAATAAACATACACACGAAAAATAAAAATTATTAAATTTTTTTTATTTCATTCTCTACACTTCCCATGTTTCATAAATACGAAAGAAATACATCATACATAACGTACACCATATACAAGAGGCAGAAACAAAATAGTTAAGAAACATGGCAACGTTGATTTTGATTACATACTTTGACTCAATCCACATACGGATTCCATTTTGTATTACAATTATAAATACAACAGTAACATTCATATACATTAACATGTATATTCGATAGAGAAAGCTACAACCTGAATTATGGTTGTTGCGTGCCATAGACGATACAAATGTTATCACATCAACACACAGTAAATATGACAACACTGTAGTTATAGTGAAAGCATTGCATATAAAATAAGATAGATGTATAAATTGTAATTGGATAAATAGAGATCGAATTAAAACTGGTTACAAGTATTCCCCTTGTTTGTGTGTATATTGCATACGATACACACATGCAAGAACAAAGACAAGATATGTTTTTTTAAATAATATAAAGAGAGATGAAATTTTTAAAATGAGTTGCATTTTTCTTTCCTCTAAAAAAATATCGTACAGTATCGTATTATTTTGTTGTAGATCCAATGTACGATGTCCTGTCATATGAGCGTAATCACAAAAAACATCTTAAAATGGAGCCTGGCATGACTTTATGGATCTGGCATGAAAATCTGCATTATTTTCGTTTTAATACTTTCATGTGGTACTAAATGTGTGTAGTTCGCCTTTGTTGGGAGTAGAGAGGCCTGATTGAAAGAAGGCTTTATGACAGATTTTGAGTCATGAAAATAGCTCGTGGCGGTTTATGGCCATTGAGGTCTCATTAGTCATAGTTGAGTATAGGGCTGCTAGGAATAGTTGACTTGCTGAAACAAAGGCCTCAGGATCAGCATCTGCATGGTGCCAAGCTTCCTGTAAAGCCGTGTTATTTTGAAGGAGCTCGACTGACGTAAAGTGAATATTTTGGGGTAAGACATACTTAAACCATAGAGTACGTTGTAATACCGAAAAGCGGATTGGCCCATCCCCGGCCACTACTCCAAGAACCATTTGGAGTATTTTAAAAACAGCATCAGTGCTTTGACGTTAACGGTCGGAGAGATCGTCATAGAAACGCAGGCTCAAGTTAGTCCATCTCCTCATTGCAAGAGGTGGACAGTGACTTTCCTCACTCAGACACCTCCTATTCTTCTTCTCTGTGATAGCTCCTGCATTAATCGTGATGCATTTCCACCGTTGATTTTTCAACAAGTTTTCGTCATATATTTTTAAGATAAAGATAGAGAACACATGATTTTTTTGTTCGTATCGAGAGAAGTAGACAACACAATGTGGCGTTTCATTTCAGAACTACTGATGACTGACATGATGATGCGTTTTAATCGCAGACCGAATAGGCAATAATAGGGTAGTAAAAAAAATAAAAAAGTATAAATTTAACGAGTTTTTAAACAGTAAGTTTTTTTTTCCTATGGTTCTTCTGTGATGAAGTACGAACCAAAACTTAACTTTTTTATTTTTTTGTAACTCGAGGCGTTTTTTTCTTATAAAAAATATATAAAAATGTCGGGTAATTTTAGATTAAATTGTAAATGTACCTACCTACCTACGTTATCGTGATGTGACGGTCGGTGTATCGAATGTTCATTTTGCACCGTATTGAAAACGTGTATAAGGAGGAACTTACGTTTTTTAATCGGAAATGAAATGTTTATCAAATTTTAAACGTTTCAATGACTTTTGTGCAAGAATGTGTATACTTATAATCTATTAGAAATCAACATCGTTTTTCTTTCCAATATTCGAAAATATTTAACTTTGTTAACGGAGTTTCTCCTCTCTATTTGCGTTTTCTGGTGACTCTTTGATCATAATATTTATTTCGATATTATTCAACGAAAGCGATTCGAGCGTTATAACAGGTCCAAATCTTGACAGCGACAGTCTGTCAGTTATAATTAATGATGATACCGGCCGGTAATGCAGTTTCTAGAGAATTCAGATGAGTGTAGCACATTCTTAGCTCTAAAAGTTACTTCTAACCTTTGAGATTCCAGAATTTTCTTACAATCGACGATTTCTTAATAAGATACTTATCTATAATAGGTATCTACTTACCCTTTCGTTCTCCTTCCAATTTTTCCCTTATTTTTTAGTGGTACAACCTGTAACAAAATCGTTTTAACTATGAGACAAATTATTTAAATTAGAGCTCACAAAATTTTGTAAATCTATTTTTATTCTATAATACATTTTGTTAGTATAGAGTAACATTAAATGCTTGAGTAGAGGAAGGTGTCTAAGTTTATAAACTGCATAAAGACTTCCCCCTCACCAGTGACAGATTTAAGGGGTGATAAAGGAGCAGTTGCTCATTAGACCTCCGAAATAGGACACCGGAAGAGTTCCGAAATGCATATACGAAGACAGAAAATAAAAAAAAAGTAGAAAACGACAAATTCCTATGAATCTGCAAGTTTCTGAAGATGCAAAAAACATGTATGGATATTTCGCCCTTCATACAGGCCCTACAACGTGAGATCATCAGAGATCTTCATGTTATGAAGGTGATAGTTCAATCAACAGTGACTTGTTAAGAGTCCCACCACCCTTCTCAACTGTGTTCTAGTTTAGGCCTCTTAGAATTGCCTAGTTGTAGTTAAACACAGTTTCCCAATAATCAAAATGCATTAAGCCATTCCTTGATTCGATAAATTATGAAGCATCTTTCTATAGGAATGACAAGCTCACGTGAAAGAGGCATTAGAAAGACCATTTTACTGTCAACGAGTCCATTTTTTCGTCTCCTTCAACGCCAGAGTGGCCTGGTACCCAGATCAGGCTGACTGTATCGTTCAATGTCAGAAGTAGACTATCCTAAATTGGAACCTTAACGCCTCAAAAAATTGATAATAGAGAATAGTTTTCCGTTATATTAATTAAAGATTGAAATTTCTGTAAGACACAGTATTTTTATTATTAGTTAATTAAAATTAATTTATATATGGGAAATTAATTCACTAGTTTTTTTTAGTGTTTTTAATAAAAATTAATATTATTGATAAAGATTATAATAATTATTCACTGAGAAATGAAACCGTATGGTCGTGTCAGCATTAAAAAAAAACTGTTGAATAAGTATTAATAATATACCTATCTTATAAGAAACTTTATTTCTTTAAGAGTCATTCACTCATTATCACATTTCGATAACACTTCATTATTATTCCCGGAAATAGTTACTGCTTCTTTCTTCATACTCTTTTGGTTATATCTTTATACCATGTATATATGAAATATATCAAGGTATGATAATTTTAGTCCCAAGTTGATAAAGCTTAAAAATATTGATGGTACTAAGAAAAAGGACACCAAAGTTTTGATCTAATTTGCGCCCTCACGGATAAAAAAGTGATTTAAACAAAAAAATATTTCAAGCAAAAGTAGTTTATTTTTTTTAAGGAACACTTTCATAGTTAAACTTTTGTTCTATCTCTAACGGTTTACAAGATGGTTTCTGTGGACCCAAGATTCTGACATATGTTGCTCATTTACGAATTCGACCTAATTTTTTTTGTCCTGAGTAAGCTATAAAAATTGCAACTAGATATCTCTTTTCGTTTATGAGTTATCGTGTTGACAGACGAACAGACAACCGAAAATGGAATAATTTGGTGATTTTATAAACATCTATACCAAAAATTTGCTCGCAGCTTCAACATTTTTAAGCGTTACAAATTGGAGACTAAACTTGGTATACCTTAATATTACAGGGTATAAATTTAAACGTTTGCGTGGAAGACTCACTGATAGATTTTTTTTTCTAGCTTTAAGTGCATGAGTTTCAACTACAATTTAAAAATTCTTTTCAAACAAATTCTATGCTAAATCGCTCCCGATTCAGTAGGTAAATTTCATCCCTGAATAAATATATGTATCTTGAATAACGTGTTTCAAGTACTCATATAAACCCATAAATAATAGACACAAATTACTGCCCATACCAGTACAGACTCCTATAGATTTACCTCATGCTTTGTAATTTTATTCAATTTTTGTCAATCATAACAATATTTATAATAATTGTCATTGACAAATTTGCTTGCAGCTGCTTACAAAAAAGTTTAGAATGAATTAGTATTAAAAAAATGATCTAAGTGCCTAATACTAAATTAAAATTTTTTTTCAATTTTTACAGATCAAGATCCAAAAAAGATTAGAAATTGTACTATATTGGACGAGAATTTACTTCGACATTCAGGTTAGTATCTAGTATTTTAAGTAACAAAAAAGGCATAATTTTTTTAATGCTCTACTGGGTGTCCTACAACACCTGTCGTCCTTTTTTATAAATTGTGCTAATCTGCGAAGAAATCCACGAACCAAATGTACTACTGTTCATAATGCCCATTAAAAGAAGTCCTGGCAGAAGACGAACGAATCAAAAATATAACTTAACAAGTTTTAGCTCATTAAAGTTCTAAATTTTTTCCAAATTGTCTGATCTAGCGATCTTATTATCTTTCTCTGATTTTCAAAGAAATCTATAACTATTCCTATTCATGATTTTGAAATTTATAGAGCATTTTGTGAGCGAATCGATTTTAATTATTGACACCTCATAAAGTTTTCATGATAAGAAATTTCGAACAACGAAGTATATACATTATACATTAAAACTTTTTCTCCACACATGATTTTGAAATCACAGATACCTATAATTTTATTTATTTTCGTAGTAGATAATATCTATATAGAGATAGCGATACAACAAAGAGGAGGGAGATATCTATACGTGATATGCATGGTATAGTTACAGTTAGAAGCAGCTATAGCCTAGCCTAGCAGTAGTACTGTACCACTGTGGTTATAATAAATAGATTTAAATAAGTAATGGTTATAACCAAACAAACCTCTCTTTATTCAAACATAGGTTTAGGGTCAGCTTTAATATTTGACAGTCATTTAAGGAAGATTGTTTTACGTAATCTTGAAGGTAACACTGAACGTATGACCTGGCGGAACAAATGAATGTAAACTTGATAATGATGGGTACTGGTATTTAAATCTAAGGAATTGTAATGCCAGCGAACTAACTAGAAATGATCAAGGCTGTAGGATACAAGCATCACTAAGGATCTTAAGAAAGGCCAATCTTAGATTCCAGAGAGCCCGTATAAGGAAAATCGTTGCGACTATAAAACGATACTGTCTTAGTCTTAGCGCCCTCAACAAGCGGACAGGATGAGGAAACAATGCCTTATCTTCTCTGTTACAGGTCAGTTTTTTCCCCGAGGAGATGGACTAATTTGAGTCCATCGGGAGAGAGGAGATGGGCCAATTTGAGGAAGCATTTTTTGATAATCTCTCCGATGTGTAGCCTGTTGACTCCTGCTGTTCTTTAACAGCTCTGAATGCTTCATGGCGTAGTGGCCGGTGTTAGGACAACCCACTTTTCGGTATCACAACGGACTCTATATGGTCTAAGCATGTCTCACCTCAGAATAACCACTCTAACTTAACCTAGACTTGCTACCTTTTTTTCAATTTTTAAATGTCGGAATGTATATCCCCGTCTTTCGAGTGCCATACAATTCCAAGCTCGCCACGCAATTAAAAATTTTATAAATATTTATATAGAGGATAATGTAGTTAGATAAAATCTTGACAAAAGCCTCTCAAATTTCCAACCGTTCTAAAATGACTCTCAAATACTACGCCTAGCTTTAGACCTAACGATGAACACACAAAGACCTATACATGAGCACACACACACACACACACGCACACTTCATATCAATGCACAACTCACAACACATGCACACTTCCTTTTACATTATTAAAGTTTGTTAACTCCCAGGCATTAGAAATTGTTGTTGTTCGAATAAATTTATCCATAATATATTTGGTTTGGTTGTACGTAATATACTCGTAGCTGTTTAAGGTGGGTGATATGGAAAAGTTTAGGCGAATAATATAAGCACTTGTCATATAACTGAGAATGTAGCAATTAGTTGTTCGTGAAGTGTATTACAACGTGGTGGGTGGTTGTATTAGCGAACAACCACCCACGCTACAAGAGATTTATACATTTCGCGATTAAACAAATTTTTCACAGGATAACAGAATAGCTACTCGCTAAAAACGAAATAGTTAAAAGTATAACAAATCACTATTTTGTAGTGACTATTTACTATTTTCACTATTTCAAACTTAAGAGAGTAGTTATTAACGAATAATCTTCTATTTTCTATATATTCCCATTAATTATAATTGTTCACACAACCGCTGCCTGGATTCAAACCTGCAACCTAAGTCTAAGTAGACAAACGGTCAAAGTCTATTGCCTTAGACCGCTCGGCGCTTTGACTGTTTCACTTAGTAAAAAGTATAATCAAAGGACTATCTCAAGGTACAGTAAAATTTGTGATTTAAGTATTAAGCTGTTTTTTTTTTAGGAAATAACAACTTCCAATTCATTTTTGGTTGCTGGCGTCCATTGAATAATACTATAACCAGTTGCAGCTACTTTGATGTCAGCCATAGCAATGAGATACTTGCAAATTAAGACGAAAGTGTGGTAGTGACTGCTTCACTTCGACCAACTTTGGCCAGTCAATTTAATAAGGTGTAAGTCCACCGTTATCTGAATCAGCGGTAAAAACTATCATATTTGATTCTCTTTTTTGCCCATAATGTTAAAAAGTTTTCCTATGTTTCAGAATATCTGCCGTCAAGTGAATGAAAATAAAGTTTTGTTAATTCTTCTACACAAATAAACAGAACAACCAGTTGAATTCAAGAAAGGTATCAGCTATCCATTTTACTACGAAATTAAACCATTTTAACAATTTTGTTTTTCTGATCCTTTCCTATTTTTTGTCCTTTGATTAACAATAATCAAGCTGTGTTTAATGTCAGAATAAATTAGGCAGTTTTTTTCATCTGCCTAACAACACCACCCGAAAACTCGTGGGAAATTCCAAATTATTTCACACATTATCTGATGCATATTATTAAGAAAAATTCTTCCTTAAAACAACGCCTTTATTTTAAAAGTGACCACCACACTTCCACTGTCGCTACGGAGCCCTAGTATGCAACAGTTTTTGTTTCATAAATTTTACTTAACCTTTATTGTATGGTTATCACTAGGAAAAAAGTGGAATAAATACATATTTTCCCCTACCTCTATTATTATTCTAATTCGTTTTATAAATATACATGAAAGTTGACCTTAATGGGTGGTTAACACATAGAAATGGGTGGATAAAAATGCTGATTAGACAAATCCAAAATCTCCACAGGTTCAAAGTCTTAAAAATTGGTAACTTTGAGTAATTAAACTGTCAAAGTTCAATAGGTACACGTAGATGAGAGGATACACCCTACCTAATATTCGTCAGAGAATAAAAATCACTGAAAAACTGTTCTCATATTTATTAAGAACCATCCAACGGCGCAAGAAAAAGAAACACAATAGAAATTGAAAATTCGTTTTTCAAATCGATTAAAAACCATTTTAAAGCAGGCACCTATATTTTCACTTCAGGGCTACAAAACTAATAAATTCAAACTATAGCAAAAATAATTGTGCTTAACTAACTTTTAAAAGACCACAGCCAATTGAAAAAATATGTTTGAAGAATGGAATTCAATTTAAAAGTTAAAAGAATTCCATAATTAACATTAATATTGTGAATATTTACGTAACTAAAAAAAAAAGAAAGCAAAGAACGCAGTAGAGTGCCTATTAGGCCTAATAATTGTAAGTATACACACAAGTGAATGCACCCAAACACACACACACACACAGATACAGTAAATCGTCGGAACGAAACCTCTACAATGATTGTCTACAAAGATAAAACTGTTATACATAATAATTTATTATTACTACAAAAAAAAAGAATCCTGAACAAAGAACCTTTCAATAATCACCCAGAAAAAATCATCCACTTTCACAAAAAAAAATTATGCAAAACAAATTTCTTTTTACAACCTTGAAAAGGACACATTATGAGCCTTTTTTTTATCTCATCACATATTCAGGGTCAGCATATGTTCTTAAAAAAAGAAGCGTCGGTGAACAAACATCTCAAGAAAATATATATAATTTACATACAACACACAAAAAGAAAGAAAAAATATTCTTAAAATATATGAATAAAACAAAGATGGAAATATATAGAAAGATATAATTGTCCTATTGACCTAGTCTCGCACAAGTAAAATGTAATCGATTTCCATCCAACTGGTGAAAAATATATTAATCAAGTAAACACAATTGGCAGCCATATTTAGATTAACAATATTTATGGTTGAGTATGCATGTATTATAATTTATTAAATAGTGGGTACAAAAGAAAAAAAAAAATTAGCCATACATAAAGCGAGCTAATCAAAAATTCACCGATAAAATAATATTCATTACATTCACACACACACACAATAAAAATGGATCCGATTTATCATCGAAACCGGTTTAAAAAAAATTAAAATAATATTATTTGCAAATAACTCGAAATTAGACTGTGAAATAACACCCATTATTTAACATTATATGTATACACATTCTTATAACTATACTGCGAGACTTACCCGCCGGACAAGTTTATTTCTATAATGGACGAACCCAAACAATCGACGAACGTCCCCCCTCCCCTCTTTACCTCGTATGTATGGATAGATAGATGGCTGCCACTCGTTATATGTGTGTATATGTTATACATGCATAGTGAAGATACAAACTCAGTTCACTCACTTTAAATAAAATGCTGACGTTTTTTTTAAAAGAAATTTTATAACAAAATTACTTACCATTCAGTAGATTTTCTTTAGTATTTTCTACACATTTTCACACAAGAAAAATTTCCATGTCACATGTCACACAAAATTCGAGGAAAAGAAACAAAAAAAAAGAAAGTTTTTTGTGTGTATGATAGAACACAAATTGTATAAGCTTACCGAACACTGACGACACTGCTGAGGGTATATCAACTGTGTGTCTAGACCCCTCTTTGTGCGAGAGAGAATTATTTTAAGTTGATTGGTGCCACAATTTACACCAATCACAAACAATGAGTACGAGTGTAAACTGGGCGGAGTTTACTGCTGTAGACTCTAAACAGAGATAGATAAGAACTGTTTTTTTTTTGTGGACCAAAAACTATCTTGTATCTTTGTTTATCAACATGATAAAAATAGGAATATTTTCAGCACCACAATATGAGGGCATAATATTGATGGCCAATGAGTATACGAGATGGTAAGGAGTCAAATAATACACACACAAAAGCTTGGTGCCCGTTCATAGGAGCAAAGATATGGTAAGTTTTATCAAAAGTGTGTACAATGAGAGAGTTTTTGGAGCATGGCTGATAAATTAATGACGCAAGCGCTTTTTTTGAACAAAGGCAGTGACATTAGGTCCAATAAAAGGGTGATCGACCGATCATCGACTGCCTCTGCCCGAATAGTTTTTATGACTAAGTAATCTTAAAATTGTTATTTTATTATTATAAATGCATTTCTGTATGCGTTGCGCTATGATCGTATTGTAAATAGGTGGGGCCTTCCGTCTAGGATTCGTAGTGATTCGATGTGGACAATCAACAAATTAATGCATGTTTTTGTGTTATAATTATATGTAATATTTTAATACATAGGTATGTTGTAAATGGATTTGGAAGTGGTTACAGCCTTTTATCTTATTTGTAAACACCTAAAATATGATAACACTACGAATCATAATCAAATCTTATTGTACGTGTTTGCTCCAATCGATATGACTCGAAAAATTTATGGAAATAATACATACCTACCAATATTAAATGAAATAACTAATAGAATAACTTGTTTACGGACTCTGTGTATATTGATTTTTTTTGGTTAAAATCGAGTTTCAAACAAAACTTGTATGTGGTTCCTAAAAAGGGATATTTTATTGTCCTTGAACTTTTCTGGAATCTCTCACAGTTTTAAAATGCACGTATTAAACACGATAAGTCACAAATGTTAATAAAAACTAAGTGAAAATAAACATTTACAATTGAGTTAACTGTTTAAACACTCTGTAGTTATAGACTTTACACTTATTATTTCGAAAATTATTCAAAGAATTTTATAGATAATTTCAAGATGGTTGAATGTAAAATTTTGTCTTTTTCCAACTAGTTACAAGATGAACCCTACAGACCCAATTGACCTATGTTGTTCATTTACGAACTCAAGCTCACTCTTTACGTCCTGAGCAATAAAAATTTCAGCTGGATATATTTTTTTGGACGGACGGGCAAACGAAAATGCACTAATAGGGGATTTTAGGAAAAATATATTATTTCATTTAATCGAAAGTAAAAACGCTAATTACGGAAAAATGCTTTAGCCAAAAGTTATCAAGAGCAATGGAAAACATTTGCTTGTATCCATGACTTTGACCTACAATTATCGATAAACTTAAATGATATATTCTTTCAATTAAATGCAATAACGGCATATTTTTTGTCGTATTGCCTCCGAAAACTAACGTTTTTCGAGGAAGAAGGATAAAGTGTTGATCTATCTTTTACCGTTTAGAATCGAAATAAATATAAATAAATATTATAGTAATCCGAAGAACTCGGTCCAACCTGGTGTCAGAACATGATGTCTTTCATCAAACTCTGCAACTTTTGTTTAAATTTTTTTTTTGATTGGTTAACTACAAAACTAGTTATTTAGGTGTATAGATTGAAATGATTCACCCTGTATATACATGAATTCGAAGCACTTAAAATTATTGGCGGATGTACCTAAGACTGGAAAGCGTTTGATAATGTTATATTTATAGGTTTATTTGTAGGTTTTTATAAGGTCACTGCTAAACATATATTAGGTATTATTGATAAAAGTTTGGAATAATTTGACTTAAGAGTGGATTAGCCACATAAAAAGATGTAGCAAATGCTACAGCCAGCCAGAACAATTAAGGGGCTCGCGGACCCAACGTAAAAAAAATACTCGTTAGTTTAAAAAGAAAAAGTTAATGGCCTTAAAAAAGATGGCCTTAAAAAATTTGCATATTATTTTGTTCACTTTTGAAATATTTTACCAGTAATTTATGGACAAAACCCAGGCGTAGCCGCGGGTACAATCTAGTCAGTAATATAATTTAAAAATGCAGCACCTAGTCGCATGTATTTTTCATGCCTGTTTTTACATAGGTACGGGTTTGTTTCAAGCTTTATTTTATTGTTTTAGCTATAATTTCGATTAAAAATCTCAAAATCTGAAGGTTTTTGGCCAATTATCAACGGTTATGGTTTACAAAAACATTTTTCTTTGTTTTTTGTCTAAAGCTGAAGAGTTTGTTTGTTTGTTTGTTTGTTTGAACGCGAAAATCTCAGGAACCGCTAGTCCGATTTCAAAAATTCTTTTAGTGCTGGATAGTACATTTATCGAAAATGGCTATAGGCTATATTATATTTTCAAAAAAATTAGTCATCCTTACTAAAAGTCCTATAATGTAACTCAAGGCGTAAAAAAGAGACCCGAAAAAATCCTTATTCTTACAAACACGGCGTGCACTGCGATAGTTTATCAAGCTAGTATTTTATCAAGGGTATCAAGCTAGTTAAAAATAAAACATCTCATAAAGTGGGACCTAATACCTTTATAATACCCCATTTTGAACACTCCTAGGTATTTCAAATCAAATTATCTATATTAATTATTTTAATATAAGCTTGTTTCAATGGCTAATTATAACAGAATTATCGGAAATTATGTAAAATAACCATAATCGATCAAATAGTTTTATTTTAAATATGCATGTTGGAATAAAAAAACAAAATGTCGTTACACCCAAAAATATTTAAAACAGGTGTCGTATAAAAGTACTCCGTGTCACAGAAATATGGTACATTATAATTTTAAACCACGCATCAATTTTAGAATGCATCTACATAAAAAAGTATCGAAGTATCGATAATTATGTAAGACTTATCTCGGTATACATGTATTTAGGCATAAATTTATTAAGTAACTTACTGTACCGCCTGTAAGGTACCTGAGGTGAATAAAGCCCACATTTGAAATTTCGCGGTAAAACAATCAGTCATCGCACTCCAATTTTTACCCGATAATTATTTCGGGTACGGGACTTGACGCAAATATCTTAACTCTTTACTAATTTACTTTTCAAACAAAACAAAAACAAATCAAAATCGGTTCATCTGTTTAGGATGCCAGATGCCACAGACAGAAGACACACACACTAGCGGTCAAACTTATATCAAACAACCCTCTTTTTGGTTCGGGGACTAAACATACTTTTTAAAGGCTATATATCATGGGAATGCATAAAAAAATAGCTAGTGCTCCCATATTGGATTAATTATGCCGTCATTTAATCATGCATTGTAATCCCAATAAACGTGTACTTATACATTTTTTTAAGTCCATCGGATGAGGATAACTATTTTAAAATTCATTTGCAAGATTTGACCCGAACAAACGTATACAAACATTTATAAATAAATGATTATAAAATATGACACAATTATTTCTGTAGCTCTCTGTAAAATATAAAGTTGTATGTATAGATATACAGAAGCCATGATTTAAATGCCATAAATACTACCTACTCGACTCTTATTCGTATACAATAGAACCATAGAACCATAGAGTTGAGTTGGTTGTTTAAATGAACACGTATACATAACGTATTACATCAATATTACGTTACTACGCATATACAACGTTTAATATAAATCAATGATAGGATATGTGCAGTATAATATGCGTATTATCAAACATGTATGTATGGTAGGTACTGGGTAATTATAAATGTTTGATTCTTATACAATCAATGATATTACATATGTGTAGAGGGATCATGAAAAAGTATCTATTTTTCGTCGAATTTCCATTTTTCTCTTAACCAACAAACCTTTAAAAAGGTACTTTTGTTTCGTCGATGAAAGACACTGCCTACCCTACATAATTCAGGCAAATATGTATAATCTTGTCCTGATATCTAATATTATTTATCTACGAGTACTAGCAATTAACACAACTTCTTAACACGGGTATCATCCATAATTCTATGTATACGGCATACATTGAATTTGAAGTAACATTGTATTGCGCTGCACTAACGTTGCTGAGTACTTTGAAAAAATCCGTATACTCACATCACCATCTTTGAACTGCTATTATTTAATTCTAATCTTTAAAGATCAGCCAATCTGTGGATATTTGTGATTACAAATTCCTACATCATTATTAACTCACCATGACGATGTACCTTAGATATCAATAGGGCTTTCCTATTACAAAATGATTCTTTTCTGTTTCGGATTGTTTTCAATCAAGTAACGACATTATATCTTCTATCCTTGTCAAAAAGCGCTGCTTGAAAAATATGGGGATATACATCAATTTAAAGCTTGAAGACTTGTGTAAGACCTGAAAAAACTCAAAATTTTCAAACGTAGAAAATAAAATTCGTTGTTATAAATTGCGAATAGAAAATCCGTAAATAAAAATATGAATGTCACAGGTTTTCTGATCGTTTCCTTTCAACGTAGGTATTTTTTATTGAAGACTAGAGTGGCGAATTTTGAGAGATGCCAAAATTTAAAATTGTTACTTAAAGGCTCCTGAACCTAAACAATATGCTTGTAAAGCAGAAGAAAAAAGATACACAAATGTTATGTTAATTTGGCGCCCATTATTTTTTATTTATAATATTTAGATTAATTTTATGACTACAAAATTCTTAGGTTACAAAATGGCTACATAAACAATAGATATACATAGTAGATATATTTACATAAGTATCAATTTATCACAACAGCTCGGTACCTATATACTGGGAATAATAACTATTTTCAAAATTGGGCGTTAAAATTAAAAACTTCTAAATAAAATTCTATAATGTTAGATAAGTGAGTATTTAAATTACACGTCAAACAATTCAATTTTGTCTTTATCTTTATGAAAACGCTCCTGTGTATTGAATTTTTCAATCACCAAATACAAAATACATCGTCGCCATTGTAATAATAAAAAAAGTGTTCTTTTGTAGAGGTCCACATCGGTTTGATATCCGATTTGCCAACAAAAAAACAGTTGCTTTTTGTTTAATTTGGTTTTTACATTTCATATAATGAATACATCCACACCAGAGCAACGCTTGCAATTTGTTAAAATTTTTTAAATTATATTAAGAGTATTATTAGATACTTTTTGAGGATTAAACAAGCGCGGGGGTTTAAACAAGATGCAGACAAGTTTCTACCAATAAAGAGAGAAATTTGTCTGCATCATTTGAATATTTTCTTTTTAGTCAGCGAGATTTTCACCACCATTTTTAAACCTACATTAATCGTGTCGTTTTAATCGGCGCTCTCATCAATAATATTAATTTGCTACTCTTGCCATATACTTAGTAGATCCCGAAATTTTGCAGTTTTTCACGTGTTACACTTGTAGCACAACTTTTTTCCATGCAAAACGTAGTTTCAAAGTCCTCTTAGGGATTCAAATAACATATCTGAAAAGCAGCTTCACGTCGCGCTTGCAAATTTAATTTAAAATTTGATTGGTAATTCATATTTTGTTTGTACTTATAAATAAATATAACCACAAAAATCATCGATATTCTCTATTACCTTGATTGCTTCTCTCTGGAGCAATATGCTCCTGCTAGTGAATAACAAAATCAAAAATTATTTTTAAGAATGTCCCAATCAATAAGATAATTAAAAAAAAAAAAAATGTTTTTAATTAAAATTCCATATTTAATCAAAGTAGATAGGTATATCTTTGGGTTTTCCCCAATATAATATATGACATCATATTGACATCATAGTATTTTATATCAGCCATTTCTTAAACACACAATAATGACTGTCATTAGTTATTTTTTTTATTTATCTCTTACATATTTAATCGAATGATTTTCGAAGATGAAAGGGAACTTATTATTTAATGTTTTTATGAGGGGGATTGCAAAAATGTAAGAAATATTTAGCCAAGGATCCTGTGGTAATACTGTAATTTTTCTGTTTGCAGATTTAATTTACAATGATAATCCATTTTTGTTGGTCCTAAAGTATGTATATTCTTACGATTCCGTAGTAAAAAATAAAGCATCTTTATTAGTATTTTTTGTAATCTAAAATTTCAATATTAATATACTTGGATCTTGGACAAATTTAAGTCAAATGTGCCTTATACATATACTTTTGTCCCAAACTCAATAGTTAAGTTATAGTTATGGGCACTACAAAGTATTAAAGGAAACAGCTAACAAAGAGAACTTTCCAACATGGATAAAAATTTAACTTTGAACTTCAGTTACAGCCCTATTAATCAATGTATTTTGAACGACACTGTAAAATACCTAAAAATGAATTTAAACTTTAATAAGATAAAGCAAGTTAGCCAAATCAAAGTCTCAGGAAATGGTGAAAATACGGGTAAATGGTTGTTTTATATAAATGGAATCTACTAATTTAATGAATTGGTGACTCCTAGGTACTAATTTAATGAATTTGATAGATCTGTGAATTCATAAATCTATTTTGTCCATAGCCATATCTCCTGAATCAGGCCACAGATTGAAATTTGGTAAAGAGCTTTTCCATTTATCTTGATAAGCTTAATTTACTGGTATAATTTTCTGCTATCATGTTACAGAACACCATGTTTATTAGTTTATTAGTTAAATATATTTCGTATAGGTATACAGAGTATTAAAAGCAAATTAATTTTGCAGAATTATATCAGCTCCAAGTTTTTAATTAATGCATAATGCAATGATTTTCAATATTTGTCGGGAAATTTTATATTTTGATTGAAAACTAAGGCCCTATTACATATTTGATTAACATATTTACGAAAGGGCATAGTATTAAAGTGAAAGGCTGCAAAGACAAAGCCTCTTCATTCATCATCTTGACTCTAAAGTCTAAACTTTACATGATTTAAATTCAATAAAAGCATTTAGCTTTTTCTTGAGTATTTGTAATGGCGCTATATATGTATAATTCTTGTGATTAATGATGCATTATTAGAATTCAATTTTTGATATCTCTTACATTGATATTAATTTAATGAAGTTGTTAATTTTTTTATCAAAATAATTATCTTATCGTAAATTCATATTAATTAATAATTAATTAGTGGAAATTAATGATTTATAAAATAAACAACAATTCATGAAATTAAATAGAAGTTTGTAATTGTAGGTAATTATCTTATCAAAGAAAAAAAAATCTTTGAAAATGAAATTTTTTATCGTTCATGTATACCTACCTACTTAAAAATATTTTTACTTTTTGTAAAAGTTTTGGTTTATTGCACGGTACATATATGGCTTATAAATTTGATAATATAGATATCGCTCTTCAATCATCAATACTCTAACTATAGTCGTCTCTGTTCATCAAATGATGGATCTTCGATGAACTCATAATTAAATTAAAATTTTGTTTTTATATCAACGGCAACCTTATATTTTTATGGTATTATTATAAACTGCAAGATTGTCTAAATATTTTAGATAGTTTTTTTATCACACTCTCTAGATTTTTTGATATAGAAATATCCAATTGAAAAGGATAATCAATATAATTCATCATTTTTTCAGCCAACTTTGAACGATAAAATAATAATAAAAAGCCCGATGACCTAGGAATTTTTTGTGATTTTTGGAAACTTTGTTAATCAAAAACTGTATTTATAAATAGAAATCCCTAGTATTATTCAATCCTTGCATATCTACTGAAGCTAGCAACATATTAAATTATTAATATACATTCAGTTGCAGGCACCATCGATCGGTTGGTGGGTGATATCTGCGTGCAATCTAGCTTATATGGCTATTCCCGTTAACTTGTTCCGTACATATCTATCCCATTTGTACCTTTACGCATATACTAAAGGACATCAATACTTCTCTCACTTGCACTTGTGTACTAAGCAATAATTTCATTTCTTTTTCTCCATACGATATCAGATAAACACGAAGGACATTGGTTGTTGGGTTCATGGTAGTGTTTTTATGTTTTATGTGTTGAGAGAGATTATTAAACGATTATTTGCTAAAATGATTTATTGAACGTACCTACATTGTGTGATATATGATTTTACAAAGTGTTCAACATTTATTTATGTTATGTAACAAATTGTTTGGGTATCGTTGTGATACCTATTTGTTTAGTAATATTATTATAGCTTATGTATATGAAATATATCAGACTGTTTTTATGTTGGCATATGCTTGAAACTCGATGAATAAATTTAATCGAGGAAAATGCTTCACGAAAAATAATACACATCTTTTACCGGCCTTGAATTCGATCTAAGATTTTAGGTTCAATTAAAATCTCACTCTGATTCATAATTGACAAACAATAGATGAACACTAAATTAGAATGGGGTTTGTTTAAAAATTTATTTCAAAGCATTTATACCTTCTAAACCGATTTTTGAAAATCTAGCTATAAAATGTTCTCAATCAAGACGATTCGACCGTTTAGGGACTATGATGCCACAGACAGACAGACACACATAGCGGTCAAACTTATGACACCCCTTTTTTTAATTCGGGGTTAAAAAACACTCTTTTTCTAAGGAGAGCATTCTAATAAATATTTACGACATTTTTAATTATATCATTATGACGTCGTAACATAAAATAATTAGTAAATACTTTGTACACTATTTATTACAGATTATCATGAGATTCGCTCACATATATCGTATATCTGTCTCATTTCCTTTCATTTATAAAATAATCATTCTGTCCTTGTTAATAGTATTTATATAAACAACAAAAAACTTGTTTTTCAAGGTCCGTAGGTTCTAGGTATGCGTGTATAAGGAAGTACAATCATATTTAACTCGGGTGTCTGTCCATCCGTCACGCCCTCCTACAGTTCTGCATTATACATACTTACCTACACACACACACACACACACACACACACACACACACACAGGTCAAACATAAATGAACTCTTGAGAAAAATATGTTGCGAATTTTTAATTAAAGATGTCCGTTAAATAATTGAATTTAGAAAACTTTATACAATACTTCACGGTGTTTGGGTTTAAGAAGATATGCAAGGATTGAATAATACTAGGGATTTCATTAAAACTTTATAAATACATTTTTTGATTAACAAAGTTTCCAAAAATCACAAAAAATTCCTAGGTCTTCGGGCTCTTTATTATTATTTTATCGTTCAAAGTTGTCTGAAAAAATGATGAATTATATAGATTATCGTTTTCAATTGGATATTTCTATATCAAAAAATCTAGAGAGTGTGATAAAAAACTATCTAAAATATTTAGACAATCTTGTAGTTGATAATAATACCATAAAAATATAAGGTTGCCGTTGATATAAAAACAAAATTTTAATTTATTATCAAGTTCATCGAAGATCCATCATTTAATGAACAGAGACGACTATAGTTAGAGTATTGATGATTGAAGAGCGATATCTATATTATCAAACTTATAAGCATCACTTGTACACAATACATTATATATTTTTGTAGTTGCGTGGTATTGTAAAGTAAAAAATAACTTATTATTTGACTACAAAGCATGTATTTGGTTTATATTTATGTACCGTGCCATAAACCAAAACTTTTTTGCAATACTGTAGGTTTACAAACACCAATAGTGTAGGCGCTGAGTGCCTACAATTATCTTATATATAATTATGTGTGGTGTTGGTTCTAAGGACTCGCTTTCGACTTATGAAAGTTGTTAATTTTTTTCGTCAGGAATAGCTTCTATATTTAAACTTTTGTTCTATCTCTAACGGTTTACAAGATGAATACTTTTCTCTTTGATTGAATGAGAGAATTGGGATATCTCGATCAACTTTGAAGCTAGAAAGTCGTAAAAAAACCAAAATGTGCACAAATATTTCAACTAGAACTTTTAATTGAAGTTTTTCTTTATTGGATGCATAGTTTTTTAATAGGTAATTTGTAAAAAACTGATTAAAACTCTCAACTATCCCCGCAAAAAAGGGAGCTAGGTACGCCCCTGAGGGGTCGACTTATTTTTATACAAAGTGTTTACAACCATAAAAACTATGTAGAAAATTTCAAAGATGCATTAATTTTTTCTTTATTACCATTACTCTACCTAGGTTAACAGTACCCTCGCGTTTTCTATGTACAGTCACACCTGGATAAGCGAGAGTTTAAGGGAGCACAATATCATTCTCGCTTATAGAGGTTTCTCACTAACCAGAGTTTCTCGCTAATGCAGGTACAGGGGTAGCGTTTCTCTCTGATAGAGGAACGCAGCAATAACGAGTCACAGCAAGTACGAATGTAATAAATATGTCTCCTAAATAATATAAATAAATAAAGCTCGACTGTCACTTATAGAGGTATAGATAAGTAACAGTCTTACTTACGGAGGTCCATGAGGAAAAAACGACTCTCTCTTACAGAGGTTTCTGTTTCTCGCTAATAGAAGTTTTGGGAGCCTAAAATGACGGGTCCTGGCTATTACTCTCACTTATAGTGTTTTCTCACTTATCCAGTTCTCACTAACCCAGGTTTGATTGAATATTATCTCTGTGATTACAAACCAAGGAGGAAATAAAAAAGCTTTAAAGAAATATAGATATACAATACATGATAAAACAAAGATAGATTACATTAATAATACATTTCATCATCTCTGTCATACACACATATGTACATATATAGGTAACAACTATAGGTACACTATGACGTAATCACATCTCTTTACCGCACGTCTCTACCGCAAAAAGATAATTAAAAGCTGACATTTTAATATACATGTTTTATTATGTTATATCATCCCCATGATTGTACATACAAATGTATTATCCTATCGGGACACGATTATATATACATAAAATATATAAAAAGGAAGGAAATATAAACTTAAATCGAATAGAATGAGATAGAAAATATAATATGTAGTATATGTGTAACAAAAAAATATTATTATAGGGTTTGTAGGGGAGCGAAGGGTACAAAATGTTTTTATTTGTCGTGTATTTATATTTATAGTTTTATTTTACGATATATTTGTATACACTTAGTTAACCCTCCTATGTAGAAGTGTAGAATCCCCCTACGTTAACCCTTCATCAACTAGAAAATGCTTTTTTTTATTACTCTTTATAATCTTTTACCTACACGGTATCAAAAAAAGTTCTTTTTTCTTTTGTAAATAAATAAATTAAAAAATTTGATATTTTTGATGATAATTTGTATAGGGGAGGGTGTTCTTAAATGATCCTCCTAAGAATAAATAAATTTTAAAGTCAAATTCTTGGAGATATAGTAAGGAAACGTCGAAATATTTTTTTTATATTATATTCAAGTGTTGCAATATTGGCATGCCGATTTCTTTTAAGGTTTTCGATACCGAAACGAAAATGTTAAATACCATATGAATATATGGTCAAATATCCAATATCATATATCTCCAATATGAAATTTTGTGTCAATTAATGAATATTTGATGTCTGCGCTTTCTGTATAAATTTCAAGACGATTTTTTTGCACCGTTTACGATAAATAACCTATTAAAAACAGCCCTTTCTGTAATATCTACTACAAAAATAAATTTGAATCAAAAAAATGTTTTATGCAATAAAACTTGATAGAAAAAAATGTCCGCTTGAAAAAAGTTTTTTCAAGCTAAGTTATTGATAATTTGATGACAATATAAGCTTTATTATTGCTAAACTAGCGCCATATTAAAGAAAACATTTAGTTTTGATGTAAATGATTGTTTATCAATCTGAATTTGTGGACACGATATACACGCAATACTCGATTTCGATCCCGATTTTTTAAATATTTTAAAGCAAGAGTTAAATCAGCATAATAAGAATCTGTACAACAGTTTAAATATTAGCATATTTTACCCTGTTATTGTCGAATCTTTCTATTGGTGAAGGCGCAAGTACTTTAAATCTATGTTAGGTATCTACAGGAAAAGTCGATTATTAGTAAGAGTTGACTCTTTCTAGACAGAGTGTAAACCTTACTAAAAACGTCAGAAACAGTTGATTGAAGATAAGTAAACACACTTTTTCTAGGAAGAGTTAAGTATGCCTGCTTTGGTTTAGTAAAAGTTAATAAAAGGTTGGTAAAAGTTGGTAATTAAGTGTAAAGGTCGTGCGGATCATTGCGGAGCCGAAAAACTCCTTTCCTGATCCTACTTTTTTACAACGAAAGAAACCTATTAAAAAACATTAGCCTTCCCCCAAAATTTTCCAAATTGATTATCAAAATCCGGTAGATTTACCCAACTAGTAAGCATTCATTAGTAGATACGTTTACGATTCATTGAGTTCGTACAAAACAAAGTGGCACCGAGCAAGAGAGAGTGTATGATGTATATGTATGTGCACTCGTATCTACACTCTCTCTTGTTCAGTGCCACTTTGTTTTGTACGAACTCTACTTAGATATGTTTAATTTATAATGGCGATTATTTGAAAGTATATGTATAGTCCATTAAAAGTTGTAGTAACACCTGTAGCTGTAACAGTACCTACACTCGTCTATAGTGTCCATTATAATTTTAACTTCCGTGCTGTGATAAATAAATACTGTCAGATATGACGACGGATGGGGCTACATACCTACCTACCTAAGCTAAAGGTAGGTTCTACTGACCTTCCTCACAGGCATAGCGTAGGGATAAGGCATTCATTAAGTTTTTTTTTTTTTTTTTTTTTTTTTCAATAATTTAAACATAAATACAAATTGTTTGTTTATAAAAATTATTTTCGGAACGTTGCATTCGACTTAATAGTTTTTGCATAATTTCTTTTTGCACTAAATGTCTTAAAAAAGTTGTTGACTTCTGCTTGACGAGATTTGAAACGGTGAAATATCAGCTTTACCTATAATTAGCAGTTTTGTTGTCTATACCCATATTCAATATTAACAGCAATTACAGCGGTTTAAGAAAAACGAAAAAGTCGGCGAAAATTCTTTAATTGCAAAATTAAATTTTTCAATGAATTTTCAACCTAATGAGATGCGGTTTTAAAATTTGTAAAGTGCTTAGAAAATCGAAGATTTAAAAAAAAATTGACCTCTCTAACAAGATTTGGAACGGACTGACCGAGTTATGGCTCATTTCGCCATTGTCATATTGAATTTGTTTATACGAAAACCAAAAAAACTGCGAATTTCTCGTTAAACATCACGAGGCTATTTTCAATCTATCGATCAGGCATTATAAATCTGACAATGACTGGCATTTTATTGCACATTTTATCTCCAGGTGCAAAATTTTTGTTTTGCGTCAATTTTTTTTTGCGCTTTTGTTGGTTTTATTTCCTCGAAATATAGCTTATCCGTCTTACCTACCCGCAAAATAGATGGACAATTATACTTATCCACGTATGAAAAATCAATAACGTGCTTTCTAATTTAAAGTGTTCATCTATCGATTTACAGTTCTGAAGTAGAGTGAGCTTTTCATTGATCTTAAAAACTTAGATCAAATTTAATGTTTGCGTAAAAAGTGCGCCTAGACACCCAACATTTTTCGCTTGAAGCATTTTTATCTATAAAATTTATTTTTTTAGTTTCAAGCATATGTCAACTTAAAAAGAACACGCTGTATACGGGGTATAAAAATTTACTAAAATCTAAGATGTTGTTTATGCCTACTTGAAAGTTTCCTAAATTTAAGAATAAGAGATTCTTATTTAACCACTCTAAACATAATTTTCCAATTATCCTGATCCTACTCTTCATGGTTGGTTCCAAATCTGTGAAATGAAAACTTGAAAAGAACATATATAAAATGAGATAATTATTATAAAAAAAAAAAATTAATTTCACAATTATACCACGATAAAATTATTAACAATAAATTTAAAAAGAAAATTTTACAAAAAAATGTGGAACGCTTCACGATTTTGCGTGTCATCCTTGCGCAGGGGCCATGCTAATCTTCTCTGTATCGTTCCAATTTTAGTATATGTACTGCCGAAGCAAGTACATTCAGTGTAGTTTTGTTTCTGTATATATACTTAGTGTAATACAGAACGTGTCACTAGTGAGAGTTTAAGAAATTTATCGATTTATTCTAAGTGTCTCGTTCATAATATTAAAAATATTTTCTTTTTAAAATAAGGCATAGAAGTATTTCTTTAGAATAGCTCAATGTTTTTTCTCAAAATGAGACTTTATACCAAGAAACTTAAACTTTATTGATAGCCTAAATTGGTATATTTCGATTTATAAATTCGACAATTAATAAGTTTATGCAATTTACATTTCATATGAGTTATGATCTTGCCTATATCTCTACTTTAATGTATGGACTGTGTTGGGTCAATACTGATATTTTAATTTAAGAAATGATTCTAAAAAACTTTTAAGAAACGATTTCGATTAAGTTTTATTTTAAATAAATTCAAAATGTATATTTGTATTTATTTTGGAGAATTTTTGGGCAATTTTGTCCTTTTTATTCTATAAAAACACAAAGTTTACAGGAATAAACTTTGTTTGTCGAATAGTATAGTAATTCAAATATAGATGTCACTACATTCAATACAATATATTATTTTCAAATCTTGTAAATGAAAATTTAATGTATATTTGCTAGAAATGGCTAGGTCAGAGACTATATTTTACCGATATATTCTCTGGGCCAGGTAAACCAAATGTTTAAAAGCCAGTACAAATATTCAAATTCAAAAAAATTTATTTTCAAATCATATAATTTCACAATCATGCAATTCGAGATCGAATTATTGCCCATATCATATTGTACTTTGTTGATTAAATATCAGGCATTGCAAATTTTTACATTATTGAAATATATGTCAAGATAATGATTAAAAGACGTAATTTTTCATTACAAATTTAACCCAAACTTGATTATTTCATAATCAAAATCCGAAAATGATTAACTTGCAACGTAATTTATTAGTTGGTTCAAAAACAACTAAATTCGTCAGGAAATTTTACTTTTATTTATCTTTAAATGGTGTTTAACTTTCGTCATTTTGAAATTATCATAATACATAGGTACATCATTTCAATGAAAAAATCAAATTAATTGAAATCTCAGACCAGAATATATGTTTGCCAAAACATCAGCCAGGTAGCTGGGGGCCGTAAGTCTGAGTAGCGAGCAAAACATGCAAAAAAAATTTTGCTTACGACGAACAGATACGTGGCTAGTGCTTTGTCAGAATGTTAACAGAGACTTACGGTTCCCGGCTACCTGGCTGATGTTTTGGCAAACTGTTTTTTAACATCCCTGTAAACATCAGCCACGTATCTATTCGTTGCAAAAAACACAAATTTTTTGCGTGTTTGTCTCTCCGCTCAGACCTACCATCCCCGGTTACTTGATTGATGTTCCGGCATTTGTTAGAGTAACCTTAAATCTTTATTTTCCGCAACAGAAAACTCACGTAGCTGTTCGAGAGTTAAAAAGCCTTAAATAGACAATTAATTTATGAATTAAAATTTTTACTTCTTGTTTTAAAAAAATTCGAGTGTACTAGAATCGATAAACAATTACGTCATTGCATTTATGTCATTTAATAGAGGAAGTGTTTTAACGTGTTGTTTTTACATGTAATCAACAAAAAAATAATATGACCATAAAGATATGACTTTAATCTGAATCGTAAATGTATTAGAAATAATAAAGCCATTAAAATCATATTATTTTTGAACCTTCAAAGGACAATCTTCAATAAAAAAATTAATTTAAACAATCAAAAACCCCCGACTGCGTTAAATAAAACCTTAAAAGAAAATAACATGTCCAGCAGTTTAAGTACATATTGACTTTAACAGTCGGAACTCATTAAAATCTAGACAAGCTTAAATCTTCCCATTGCTTGGTCCCGAATGTAAATTGCTGGACATTTTTTTCTTTTCTTTTCAGGTTTTATTTAACACAGTCGTGGTTTTTGATTTTTATACCATGTATATATGAAATATATCAAGGTATATTAAGTTTCGTTCCAAGTTTGTAATGCTTAAAAATATTGATGCTACGAACAAAATTTTGGTATAGGTGTTTATAAAATCATCTAATTAGTCCATTTTCGGTTGTCTGTCTGTCCGTCTGTTAACACAATAATTCAAAAACGAAGAGAGATACCCAGCTGAAATTTTTATAGCGTCCTCAGGACGTAAAAAGTGGAGTCGAGTTCGCAAATGAGCAATATAGAGGTTTGTAAACTGTTTGGGGTAGAACAAAAGCTTAAAAGCTACACTTTTTAGTTGGGATTTTAAAATACCTATAAATTTTCTTTTTTTTTTCTTTTTTCACAATATGGCGGCCATATTTCAGTTTTTATTGAATTTTCATTACTACCAAATCTTCAATGACCATATCGCAAGATTAATGCAAATAAATTAACGTAAGAATCATCAAAATCAGCCCACTTGTTTAGTATCTAATGTACCAAATAGGAACACACGAAAATACATACATACATACATACAAACATGTACACATTACCCACTCCTTTGCGTCACGCAGTCGGGTAAAAACTATTATTTTTATACCCTGTATATATAATCATTTTTTTAATATTTTTCTTTTAAATTTTTGTGTGAAGTGTTTTACGAAAATCAAAAAGAAAAATCATGGAAAGCATAGTGACAACGATGTTGGGTCGACCCAAACAGAATAATAATAAAGAGATAGTTTTGTATGGAGGTGATTTAAAATTTCCGCCATGTGATCAAAATTTTGGACAAATATTATTGAATCAAATGGCATTACATTCGGATAAAATTGCACAGGTTTGAATTTAGAAATTCTAGTTAATTTCACGGCATAGGTTCTGCTATTTATGTATCAAGCCAAGTGAAGTATAATACAGTGATTTTAAAACGACTAAAAATTTGAGAGGATCTTGTCTAAGCCACTGGCTAGTCACTTTTTCATTTACAAAAATTCTTTATTGCCTAAGAAGCAGTGCCGGATTAAGCCAAAGGGAGGTCCATGCATCAAATTCATCTATTTTGAGCCTGCGAATAATACATCACCAGGTCCGCTTGAAAAAAACTTGTTTGCACTAGGTTCCCCCAGGACCCCCAATTTCGCGGGTTCTGTAGCATTTGCTTACTCTTGCAAGTAATAATTTTCTAATAACAGGTTCATCCAATACACAATATTTCATATACACATGGCCAAATTCGATTATTTACAATCCGTTGTGCGTTAGAGATGCGTACTATGGGCGTCCGAAAAGGAGATGTTGTTACAATTTGTGGGCGAAATCATTCACATGTTATTATACCATTTTTGGCAGCTACTTATTTAGGTGCTATTTCAAATCCATTGCATCCAAATTTTTCTGCAAGTAAGTTTAAATTAATTGCATTTTGAACAATTATGTGGTTCCCGTTGGATCTTTACACACTGTAAATGTACATGTAATATACAGAGTGTCTAGGTTAAGTTGACTACATATGGAAAAAATTTTTATTATAAGGTTTACGAAAAAAATTTATTCTTTATAAAAAGCTCTGCTTTCAAAAATATTAACATTCAGTTATTCACTTAAGAAAGAGTGTCCACAAATTGAGAAAGTTCGATAAGAATGTTCATGGTCGTTTAGAAATATAGACCACTTTGAACGGATAATAAGAGGAACGGTTCAAAAAATCACTCCCGAGATATGTTGGAGTGTATTCAAAAAATTTTGTAACTAACGAACTGAAGATAACGGAACGGAACGATTTTTTCATTACAAAAATGAAGGATTGTTCACACAAACATATTCAAGTTTTTTACAATGTTTTAATCAGGAAGGGGGAATAAGCTAATATGGCGTCGACTGGGTACGTGCACAAACTGAACCAAAACTCGTCCTCAATCAAACATACCTTGTCTAATTATGAATAAAACTATGTCGAAGTTATTCGCTCAGTGCTTGAGTTTTATTTCAAGTTGCTACCATAGTAACAATACATTGGACATATAAGAAACTGTAACTCAGTCCTCACTCATATTTTCAGGTGAAGTACGCCGCATGATGACTTTAACTGAACCACGCATGATATTTTGTGATTCCGAAGCAAAACCAATGATATTAGCAATTCGTAATGAATTGGGTTTAGCTTCACGTATTGTTACGTTTGACAATGAGTTCGAACCATTTATTGCTCCGCATGATTATCAAGATGAGACATCTTTTAAATGTGAAGATGTTGATCCTGAAAATGATAACATGTTTATTGTTTGCACAAGCGGAACAACTGGATTCATAAAGGGTGTCACTATTCGACATGCGGCATTCTATACGAGTGTTGTGGAATTTCTGTAAGTAAACGCCAGTACGAATTAACATAGTTTTATACATCAAGGTATACCAAGTTTAGTCCCAAGTTTGTAACGCTTAAAAATATTGATGCTACGAACAAATTTTTGGTATAAGTGTTCATAAAATTATCTAATTAGTCCATTTCAAGTTGTCTGTCCGTCTACCCGTCTTTCTGCCTGTCTGTGCACACGATTACTCAAAAACGAAATGAGATATCAAGCTGATATTTTGATAGCGTGCTCAGAACGTAAAAGTGAGGCTAAGTTCGTAAATGAGCAACATAGGTCAATTGAGTAATAGAGTCTTGGTTCCGTAGGACCCATATTATAAATCGTTAGATATAGAACAAAATCTTAAATGTAAAAAAATGTTCCTTATAAAAAAATTAACAACTTTTGTTTGGAACATTTTTCCGTAAATGTCACTGTTTATCCACGGGGGCGCAATATTAGGATACAATTTTAGTGTCCATTTTCTCCAAAACGATAAAAGATAGATAGTTTAAAATTTGCTAGAAAATACTTACCTAATAAACCTAATAAATGTGTAAGCGCAAATCTGGAGAGCAGCGGAACCGATTTCGCTAATTTCTTTTTTATAATATTCTTTGAAGTACGAGGATGGTTCTTACGGAGAGAAAAATTTTAAAAATTGCCTAAAAAATTCTAAAAACATCACTTTGCTATATTCCCATGAAGAAGATTCGTAATAATAATTAAAAGTCAATTTGAACTTTAATTTACCATACCGTAAAGTTTAAGTGTTAGTAGAGCGGTTCCAGGAAAGCAAAACAATACAACGACTGCTTTCAAATGACTTCATTTAGAGAACAAAAGTAGTTCGGGCAAATTTCATGCCAACTTTTAAGGTTTATAATAATATTTGCAGTTGTATGTTTATTAATCATAACTATTATAGCCCATGTACTTTTTCCCTCTACAGATAAGAAATCTGAAAGGTATTAAAAAAAAATGTAATAAAGAGTCGACTGTTAGGCGGTACGAAGTTCGCCGGGTCAGCTAGTTTTAAATAGTGTTTTTAATTAAGTTTTTATTTTGGTTGCAGTGATGAAATCGAAGAAGATGAAAGATTATTAATTTATTCACCCGTGTCCTGGGTCACATCAATTTGGATAACAGGTTTGGTTTTCTATAAAGGAGCAACAAAATTTATTTGTGAATATGAGCCAATCAGAAATTTAGAAATAATTACCGAATATAAAATAACATGGATATTATCATCACCGATGTTATTGATGCAAATGATACGACATCCATTATTCCCAAAATATGAAACAAAGATTGTGGAAACATTGAGAAGTATTTTTTACGGTGGAGCAGCAGGCACAGATGAACAACTTAAGGAATTTCGACGTGTATTTCCAAATGCATTTTTATTTAATGGTTATGGAAGCTCTGAGGGCTGTGTGTTACATGTATGGTTTAATCGAAAAAAGGATGTTAAATTGAATTTGTCTAAAATAAATTCAAGTGGTTATCCAGTTCCCGGAGGGTATGCGAAGGTAATCAAAGCACTTGGAAATTTTTTTACCTTAACTTTAACTTTTTTTTAAACTCAGTAACTTCTTTCTTCTCATAACTTCAGTTAAGTCGGTATATAAGAAAAAACGGCAAATTTGGTTTTTGAGATAACATCAAAAATTCTGTACGAAATGTTTTTATTTCGAAAGGAATCTTGGGGATTAACAGTATTTTATGAATTTTGATATCGAAATTAAAATTATTTTTAGGTAATTGATCCAGATACAGGAAAGACATTAGGAGTCAATGAACCGGGTGAATTTTTATTAAAGAGTCCATCTATGACAAAAGGTTATTATAAGAATCCAGAAGCTACGGCTGAAGCAATTGATAAAGATGGCTGGTATCATTCGGGAGATATGGTTAAATTCGATAATGATAATTGTTTTTATGTATTGGGGCGTTATAAAGAAATGCTTAAATATAGATGTTGGCAGGTAATTATATTATGTATTTATAATAATTATTACACCCTGTAATATATACAGAATGTGCCAGGAAAGAAAAATTCAGGTTGATATCACTTTTCGATTTTGAGTTATCGTTTCCACAGACAAACTTGCAACCTTGCAACCATCTTGAAATTAACTTTAAATTGAAACTTAAAATTCAAATAGAATGTATTTTATTCAATGTAGGTATCACCAGCTGAATTAGAAGAAGTGATCCGTTCACATCCAGCCGTCAACATGGTCTGCGTTATGGGCAAACCGAACGAAGATGATGGAGAATGGCCAGTAGCTTTTATTGTGAAGAAAAATAGTATGGCAGACGTAACTGGAGATGATATTATTGCATTTGTAAATGGTATCAACATTCTTTTACTTTTTAATAATTTTGTAATATCAAATACAGTTCCCCCCCTCCCCACTCTGAGTGATGGTCAAGTTGAAAATTCGTATTCAGCGGGTCAAAATACGTCGAAATATACTCCTAATAGGCTTGCCTGGAAAAAACCATTCATGGAAAAAATTGATTTAATTAAAAATAGCCATGTACATGTTTCGATAGAAAAACTATGATAGGAGTGCTAAGGAGTGCTTCTGGTTCGACCTTGGTTCGAAGTTATAATTTCTTTTGAGAAAAATTACCTCAGAAGATAGTTATAGAACCCTGCCGGAGGGACATTTAAAAGAAGCCTTAAATATGATTCAAAATCAACTCAAGTTTACCATCGATAATGGACAGTTATCGAGAGTAAACTTGAGTTGATTTTGAATCAAATTTAAGGCTTCTTTTAAATGTCCCTCCGGTAGAATCAAGTTATTTTTTATAGGCAAAAAAAAAAATTTTGTTTTAAACATTTTTTCGTCAACCTTATTCTAATTTTAATGAATTTTAATGAATAAATAATTATATTTTTCAGATCAAGTTGCTGATCATCAAAAATTACGTGGTGGTGTTATATTTGTAGATAGTTTACCAATGACATCAAGTGGAAAAGTACGTCGCATTGAATTAAAAAAATTAATTGAAGGATAATAATTATTATAATTTGTTTATTATTCAACATAAAATTATAAAAAAAACCTGTATAACTTATGAAACTAGATTAAAAAAATTATGTACTTTAAAATTAATTATAAATAAATAAAAATCGTTATATATTTTAAATTTTGTTTTATTTTTTTTATTTTCTACCCTATTTTTTTTTCTACAAAATTTTTATACTAACATCATTATTTTTAAGCGTTACAAACTTGGGACTAAACTTAATATACTATGTATATTTCATACATACGTGGTATAAAAAGAGTGAAAAATTTAAATAAAAGGAAAAATTCATTTTTTTAAAAGTAAAAATTTTATCCATTTTTTTTTTTTTTTTATATGTACTACTATCAAATATACATGTATACTTTTCACTCTTTTTATACCATGTATATATGAAATATACATAGTATATTAAGTTTAGTCCCAAGTTTGTAACGCTTAAAAATAATGATGTTAGTATAAAAATTTTGTCATAGGTGTTCATAAAATCACCTAATTAGTCCATTTCCGGTTGTCCGTCCGTCCATCCGTCCGTCTGTGGACACGATAACTCAAAAACGAAAAAAGATATCGAGCTGAAATTTTTACAGCGTACTCAGGACGTAAAAAGTGAGGTCAAGTTCGTAAATGAGCATCATAGGTGAATTGGGTCTGTTGATGCAAAAAAATTTTTTTAAGATGAAATTAATTATATGGAATTATGTGCAAGTAATTCGTAAATAGTTTTTATGTATTTTGATTTCATTTAAATAAAGTTGAAAACTCAAACCCTGTTTTTATTTTATTTTTCCCCATCTCTCTGTAGCTATACAATATTATTTCAGTTAAAAATAGGTGAGTATTTCGAACTTCACGATAGGTAAGTATTTCAAACTTCGTTTGCCATTTTTTTTTTGTAATAATACTACTCAAAATTTTCCAAAAATGAGTTTTACTTTTTGTTATAATTTAAGAAAGTCGAAAATATGAATATAATTATTTATTAATACGAATAACAGAGCCCTAATGGTATAATGGTTAGCGTATCTGACTTCGAATAAATAGTCCCTTGGTTCGAAACTAAGTGAGGACATATATTAAAAAAAGTTCATTAAATCTTTTAAGCAAAATCTGATTTTTATTTTCATTTTTTTTCAAATTTCCACCACAGCATGTTTGCCTAGTAAATGATGAAAAAATTAGTTTTTTTTCGTTCAAAAACTTCAATTTTTTTCACATTTCTACTAGGAGAACATCAAGGACGGACGGAATAAGTAGTACCTGATAGCAAGGTAATTGTTGTCACCTCGTAAGTCAGAAAGTTACTGGTCTGCACACCCGTGTTTGGTGAGTGTGACCTCTAGTGGGCAGACCAATAACTTTCTGCCAAAATAAAATTTTAGACTTTCGGGGTGAAAACACTTACTCACATTTCTCCTTATCAGGAACTACTAATTCCCACTTATGTTCTCCTAGTACAAATGTTGAAAAAATTGAAAATTTTTTCGAAATTATATTATTTTTTGAATATAAAAAAAATTAAACTGACCAATTATTTATATTAGCTGACCAATTATCAGCGAATGCTTCCCGATCGCGCATAGGTGGAGTTTTTTCAATCTTTAATAAAAAATTTTCTGATGCTGACCAATTAATGAGACCAACTGACCTTTTATGACCAATTTCTGACCTTTCAGATGGTATAATTGGTCAATCGAAATTCCGCACATGGGGTGCTAAGATCGCGGAGCTTCTTGTTGAATGAAATTTTATAACAATTTTGTAATAGGAGAACATGTTATTTCAACAACAAAAAATTAATTATGTTAGTCAGACTTTATTACTTATGTCATAAATCACTCTTCTGTCAGGGGGTGGGAATTAAAATAACATAAAAAAACTCCCCCTCTTACTTATTCGATGCTTTTGGTTCTCATAACATTTATCTAAAAAAAAAATATTCTCTCGACATAATAACTTATTTAATTAAAAATTAATCGAGACTGCGCTAGATTCGAAACGAGGTACTCTATTACCGGGCGCGGACGTGTTATCCACTACTCCACCTTTGACATATTATTATTATCAATAATGTAATATACATACCTTTTACTCACCTTACTTAGCATTTATTTTTCTTAACTTATCTATAAATGGATAATTGTAGAAATATTTTGTTAAAAATCTAGGTTCTCTTTGATATTCCTGAAATCGATGTAAAGGATAAAATATAAAGGTAGGTATAATATTGAATAATAATAAACCAGAAAAATTGTTTAAAACGATATTTTATTAAATATTTGTACATATTTCACCTAAAATAAATATAAATGAATAATGGTTATTTTATACAGTAAAAAATCATTTTTCGGGATAATTTTTGTAATTTCTCCACACTATCCCGAAGAAGCACGAAATTCGTCGAGGAAACTTTTCTCGATTTGTAAAATTTTTAAAAAGAGATCCTTAAATCGGAGTCCTTGGAACACTGCTCCGGTTGATCTAGTTTCAGCTCAGGTATTATGGGAGACTAAGAAAAACAAAGATATTCAACTTACAACCAAAATTTATTAACAAATATACTTTTTTTTTCTTCTATACATGGAAAAATTAATAAATAAATAAATATATAAAAAAAAACTTCACATTTTTATAACGGAAAATTCATTTTCAATTGCTTATTTCAAGTTATAAATATGTTAAATATTTTTAAAAATCGTTTCTATAGGTATTGTTTGTTTGTTTTTTAAAGTCTACTTCAAAGTAATACAAAATAATGGGGAAATATTAATCATTTTTGTGTAAATAAGTACAATTATTTAAAATGTCGAACTAAAAGTGGGTAAACTTTAAAGTTGTATTAAAGTTTTCATGGATAGCTGTATCACAAAATATGGAAAGTAGACTTTTTATTCGTATAAGCTGTAAAATCTTTAATGACTTTTGTTTTATAGGTTATATCAAATTTGTTTGTGTTTTATAAAGGACCGTTTACACAGGCCTTGAGACTCCATTAAAAATAGACTCTATTTTGTTTTCAATAGTCTATAAAACGCAGCCATGTTTACTTCTGGCTAGCAGTGTCGCTACTGATGAATCAAAATCGATTTCAAAAAGCGGTCAGTAATTTTTACTGACCGCTGTAACTTTCAATGGAGTTTCTAGATCTGTATATACGTCCGTGGTTTTATGTCACAGTCTTGTAGACAGATCTACGCAGAACAACCACTTTAGCCTAAGCTAACCTGGTGGATTTGAACGAGGAATTATGCAAATTTTTCTAGTTTTATAGTGTCATGTTCGATTTACAAGACTGTGAGTTTATGGGTACAATAACATCACTCGCAAAAACATTACAAAAAAAAGCAAGAATTTCGGAAGAATACTTCCAACATCCGTGCCACAGAAAACTACAAATATGTCAGTCAAAAAATTTCAACAGTATTTATGAAAATAGTTAATTACCTAATTTTAATAACCAGCTTCACAACCTCATCTCGTGTGATTTGTAAACTTTGTGAAATTAATCAATAAACATTATATCAAAAATTTTATTTATTTATTCCCTTTTTCGGTTTTAGGTTTTAATTTATTTTTTATGCTAATCGTATCTCGGCACAATTTTACTAGCGTCCAAAAATACACCATCTTGTGGTGCTTCCATTCAAATTCCCACGACAGATTCTCAATGGGAGGGGTTTTGAGCCCCAAAGCCCTCCCGTGCGCACGGTCCCGTGATTTGTTAGGAAACTAACAAATCACACGCGTAAAAACTTGAATGAAAGCTTCTCAAGACTCAATATTGGTATGTTTACACGCTAGTCATAATAATTTTGGTAGTTTTAAGTTATTTTTCACTAATTTAATTTTGGGAATGTACTTTCAAATTTTCTTATAAAGTAAAAACTTTGGCAATCATTTAATAACTAATTTCTTTACATTTTTGTTTTAAAACATTAATTCAGAGTCCTGTTTTGTTACTCTTCCAGATGTCTTTTTTTGTATCCACTGATTTCAAGTCTTAAAATTGACGTTCTTTTATTGATCAACGAAAAATATTGCTTTGAACTTTGATGTTTGTAACATCAAACTTATGAAATATTTTAGAAAACTTAAAAACCTCATAAAAGATTGACGCTTCACGTCTCATCTTTCATCAAGTTTCATTTTATTTGTAGTCGATTGTAATAAATACTACGAAATATTTTAGAAAACTTAAAAAAAACTTTATATAAGTAGATGGGCGCTACGCGTCTCGTCTCTCATCATGGTCAAATAACGTAACTAAAGCAAGTCGTCTTGTAATCAACACTAAAGTGTCTCGATTGTAAAGAAGACTTCGATATTAAAAATATTGTTTTTTTAATTTAATAAAGCGTGAATAATGTAAAATCAACACTGATTCGAATCGATTAGCTTAATCTAAACAATTTGTATATAACTATTTTATCACGTTTAATATATTTTTACTGCAGGAAATGAAGCAATTAATATTGCAATTCTATGGAACAATATGATTTTTTATGGGACTGGCTCAAAATGTTTGTACGGTGTAGAACAAATGCTCTTAGATACAGAATAATGTAGAGCCTAATATTTTGAAGAATTCGTGGACGCTTTTGAGGCGGGTTCCATAAAAAATCATATTGTTCCATAGAATTGCAACCTTTCGGTCTTTATCCATCTTCATTTCTTAAATTATTTATATAATATTAAAAAGCGAAATAAAATTAAGCTCTTTAAAATAACGAATGCAAAGCTTTAGCCACTTTACAAGACCCGAATAAACTGCTTGATTGAAAAAAATAGTCATAAACTCGATCAATTATAATTTTGTTTACTATTTTACTGTTCAAAAAAAAAAAAAAAATTACAACAAATTTCTTCAATTCCAATGTACGAATTACATTTTTTTCTAGAAATTTGCAAGTTGATTATTATTAAATAACAAATTATTTAAGGCCGGGTCACACAGAGAGAAATCTATGACAACAGGCAACGACATAATTGATACACTGAGGATAATCTTTGCCCAACAACATAGATAAGATCTTGGTAGAACTAGACAAGGTATGCTCGATGTAGGACGACGCCATTTTATCTTTTTCCCGCTTCCTGATTCAAATGTTGTACAAAATCTACAAAAGAGCATATTTTATCTAGTTCTACCAAGGTTAAGATGTGTACTTTTGACAACTGCAAGAAATATTTTGTCTTCCTGTGACAAATAACAAAACATTTGCCAGAGCAAACCAAAACTGATTAATTTATTGTAGTCTTCGTGCGGTTTTTAAAGCTAGATGAATTTGGCATCCTTCTAAAAAATCTAATCGTTTTATGTAATCATATGATTTACCTACTGCGATAGATCCCTCCTTATGCCCCCTAGGCTTTAGTGGATAGATATAAAAAAGTATTTTTTCTTTTACAAAATGAGGTAGAAACTCATTACGTGATTATAGCTCCTATATTTTTTAAATAAATATTTTGACAGTAAACAATTTTGTAATCCTTTATAATTTATCAGAATATATCAATTCGAGATTTTAATCGTAAAATTTACTTAACAATATCAAAACGCTCTGAAATTACACCTAACTACAGGCTAATAAGCAAACTTTTTGTAGCAATCAGAATTAAAATGCCCGTTACAAATAATTACATTTGAGAAACATCTTTTGAACAGGCTTTGCTTCCACAGAGTTATCATAAATGTAATGGTTATGAAAATTTTGATTGAAAATATTGAAAGCAATCGTGATGATCGTTAAGTAAACCTTACTTGTATATTTTTTCTATCAAATTTAAATATTTTCTTTACCTTATGGTACGACAGCTGGCAACGTTATCGACAGTTTATTTTATGATGGCTGAATTTCGGATAATTCTTTCCTTATTGAAAGTATGAAGGAATGAAGTACGAAACATTTTTGAAAGGACAAAACTTTTTTACTGTCAATATTTTTTTTTTTTTTACAAAACAAAAATTACACAAAACATTTGTGCCACTAATAAACTTCACTGCATTAAATTTGATGCAGTCCCGTATTAAATTATTTTTTTTTTTTATAATAAATATTATTTTTAAATATTTGTTGTCCTGCAAAAAGCTATTAATACGTCTTGTGATAAAATCAAAATCCTTAAAAAATATTAACTAAATATTTTTCTTTCAAATTGACAACTTCTAAAAATAAGAAAGAAAAAGCAATACAAAAATTCAGTTTCCACGGCTCTTTTTATTATAACATTTTTCACTTTGACTGTCTATCGTTTTCGTCTTCTTCGTCGTCGGAAAAATCAGCGGTATAATATTTATGTTTATTTGATTTTAACGACGTCGAGGAACTAGGAGATATTTCATAACGAGCAGATTTACGTGGTGGTGCGATTTCTTCACCTCGATCATTCTTTATCGTATTATCATCACCGTTGGAGGAATGTGTCGATGATGCTGGTGAACCGTCTCGTGACGGTGAGTTTGGAGGACTTAATGCTTGCATTAAACGACCTTTTGATTCATTCCATATATGTGATAATCGACCATCTCGTCCAAATAACAATAAGAATGCATCAATGAAGTCACGTGATTTTTCTTCCCATTTTTGGATCATATCAACACGTTTTTCACCAATATTTTCAATCACACGTTTACCTTTATCTTTTAATTCATCCATTTTATTTTGTAGCCGGAATTTTTTCTCACTTAAAAATGATACATTTAATTCTTTTGCTGAATAACCACGTGCTAAATTTCGTCGAACGTAAATATCGTAATCTCGTACTATTCTTGCGACTATATCGGATGTTGATACACCTGTAAAACAATTTTAACATTGTTTTAAAATATGATACCAAAGGTTTTATTGTTACTTAAAAAAGACCAACGCCCTGCCCTTAGATAATTTATGAATTTTCCTCCGCCATACAGGATGTTCATAAAGGCTTAGAGCGACCACAAGAACCTCCCAAAGTATATGTATATAATCAATAACTAAAAATCCCAGATGTCAGCGAATTTTCAGCTATTTTTTTGACCCAAACATTAATTTTTTAGGTATACAATGGCGGTTCATGGATCTCATGTGAACTTTCCGTTTCCCAAATGCATTAATTTTGCTTATTAACGCCACCAGAGAATGTGAAATAGGCCTCATCTTTCATCAAGATTTGCTTAAAAAAAATTAGGTTAAGTGTCAACCATTCAAACGACTATTTGGTGGCGAAACAAAACTTTTGGGTTCTGGGAATTCATTGGAAAGTTTTAGTTGTTGATGAACGGCATGTCGATGATCTTCCATTGCCCCCTGCTCAACAAAATTTGACACCGAACGATGAATTGTGTTATCAGACGGTGCCTGTTGGCCACGATATTTTCGCCGGTACGCACGTTGAGTTAACACAATTGATCAACTATTTTCGATATACAGCGTTACTTTTTCTAACAAACGGTTGACAAATGTCTAAAGTTGTTCAATGTTTACATACCGAAATAAAAGAAGGCGCACCTTGTACATATGTGTGTATAAAAGAGAAAATAAACTCACCTTCTGTGCGTTCTGTAGCAACAAACATTCCTTTTGCTTTAAGTGGTGCATAAATATCATTACTATCTTCGGTCATATAAGGAATTTCATCATGTGCAACAAAATCAATTTTATGTTTCTCAATAAAAGCATCATCAAGTTCCCATGGAGCGTCTGGAACAACTTCATTTACATAGCGACAATGTTTCACTGCTTCGTAACGTTCTGAGTCTGTCATAACCGTTCGTCCTTTACGAGCATGCGTAAGTTCATCACTACACACTGAAATATTAAATAAAAACATTTTTAATTTGTGGAAAAATCTTAAAATAAATAAATTTCAGCTCATTTAACTATTAACTGAGTATTTTCAAAAAAATTTCGTCCTTTAGATGGGATTTCGAACGATATCTAAAAAATTACGTAGTAAACCATTAAATGGATAAGATTTTTGTATTTTTTGTATTTGTATGGATAACTTTGTGATCGGTGGCGTGCCCGGAATATTATGTCGCGTGCCTTTCTCAAACATTCTTAATTAGACAACCCCCCAACCCCGCCTAATAATATAATAATACAAAAAATAAGTATACATTAGATATAAATGATGATGAAGTGTCATGCCGTTTATGATCAACAAATTTTTCCACCTTTTTCGGATCATATACCCTATGTATAATATATACATACCTCCAACAATTAGGTAAACATTCGGAAATAAATTTTTGGCTTGCATTAATTGGCGTGCATGTCCTTGATGAAATAAATCGTAAATACCATCAGCATAAACTCGTACAGGTCGCGGTGCATTACCACTTTTCGCCATTTTATATGTAATTTTAATATTGTAATCGCATTTTTCACGTTCAAGCATTGCATCGGGATCATGACTAAACGGTGCTTCTTTTGATATCGACTAAAACAAAAATCAAACTGTTATTAGAATTAAAATTTTTCAAAATTCGAATGGATGAAAATTTACCGTCATTATTTTATTTTCCAAAAACTTCATGTAATACAAATCATAAATTTCAAATGGATCGTAATAATAAAAATCGTCTGGCCGATAATAATGATTTTTTATATTCAAACCATTGTGGAAAATTTCAAAATTGCTTTTTGTCAAAATTTTATTATGCCGATCAAAGCTTCCTTAAATAATTTTTTGTTCAAAGAATACAATTCAATTAGATTTATAAATAATAGAAATGGAATGTTATTTAAATATTTATTTTAAAATGTAAAAAGAAAATTTATTTGATTTGATTCAATCAAAACGATTGATTCAATTAAAACGAATATAAAATAATAAATAAATCGACCGTCACATTCAAACTCGCAATAAACGCGTAAATAATAGTATAAAATTTTTTTGAAAAACCATGGGAACCGTGCCAATGGAAGTTTTTTAGACCGTCAAATATATAGTCCAGTAATCTTGTCGCCTGAAAGTACGGAGTAAAATGCGTTAAATCCGGTAGTTGATTTTTTGCAGTTTATGTTTATTGGGCCAATGAATAATCTAAGTTTGTGACCTCGAGCACCGAACACAAGTTTGTCAAAATCTGAAAAAACCGGGAAAGTTTTGGATTTTTATCAAATTTAGGCGATTATAACTCTAAAGGACTACTTTTTGATAGTACCTTCTCGGGACGTTTTTAAAGTAGACTAAATTTGCTACAATACGACACTAGAATTGTCTCTGTAGACCGAATAGTTTCCGAGACAAAGCTTTTCAAACTTCATCTTTTTTCAAACTTTGCAATTTTTCAAAAAAACACACAGAACTTTGAGCGTCTTCGAAGAGCCAAGTCATACTCATCCCGAGAGGTTCCTCTACATGGCACAGGTTCCTCAACAGAAATTCCTATCAAATAACAAACACGTTAGCTTTCGGAGGAAATGCGAATTAAAAACTTTTCATTATTGCATTTAATCGAAAGTTTATCGATAATTGTATTTTTTTCGCAGTTAGCATGTTTTCTTTCGATTAAATAGAATGATCACATATTTTTCCGAAAGCTAACGATTTTCTAAAAAATGTTAGTTTTTTTATGTGGATCAACTTTCTAATTTAAAGTGTTGGCTATTAAAGAAATTCGAAGAACTAGGTGTAATTTGATGTCAGAACATGATTGGTTAACTACAAAACGAACCATTAGCCGTTGTAGATTAAAATGACCCACTCTGTATAAACTAGAAAATTTTACACAATCTCTTATATTTTTTGGGACGATTTACTAGCCTTGAATCAATCAATAATCACTATTCTGAGTCATTTTTATTCAAAATGTCGGATATAATATTGGTCGCGTGCCTACGTTTTTTTTATCAAATAAAACCACTTGTTAAAAAAAAAAAAAGTAAGTACAATTTATTAAAACAAGTTTTGTAAACTTCTTCAACTATTTAAGTATAATTAAAAAGTTTTCGCACGTATGAACACAAAACTAACAATAAACGCCAACAGACTCCAGTATAACAAAAAAATTGCCAATGATTATTGTTTAATGATTAAGTGCAGAGGTGGATTATCCGTTCGGCAAAATAGATACGCATCTTGGGGCGTGAGGTTAAAAAAGGGCGCGCGGGTGGAAGTTTTTAAACAAACTTTTATTTATTATGTTTAAAATTATATAATATATCGGCGCTAGAGTGGCGCCGATGAGGTGCTTGCCTAGAGCGCACTCGACATTTAATCCGCCTCTGATTAAGTCACACACCTCTTTTTTTTTATAAAGGTAATGCAATCTATTGATTACCATGTACAAAAAATAAATTAATAATTACATGTATAATTAATGGTTTAATTATACGGTATTAACCAATAAACGGAAATGTAGTTTTTAGCACCTTGTCTTGTCGGATTTGTCAACTATTCCAATACATGAAAAAAGTAACCTTAATATATTTATAGTTTAAGCGATAGAAAGATTTTAACATAAGTATACATGCTTTATTCGACAGTGAATAAGAGAGTATTTTCGAAAAATTTGAAAGTCACGTTCTTTTGAAATTTCTAAATTGTCAGATTTACGGCTTTTGATTGAAAAAACGAATGACCTTGCTTTTTGAAGTGTTATTATATTTTTGGAAATTTTCACAAATAGGAATTTCATAGTCTGCTGTTTAAAATTCAAAAATTTCCCAAAACACAAATGAACTATTCCACGTCATGTTGATATTTCCCAAAAATTAAATTATTTTTATACTATGTAATATGCAAAGTATACTAAATTTAGTCCCAAGTTTGTAACGCTTAAAAATATTGATGCTACGAACAAAATTTTGGTATAGGTGTCCATAAAATCACATATTTAGTCCATTTTCGATTGTCCGTCTGTCAGCACGATAACTCAAAAACGAAAAATGATATCAAACTGAAATTTGTACAGCGTGCTCAGGACATAAAAAGTGCTATCGAGTTTGTAATTGAGCAACATAGGTCAATTGGGCATTTTGTAAACTATCAGAGATAGAGCAAAAGCTTGTATGTAAAAAATGTTCCTTATCAAAAAATAAACAGCTTTTGTTTGAAACATTTTTTCGTAAACATCACTGTTTACCCGTGAGAGCGCAAATTGTATAGTATGTATTATATGGGAATATGAGTTATATATGTGTATAAATGTGTAATGTGACATGTATAAATGTGTAATGTGACAGAGTAATCAACACTGTCTATACATGGTATTTCAACAATTAACTCAACCAATTGTTTGTTTTCACTTGTTATTATGATATTTTTGGAGTTTTTTATTTGATCGCATTTTCGATTCTGCGATCTAGTTTTACATGTTATCTTACTTAATACGAACTCAATGTCATTATAAACGAACTTCAATCTGATTGGTTTTTTTAATTCTGTGTCATTAACTCATTGATTGGTGTAATTAGAACTTATAAAATTAAAATACAATTTGTTTAAAGTTTAAACAGTTGGTTTTTTTATTTTAAATAAACATATAAAATGCGTTTATTTAATTAACTGTTCACAAACTCTACTCTTAGCTACATGGAGATGGTCTTCATGACCTTGTACATTCAAATTATCCACAAATTATTTTTGTTTTTGTTTTACATTATTTTTTTGTGTATGGAAAATTCTGTGGTTCAACTTAGTAAACAAGAATTTTTTTATAACATGTTTTGAACGCCTTTATTTTTGTAAAAATTTCCATTGTTCTGTTTTCTAATCTTGAAAGCAACCTACAAAGCGTAGAATTTATACTATTCAGCTAAGGTCGTACTTTGTTCTTTGAAATCACAGATTAATAAAGTTCAAGCAAGTGGAACAAATTGCTATTCAGGTAAGTTCTAACGACATGCGCCTAAAAATTCCAAATAGATAGTTTTATACGGCATAAAGTTGTAAAAAAACTTTTGAATTGAAAACTACAAAAATCGGTTTAATTTGTCGAATGGTCGAGTATTTTCGATAGTATCAACCGAAAACCCAAAGGAAGCTCTATATTTTGTAGAAATTTTTGTCGGTATCTCAAGAAGAGGCATCTAATCGTTAAATAATGGTGATTTTTAGGTAGTTTCCAAGAACGTCTAAAGCAAAAATGATGCAGAATCCAATAGACTTACAAAATTCATTCCTTCGAGCGAAAATTATTAATTATTTTCTCGAGTCTTTAGGGGGTAGGGGTAGCAGCTCCTCCCCTTGCCTTCTTTGCGACATTCTTGCTAATTTTATCCTCTCATGACAGTCCAACCTCTAACTTCTGAATCTTTTCTAACAATAAATGACTTGATATTATTAATATTTTCTGAAGGTTTAACGATTGAACTCAATTTTTTCGTGACACGCACATCACAAAAATTCACGATTCAAGTTACAACAACTTGAAACATCAAAACTTTCCTGACATTATGCGCTCGTACATCCTTAAGTTGTGTAAATTTTTGTATAGTCTATGTATCCTTGACCAAATTTTATTTAATTAGTCAAAAATTTTGTTTATTAATAACAAAAACTGCAAAATAATGACATTCCATTAAAATACCATCTAAAATCTGAATGAATGGAAATATTTATAAAAATTGTGCTTGTCTTTCAATAATAATTTTTGGGAATGTTTTCAAATTTTTTATTACTCAGCAATTTTTGCCAAAAATATTTATTATTCAGCAAATTAAATATAAATAATTCAAGTTGTTTTATCTACTAAATATTTTGTTTTAAAAAAATGTCTGCAAATGATTATTACTATACAAAAGATTTATTTGCTTTGTTCTTTTACTGAGCGTTCGCTTAACAAAGTGCTGAAGTGCACTTCAAAAAATGGACATTTGATATTTCTATGGAGGGAGGGAGTATATACAAATTTGGAGCAATGAGATTTCTAGCAACATCCGGAATGTAAATATGCTTATCTCAACAAGAATCAATTGAAAAAAATGCTGTCCTCAAATTTTCCAAATTCAAATAAGAAGGGCTTATTAAATAAACAAATTGAAAGAAAATGAGATAATTAAATAATTAATAATTAGATCACTCCTCCAAACTATGATAGTACACATCTTCTGTTTAATTGGTCTGTTATTTCATGGATGTTTTAAATTTGTATGAATAAATTTATTTAATTATCTCGCAAATTAGGCCTTAGATCAAAGTTTGGGAAAGTACATTTTATTTCTTATTTTTTTTAGCTTATTCAAGAAGGGAAGACGTCTGCAGTCAATTATAGAATACTTTGTATGTATATTGAGTTTAAAGTAGTCATTAAGCAGACCAGTAAATATTCTCAGACAATTTTCCCTAGTTTAAAACGCTCCTTTTTCGACAGTTTTCATGCTAAAAAGACTTTATCTGATCTTAGCCATAATTGTTTGCTCAAGAGCGGTTGGAACTCGACTGTACTCTCCATTCTTTTAATTAGTGATAAGTGATCTAACAGCCAATTACATAACTATTTCTATTCGTTTTGTAAAGAGTATTTGATCATATCTCGTTAGTAATAAAATAAGAGTGCATAATAATTATATTAAAACTAAGAACTAACAAATAGAACGCTAGCGCTAATAAATAAAAGGATGTCAAATGCAAATAACTTTAAAGAATATCATAATATAATATCATATGATAATATAATATAAGTATAATGTCGTCGCATCGTTCGTAAACTGTATACATTATTAATTACAATGCCAACAAGTCTTAATTACAATGACAAAAGATTATATTATACAAGTTAATTAAAACATGCATTCATTTTTGTTTATTTATTATTTAAATAAAAAAATTTTTATGAGCAGAAGAACTCTATCAATAAAATCTTATTTTCCCCTCATCAAATTATATTATTAGATACTTTTTATTGAAATGGGATTTATGTCTAATCAGAATTGTTTTATATGAAATATTTACATTAAAAGCAATAAGGAAAGCTGAGGAGTCGACAATACTAAAAGGCACTTCCTTAACATTAACTTAATTAACATCTTGAGTATAAAGTTGCGCAAAGCCTAAAAAAACCACGAGAAAACATTGTATTACGATATTAAAAAAAAAAGTCGGAGTATTGGAAAATTGACACTAACCACCCCCCTAAAAGGCACTTCCTTGTTACTGGTACTACCTAGTTAACTGAGTTTACATACAAATTTTCAAACCTTTAGTTAAATGTAATTTCGCCTAGTTTCAAATCAATTTAAAAGAGGGTCGTTGAAGATGCCCATATGCAGCGGGAGACTGACATACGTAGCACTGAAGAGAGATGAATTAAAAGATTTTCCTTATGAACGACAGGAGTAGGATGGGGACATTCTCTTGTTCTGTCACACGGTACCCAGTCACCGCCATATTGCTTATGTCATATTTGTTGACAGTAAATATGTAAAAAAAATTATTAAACAAATAAATCAACTTGACAGTTCGAATGTAAACAAACAATCAATATGGCGGTAACTGGGTACCGTGTGAGAGAGATTACCGAGAGTGAGAGCATTCCCCACCCTACGCCTACCTGCACAAAGAGCATACCTTGTCTAATTCTACCAAGCTTAAGTCTATATTTTTTTCAGGGGAAATATGACAAAAAAGTTTAAAAATAAAACTGTCATTTTGTAAAAAAAAACTCCCATACAGCATAAAAAATATGATGCTGCATATTAATTGTACCATGTCATTACTGTGCATGACTTTTTTTTGCGTATGTAAATTCAATTGTTTTACGTTTGTGTTAATTAAAAAAGTAATTATTTTTCCAATCAATCACAAAAAGTATGATGTCAAATACATTCATTTTATTGGTGTAATTTAATGCTTGTCAGAAATGTGCGCACAAAACCATACTTGTAAAATCGAATCACATATGGTGTAACAGGATGACGCAAGAATGAGCACGATTTAAATCAGCTGAGTAGAAGTAGTTGTTATAGAGAAAAAAAACTGCCAAAATACCCAAAAAATTACTACCAACTCTCCTAGTATTTCTACTGAACCACTGTTTACAAAAAATGAAACACGAGATGGCGTCAATCATCCGTCCAAAATTTTGTTGGTAGCATCAATATTTATAAGCGTTACAAACTTGAGACTAAACTTAGTATACCTTGATATATATTTCATATATGCATGGTATAATAAAAGCCAGAGAAACATTTTTCAGTTAGCGATTTAAGTTCAGTGTAAACATCTGTGGCTATTAATAAAATTTATGATTATGTTGAGAAGATAACAGGGCATAAATTTGTAAAATGTTTCCCCACAAGGAAATAAGTACAGAAGAAAATATAAAACTTTAATTAGAACTACCTAAGATCAGGAAGTTTAAGCGAACTAAATGTATGGAACAGAAATTACTGCGAAATAGACCTTAACCATTGATTATATTTTTCAAGGTAAATGTTGAATGGATACTTTCAAATTTTTATGAAACAAATTAACATAATTCTTTATATAATTTCATGTTTTTTCAGATCATATAAAATATTTATTATACAGTGTCCAATCACACGCTAGCGCTTCAAGCAAATAACATAGAAAATCCTTCCTAAATTTTCATGGTTACAATGTATTCTACCCCAAGCGATGACGAGCAGAGCAATCTTCCGGAGGCTCAATCTTTCTTTCAAAAATTCTTTAAAAGTGTATAGCAAAAAATTACCTGTTATTTTCCCGTGAGACAAAAATCTATTATCATGCTAGCGTGTAATTACATATATATACACAATAATTTAGGTAACAAAATTCACAAATTATTGATACAAGTGCACACATTTTTATCTCAATGAGCGTCATTGAATTTTTTTTAATCAAATTAATAAAAATTGTTACCAACTTTGATCTTTGCATTTGGAATTAGTCATTTTTAATTGCTGTTTTATTACAACCATAAAAAATATATTGGACCATCGATCTAATCTAATGTTTTTCTCACAAAAATAAAATAAAATATAAAAAGTGGAATAATTTGACCAAATCCAATTAAATAATTTTATACTTTTTTTTAAAATCCCTTCCATTATTAAGTGAAATTTACTAATATCTACGGATTATCTTTGGCTACTGGTTATCGAATGATAGGCAATAAATGAACAAGTGTATCGATTTTTTCCTTATCCGAATCTCCCAAATTAGGCCTCAGAACCAAATTTGGAAAAGAGTTTTTTTTGTAAGCTGGGTTTCTGCAGTCAATAACAGAACACGGCGTATATTTGGTGATATACATGTGATATATATGTGATATACCTCTCAACAAAACCTTAGAATTTTTACTGATTTAATAAAAAATGGATAATCAACTTGTGTAGATTTTGTAACGCAGAGGAGTATACTTTGAATATATTTCAAATATACAGGCTATAAAAAAAACAGTGATCTAGATTTTCAACAAATTTTCACGCTAAAATCAATATGATTTTACTTTCGAATTTGATATTAAAGTAAATATTTATTTTTGATAAGATTATCAATTTATTATATCTCAATATACTTCAAAAACTTTTCCAATACAACTTGAAATAAGTACACTGAACTTCACCGAGTAGCAAAAGAAAAATTTACCAATCAACAAACAACACACAGCATAAAAATATCCATCGATTAGTTTATAAATAACACTTTTTTTTTTTATAAAATTTAAATATTATCTAAAAACTTGACTTTTAAATTTCCATACTAAAGTTAATTCTTGTTATCTTTGCAAAATCCGCTTTGATATATTATTTTTAATCTCTGAATTAATTATAAATTGCAAAAAAATCTTGAATTATATCAATGATAACAAATATTTCTATGAATTAAATTAAATATTTTTCATTCTTTAACTATTTTTCTGCAGAATTGCTTAGAAAATTTATTCATGTCAGCTTTGTTTAATCAACTTATCGTCATAATTTCATTTCTCCATAATTTATTATTCAATGAATTTTTTTGATCTTTATTTCCAAATGTTGCAAACAAAAATGAAAAAATAAAGTTCGAAAACTAAAACCCCGACAATTATAGAATCACGCTCTTAAAAGTATGAAAACAAGAAAATATTTTCATCTGAAATTGTTATGTCGGAGGATCTCTTTTCGGTCTTGTGGAAAACTATTTAATCTTAGAGGTCCATCGACTGTAATGACGATTTTACTTATAACAATTTCAGATGAAAATATTTTCTTGTTTTCATACTTTTAAGAGTGTGATTCTATAATTGCCGGGGTTTTAGTTTTCGAACTTTATTTTATTTAAACCATTTCGGGGTTAAATTTCGTGAGAAAGTATAACATCATATATATATTTGAAAAGTGTTATCATGGCTTTATGTCCTCTAAATGGCGCCATATTCAATTTAATGTGACGCCACAAAGTTTATAACCAGCGAGTGATCAAGACGCTTCTAACGATACCTCATTTGTCAAATTATGATAAATAGTTTAGAAGCTAGACGTTAACAGATGAATATACACCCATTTCGAGGTTGTAATTTCATGATTAAGTATAACAATATATATATATTTGAAAAGTCCTAATTACGCCCTTTAATTTGAAACCAAACACGCTATAATTCAATCAAAATTTGTTTTTCGATCATAACTTTATATCCTCGAAAGTGCGCCATATTCAATTTAATGTGACCCCACATAAACTTGAACCAGCGAGCGAAAGATTCTTAAATACAAGACTCTCAAAGTCGTGCTAGAATAAATTGGTATCAAACATCAAGGAAATATTTTGAACCATTGTGTAAAATGAGATGTGTGTCTAATAAAGAATGCCTTTTGAAAAGCAAGACAATGACATTTATTCATTTTAATTCTTTTTTGACTGTCAAGGCAACATTTTTAAGAACTCATGACTCATCATTGCATTCTAATTTCAATACCTCTTTTAATTTTAAGAATTATGTCATGATTGATGTAAGTTTCTTTGAATAGCAAAAATCGAGAATGAATATCCCAAAACATTATCGAAACATTGTTTAGAAGCGGAAAAATGGACAGAGACTCAAATTATTTACGAATAAAAATACTTTTCCGTCCTTCAAGCTAACCCGTACGACTTGCCAACAATTCTACCCCCCTAAAAATCAAATAAATTACGAAATCTTGATCTAATTAAATTCGACATCACACCTTCGTTACCGTATGTTCAATGTTTTCTATTTGAAGCACCAAAATCCTTTGGCATGATTTTTACAATCTTCAGATTTTATAGATTCTTTCATTACATCACTGATTACAAACTTTACAAAGATTTAAGTAATTAAAAATCCATTTGAAATTTTTCTAAATACTTTCTAAATTAAGTACCGTATACAATTGTAAAAAGTTTCAACCACCCAAATTTTAAAATATATTTTCAAAAAAAAATTGTAATTTACTTACCATACTTATAGGTTGCCTTATTTTAAATCCTTCCGTTAATGTTCCGTTACAATCCTCTGGTTGACTTCGAGCCCTTTTACGAGACATTTTCAACAATTAAACTGTACGCGGAAAACAGAAAAAATGTTTCAATTACAAAAATTTCAAACATCAAACAACAACTCAAAAACAAAACAAACAAACTCAAATTAAAAAAAAAAACTCGGAAATTAAAACGAAGCAAAAACTGGCAACGAAAAAATAATTGCACTATAATGACCTAGTTAATTACGTTGCGATTAGAGACTTGCAAAAATAGATGTGATTATGTGAACATAAGTAAAAAAGAACACGTAGACACACTCACAGCTCATTTAATAATAAAAAAAAATTTCGTAAGCCGTTCTACTAATTGTTAACTTTACAATCTGAGCGATTAATTGTATTTATTTTGATTTTGAAAAGTGAAATTTGACATTTACCGAACAACGAAAAAAAAAAATACAGTATGTTACAGAAAATATTCGAAACACTTAATTACGTTCACAATGTAACATTAAAAAAATAAAAAAAATAATATATAACAAAAAAATAAGTTTGACTAGTTATTTACTTTTATTGTTACAAATTATTTACTTTAAAAATAGTCGCATACTGTATTTGTGTAATTGCAAATGATTGTAAAAAAACAATGTGGTTACAATTTCAATCCGTGGCCGATCACACCACCGGCTGATCTCACGTGACATTAACGGGGAATTTTACTTCCCTTGACCTCAACTATTTTCATGTTATACGTAATAGTTATGTCACGGTTAATGTGAATTATCGGCTTTTATACTAATAATAATTAGACGTTTTATTCATATGAAAATATAATTTATTATGAAAAACGGATAAATGTCACTCCGACAATTATAGAAAATGAAGATAGAGTATTCAAGGATTATTCTATTATGTAATAATCATAGACTTATGTTAAATATAGAACGGTAGTGTTTTATATAGAGTGTATTCCGAAATATACACCCGTATATTCATGGAGGTTATAGAGAAGGAGAGCGGTCGCTATAGAAAATATTGTCCTCAAAATATGGACAAAATAAGTGAGGCGCTGGGATCGCTAAGTTGTCTCATTAAAAGCGGGCTGTTGTGCACTAATTTCAAATGATCTATCAACGTTTAATATACGTGTATATAATATCATTCAAAGGAGAAAAAAAGCAAATAATGAAATTATTATTAATTATTATTATTATTTACTAATGAATAAATTATAAATGATCTATTCTACTTTATAAATTTATCTATACTAATTTATAAATTTTAATGGTACTAACTTCATCTACTTGTACTCATAAACAGCTAACTTCGCAGATACTACTTACCGACGAAAATCTACAAATTTTCAGGAGCAGACGGGCTAATGCTTTAGCACGTAGCGATCGCTCTCCTTCTTTATAACCTCCATGATATTGACCATTGATACACATAACCTATAATATATATATTATGACATATTTAACTATAATGATAAACAATATGTCATAATATATTTTATAGGTTATTGTAACACTGGTCAGTATACTGATATATATTTCGAGTTGATCAGATTTAGTAAGAAATGAAGCTTTTAACCCAAGAAAAATATTCCATATCAGTAAATTTTATAGGAATCGGTGGAAAATGTTTACCCGAGTCTACTCAACAAAAATTATTTCATGCGAACTTATGTATGTTCGATTCGCCCATAAAGTGAAGATTCGCCCATATTAGTAATCATTAATAATTACCGGCGAATATGATTATTATATGCCTATAGTTTATTATTTTCTCATTTTATTAGAAGGTCTAGCTATTATTATTCTTATATGATTGAATTTGACATACATATTATTTACTTTTACCGTGACACATATACATTTTTTAATGATTCCAACCAGAAAAATTTTTCTGTTAATTTTATTGGGTGAGCCTTTTATTAAAGATAATTCGTTATCTTTATGCATTAACAATGATAAAATTATAATTTTTCATATAAAGGGCCGATTCAATAATTTTTTACTACTATATACGTACCAAGGGGGAAATTATGGAAATTTTATTTAACTTTCGCTTTTAATTTAAATAATTTTTCTATTTAAATAATATTACATCATAAAAATAACCTCTAGTTAACCTTTCATTATGCAACTGCATATTTAAATCGATATAATTTAACAATATATAAAGCAATAGATTTCTAGATCATTCCTTTCACAATAATTTATTCTTTTGTTATCTGGAAGGCAGTCTATAATTCCATAAATTGTATAAAAATGACGTTTTTTTTTTGAGAATTGATAAATTTAACTGTTATCTTTAATTAAGAATGGAATTTTATTTTGTTTTTAATGAGGCATTGAAGCGTAAAGATTCATTGAATTGTTTTATAAATAAACATAAGGTGATCCGAAATCGACATGTGATTATTACAAAGTTACTGATAATATGGATTTCCTAAGTATTTATGTTCTTGATTTGAAGTCTGTTATCAAAACACGTGGATGAGTTGTTTAATTTTTGAATATAGTATTAAACAGAAAGATCTAATAAATAAATAATACCGGTATTCAGTAAATTTTTATCTGAAAAGGTGAAGAAACCTAGTGGGTAAAGTTTGCCCGTCGATATTTCTAATTCTAAGCTTGGTTTAGGCTTTAAATCATGGTCTCATGGTTGTCGATAGGCTACAATGTTAAAATCATAGAGGTTAAAATTGTTTAACCGCTTTTTATACCTTGTTGGAATACATTTTCCAACAACGAAACTTATCTAAAGTTGCATGTTACGTTGCCTTTATTGCATATAATAGGAGATGAGTCAAAACTGATTCTATGAAATTAATGATAAAGATTTCTCTAAATTTCTCAATATTCATTGAGTTATCTAAAAACTAAAACAATGTTGTCATCACTTGTGCAACATGTGTTCTATATCAATTTTTGACCTTTTGAATGCTAAAATCATTTTTATTTATAGGTTTATTACTACAATTTAAAAATTTTCTGTTTACACATAAACTTGGATAAGCCATTAAATATAAATTCTAATTTATCCACTTTGACTTAGAACAAAAAATTTTACTAACAATCTTTTAAACCTCACCTGATTATAAAACGGATAATGTAATCGAAAGATGAGTTAATGTATATAGGTTTTATATATTAAGATCCGTAGATAGACAACTGATAGTCAATTTTTTAAATAAACTTTTATGCTAGAACTTCGGTTGATATTCCCTAAATCCGGTTTTGGTAATATACCGACTAAAGAAACTTTAAAATATGTCTGAACTCAACCCAATTTAATCATGAGTTTTTATCTATGATCTCTTTTTAGTCGATATGTAATATTTGACGGAATGCGTATTACAAATGCCGTATCCGTCATTTCTATTAGTATAAAATTTTTAAGGTTGAACCTACCATAAACTCAACTTTAGATCAATATTTTGACATAAATAGATAGCAATTGGTTGAAATTCTAAAGATTGTATAGTGTTCTAAATACTACACATCTAGTTAACTCTTGTTCTTTATAGTTTAGTTGAATTATCACTCTCTACTATAAAATATATCTGAACTCAACCCAATTTAATCATGAGTTCTTTATCTATGATCTTTTAGTAGCATTTTAATAATTAGGCGCCATGTATAATTTTTTCTAGGGAGGTTAATGTCAAATTCTTGTTAGTTCAGCAATTTTTTATATAAGCAAAATATAAACAAAATAGAATGATACTCTAAAGTTTACATTTTATAAAGTTCAACAATTCAGTGTTAAAAGAATTTTTAAGCAATGTTTTTAAAATATACACATCGATTCATTTACGTTTAATTGTAATCATTTTTTTAAGTTCAATTTTAATTGTGAATAATGAAATGAATCTTACATATTGTATGTATTTGATACTTTTATAAAAAAAAAAATATATACCTACAGAAATGATAAAAATGTAATGGATTAATCAATAATTTTTATTAAATATTGATTACTTATTACCTTTTTTTTCGAAGTTGCCATATATAAATTAACAAGGTAATAAAATTAATTAAAGGCAAATTTTTTTATTGATATTTTAATTTACGAAAAGATTAACGGAAATTAAAATAGCAATGAAATCTTATTATAAATCACAAACGCACTTTGCAATAAATTTTTCGCATGTGTATGCAATTTGAAAGAAGTTTTTAACTCACCACTAATCGCACATATTTTTAAATAAGGAAGGGATAATTATTAATTTAATAACTTTTACATAATTTCCTGTAATTAAGATCAATGCATGAGAATGAGATTAATTCAAAATCTTTTATAACAATCAAAAACTTGTGTAGCCAAAAATGGCTGCATAATTATTTAAGAGATATATGAGCAAAATTTACGAATGTTTACTTATTGATTTCCCCAAAAAATTAACACAGAAGAGGTCTTTTAGGATTGACCCATAGAATAATATAACGTAACAGAATTAACCAAATCCTCCCATTGCCTTGAAATGAGATTTTCTCCCATTGCCTGACTCTACATCTATCACCACTTCCATAGTCGAAATTTACATAAAAAAACGCACTAAACAACAATTTTTCCACTATCACAATAAAATAAAAACTCGTAAGATGGTTATGGTTTTCGCAACATTTTTATTTTTCAATTAAATGAAAAAATTTCATTAAAAAGAAAAAATTTTTATATTACTGAGGCCTTTATACAATGTTTCGCATTTAAGATGAAGACACCCTCATATTTTTGCACAGTCATAAAGGGTGATGGGTCACATTTTTTAAGATAATTAACCGAAATCAAAACTTTAAACTCAGCCATCTACAAATTGACAAGTAGAGCCGATTTCGGTTAGGTATCTTACAAAATGTGACCCATCATCCTGTATGACTGTGCAAAATTTCATCTACGACACACTGTATACTTACTAAAAACAAAATCTACGGCTGAATATTTATAATTTCACTCTATTCAATTTGTTCGAGACCGTAATTCTTTAAAAATAAGATTTGTTTGATTTTTCGATGAGAATGTCGAATTGTAGCATTAAAATTTAGCTAATTCTCGTCAGGAGGTCAATATTCGTATTTCGAACGGAAGAAACCAAAATAATTGCATGCAACGTATTTAAAAAGTAATTTGAATCTTTAATTCAACTGTAGTTATAATTTATAATGCTTCTGAATACTAAAAGTCCGTAGAAATAGTATTGGATAGAGGCAAGTCTTTTCAATAAACTTTTTTGCTAAACCCAAATATGGCGATTGTAAATTGATTCCATAATTGTAAAGACTGTAAAAACAAGTCCAAATAAGATCCAAAACACTAAACAGTAATTTCAAATATAATAGACACAAGATCGAAAATAATCGAACATTGCGAAGACGTTCCTCTATGCAGTACTATATTTTACATCTCGTAGAAAGATAAGCACATATTCGCATCGAAACACTTTAATTGAACTCTTAAACTATTATATTTAATAAAGGTATTGTATTATTTTCAGCAAAAATGCCATAATCAAAAATAACAAACTGTACGAACATATTCGCAGCTTTAAAAATGACAGCTATTTCAAATGGGGGTGGCACAGCAGCCCGCATCTGTTTATGGCTAAAACATGTTCGCCTTTCTCGTATATTAATAGTAGTTGCAGTAGCCATATTTTTTGTACCTTTAATCATCCACTATCATCTACCACGCGAAGATCACGTCGTAGTGACATCACACTCATACAGTAGTCATCGTTCACGCAGTCAATTAGAAATATTCGAAGATTATAGTTCAATGAAAGCATCTGAACTACGTATGCGTATTGAAGAGTTGTTGCGCATCAAGAGTTCTGTATCTGGCGAGTTACGTGACTTAGAATCGCGCAGGCAACGTTTACAAGCGGATGTAACAGCGTATACGCAGAAAATTGAACAGTTAAAACAAGATTTAGCGCATCAACAAACGGATTTAGAACGATTGAAAATTAGCGTAGAACAAGCACAAGTCGCACATCGAGAAGCTTTACATAGAAACACTCCAGAATTGGCTGCACCTAAAGAGTTAACTGCAGATAAAATACCAACGATTTTAAAGCCACTCCCTCCACATGCTTTTCGTAATTGCCGTATGCATAGTTGTTTCGATTATTCGAGATGCTCACTGACTTCAGGATTCCCTGTTTATCTCTACGAACCAGACATGTATCCCGTAGTTCGAGACGGGTTAGACGTAGATGGATTTTTGAAAACCACGTTAAAGCAGACATTGGGGTATAATCCTCATTATACACATGATCCGAAGGAAGCATGTATTTTCCTAGTTTTAGTTGGAGAAGCTTTACCTATTACCAATTCTAAGAATGCGACCAATAAAAATGTATTAGATTTAGAAGAATTGAAAAAACTACCTTATTGGGGTGGAGATGGAAGAAATCATGTGCTAATAAATTTAGCACGACGTGATTTATCGATTGGTTCTGGAGATGCTTTCCATAATTTTGATGTGGGTCGAAGTATTCTAGTACAATCAACATTTATTGATTCACAATATCGACCTGGATTTGATTTAATTGTCCCACCGATACTAGGTCCACCAGGGGGTGATGTATGGCAAGAATGTGTATCTATGTTACCAGCACGACGTAAATATTTATTATCCTTCCAAGGAGAATCAAAACCGACAGAACATGTTAATCAAGTCACGAATCAATATTTTGAAGAAATCGAAAAAACAAAGCATTTGGATTCATTTATTCTGGAACATTTACGAGAAATGGCGGTAAATAGTAAGTCGGATAAATTTAATTTCCAATTTGAGTGTATTCCTGCAAGCGAAGAAAAAGGGACGGCTTCTATTGAAGATTGGTCGTTATGTGGCACAGATGGTATGCGGCGTGCGATTTTACGGGAAAGTACATTTGTGCTTATCTTAGCACCAAGTCCTTCGAATTATATTTCGACCACATTATTACAAGCACGTATTTACGAAGCTTTACGTTCTGGAGCCATTCCTGTGATTCTAGGAGGAGATCAAATTCTTTTAAGTTATCACGAGGTGATCCAATGGAAACGAGCAGTTTTGTTTTTACCAAAAGCTCGAGTCACCGAGTTACACTTTTTATTACGCTCTGTATCCGATGCCGATTTGTTATCAATGCGTCGACAGGGACGTTTGATATGGGAAAATTATTTAAGTTCGGTTCAAAGCACAATTGATGTAATTATTTCGACGATTCGAGATCGATTAGGAATACCACCAAAACCAATAGAAGATATTACTGCAGTCAGTGTGTTTAATTCGACATTTCAACCGTTGCATACGGATACTATTGTACAAGATTCGGAACCCGAAGAAAGTTTAGGTCCATTGGAACCACCATACCCTAGCCCTGCTTTTAAACGAAATTATACGTTACATCTACTTCAAGGTCATGAAATATGGAATGATTGGGGAGATCCGTTTCATCTTTATCCGCAATTACCGTTCGATATATTATTGCCTTCAGATGCAAAGTTTATAGGTAAGTTTAGGAGTAAAATGAATTAATCGGTGTTATTTTCTCAACATTATAATAAGCTTGTGCCGAAATTCACTACACTCCTCCTAAAGAGAAAATATTTTTAGACCACTAATTCCATATTATTTATTTTTTAGGTTCAGAAATAGGATTTCGACCTATTGGTAAAGGAGCCGGGGGCGCTGGGAAAGAATTTTGTGAATCATTGGGTGGTAACAGTCCTCGAGAACAATTCACTGTCGTCATGCTCACTTATGAACGTGAACAAGTTCTAATCAACTCAATAGGCCGTTTACGTGGCTTACCATACTTAAATAAAGTTGTCGTTATCTGGAATTCACTTCGACCCCCACTAGAAGATTTACGATGGCCTGACATCGGTGTGCCTGTATCAGTTGTGAAAGCATCACGGAATAGTTTAAATAATCGTTTCTTACCGTTAGATATAATCGAAACTGAAGCAGTTTTATCTGTTGACGATGATGCCCATTTGCGACACGATGAAATTATATTCGGTTTTCGTGTGTGGCGTGAACATCGCGATCGTGTTGTTGGTTTTCCAGGGCGATTTCATGCATGGGATTTAAATTATCAAAATAGTTGGTTGTACAATTCAAATTATAGTTGTGAATTTAGTATGGTGTTAACGGGAGCCGCATTCGTCCATAAATATTACATGTATATGTATTGGCATTGGTTACCGCAAGCTATTCGAGATAAAGTGGATGAATATATGAATTGTGAGGATATTGCTATGAATTTCCTAGTATCACACATTACCCGTAAACCACCGGTTAAAGTTACATCACGTTGGACGTTTCGATGTCCAGGCTGTCCCGTTTCGTTGTCTGAAGATGATACACATTTTCAGGAGAGACATAAATGTATAAATTTTTTCACACAGGTAAGTTTTATTTATCTACAGAGTGTTTCGGAATAATTATTCCTGACTTTTGGGAGGCAACACATAGCTAATTCCTGTTACTATTACAATATCTGAATCATTACTGCAGTGAATACGTAAGAAAATACCTCAGATTATAAAATAATTATGACGTCCGACTTTTCAACGGGATAATAAGGAGAAAAATTGTAGTTTTTAAGTTCTATTTTCTACATTTTCCAAAGTATGTTTTCTTAAAAACTACTACTGTTCTCCTAATTATCCAGTTAAAAAACCAGACGGGAGAATTATTTAAAATTTTAAACTATTTTGCTTTGACTAATCCTTGAAAAATGAGGAACAATTAAGAAACATTCTGTATATTTTTATCATAGATGTTTATACTAACCTCTTAGATTGCTAATATGTTTTATTTTTTGCAGGTGTTCGGTTATACACCATTGTTGAATACACAATATCGTGCCGATTCGATTTTGTTTAAAACAAGAATACCTCATGATAAACAAAAATGCTTTAAATTTATATGAGACTATTGTGTTTGTCGCGTTTGAAAAAATGTTTTGACACGTTTGGATGGATGATATTTGAACAATTTTTATGATATGTATGAAAATTTCATTTATATGCATTTGAGAATAAAATCTGAACGTTTAAACGAACGAAGATTCTTGCATAATTCAAATTTTTTTTCCGTATAATTGTGTCATTAATGTCAATAAATTCTTAGACGACCAACCAATGGTTGCGTATTTGTAACATTGCGGCTGTAGGAACGTGCCTACTTTGCCTTATGGATAATCCGCCTCTAACTCGATTCAAGATTTATCATATTTTTTAAAAACTATCCTGGCTGGGACATAAATGTGCATATTAGGGCATTAATGACGTCATTATAAATTAACTTTGTTCTGTGATGAGACAGCTAAAAGTATCCGATTTTATTTTCGAATGCCTATAATAATTGCATAAATTTTATTTATATATTTAAATATACCAAAAATTAAACATATCTGGTCAATTTTTTTTATCATTTTGGATTATTTTTTCAATCCATATTTTAACTTTCATTTTTTATATTCACATTTTCGTAAATGACGTAAAACACATTTTTTTAATTTAAATATATTTCGTTTAATTAAGTTGTAAATTAATTTATGTTTAAATCTGCCAATTTTTAGACATTAAACGTTTTTTTTAAGAAAAGTATTTGTATTTTATTTCAAATTTTACTTTTTCATCTTATCATCCAGTGCAGTGACAGGCTGGCTCAAAAGTTTTTATTCATTCATTCGTTAGGGGGTTGTTTGTAGATCTTAAATCTGATTTTGCGTATTCGCGAAATTAACCCTTTCGCCGTCATCTTGGAAAATGACTTTTTTTGCGTTTAGGCTCATATCTTCTGTTCTATTCATTAAAATTTTATGATTTTGGTGTCGTTGGATTTGTCTGCGTTTAATCTTGAAACCAATTTATATCTAAGTCCCGCTACGATCGGTAAAAAAAAGTTATTCGAGTTCAAAGTCAAAAATTATACCATTCTTCAATTTTCGTAAAGCTGGATTAGGTGAGTTTTTATTAGAATGAAATAAATAATTCAATTGCTTATAATTTTATAAAAGATTTAATTAAAATATATTTTTATTTATAAACACACAACTATTATTGAAATGGAATGGGTATTAGGACGTTTACTTTCTAAAAATAAAGGATGAAAATAAATCCAGGATTAAAATAAAAATATTAATAAAAAATTTTTAAACCCAATTTCTTCATATCCAGATGTGAAAATATCGGGTAATTGTCATTATTATTTAACTTTGTACTATTAATAAACTAACACGCTTTTTCTAATTGAAAAATACGCGTTTGCTGGAGCTTATAAGAGGATCAGTAGCCCATTTATGATAAAGTCTATTCTATAAACACAATGATTTGTTGTTTAAATCGTAATACTTCTCGTAATCATATTTAGCTCTAGCTCTATGGGAATTTTTGTAACCTTGCTTATATTTTATGGACTAATTTGACTGGATAAAAGTACTTAAGTTAAATTTAGACACTTACAAATCGTTGTATTTATAGGTTGATTTAAAATTAAGTTTTCTCCATGGATTTATAATAACAAATGAATATCGACATCCAAATTCCTAAGATGTCAAGGTTTTAATTTAGGATTAATACAGGTACTTTTAAAAGTGCATACTCATATTCAAAAGTTATTATAAGTCTATGGTTTTCAAAATAAATAAAATAATTTTCAAAATTTAACAAAAAAATTTTGGTACAAAATTTTGATCAACTGCTAACACTTCGTTGCATTGTTTTACTAACATCCAAAGAGCAATCTGGCATTGTTAAACTCAAAAAACTATCCAAACTATTTGGTTTTTTTATCAGCGAAATATCATCCGATTGATTCATAATAAAATCAGGTACAGAATTTCGTTTCAAATTCACTGGTGTCGATGTTCGACCACCAGGTTCATCCGGTTTATTGAATTCTTTTAGAATTTGTTCTGGCAATTTTGATGTTGATGGTAAATATTCGAGTAATTTTTTAATCGTTGGTGAAATTTCAAAACTTTCAATTGATGTTGAACTCGATTCAATTGTCGTTTGTAATAATTGCCGTTTATGCTGTTGTCGTAATAAATCTTTTAAGCTTACGTTCGTATCAGATAAATTAGGTTTACGTTTACTTACATTTTTCGATGAATTCGATGAACTTGATGAACTTAATTGCATTGTTTGTTGGGTCTTACGTAAAGTGGTGATCGCCCATCCCAAACCCAATTGTTTTAACGCTTCATCTAAACTATCCGATGAAGATGAATTATTGCTTATTTGAGAAACACCTAATTTCGAATCCAAACTTTGCAACACATTATTAGTACTACTTAATTCCATAAAAACTTTAGAAGAAGTACTTTGTGAGACATCGGGTATTGAGTGAAATTGGTTTAAGTACGAAGCAGATTGTGGATCGATACTTACATGTTGTTCCTCAGATGTTTCTGAAGATGATGACGTCTTATGTTCTTCTTGATCATCAATTTTTGTTGCTTGTAAATTTTGCGCCAATGTTTCAACATTTCGAGATGTGTCTTCCAAAATTGTTGATAGTTCTTTAGCTGGAGCACCGGCAATATCCACGTTGTACTTCTGAGAACATTGAACCACTGTTGGTAAGGGTTTCTTAACCACTTTTCTTCCATTTTCCATGCCAGAAGAACTGCTAGTAGTTGCACTTGATTCATGCTGTTCGCGAGAATTACTGCTACTTTGGGTAGGATAACCATTTTCTTCATCTTCACAATCCTTTTTAGTTTCATATGAACTTTGACTTTGAAACATTTGTAAGTTCGTTTGTTGTAATGGATGCCGGAGTTGAATTCCAAAATAGCTTTCGTTCAATAAGCCTTCGGTACTTGATTGTATATTCGATTGCACAGGTTTCACGCCTAGAATATCTTTAAAAGAACTTACTTGTTTCTCTCCAGATTGTTCTTTTGTCGAAGGATCCGGGGACGATGGAAGTCGTAAATATGAGGTTTGAGCTGTGGTTTCTGGGTTATATGAAAATGGATTAATCTGTTCTTTTCGAATTTGATCGATCAATTCTGTTAATTTACCAATTCTTTGCGTACAGAATTTCATCACTTCAGTATATCCTTCTTGAAGTAATGGTTCTGGGGATGCTATTGATTCCAAGGTGGATGATTTACTTCGTTCGGATTCAGTTTTTAATTCTGAACTGTTTCCAGTCATTTGGAAAAGTTCATTTAGAAGTGTTTCATCGGCATCGGAAAGGAAATTTTCTAAATTCTCTCGAGTTTGTATAACTTTTAAGTCCGGGGTACATACATCACTTGAACTTACTTCCAATCGATCGATGCTACCTCTGGACATTGTTAGTAATTTTTGGATTAACTCTTTCGTTTTATCATCCAATTTTTGATTTGGTGTCGAAATATCTGAAGTTCGAAATCCTGTAGTACGAATTTTAGGTTGTGGAGGTATTGGATGTTCAGGAATTTTCTCCCTTGAAGCAATTTTTTTCTTATTTGATGGAAATTTATCCTCTCTGGCCACTGAAAATAAAACCGGTGGACTAAAATAGGAGGTGCTAGTCGAACTTTCTTTCATCTCAGGTTTTTTCTCAAGAGCTGAAACCCATTTAATTTCTGGTGAAGTAGCAGCAATTTTAGTAGGAACACTTTGAGTGTTTGTTCCACTTGTAATTTGTTCGATGTCCGTCGTAATTGGAGCACTTTGATTATCATTTAATTTAATTATTATTTGAATTCCACTTCCCACATCGTCACCAGTTTTCATATTATTTTTGGAATCGGGTAATTTTATATTAACAGGTTTCTCAGAATCTTTTTGTACTAAAATTTTTATTTCACTTGGTAAATTTTGTAGCGCGGTTGCAGATCCTCCTGCAGCGGCTCTTAAATCAATTATTTTCTCTTTTTCCGCTATAAGTTCTTCTGTTGATTGTTTCGTTGGTATTTTATCTAAAGTTTGATTCGATTCTTCATTTTTATCTGAATGCTCACTTGAAATTCGCGTTGACTGTTCCGATCCTGATGTACGACTTTTAGTGGACTCACGACTTTCACTTTTCTTTGCTTTCGTAGAAACTTCTGTCGGTTTTGTTTTTAAGGAACTACGAATTGATTCACTAGATTTTTTAATAATTTTTCTTTTTGGTTTGTTGGAAGTTTTGGTTTCTTCGGATTGCACACTTACACTTTTAGATTCAGGTACAGTTGCTGAGCTTTGAAAATTAGCTAATTCTCTTCTTAATAATTTACGTTGCGTAGAAACTCGTTCAAGTAAATTACGTAGAGTGTCTGTTTCTCCCCCAGTTAGGCGATCGGTACCAACTTGAGACGTTGAATCTCCCCATACTGTTGTATCTACTTTAGGTTGACGACTAGTACTTGGACCAATTGTTTCCCATTTCCCAACATTTACATTAACTTCTTCCGGTGATTCAGGTAAATTAATAAATTTTATCTTCGTTGGTGGTTGCCGCACAGGTTCAGTTGTAATTAATTGTGCTTCAGGTGGTTTATAAATACTTTCAAATGCAGCTTCAATATTCAATTGATGCTTTGTATTTTTATCTCGTAAACGAGCTTCGGACAAATGGCCATCTTTATTTCTCGTATACGTATTTACAATTTGCTCCCCTTTTCGAATATTTGCTAATTCCGATAATAATTGATCGTGATCACGTTTAATACGTTCTCTTTCCAACGCTTCACGACCACGTCGTTTAGCTTCAAATTGACGCTGTCGTTCTAATCGACATAGAGCTAATTTTTCCTCTTCCGAAGGAAATACAACACCCTTATCAGCGAATGTTTTTCGTACTATATCAGATTTTGGAATGTATTGTTGAGTAAATCGAGTTTTATGATCGTAAAGTTGCACCGGTTTTGGTGGTTTTGTAATTGTATTTTGTGTATTTAGTGATTCGTCTGTTACATCGGTCACTTCTAATAGTGGAACTTCAGGATTTTCACATGGCGTAGGAATTACAGGTCTCGAAACTATGAACAAAAAATATTATTTTTATAAAAATGACACCGAAAAAAATTAAAGAACTGACATATGTTTAATTAATCGTGGAAATAAAACAAAAAAACAAGTTTGATCCAGGAAAAAACTTCGCGCTAATAGAAAAATGAATCTGTTTCTCAACAAAATCACTTTTTTACGATAAAGAATGTGACAGGTCAAGCTGGCTAGTTTACCACTCTTTACGCATGTGTCTCTAGTTCCAGGAAAAAACTCCAGAGGAAAGGAGGAAATATTAAATTAATAGAAGCTTACCAGGTGGCGATGGTTTGGAAGAATAATCTTTTGTGGGTAAACTCGTAGATTTATAATCACTTGGGTTATATTCGTTATTATTAACTTGAAACTCCATTTCAGTGGCTGATTTTGATGATTGCCGTTGTTTTCGACTTTGTATCAATTGTGATAATCGTGTGTCAGGTTCAGGTAATGATGATATCCTTACATTCGACTCTGGAACATAGTTTGGTCTTGATGACTTAACCAATCGATTGTAGTCTTCTTCGATGCGATTTGTTGATAATGGTCGAGAAGTTTCATAAGGTCGAGATGATTCAAAAGGTCTAGAAGATTCAATACGATCAGAAATGACTCGAGTAGATTCAAGGGGTTTAACAGATTCAACACGATCTGAACAAATACGACGACGTGACAAGTCAGTTTGACTTAGATGGTCACCCGCTGCTATTCTAGAAAAAATGTTTTCTTCAGAATCAATTTTGTCTGGGATACGATAAGTATCCATATTAACATTTTCATGGTATGAATTTTCACGATTTTCACAATCGCTTTCATTCATTTTTTGATGTTTTTTCTTTTTATCCTTTTTCTTCGCCTTTTTACCCGGTGTTTTAGACTTATTTAACTGTGTTATCATACCAGAACGTACATTTTCAATGTTACGATTTAATAATTTCCGATTTTTTGATTTTTGTGTAAGCTCCTCGTTCGATTGTATATCTTCATGGAGCTTTTTTAAAGCTTTTTTACCACGTTCGTTACATTTTTTAAAATTTTGTTTTCGTTTTTTATCTAAATATCGTGAAGGTGATCCTTCCTCTGCTGCTAATCGATGAGCTTCGCCTATATTTCCTAAACATTCGTCGTATTGTTGATGTAAGTTGAGTAGCTTTTTCGCTGTTAATTTTTGTATTGTCTGCGCTTGTTGTTTTTCCAAATTTGATAATAAATTTGATGTATGAATTTTATTTTTTTCACGTAGATTCGATGCTAGATCCTTTGATTGCTGTCGCACCTGGATTTAACATTATCCAAAATTTTATTAAGAAATCTAGCTTAGGTTAGGTTCGAGTGGCTGTCCTGGGGTGGGACAGACTTAGACCATAGGGTCCGTTGTGATACCGTAAATGGGTTGGCCTATCCCCGGCCATTACTCCATGAACCATTTGGAGCTGTTTAAGAACAGCAGGAGGGCTTTGACGTCGACTGACTTTAGGTCGGAGAGGTCGTCAAAGAGAGGCTGGTTCAAGTAAGTCCATCTACTCATGACAAGAGCTGGGCAATGACAGAGAATATGAGACATTATCTCCTCCTCGTCACCACTGTGACAGCTCCTGCAGTATGCTTGATACACTGACAGGCCTAAGCGTTCAGCATGCTTGACGCCCAGCCAGTGTCCTGTGATAGCGGCAACAACTGTGCGAACAGAGGCCCTTGGAAGTGATATGGGAACTTCGGAACGCCTGCGATTGTACTCATACCATATCTGTCTTGTAGTACCCGGGTATTTATTGATGCTTGTGTCCGACAGCATTGTGCCATTTCTGGCAAGTTCGTCCAGCAAAAAAGCACCAGCTCTTTTAAGGACGTCTAAGAAATCTAATATATAACAAGTTAAGTATACGTGTATACTAAGCGTGATTCGATTGAGATTAAGTTCGTAAATCGTAGAAAATTATTAAAATCAAAATATCTTCAAGAAAATCATTTTTGAATTGAATTTTTACTGAGCTTAAAATTATAAATTACCTGTTCTAATCTAGCTTTTCGTCGTCGTAAAGTTTCTTTCTTCTTAAAATTATCGATTTCGGACATAAACATTTGTCCCCGTCTTACAGCAACTGGATTTCCAGTAACAGTTACATTAATTGACATAATTAAGTAACAAAAATTCGAGCAAAATTCGAATTAACTATTTTAAAATAAACGATAAAATTAATAAATACATGGTTTATAATTAAAACAAATAATGGTATAATAATTACCGTAAAATTATTTATGATTACATCTTTTATTTTTTGAAATTCTAACGGTTTTTACTGTTTAATAAACGTCAAAAATAAATTTTTGTATAATGATTTACTTAATTTTAACGAGCTAGAACATTTATTTATGAAATATTCAATGTGAAACGTTTTCGTTAAATATATTTTTATAATGAATTATTTGTAAAAAAAAAAAAAACATTAAATAACCTTAAAAAAACAAAGAATTTTTTTCTTAAAAAACATAAATTTTGGAATTCCATAAAATGATTTATTCAAAAATATATAGATGTCACTTGTGTAAAAGAATCGAAGTTCCAAACTACGGAAGCCTGAATGGCTCACAATCAATTTATGAGAAAGTGGAGCTACATTAGCTTATTTTTTAAATGTGTACTACCCACAAGTATGAAACCGACTTTTAAAAAAGTCACTAGTCCACTTTCAACAAGTGGACTTGTGGCATTATGGAAACGAACCTTTTTGAAGATGTTAGTCGGTGATGATTATCGTAAGGTGGTGTTCGCCCATCCCAAACCCAATTGTTTTAACGCTTCATCTAAACTATCCGATGAAGATGCATTATTGCTTATTTGAGAAACACCTAATTTCGAATCCAAACTTTGCAACACATTATTAGTACTACTTAATTCCATAAAAACTTTAGAAGAACTACTTTGTGAGACATCGGGTATTGAGTGAAATTGGTTTAAGTACGAAGCAGATTGTGGATCGATACTTACATGTTGTTCCTCAGATGTTTCTGAAGACGATGACGTCTTATGTTCTTCTTGATCATCTATTTTTGTTGCTTGTAAATTTTGAGCCAATGTTTCAACATTTCGAGATGTGTCTTCCAAAATTGTTGATAGTTCTTTAGCTGGAGCACCGGCAATATCCACGTTGTACTTCTGAGAACATTGAACCACTGTTGGTAATGGTTTCTTAACCACTTTTCTTCCATTTTCCATGCCAGAAGAACTACTAGTAGTTGCACTTGATTCATGCTGTTCCCGAGAATTACTGCTACTTTGGGTAGGATAACCATTTTCTTCATCTTCGCAACCCTTTTTAGTTTCGTATGAACTTTGACTTTGAAACATTTGTAAGTTCGTTTGTTGTAATGGATGCCGGAGTTGAATTCCAAAATAGCTTTCGTTCAATAAGCCTTCGGTACTTGATTATATATTCGATTGGACAGGTGGGTAGTACAAATTAAAAAAATAAGCTAATGTAGCGCCACTTCCTTAGAAATTGATTGTGAGCCATTCAGGCTTCCGTACTACAAACATCAAAACTGTCAAAAATTGAAATTAACGTTTTTACCATAGAAAAAATACAACTTGGGTTTCTATACCCATTATAAAATTTTGAATTCTTATATAAATTTAATGTTTTGAAAATAGTTAAAAAAACAATACAATATTAAAATGGATGGTGGAGTTGAAATAATTTCAGTAATTCTTGAGAAAATTTGTAGTGTATTTACTAAAGATTGTCCAGGTAATTTTAAACACACCTCTAAATTTAGTATAACATCTTTTTAGTGGTTTTTCAACTTCGAAATTTAGGATTTGTTTTTGGTGAAGTGGTCCTTTCCATAATTTATAAATGGTCAATTTTTTCACATTAAGTATAGTTTAATTTTATTTTGTGTAGGCTGAAAATGATTATTTCTACATTCCTTTACCAATTACTGAATTACGTTTACTTCTGAATAAGCATACAAAAAGAAACGCTGTTTACTTCGTTAATAGTTTTAGAAAATTCTGTCGAAAGTGTAATTTTTCCAAAGGAAAGTTATTTTATAAATTATTAATTTGTTGACAATCCACAAAATAATCGACTATTTTAACACAGATATCCCTAGAGCCATAATAGATTAAAATGTCCTACCCTGTATATAGTTTTTTTACGAAAATTTATTTTCTATCCAAAAAGGCGAACAAAAATGTCTCGTTAGTAGTATGAATTCCTACCCTTGACATAATAAATATCGACAACTTTGAAAATTTAAAAACCCCCGAGAAATTTTTGGGTACGGAATCCTAAACTCACACTTGAAACGTATCTAAGAACACTGTCCATTAAATTATCTTTTTCCTTTGAGCCTTCTCCAAACTGAACCGATTTTGAGGATCGTCGCCTATTTTTTAGTTGTTCCAGGTACGGAACCCTAAAATTGCAATTAAAACATAGCTAAGAACACTTCCCTTTAAATTACCTTTTAAACGAAACAAAAAAATCGGGTCATTCGTTTAGGCGCTACGATGGCACAGCCAGACAGACATAGTGGCCAAACACCCATTTTTTTTGGTTCGAGAGTTAAAAAACCACATCTTTAGAATAATTTAATGGAGAATGTTCTAAGCTATGTTTCAAGTGCAAATTTAGGGTTCTGTACCAAAAAAACTAAAAATTATCGATGATCTTCCAAATCGGCTCACTTTGCAAAAGGCTTCAAGGAAAAAGGCAATTTAATGGAGAGTTTTATTAGATATGTTTCAAAGGCAAGTATAGCGTTCCGTACCTGAAAAATTTATCGGAGGTTTTTAAAATTGTACTTGTTTCTGGTATTTTATAATATCTCTGTCTGTTTTTTATAGAACATAAAGATTATATCCAACGGACCGCTGCCAAATTAATGTTAGAAGGTCTCTCTGTATCAACAGTGCCATATGTTATACCAAATGAGCTTATGATTATTGATAAAGTACAGAAACAAATTGAATTACTTAATACGCCCGATGATGGTATCAATTTTCATACATTACTCACCAAATTGGATAAATTGGTAAGAAAAGTTTCAAATAAAAGTTGTTTGTACACTTTTTGAAATATTGTTAGGGTTTTTTTTTTGGGCACTATTTATTCTTTGAATGTAAAATGTTTTTATTTGTTATATTTATAGACGATCGTTAAAGATCGTACAGCGATTTTACGATTTTTGTACGCACAATCGACAGAAGTGAATGCAGTTGATAATATCGAAGCAAAATATACGATGGGGGAGCTACATACAATTAATACAAAATCAAAATTGGATCAACATAGAAAACTGGATTTACATTGTAATTTGGAGAAAATCTTTCCACTTGAAATGAAATCATCGTATTGTTCACTTGATTCTCGAAAATCATCAAATGTGGTAATTATAATAATTTTTTTCTCATAAAACTATTGATCTAGATCTAGATCAGGTAAATCGGAGCTGTAGAAGAAAATTTAGAGGTTTAGGCCTCGTTTACTGGAGTATAAACAATAGGGAATATTCATATATTTTTAATTCATTGTTTACACCGTTATAACAAAGTAAAAAAATATAAATACTGTTTAAAAATGCTGCATTTAAGTATAAAAAAATATTTAAAATACATTATAATTTTGAGATATTTAAACGCAGTTTTTTGGCGCTCTTTGTTGATGACGTATACGTACGTGATCTGTCAATTGGTGACAGTTCAATGTATAATTTACACTTTAAAAAAATGAATTTACAACATAGAATTTACACTCGTTATTATTAAGTTTTCTAATAAAAAACCGTAGAATAATATAATTTAATGAAATACCATATAAAATGTAAGTAATTAATATCATACAGTATGTCAACAAATTTGACAAGCCCGTACTATGATGTCACGTCCGTATACAAATTTGAATTTCCGTTTTTGAAATTTTAAATGCGCTCACTGAATTTGTACTTTTATTAATTAATTTTAAGTAATTAAAAATATATTAATTACTAAAATAATGGTTTAGTTGAAATGTCCAGTCATTAAAGTTACGGTAGAAAAATATTTGAACCAAATTATTCATGAATATTCCTATTATTAGAATTTTATTGTTTAAACAATTATTTTGAAATACAAAATGGTTTTTCTCAAAATAACGGCACTTTTCCTTCTCCAAATTTAAGTGTATTAACCTAGTAATTGTCATTTTAGGAATCTTTAGGCGTAAATAGTCGTAACCAACTTTGTTGTGTTAAACGCACAGACAGTGGCAGCGCTAGCAGCACTGAATTCAAGAAAGATAATTTTAAAAATTATCATTATAATCATAATTTATGTGAGTATTAATTCGAAATTTAATTACTTTAGAAATAAGCACTCAACAAAATTATTTTTATTCCAGACGCAACAGAATATGAACTCATGCAAGAATTAATATTTGCCTTACAAGGAATTGAAAGTAGAGTATTACGTCTAGATCCAAGCGGTGGATTTCATTTAGATCCTAAATCAGATGTCACAAAAAGTCAAAAACGTATTATTTTACGATTAACAGAAGTCGGATATTTACATAATCGTGTAAAATATTTTTGTGATAATGCCGAACGACAATTTGGCATTATGTATCAAAGTTTAGTGAGCGCATTTCGTAATGAGCTAACAAGTTTTTATAAGTTAATCGCTATTTTACAAGAACAATTAACTACTGCGGATAAACGATTATCGTTACGGCGACTTTTAGTATGGATACTTGAACCACAGCAACGTTTAATGTGGTTGGTATCGATTGGAAATGCTATTCAATATAAAAAGGGTAAGAAACTATGTCCCCCATCACACTCTGCAAATTTTGTTTAAGTTATTTTTTAAGCGAGTTATTAGGTCCAGGAATTGAACCTTAAAAAATTCCAGTTATTATTTTTCTTGTTTTTCAAAATAGCTTAAAATGATGAGGTCTATGTCAAAAATGGGTTTATTACGCTCGATTCTCTTGGTAAAATTTTTAATTACGAAGGTTTCTTTTTTGTTTAGGTGGAAATTTAATATCGTGTGTATACGGTTTTTTAAATCATGGGGCTCCGCCCGTTCAAGCATTAGTTCAACATATTTTAAGTGAAGTATGTCGGCCACTTTTAAATTCTATTTCGTTGTGGGTACTCGATGGTCAAATAAAAGATCCATGTGCGGAATTTTTTATTGAAGCTCGTCCAGATATCACTGGTGACAGATTATGGCATGAAAAATATCAACTTAGGTATATTTACATCACCCTGAAAGAAGTGACTTTTGTTTTTATTAATTTGGCGATTTTTTTTTAGGGAAGCAATGATACCAAGTTTCATCACACGTGAGCAAGCTGAAAAAATTTTAGCCACTGGAAAAAGTATCGATTTTCTACGAGAAGTTTGTAAAGAAGATCCACCGAGAATTTCACCAATAATCAAAAAATTATTTGATGAATCGAATGGTAAGTGAATTCTAAAATAAATTATACGATTTTTCTAGATGTTTTTGAAATTTTTAGTGGAATCGTTGTATATGGGAAGTTCAGCTCTACATGCAGCAATTGAAACCGTTTATAAGGATACGTCACGGAAAGTTTTGGATATTTTATTGAATAAATATAATTTTATGCATCATTTGTACGCAATTAAAAGCTATTTATTATTGGGTCAAGGAGATTTTATTCGGCATTTAATGGAGATGCTTATGTATGTATGATACTAAATCTATTCCGCGGCTTTCACCAACCCTCTTCAATAGATACTTCCACAAAAAATTTTTCCCCGTTTTTTTGTTTTAAAATTTAGTTAAAGTCCAAGGATTGAGAGGAGAAACTTGTTAAGCCAAAGGGCGTTGTTTTCTACACTGACGGATCTAAGTTAGAGAAGAAGGTGGATTGTGGGATCTTTTCTGAAGATCTTGATCTGCGTCTATCATTTCGGCTGCCGGTTCACTGTAGTGTGTATTAAGCGGAAGTGATGGCTATTCACGAGGTTTGTGAATGTCTAAGACTGAACACCCTTAGGTGCAGGGACATTACAATCTTCACCGACAGCCAAGCGGCTCTAAAATCGTGTTTTTTGTGCATCGAAAAATTTACTGGAAGTGTCTATTACATTTTAATCGTTTTTCTTTTACTAATTTTTTAAAGTTCAGCATTTTTAACGTAATTTATTTTGTTTAAAGGCCAGAATTATCATGTCCAGCATCATCATTAACTCCACATAATTTATCAGCCATTTTGGAATCTGCAATACGATCTACTAATGCTCAATACGAAGATCCAGATGTTTTAGCAAGAATCGATGTTAAAATTATTCCGGTAATTTAAAAATATTTCAATGATTCAGAGAAACAAGACTAATTTTTGAAATTTTATTTTAGAATTCGAAACAAGATAATGGTTGGGATGTCTTCTCGTTAATTTATCATACAAATGGTCCAATTGGTACAATATTTGTACCATGTGAAGATCAATATATGGCATTATTTCATTCTTTATGGAATTCGAAACGTATGGAATTTATATTATCAATATTATGGAAAAATTTAACAACAACAGCAAAAACATATCGTAGTCTTCCTGGTATGGCATCGATTATGCAATTAATGCATATTTTAACAGCGGAAATGATACATTTAGTACGACAAATGCAATATTATGTACTGTTTGAAGTGTTGGAATGTAATTGGGAAGAACTTACTAAGAAATTATCCACGGCTGATTCTTTGGATGATGTAATTAAGGCGCATAATTATTTCTTAAATGCTGTTCGAACTGGTGCGTTATTAAATCCTGAATCCGAGGTTAGTCATTTTCAATTTTGTACTTCCAAGATTCTGTAGTTCTGATATGTTTATGATATTGGTCCAAGGAATTATCCAAGTTTGTGACCTCGAACGCCGAACGCAACATTGTTAAAAATGTTACATAATTTATTACATAAATAGATAGGCAACAATATGAGACTAGTATGGTCTCTATAGACCTAATATTTATCTGTAATTCTGTATTCTTTTTTACAGGACTTAAGCCGCCAATTACGAATTATTTACAGCCATATAATTCAATTACAAGTGTTTGAAGAACGTTTATGTGCACAAGCGCATGCTGAATTAAATGCTGAACGAGAACGTGAACAACTAATAGAAACTCAACAAGGTGGTTTTAGCTTAAAAGCACGCGATGAAACCATACGCAGAGAGCGTCAAGAACGTTTCCAACAAAATTTGGTAACAATGAAAGGTTACTTACGAATATTAGCAAATGGTTATCAAAAACATGTACGTAAATTTTTATCATTGCTTGCCGAACAACCAGACATGAGTTTACAATTATTAAGCTTTCGTTTGGATTTTAATGGTCATTACAAACGTTTGTCACGTAAAGCACGATCAACCTCCAATCATTCAACAACAGAGAAACTTGAAATGATCAAGTGACATACAGCTTCGCTTGGTGACGAGCAAATTGAGAATAATATCATACAAGATGGGGATATGATATTTGTTGAATGTAGCAGTGCACAAATTAATAATAAAGTTGGTCAGCGTTTAAACAAACAAACGGGTTTGTGATGTTGTATCGATTAATTATGATTTTTTTTTAATACTTATTTATTAAAATATTATTATCATGTTTAAAAAAAAAAAGATAGAACTTTCTTTATTTAAAAAATTTTTTAGAAAAAGAGTTAATACGTAATCTCATTAAAAGAAAAAATTAATACTCATTTTAAACAGTTGAGAATAATTTTTAATTTAAAAAAACACGTTTTTCATGTGCCATCTCACTAATAGTCTAAGAGCTAGTGATTTATCCGACTATCCCGTTTCCCACAAAGCTAGAAAATGTTTTATTATCGGTCAATTAAAAAAGTACCTTTCTGGTGGGCACTTCGCGGTTGCCCCATCACCCTAACCAAATTACATCCTTCTAAATATTATATAAAATCCAATAAATACCTAAGCCTGTTCCTCATTACTTGTTTTTAAATAATTCTTACAATTGGCTGCTTTCAATCAAAATATTACAAGAATAATCAATTTTATAATATAATAAAGTCTTGTCCTATGTTTCGGACCATTTATTTCAATAGTTTAAGAAGTATATTTAACCAGCCAGAAAATTTTGCCGATTACAAGTGTCTGAACATACATTACGAGCTTCAATATCAGAAAGAGAGTAGTGGGGAAAATCTATCGGATTTTGATAAGCAATTTGGAAAATTTTGAATACAGTTTTTTTTTCTAGCTTTGTGGGAAACGAGTTAGTCTCCTATTAACACTTGAAATTCACATCCCTGAAAATTTGTGATTGTAAAAATCGTGTGCCATTTACGGTTTATTCATTTAGGTCTATCCACGATGAATTACTATATATCGCTGCCGTTTTGACAGCTAGAATATTTTGCAGATATATTATAATAGTCTTATCGCGCAACTGACTGGGTCGATCATACGTCATCCAACCATTGATATTTTTAAATACAATAAGTTTTAATTATTTGTCTTCCAAAAGTTTTGAGAATTGAATTTTAATTGTTTTTTTATTGCTAGGCCATACTATTATCGTGGAAAGATAAACCAGTGGGTAAACATTTTAAATTATTAGAAAATTGGAAAAAATAAATTTGTTTAGCTTTACAACTTGAAAAAAACACGCTTTTCTTGTGCCATCTGAAATTATCTAAATTTTCCGACACCAAAATCTTATGCCATTTTGAATTTATAATTGTATACAAATCTAGAACAAGCATATATCAAATTCTAGGTCGATCTGATGATAAGTAGGAAAAGATGTGCCAAAATGGATTTGTAAGATTAACGTGTTAATTAGAATTATGTTTTTTAATGTTTAAATAATTGTAAATAAATTTTAATGTAAATAATAATTGTAGAAACATTTTGAAGAAAAAAACATTAAATACGTTGCTAATTATTAGAAAAAACAATTGTTTATTTCTTTTTAGATTTAACAGTACCCCAGCTCTCTCTCTTGAAAATTCTCTTATGAGCAACATAGTCTAGTCAACAAGGTCAAGGTTTATGGACCTTGGATTCGTGAACAACGAACCCAAAAGATTCTCAAGTGACGATTTCTGAGGTAAAAATCTGTTTTTAGGTGGTGTAAATAAAAAATAACTTATTGTTTTTCATAATTTTTATTTAAAAATAAATAATTTCCAACGTGCATAATAAAATAGTCATTTAATAATAAAAGTTTATAATAGAAAATAAAAAAAAAAACACTTTCTTAAGAACTTGGTAACTATATAGAAATAGAATTATAAATTATTTAATATATTTTAAAAAATATATTATTTTTCAATTAATATTAATTAATTAAACCCAAGGTTGAACAACAATAATTTATCCTTAATAATATATCTTTTGGTACTATCTTTGTAGACAATCATCGCGCCATTAAGAGGTATTCTGTTCAAATTACTTTTCTGGGTAACAATATTGAGCTGGTAACGAAGATGAGTAATTAGGGTTATACATCTGTGCTTTAACAAATTCTTCGAAGTTCTTTGGTTCTGGACGTACAGTAGCGGTACCTGTAAATTATTTATACATATTAAAACGTTATAAATTTTTGAGAAAAAGCTCGTTTTCATATAAACTTGGGCGGGAATGGAACTTGGAATATAAAAATATACATACCATTAATGTAAGCGTTCTTTGCAACTTGTGTAGCAATTTTGATGGAACATTTTTGTATGTCTGCCAAAGGTGGATATACAGATCCTTGTGCTAAATCATCTTCATTAACCAAACTTGCAAGAGTCTAGAAAAATTAATAATTAATTTAATAATTTATAGAAAAGTTCTCGATCTAAAATTAAACGAGAAAATTTAATATCGGCTTCGTTGAGATGTTGATCGAGCGTATTAACGGCAATATGATTCGAAAAGACTTTCATAACATTCGGTAGAGTCGTTTCGAGTCAATCGAGTTTTAATTTTTATAACTATGTTTATTATGCTGGGAAGTTATTCGTGCGGACTTCAAGGATCGCACCAGATCCTACCCACGGTTCTAATTTTAGCGATTAAATCACAAAAATTATACTTACACGTGCAGCTTCCAAAAATACATCTTCGCCAATTGACAGTACACCAGCACAAATGACACCAAGTCCAATACCGGGGAAAATGTATGCATTGTTTCCTTGACCAGGTCGATATGTTTTACCTTTGTAAGTTACGTCAGGGAATGGCGAACCACTTGAAAATATACATTTACCCTGAAATTATAAATTAACGTAATGAAAAAGTGCTAAAAAAAGAATAAGGAAATATTAAGCTTGCGTTTCGAGATGACAAGGACAATAAATAGATGTTGTCCAACCAAAAGCTTACTGGTAAAATTTCTAAACACAAGTTAAGATTATTTTCCGGTACTTACATCTGTGTTAGTATAAGCAGCTTCAGCTGTACATTCAGCTTTGCTTGTAGGATTACTTAAAGCACAAATGATAGGTCTGGCCGCATTTTTAGCCATTTGTTGAAGGATTTCAGGAGTGAATGCACCACCAATAGCCGATGCACCAATAAGAACTGTTGGTTTAAGTTCACGTACACAATCTTTTAAATCTCTAATTGGTGCGTGTGGGTGAGCGAATTTAGCTTTATGCGATGAAATACCACCTTCAGGTCGATCTTTTACAATTAAACCTTTTGAATCAACCAACCAAATACGTTTTCTTGCTTCTGCCATTGGTAAACCCTCTTGTACCATATACATAACAGATAGTTCAGCAATACCAAGAGCAGCTTCACCAGCTCCTTGGAATAGGATAACATTATCTGATAATTTATTCTTTGTGATACGTAATGATGCGATTAAACCAGCAACAGCGACTGATGCTGTCCCTTGAATATCATCATTGAATGTACAATAATCGTCACGATATTTATCTAATAGACGGAAAGCATTTGAGTTTCCAAAGTCTTCAAACTGAAATAAATCAAATTCAAATCATTAATTACAAGTGTACAAATTTTATCCAAAAAGACAGGACATGTGTCCAAACAGTCACTACTGGATATAACGAAATTGAAAAGACCTACACTTAAGCAAAGAGTATAGGAGAGACGAGATGCAGCCCCTTAGAGCTAATGTAAAATAATAGTAACTTTCGACGTTAATAAACTTTTTTGTCACTCATTTTTACAATTGGACGCTCAAAGCCAGCGTCAAGAGTCATTATGACGTTAAATCTTTATAATCGTTATATTCATGTTATTAGAAAAATAATGGTCCAATGAAAAGTGAAAAGATTCATTACCTGAATTAAGCAGGTTCGTCCAAATCGTTGAACAACAGCTTGCATGAATTCTTCAATAAAATCATCGTATTCAGGACCTCGAGTCCGCTTTTGTTTTAAACCAATATATAATGGATCATTTAAAATACTTTCAGTATTGGTTCCTACATCTAATGTGATTGGTAAACATTGATGTGGTTTGACACCAGCTAATGCTGTGTACAAACATAATTTACCAACAGGAATACCCATACCATTTACACCCAAATCACCTAATCCTAAAATACGTTCTCCATCTGTTACAACTATTGCTCGTACGTCTGCTTCTGGCCTGCAAAAATAAATCTTTATTAGGAGGGGAGTTGAAAAATTTATGGCAGTTGTGTAAAGAATGACCGCCAGAACCCCTCCCGTGTGCACGGGCCTGATTCTAACATAAACTTTAAGGCTAAAATGTTCAAAAGCTAAAAAACTTACCAATTACGAAGTACTTCATAAATGTGCCCTTTATCGTGTATCGAGATGTAAAGTCCACGAGGTTTGTAGAATAATTCACTGAATTTTTGACAAGCTAAACCGACGGTTGGTGTATACACAATTGGCATACATTTTCTTACGTTTCGCATAATAAAACTGAAAAATAGTTGTTCATTTCGTTGCTATAAAAAAAAAAGAAAATTAATGTTATTCACTGCTGTTCCAAAAAGACCTTTGAAAGGTACTCTTATTTTACGAATTGTGGTATTCGAAATGAAAAGTGTATTTAGAAAAGGAAGTGGATCGAAATTCTTCAGAGTTAAAAAATTTATCTGCTTGCTATTTATAGTTGCTAAAATCTTGAGGGGAAATTCGATATACGATCAAAGAGAGCAGATCGAAAAGGTGACCTGGAAGAAAATGAAGAAGGCAGATTTGGCAAAATGAACTTTTAATAAACAAATAATATACAACACATCTAGGCAGCAAAATTTCGACTCGAGCGACAATGAACTTGCGATCGGAGACATTCTTTACTTGTTCCCGTGGTGTGTATACTATTTTTCTTCCCGGCAGAGGCAGTAGGCGGCAACTTCGTTTTGCACAAAGGAACGAAAGTAGACACTTGGTGGTATTTAGATTTTAGGTGTCGGATTTCCGCACTCTTCTCTTTATTTGCTCAGATTTAAAAAGAGTATCATAAAATATATTTATTTTCTGTTGAATTTAAATACAACGTGGTGAGTTCAAGTTTATAACAATCCTACGACCTCTATTTGCCCTTGTAAGTGTTTCGGATCGATTTAGAAAACCTTGTTTATGAATTGTAAATGAGTAATTATATAATTTAAAATTATTAAATAATAACTTTTATTTTTTAATAAAAATATAAAACTCTTATTAAAAATTATTTTATAACAAGGTTAGAAAATTATCTATAGGTATACTGTCAAGGTTTTCTTTTAATTGATTTTCAATATTTTAAAGAAAATTTATGTTTTAAAATTAAAGATAGTAAAGCGAATTCTGAGAAACGATTTGAAATGATTTTGTTTATCCTCGCATTACTTTTCCTTCATTATTTTAAAATGCGAGGAATTTAACAATGAGTCCCTTGTTCTCTTTTTTGTGTGACATGAAGTTATATAAAAAAATGATAGAGCTTCTTTTTGATAATATGAAATATTTAGTAATGAAATTAATATATTCAAATATTTGTAAAATGTTGACGACATTTTTTTTTTTTGTACATTATAGTTTTCTATGTTGTAATATAAGGAATTCAAGATTGTCAAGGACAATATAAACATCGCATCAATTTAACAGTTGTTTGACCATTTGTGATGAATCTCTCTCACAATGAATTGTTTTAAATCAATTATTATAGATGCTATCACGATTTCATGATACTTAATGTAATATCTACCTACAAAGAAGTCCGTCCCTGTACACTGAGGGTATTATCGTTAGTCAAAAATAAATCTAAATACTGGGAAATGTAGAGGAGAGTTTGTTTTGAAAAGAAAATCTAAAAGCTAGAGAAGAATTTTATTTCTCAATTTCTTTACTGAATCAACAATATTAGGAGCTGTAAGGAATGGTTTGAGAAGTTACACTATTCGGATTAAATTTCGAATACTAACCAGTGAAATAAAAAGTATACTTACCAATAATCCATATAAATATACATATTTGTTAATATCTTCTGTATAACGTTCAAATTCGAGATCACAATGCTTTAATTGTTCCTCAAGTGTTCGAACAGCTGGAGGTAATAATCCATGGATACCTAATATTTGTCGTTCTTTGATGCTAGTAGCTAAACCCTGGAATAAAAAAGATACAACATTAATATTTAACGAAAAAGAAATTCGAAACGAGAAGGAATCCTTTTTATAAAAAGGATTTTTGGGATCCGTACTATCACAGCACATAACGAATACAAAAATGAAAAAAAATATGTACTTCAAAGTATTTTTTAAACAAAAAAATACTAATGAAAACCTCAACAAGTTTTTAAGACCTTATTTCTGTATATATTTGTAGACATTTTTATACTAAATTGAACATAGTTGTGTAAAAAAATTGCCTATAGTTAAAACAAATAAGGTTTGAATATTGTACTATGGGAATATCAGTTATGTATGTGTGATATGTATGAATGCGTAATGTGACAGATTAATAAACACAGTCTATACATGGTATTTCAACAATTAATTCAGTCAATTGTTTGTTTTCACTTGTCTGTATTAAATTTACGATTCAGGATATTTTTCATTACAGGATGATAAAGGAATTTGGGGCATACTGTATATTTTGTATATAGCGTAAATTTTAGTACTTTAATAATTATTGCTAATATTTGTTTTGCTTAATAATCAGTTTAATAATTTATTATTTTTTGTTGAAATTTAAATACATAATTAACAATTATATCACCTGTTTTAATAATCATATGAAATTTGATTCGTACGTGTATGTATAAATTATTATTACAATATACAGTCAAACCTCTATAAAAACTCTATAAGTGAGGATGATAATAGATAGGACCCGTCATTTTAAGCTCCCAAAGCCTCTATTAGCGAGAAACAGAAGCCTCTGTAAGAGAGAGTCGTTTTTCCTTCATGGATTTCCGTAAGTGAGACTGCTACTTATCTATACCTCTATAAATGACAGTCGAGCTTTATTTATTTATATTATTTAGGAGGAACTATATAGCTACAATAAAAATAAGAGAGAAGCGCTACCCATGTACCTGCATTAGCGAGAAACTCGGGTTAGTGAGAAACCTCTATAAGCGAGAATGAGATAGTGTTCCCTTGAACTCTCGCTTATCCAGGTTTGACTGTATTACATTTCCAGATTAAAATAATGTATTGTTCATTATTTTTGTTCGTATTGTATGTATTTTTCCAGGATTATAAGTTTTTATTTAATAAATGTAAATATTGATTGTTTTTGAAAAAAAATAAATAAATAAAATAAAATATTATTGTTAATTTTAATAAATGGAATTTGTACTTTTGTCTAATAGGTATTTATTTATATTTTTATAGACAAATAGACATTCTTATTTAGTGGACTATGAGCTCAGGCAGAATTTACAAGTTTAAAATTAATATCGCATGTTTAATTGATGAAAGGTCAATTTTACGATCAGAGCTGTATCCAAAATACAATTCATTACTTTTTCCACTATTTAACTATAGTTACAAGCTAGTAGTTTTGAAGAAAAACGATATCTCGTATCGATTTTTCACGTTATCTCGAAAACTATTCTTCCAAACGTTAAATGAACCTGATTTTTGTATTTTTTCGGTCAAAATTACCTTAAAACATGAGTTTTATCTAAATCGGAAACGAAAAAATATTCTCAATTTTTTTATGGGGCTTAATTTTTGTTTCAGTATTTGATAAAACTCAGTTTATAAGGTAAGTTTGACCCGAAAAATTAAACAATCGAATTAATTTGGCAATTGGGTTAAAATTATGAAAAAAACTGTATCTCGGATCAATTTTAGGACATTTACGGAAATCTATATTTCAGCCAAGGCTAAAGGCAAGGACACTTTGTCTTTCAAACGTCAACACTGGTCTTACTTTAAAATAAAAAAAGATATCTACAATTCATTTTTTGTGTCGTAAATCGCGAAATTGTCTTTGTACTTTGAAACGTATCAGATGTGTATTTTATCTTTACGACATTCCAGTACTGGAAATTCCTTTATAATTTATAATCGAAAGTTCAAAGTCAAAAAAAGAATACCTATATAGCGCGATTCAATTAATCAGTAATATTTTTAATTAATAATAATAATTATTGATTATTATAAATCAAATTTAATTCCCTTCAAGTAGTCAGAAAAATTTATCAGATAAAAAATAAATTACCTATTTCTATAAAGTAGTGTAGTAAATATTTTTAAATTTTACTATTTTCTATTTTTATTCAAACAAAACAAATGTTTAATTATTAGATGATTAAATTTTTGCCCGTGGCTTGTATCACGTTAAAAATTGCATCAGCAAAATAAAAACAGGTGTTGATTTATTTATTGTTTTATGATGTGGGTGGCCTCTGTTATAGGCGTATATGTCAGAGAAACGGAGGTTAAACCCCATTATTATTATTATTATTATTATTATTATTTATTGTTTTGAGAAATCAATCGTCACAATTAAATATGGGTGTGTGTTAGATTGAGTCAGATAAGCTTAGAATCAGATTTAACTTAAGATATGCTATATGGAGGTGTGTTTTAGGCCAAGGTTTATACTCAATATCGACTTTACGTATCGACAACGTGATTTCTGTTTTAGGCATGTCATAAAATTAAAAAAATAATTCAAATTGGTGAAATATAGAAATACTGGTCGTAAAATGTGCCAAAATCGTTTTTCAGAATATAAAAAAATTGCTAAATAATTAAATAACGAGTTATTTTTAGCTTTACAATACCACGCAACTACAAAAATATATAATATATTGTGTGCAAGTGTTGCTTATAAATTTGATAATATAAATATCGCTCTTCAATCATGTGGTACTCTATTGGATCCACTACTGACTAGAAATTTTATAAAAAATGTCAAGTCATATTCAATGATTCACTCACAAAACAGGTGTTGAAAATTTATTCAAAGTTCATTGGTTGCCTTGCAAAAAAAAAACTTCCTTGAACAGTGAGTGATACACAAATTATGTAGCATGTTACCGAAGCGGAACTAACATTAGATCTCTAAAAAAATTTGTTTGTCTTTTAAATAAGAAATAAAAATTGCGTGATTGATGTTTTTATCAAAAAAATAAATAAATTACATTTTTTGTGGGAAACTAAATGTTATTTTAATTTTGTATTTATTTTTTAAAATTGTTTTTTAATTTATTAATTTAATTTATACGCTTCTAATTCAACTGAAACAAATCTTAAAAAAATAAAGTTTGTAATAACTTTCATTTTTATTATTTCATTATAAATTGCTTTTACTTTCATTTACCTATTTGCTAAATTATTATTTTTTACTTGACTGCCCCAGAAGGAGGGTAATGTTTTTCGAGTGTATGTACATATACACGGTGTCTATTCTAAGTTGACATTTGCTTGAAACTCGAAAAATAACTTTTATCGATAAAAATGCTTCAAGCGAAAAATGATGGGTGTGTAGCCGCACATCTTACGCAGGCGTTAAACGTGACTTAGGTTTTCAAGGTCGCTCTAATCCATAACTGGTAATCGATAGATGAACACTTTAAATTACAAAGTTGTTGTAAAAAATATTCAATTAGTTGAAAAAATTTCATTCGTGTCTAGAACTCGAATAGCCTAATTGGTAGGGCGTTTGACATGAATCCAAGAAGTCCGGGTTCGAGTCCTGGTTTGAGTGTATTTTTTTGAATTCTCTTTAATTAAAAAAGTAACATTTTGTGTTTGTAACATTTTTCCACAAATCGTACAGTTTAGGCAAAAACGGACTGAAAAGTTTAACCCAAAATTGTTTTTTCGTATAAAATGAAAAAAAAAGAATACCCGACTGCGTAAATTATGCATTAAGAACATAGAAACAAATATTTATGAGCCTAGAATAAGTTAATCCTTAAATGACATCATCTAGTCGAGCTTATATGTTACATAGTTAGAGATTGAAATCTATCGACAGTATGTTATCATTTAACGATTGATTATTGGGTGCTAATCAGTATCTGTTTCATATTTTATGCAGTCGAGATTTTTTATTTTTTGTATTCATTATTTTTAGCGAATATCCAAAGGAAATGGAGCTATTGCCTTTGAACTGATGATGGAATTTTAAAAAAATTTCTTCAAATGTTAATCGTTCCAACCTAAAAGATGTCAAAAATGACCATCGTTAAAATTTATACATGTATGTATGTATCTATAAGTTTAGGTGTATGTATCCTCCTCTCTAGCGGTCGCAATTTAAGTCCGATTTAGATAAAATTTGGTATCAAGAAGGGTTTTGGTATTTGAAAGGTCCTGTTCGTTAATAACAAACAAGGGGTGGGGGGTGCGTAAAGTACAAAATTTTGAATTTTTTCATTCTTGTGATTTTTTCTCTAGAGCTTAGTTTCCGAAATAAAAATTCTTGAAAAATTAAAAATACAATATTCGATTTAAGGAAAAATATGTTATTTTTTTGCAATTTCTGAAGGAATTCGCTTAGCTAACGCATCTCCTGCGCTACGAATTAAAAATAATATTTATAAATTTTTATATACTTTCATAAACAAGTATATTACAATTAACCTTAAAAAATTGATACCGTTAGCGTATTTTTAATGTGTTCCAATGATGTAATAACATACTTAAGCGAATTGATTCATTAAAATTTGATTCTAATTACATTTAAAAAAAATAATCGAATTGTATTTTTGATGTAACTTAAGCAAATCAAGTTCTTTACGGTTTAATGATTTTATTTTAATTTGATGGGAATTTAATTTAATATCAAATTTGAGTCATGATTATTTCTGGTTGCGATTTTTTGGTAATTGTTTTAATTTATGCATCATTAGTTCGGTAATAATGACATTTACATAGGATAATTTAGACGCAAAAAATACAAAAATCGAATTCATTTGACGATTGGTCGAGTTTTCTATGTTATCGCCCGAAATTTTATATGAAGCACTATATTTTGGGATAATTTTCGAGGATATCTCGAAAACTACTCACTCAGTCGTCACAGGAACTTTTGGTTTTTTGTGAGTACCTATTATGGTTTTTTTGTCATCTTTACCTTATATTTTCCAAAAACAGAGATTTCGAATTTATTTAAATAACTTTTAAACCATACTGATAAAATCTTAAAAAAACACGTTATCGAATTTTATTCCTTCAAAATTCGCGATTTTTCTGGTTTGTGACTATTCTGTGATCATTGGCAAACTCATTTAACAAAATTTAATGTATAAATTTTTTTTAAACAAACAAGAAAAGCAAAGATTTTATGCAATAATAAATAATCTAAATATTTTTAAAAATTAACTGAATACGCCCAGTAATTTTTACGTACAGAATTAAAAACCTAATTTTTTCAATGACTAAACTACCTACTTAACTTATTTACTAAAACTACTAAAAGTATTGTAATAAAACAATATTTTGTAAGTCATGGTTTATAAAATTTATATCTTATAAAATAATAAAACATTTGTAAACGCATTTGAAATTAAAAAAAAATAATTATAATGATATATAATTGGATTTTCTTCAATTTAACTAACTACAATTACTTTTTCAATATCCTGTAATAGTCATTTTTTAATTGTAATTATTTTCCTGTTAATTAAATTCATTAAATTTTGTTCTTAATGGTTTTATTTTTATATAATTTTTTCGTTAATAACCTATATATTGGAATTTACGCGGATAATTTATGTATTTAATATTCCAAGAAATTTTGTTTCTGCATAACACTTTTTGGGCTCAGAAAGTGTTTTTTTTTTTTGTTTTGGCTACGCCAAACAGAAACCCCACAACTTTTCCCAAGATTAATGGATTCATGATATTAGATTTTAAAATTAACATTCGTTTTTCAATAACCTACTAATATTCCACTTTTTTTTTTTAAATCAATGCTCAATGTTTCATTGAATAACATTAAAAGTCACAAGTGATAGTGATTAGTGAATGTTGTGTCAGCTGTGATGTTGGCTGATATTGATATTATCATGTTTTTTTTTTTTTAACATAAACTTGAATCTTGTTTCTAATTATTTAATGAAATATAGGTAAAAAATTTTATTATACCAATATTGTGGTTTTTACTTTGCCTTGTGGGTTCTGTTCATGTGAATCATTTTTAATGATTAGAATAAAGATTTTTTTCAAGTTATTGTATAATTTTTGATTAATATATCTTTCACATGTTTATACCTAGAGGATAGCCGATGATTTTCATTTTTAATTTGTGGTGTATGGAAAAAAGGGCTCATCGTAAAATATTGAACTGAATTTAGAACGGAGCCAGCCCAATTGACACCTATGTTGTTCATTTACGAAGTTAAACTCACTTTTTACGTCCCGAGCAAGCTATAAAAATCTGTCTGTCAGACAAACAGACAACCGGAAATAAACTAATTAGGTTACGTTTTTTCATTTTAAAAATAGAAAGAAATGAAAAAATTACACAGAAGCCGGGATTCGAACCAGTGGCGGATTTAGAGATTTGCCGCCCGTAGGCTATTCAATTTTTGCCGCCTCTAAATTTTGATATCTTAGTTCACAATCATATCAATTATCTATCAATAAAATTGCAACTTTATGATTTGTGCTCCATTATCCTCATTACATCAACTTTTCCCGTGTGGTTAGTATCATCGAGAACTATGGTACCGTGTTAGATCCTTGATTATTTTTACAGCAAAGAATTATCAAAAAACAATATTTTATGCAAAAAATATCTCAAACATGTACCAATTTTAAAGTAAGTTAAGGTATGTGTTAAAACTATACAATACTTATGTAATAGGAATAAAGCTTACACAAAAAATCTAGATTTGGCGAACGTTGATAAATATTTATTATTACACTTACAGTTACAAAACAACACAATAAATATATCCTTTCTTAATTATTTGTTAGTATTATAATTCAAGTCAAATTATAAAAGCATTACAATACTATTTTGCGACACTTTGAATTCGCAAAATCATTTATTATATCGTCGTACGAAATCTTGTTTATTAGCTCTGACTCTATGCACAAGAGAGCTAAAGCGTTTAGCTTTTCTTGACTTAAAGTCGATCGGAGGTAGTTCTTTACTCTCTTCAAGCAAGAGAAGCTTCTTTCACCTGAACAATTTGTCGCTGGTGTACAAAGAGCCATACGAAGTACTATATCCAAGTTTGGATAAATGCTTCCTAGATTCTGATCTCGCAGGAATAAAGACAGACTTTTTAATGATCCAGAAATTGGTTTTATTGAAATTCTTTCAGATGAAAGGTAGCTTTGAAAGTGTACGCATTCCTGAACTAAGTCTGTTTCTAAATCATTAGGATACATTTTTTCTAAAAAACTGGCTTTTTCCGTCAGAACTGATGGTAACAACTCACTTATTTTGGTAAGAAATGAAAATTTCTCGTTAAATCCGTGATAAGCCTCTTGTCGTTTTGCTAACTCGGATATGAGTCTGTCTATGACAACGAGAAATGTGTTAACCCTGAAGTAATCACTCGCAGCTATTCCAATATCTTCATCGGATGTTTCATCGAATCTTTGTTTTCTTTTTGGTTGTCTTTTTTTCTTCTCTCTTGTATATTCTTTTGATACGATTAACTCGATTACATTATAATCAAAAGCGTTTAGCAATTGTTTATGCAGAGATTTTGAGATATTTATTATTTAGCACTGTATATAGGACTATATTTCGGTTTTTGTTGAATATTTTAATTCCTCTATAATTTTTGAAATTCGTATTTTGTGTGTGTATTATAATTTTTTCTAAATTTTGTCAATCGAAATAAAAAATTTATGAACTAAATTTGCCGCCCCTTAAAATTTGCCGCCCTAGGCTCCAGCCTACTCAGCCTGCTGGTAAATCCGCCACTGATTCGAACCCAGGTCCTCTAGATCTCCGGTCTAGGACGTAACCAAATCCGTCACTCCTATTCTATGTGAGTGACACAAAATATAGTGTGTCCCCCGATAGAGGTAACTATACTAGTAAATTTCCTTATTTTGCATTTTAAGAAAAAAAGTCATTCTTTATAAAAAGTTTTGCTTATTCTGAAAAGTATGTAGGTATATTTAAAACTTCTTAATAATGTACAGGGTAGCCAAAAATTTGGTATCACTATTTTTATTTTTGGTAAACTACCTTCCCGTTTTATAAGTTGACGAAATTCAGATTCGTTATTCAGAAAAGTTGCTCGCAATTAACAATTATGGCTCTATACAAAATATAAAGAAAATCCGTGTACTTTAATTATAGCATCATTTTTTATTTGCACAAAAGTTGTAATTATAAAAAAACGTAAGAAAGAAAATAATAATAAATCAATTAACATGTACTATTCGAGAGTATATTTTTTTGTGGACTAGGTTAGAAAATTAAAAAGAAAATTTATTTTCTCGAATAAACATTCACTAAGAATGGAATTGTCAAAGTTGGAAAGATTTTCTTGAAATTTTGTATGGAATCATAATTGTTAATTTCGAGCAACTTTTCTTAGTAACATTTTGTCAACTTATAAAAAGGATAGCTAGTTTTCCAAAAATAAAAAAGTGATACCAAATTTTTTGCTACCCTCTACATTATTTAGAAGTTTTACATATTCCTAAATACTTTTCAGAATAAGCAAAATTTTTTAAAAAGAATGACTTTTTCTTAAAATGCAAAATAAGAAAATTCACACGTATTTTACCTCTATCCGGGGGACACACTGTATATGTAACCTATTCATGTTCTTCAGTGATTGAGTCCCGACTTCATATTTAAATTGATAATAATTTTTTTAACTGGTTCAACTTTTTCCTAAATCAATTTTTATTTTTATTAAACATTTTTTTATCAATGCATTTTATTTTTTTTGCAATAATAAAAATCACTTATCAGGTTGTATCACCTTGATAGAATCGATGACATGGGGTGGTTTATTGAATGGTAGGTAATGTAAAATGTTGAATGTTACACATATTATTGAGGTCATTTTTATAATTTTTTACAGTCTAAAGATTATATTTAATAACAATAAATATATTATCATAATCATAATAATAATAAAAATAATAATAATTTGCTTATCTATCACAACTCAACTCGCAATACTGTTACAGTGTTACATATTTATTTATTATTTTTGATTATTTTATATATATTTATTTATTAAATTAAATTATTATTGATACCTTTATGTACAGAGTGTCACCCATGTACATTGTACATGAAATTAAGTATCAACCAATTAGGAGCCATCTATTAATTACACTATTCGTTAAGGGGTAGGGAGGGGGTACAACGAAATTTGACATTGGGTGACGAGTGGTTGTCAAAAGCTTTGGACGCCACATGTCAAAATCTAAAATATTATTAAAACGACATAAACAAAAAAATATTCACCCTTAATAACTCTTGACCTGATGTGATTATTGTTTTGAGTGAAAACACGTCGATTTAGATATCGAGGGGAAACCTCAAAAAAAGGTACCTAGAGAATTTTAGGTTTGACCCCTTCATCTCTAGTCACCCCAACTTTGAAATTTCAAATAGCACCCCCTACTTTGTTATATCTCATTTGAAAGGGCATAAAATTCTCTGTTCAACCATGATAAACAAAATGAAATCGATCGATTGATTCTGAAGATAGACTACCCAGAAGATGGATTTCATACCTTCTATCTTCTGTGAAGTTTATCTCAAGAAAAAAACGATAGATTTCATTTTTTTTTATCGTATATGAATAGAGAATTGTATGCCCTTTCAAATGATGTAAAACAAAGCAGGGGGTGCCATTTGAAGTCGGTAGGTACAACAGACTGAACAAATTTTAGGCTTTTTTCAATTAAGTTCCGTCGGCCGCCCACTACCCCTCTAACTAAATGCATTGAATAAAAATATATTATCTAATTTCCTGTTCTGACTCACATAAAATATTAGAAAAGGCCTAACGGCAAATAAAATAAGAGGGCTTACCAGTGGACCAAAATATTATATTTCTCTCTCCGAGTTAAAGCGTGGGAGGTGCCACTCTGTACATAAAGGTAGTTACGTCAAACGAATACTTTTAAATTTGCATATTAAAAAATTGGAAGTCATTTTAACATACAAAAACAAAAAAACCTCTTATTTATAACAGGAGGCATTTCCTTTAGGAACAATAAAAACTTATAGAGGGTCTTTATTCCCTTAAAAAGCAGCTGCCATATTTTTTTATTTACATTTTTCTAAACAAAAAACCTGTTTTCAAGTATTTTATATTATTTCTGCGATACAGTCTACTTAAAATAATCTAAGGTCTTGTCGTATTTCCATGGAGGGATCCCTAAGACTCTTAACTTATTTCATTATCGCTAAAGATTTCGATTCTCGTAATAAATTAAGTAAATCGAAATTTTAAGTTCTTTGGTGAGAAATCTGTACCGTTCATTTAAGTTCCCCAACTAAAGTTGAAACAGGGCCCCTCTAAGGCGAGCTACGCCACTGGAAAGAGGTCTTCTACACCTGAATAAGTGAAAAATTTAGATAAAACTTCATGATCAAGCTAAACGGTGCAACCCTCAACAAGTGACAAACAAATTGACTTCCATTTGAAAGACAAATCAAAATTGATTAATAAATTGCCTATAAATTAAATTTGTTTGTTCTGTCATGTCAAGTTCAAAGTTTTCAAAACTTCAAATGTTTAAGGACAAATGAAGAATTATTTAAAATGACCGCACCTTTTCATAAAAAATAAAAAGGTCACACAATCTACAAAAGGTTTCACTAGGTCATGTTTTGATGAATAATTACATGATTAGCCGGTTCATACAAGTTTATTCACTGATACCCTTTAAATGTGTTTTATTTTCACATTCAAATATCTCAATTGCAGCCACTCAAAAAAATATTTGCAATTATGATAATGCAAAAAACAAATTTCCTAATATGCAAACACTTATTTAATAAGGTGTGCTAATTTTTTCGAAATCAGGTGAGCGGTTTTTTTTTACATTTTTACATAACAATGTTTCGTTACCTGGGTAATTAATTACATTAATAATATTGATTCAAGTTAGGCAACTTGTTTAGCTTTATTGTAGGAAATACTTAGTTACATAAAAATTCCATAACAGAATTTTCAACAAAAAAAAAAGTAAAGTTTAATTTAGTCATAAAATTTCCAATGACACCACAAAAAATTTTTATATCTAAGTATATAAAATACACCTTGAGATAACAATGTGTTAAAATTCACTCTTTTTTAAGCTTTTTACAACAACTTTTTTATTGAAAAATAAGTTTTAATAATAACAGAAACTTCCACAAATAAATGAATCGAAATTTTCCGAAAATATTTCTTTAAAAAATTACAAATATGCATAATGCATTAAAAATTATGCAAGCTCATTATATTACAATGAAAAATTTTATATTCAACAATTGAATACCGTTTTTTAAAAAAAAAACATGGACCCGAATTAACAAAAATTTAAAAAAAAAACTTTTGACTTACCTTATGAAATCGTGGATTATTTATAAAATCACTTCCTGATAATGTATTTGGTGAAACTGTGTCTGCAAATGGTTTTTGTCCTAAACAATCTCTTCTACATTGATCCATTGTTACACTATTATTATTATTACAATTATAACTAAATGTACTTTGATGTTTTTTGGATACTGATGGTGGTAAATTATTGAATAGTGGTTTTATATTCACCGACTTTTCTGATATTGTGTAGCTCTTCGACCCTGCTGCTATAGACTCCCTATATAAAATTTAATAATGTTAAGTATTATACGCATACACTAGTCAAGATAAAAGAGTTATATACAAATGATAAAGATAGATAGATACATATGATTGGTGGTGCGAATGGTAAAGCAATAAACTATTAATTTTTTAGGTGTCTATGTACACGTTAACGTGTCGATTGATTCATGTTATTTACATATTAATGACATCATACGATTTGGTGACGTTTCACGTGTAAATTTCATGAAAGATTACTCATTAAATGGCCGGAAATTCATTCATTTGATATTTGCATTCAGACGTTGCTTGAGTATCACTGTAAAAAGGTCCGGTTTTTTTTAAAAATCGACTTATTTGAAACTGATTCTCGTCCGAGGTTACAAAATGTTAAAGTGCAAGCTGGAAAAGCAGGAAGATTTGGGTTTGATGTCCGGTGAAAATTGGCTCTTCTTAGTGTTTTCTTAAGAATAAAGCTATAGTCGCAAAAGTAAGCGAGTAGGATCCTGGGGGCGAGAATGATCAAAATGAACATTTTTACGATAAAATTACTACGATACGATGAACATTTTTGAGGCGGTTTGAAAAACTTTCAAAAAAAGCCATTTTCCTAGTCATATAGGGACTATAACTATAAAAGTTGTGTAGCTTTGATCGCTCGTTGCTCGAAAACTAGTTGTTAAAAAATTTTGTGGCCTTGAGAGCTTTTGATCAGAACGATTTTAAGAACATTGTGGGAGTGGTTTGAAATTCTTTCACAGGAAGGCATTTTCCTAGCCATATACTAAAACTATAATATATGCGTAGCTTCGTAGCTCGAAAACTCCTCGTTATTTTGTGCCCGTAAGAGCTTTTGATCAGAATGATCCAAAGATCATTTTGGGAGCGATTTGAAAAAGTTTCACAGAAAGCCATTTCCTATCTTAACGTGCGGGGTCCTTTGAATATACATATTATAAAATTTACTGCATTAAACTAGTTTGTTTTGAAAAAGTCGAAAAACTGTCAAAAATCACGATTTTGATTTGGTTTTATCTATTTCCAATTTGCATTTAAATGCTCTGTTTCTTGAAAGAATAGTCCAAACAAGCAAAATAACATTTTCGGAATAAGCTGTTTTCATATCTTTCTGTAAAATCGCTCCTCTCAATATAACGATTGGTCCTTAAGAAGCGATTATGTGCTTATTTTCTTCCAAACAATTAGAACTGTCATGAATCGCTTAAATCAATTTCGGCTAAATGACATTTTGTTTTGCAACTGAAAATCCGGCCATATTTTTAAGTCACGCTCCTTATGAATTACCAATAGACCAAAATAATTTACAGACCAAATAGATCACTCGTATGTTTCTCTTTATCTGTTTCAAGATTCCTCGTCTCACACATTGTATAGGCAAGGAATTTGGTAACAGATAAGGACAAACATATATGATGACGTAGGAACTATTTTAGTCAATAATTACGAATGGTGTTTAAATAATTTACACGTTTAAATGTCACACATCAATGATATCATACACGTGTAAATGACATGAAACACGTTAACATGCAAATATAGATGAATAGTTTTTGTAGAAAAGGAACGACTTACTTACATTGTCGAATTCATCGATTTATTATTTCGAATAATAGAACTATTAAATATTTTATACATTTTTAAAACTTATTCTAAAATTATTTTTTCACTGATATATTTATGGAAATGTTCACTTACAATCTTATAATAAAATCGAATGATATATTTTTTTTTTAAATTAATTCATTTTCAGCGTGTTTATTCATCTATGCGCATGCTATTGTCGTGATGAATTTTGTAATCATTTTTAATCAAATCAAGTTTTTTTATTTATTTAAATAAATACGTAAGTAAATAATAAAAATAAAAACTTTGTACATTATATGAATTACTTTCAAAACAAATATATACAAATTTAAATAATATTTTTATTTTTTAAACCAAAATTACGTAAAAATTTTGAGGTTAGAAGTATCGTAGGGTGATATTTTTTCACGGTAAGGACGGTAAGTAATAAATGATAATGGGAAATGGATGTAAGCTTTCGAAAAACACACATGAAGTTAAAAAGAAATAAAGTTTTTTTATACCTAGAATTGTTTTTTATTTTTTATTATGAATTATGATTTATGAATACACGTTGATCAGCTGATATGACGTCGTCGTAGGTCATACGGTTCGTAATAATCATGCAAACTAACCGTTTTATATAAATGGAATTATACTTGAATGCCTTCTATTTACAAGCAAACACTTTACAACAAAATTCTACCCAAAAATTCGATAAAATATATTAAATTCATCCATAATTTCTTTAAGTTTGTACGCTGTTTTGTATTTTTTGCTCTTCGATTATGTTATATTTGATTTTACGCAAGATTATAATCTAAGAAATTGTTGATAAAGTAACGAAAACTATAATTTTGCGTAAAATATATCAGGAATCTTGATATGTTTGACGTTCTTGAATTAAAATTGAATTCGTGATTACATAGAAACGAGTTTTTTTAGGTTTTAAATTTAATTTATGGCATAATAAATTGTGCATTTTTTTGCATATTTAATTTGCATTTTCAGGAAGTAATTTTTTATTTAGTTAATCAACAATATTGTATTTAAAAATCGCAAAGTGATAGTTTTTTAATGGAAAATATTGAAGTAGACGTAATTACGGAATTTCTTCTTTAAACTCACTCTTAAAAAGATCATTATTTCAATTTTTGAATAATTTCGATATAAATTTTAGGCAGCGTTAAATATAAACTGCAACAAACTAAAGATTACAATAAAATCTGTATTTTTGTTATGGGAACGGATTTTGAACTAGAATATTAATTATGGACCTAAACAAAAACTTCTCTGAAACTCTTTACTCCAGTTAACGACGATTAAACCTCTAAATTCTTTCCTATAACTCCGATAGACTTGAAAGTAGATAAGACTCCAAGAATCAAGAGTTACATGGTGCCGAGTACTGCTTTTTTCCCAGGGGGTTATAACTCTTTCTTCTAGAGGGTGAATAAATGACAATGGGGATCGAAACGGGAACAATTCTAAGCAAAAAGTGCCATTAAATTATATTTCGAAAAGTCAATACGTTCCGAGTTATTGGCGATTGAAATTCGCCGTTTTCATTGAAATAAATCACGTTTTTCATTTTTTGTCAAATAACTAGAAAAATTTACATCCTACGAAAAAACTTTGTACAGAAAATTTAGCTTATAAATAGAGGAAAAGATACTGTACTATTTCATTTGTTTTCGTGCGTTATTTGTCGAAATACAGCTAGTCAAAGAGAAGTGCCTTTTCGCCGGCAACAACTATTGGAGTATTGAACGTAAAAAATAACTGAAAAATTTGACGTTTTTTGAAAAAAGTATATCATACACTTTTTAAAGTACTATGGAAAATCTTGAAAATGAATACCAACTCATTTGCGTGAAAATTAACGCAACAATTAACCGCCTGCAAAGTTATAAGTGGGGTCGTACTAATAGAAGCCTAGCATTGATAAAATTTATACACAAGGGTTGCAGGATGATTGAAATAAGAATTTGATTCTCTAAGGAAATGAGGCAACTGTCTGCGTTTTAGAAGTGTTCTGTAAACACGACCGTATCGAAGGGAATGCAGGGCAAGGGAAAGCAGCTGTTCCCGCAAATTTTTAGGCGAAACATTAGTGATTTGCCCTTCTCTAAACCAAAAATGCGTGCCAATGAAAAGCATGCCAATGATCAAGGAAAATTCAGCTTCTGAAAAAATGAGGTCCCCAAATCTGCTACTATCGTACGGTCTATAATTTGAATAGGGAACCTAATTTCATTTACAAATAGCCAATAATATTTTGTGATGTAAATAAATTTATTATTATTATTAAAAATTATTGGTAGTAAACATTGCAAATTACAATGAACTCGTAGTGAACAAATTATTTGACATCATCACTAGGAGGTGACTGCATGGTGACGGTGAGAGGGAATCAAGACAACAATCTAGTTCTACAGTACAGGATGATTTATGCGTTATTAATTTCATTGTCATTTTGATTGAACATATTAATTTTATTACACGATATTCAATTCTATATATGTAATATATCAGAGTATTTTAGTCCCAAGTTTGTAACGCTTAGAAATATTGATGCTACCAACAAAATTTTGATATTTAAGTAATTTTTTTTAATATTTTATTTATATATTTATGCTCCGAACCCAAAAAGTGAGTTTGAATTACTAAATAGGTAACATGGGTCCATTTGGTCTTGTAAACCGCAAGTTGAAGAACAATAGTATAAATGTAAAAATTGTTTCATATAAAAAATTAAACAACTTTTGTTTGAAACATTTTTTTGTAAATTACCTTGTTTTCCCGTGAGGGTTCAAATTAAGGCAAAATTTAGTTCCCTTTTCTCAAAAACTATAACAGAAGGTTCTAATTTCATACTAAACCCACCCGATAGATGAAATTTTGAATTCAGTAGAATTTTGAATCATTTTTGTGAATATTTAGAGAGAGGGTAGCTGCCCATACATGCCCCTCTTTAACGACGCCCATGGTGTTCACGGTCTGTACCCTTTTCTTTTTAATTTCTTGTTTATGCGTACCCATATAGAAAGGAAATTTAATATTTTGTTATGTAAATTTTTGCCTATTGTTTAACCTAAACATGATTTAATTTATTCAAATTCTTGGTATTGTATTTTACAATTATAAATATTTTGAAAATACTTAAAATTTTTCAAATATTCTTTTATTCCTTTATTTTCCAAATATTGTCGTTTGAATTGTTATACCATGTATATGAAATATACCAAGGTATACTAAGTTTAGTCGCAAGTTTGTAACGCTTAAAGATATTGATGCTATGAACAAAATTTTGGTATAGTTGTTCATGAAATCACCTAATTAGTCGATTTCCGGTTGTCTGTCTGTGGTCTGTCGTCTGTCGTCTGTCATCACGATTACTCAAAAACGAAAAGAGATATCAAGATGAAATTTTTATAGCGTGCTGAGGACGTAAAAAGTGTGGTCGAGTTCGCAAAGGAGCAACATAGGTCAATTTTGTCTTAAGTCCGTAGGACCCATCTTGTAAACCGTTACAGATAGAACAAAAGTTTAAATGTAAAAAATGTTCCTTATAATAAACAACTTTTGTTTGAAACATTTTTTCGTAAACATCACTGTTTACCCGTGAGAGCGCAAACTATGCGCAAATTGTATAGTATGTATTATATGGGCAAATTTGGTATTGTATAAAGTACGCTGCAAATACCGCATTTGGATAGCAAAGAAGAAGGTTGAATGATAGTATCTCTCTAACTAAATTTTGTATGGATTTTGACGTCAAAAAAACTTAAAAAAACAAATTATAGAAAATCATTCCTCCTCCCTCAAACTCTCAAACTCCTATTATGTATTCGTCCTTAACCTTGTAGGTACTTTATTTAAAGTGGACAAATAACAACCAAAAAAGTTAAATCAATTCTCAAAACAATTAAATCATTATTAAATAAATATGAATATTCTAATTCCGTTTTATTCTACTAATCAATAAATTTATACAAATATATTACTTTAATATTAAAATTTTATCATTAATGAAGGTCATTGTTAAGTTATATCATCACAATCGCACTATACATAATTTCAATTTTCTATTTTTTTTGTCTTGTGTGTTTATCATACATTACTTTTTTAAGAAAGTCATAAGTTGTATACAGAAAAGGGTAAATGGAAGTTAACTTGTATGTAATTGTAATAATTATATACAAATGTGACATTTCAAAGTATATGGAATGTTTTTCAATCTAAAATTTATTTTACTTCACAGATTAATTTAAAATAAAAATTATAATCTGTGTTTTAGTTTAGTATGTACAAAATTTAGCTGAAACATCCATCTTCTGCGCCTTCTATTTCAAAAACGCTTAATAACGGTATTAAAACATATTAAAAAAGGTATCAAACGAAAGGACCTCGGTAAAACTTTTTCAAATTTTGGGAAATGATAGTTTAAGTCATTCTGAATAAAAGTTCCCATGGTCGCAAGTCATGAAAATGACAGGATTTCAAGTTATCACTAAATTAAGGTAATTTAATTGTCAAAAATCATGAACGTATGTATAGAATATTGATCTTAACGCTGGAATTCATATTATTGATCCACTGAACATTTAACACTGCTTCTTCTTCGAATTTCGTAACATATTCTTCAAAAAAACAAGAATTAAAAAACAACACTCTGGCATTAAAAAACACACGTATGCATGTAGTTTTACATATCTGTATATGTATTTGCCTATACACACATAGGAATATATTATGCAAATGAGTACATTTTCCAACTTTAATTTAGCTACAACATGAAATCCTATCATTTTCATGACTTGTGACCATGGAAACTTTACTTTAGAAAAACTTAAACTATCATTTGCCAAATTTTGAAAAGGTTTGACCAAAATGCAGCATTAAAAAACACACGTATGCATGTAGTTATACATATCTGTATATGTATTTGCCTATACACACATAGGAATATACTATGCAAATAAGTACATTTTCCAACTTTAATTTAGCTATAACATGAAATCCTGTCATTTTCATGACTTGTGACCATGGGAACTTTTCTATAGGATGACTTAAACTATCATTTGCCAAAATTTGAAAAGGTTTGACTAAAATGTAGATTACATTTAATTTGTGCGAGGTCTTTTCCATTACCAAACAATAAAAGGTACTTATCAGACATCTGTGGCTCTTAAATACATAGAAATATTAAATATGATTAATTGGTTTATTATTACGTATGCACTCCACATAAATAAATAATTGATCCAAAAACCTCTCCAATAAATATATAAAATCATAAATATTTCAAATATTAAATACATTTAAATTAAAAAACATTTTATGGTTTTTATTGTACATTAATTTTTTTTTTTTTAATATCAATAAAACAATTTTATCAAAATTATAGTTTTTTTTTTCATATGAATTGTAAATTGGGTTATGCATTTCTAAATAGTGAACAGTGAATGATTCAAATCTCATAAAGTCTCAATGTGACCTTGAAGATGTTAAATACTAGCCTTCAGCAGTAATCTTGATATTAATTGTTTAATCGATCGGTACGATTATTAGTTAAGGAGCTGACATGCATTTTTATGTAAAAATTTTGACCGCCTGTTAGTTGGCGTCATAAAGTTAATCATCACAGCTGAAAAGAATGACCCAAAATTAGGGGTTTTCAAAAAAAATACCAATAAGACCGGATCAAATTTCCTTGTGTTATCAAAAAATCGAATTTTTTTAACTTAATGACGTCATCAGAATCCAAAAAATTTAATTTTGCTCTATCACATCCAAATTTTATCCAATTTTGATAAACCAAGTATGTAATCCTACTAAATTTGAGTCATACTTTTCAAATTTGTGATTAAAATTAACGTAGCTCTAATAGGTTTCCAGAAATTGGATTCCTTGTCCCGGAAATAAACTCATCAGCGATAGATAACGAAAAACTGATATCACAGCGGAAAAGAATGACCCAAAATTAGTGGGTTTCAAAAAAAATTCCAATATAATCGGATCAAATTTGCTTATGTTATAAAAAAAAAACGAATTTTTTAACTTTATGACGTCATTAAAATCCAAAAAATTTAATTTTGCTCAATCACATCCAAATGTTATGGGGCATCTGCTAATATCTGCCCTCTTTATCGACGCCCATGATTTTTCCTTAAAAATGCATGTCAACTCCTAAACTAATTAGGTGTAAAAAAAATTGAATTTTATACTAGGGCGGTGTTTAGTTTAGTATAACAAGACCTAGACATGAATTGTATTTCTTTGCCTGACTTTTTTATGTTTTAAGATGACTTTTAATTGGTGTAGTTTAGTTAAGAGTAGTTGTAAATGATTTTTAGGTCAAGTTTATATTTATTATGTAGTATTTTGATTTTATTTTTAATTATATGCATTAATTAGATAATAGTTCCTGATTCAGGTATGGTAGTAACAACACTATTGTTACATGTTAATCACGTACTAACTTATAATTAACGTTTATGTCCTGTTTAGTCATAATTATGGGACAATTAGTTATTGCAGGTGTCAGTTTATTCAGCTGGTGAATGAAATTGATTTTTAATAAACTTTAATTGTTTTAACTAATAGAATGTAACTTAAACCCAATGCTAAAATCGAATTTGGTACTACCCAAAATCCAAAAATAGGGTCGTGTAGATTGTAACATCCATAAAACGTACAATATTTTGTATATCTGTAGCTGTTGCTCAACATAATTTAAAAAATAATTCAATAATTCTGAAAGAAATTAAATTGGATCAAACAATTAATCTAATGTTAAAAAAAAAAACATGTTTAAATATTAATAATACAATCAAATTTTATCGTGGGTGTTTGTTAGGTTAGGTCCTCATTAAATCATTTACAAGGTAAATAAATCAATACATTGGGGCTCAAGTAAAAAAACACCTTCATATTTGTGAGTAAATAAAGAAAAAGTTTTAAGGGAATTGATGAGAGTTAGCATGGAAGAATTGTAAAAAACTACGCTTTTTTTTTTGCCCAAGTTCCAAAATCAATTTGATATCTCTTTTCGTTTTTAAGTTATCGGCCTTCTAATATCACATCCTTTTTATCGGGATCATTCGTTCAAAAACTGGAATAGGGATTATTTATAACAAAAGTAAAAAACATAGGAAAAGAGATTAAACTTCTTATCTCGGACGAATGATAATATATTCTCAACTGTTGGTTCCTACCGGAAATAATTAATTTAGATCGGAAGTTCATTTTTTATAAAAATAGAACTAAAGTTGTTGTTTTTTTTATCCTGAATTTTTGTTTTCAATCGTTCATTTTTTTTGCTATCAATTTAACTTGTGGTCTCTATGAATTATTATATCCTTGTTATCATTTTGATTAATATTCAAACAATGAATGTCTATTTCAAAAATAACAATAACATTATTAAAATTAATAAAACAATAATAAATATCAATATCAAAATATATATATATATGATTCACAATCTGCATCGGTCGCGGTGGTTGGCATATACATTATCAAAAAACGCCAAAATAATAACAATAAACAAAGTATTTTTATGTGAAAATATCAAATGATAATAATAATAAAAAATTATCAACAATATGTGAAGTTGATGGTGTCGACCTCTTATAATCTGGTGTCATATTATCACGCCTTAATAGGTTGATTTATTAACGTTATATTAAATTTATTATTTAATCTGAATGTATCACCAGACTATATTGATCACCAGATTTCTGATCACGTTCTTTACTCTACGAAACATGTATGGAGGATAGAGATAAGGAGAACTATCTTAAATAGGAGTTAAAGTAAAAAAGTGTCCATCTAAAAACAGCAAATAACAGTTACAAAATTGACCAGAATGGCGCTTGTGTAGCAGGAGGTGTTTGATGTGAAATTCTCTATCCTTCTCGAACAACTTGTTTAGATCTTTATCTTACTCTAATTACTTTGAGCATTTGTTTTAAAACTTACACTTTTGCTAAAACAGCGCCACCCTTATTTGCTGCTTTTCGATGGACACTTTTTATATACAGAGATAGTTCTCCTTATCTCTACCCTCCATAGAAACATGTAACCAAACTGATGGTCTAAGCAACAAGTTCAAATTGATGAAATATAAAATTAGTAACTAGTCTATATAATGATAATGAAATTTTTCGAAGAATTCTGTTAATGTGATCTTTTTTGGGCCGATTCGTGAAAAAGCCATCTTTCTAGCATGAATGAACTATAAATGGCTATTTTGGGGGATGGTTTTTTCAATAATCCGAGTTGTACCGATGTTTTCAATGATATTTGTCGGTTTGATTTTCGAATGATCTTTATTTCGAGTCGATTGGTGAAAAGACCATCTTTCTAGGACGTATTGAACAGAAAATCGTTATTTTTGAGTGATTTTTCCCATTTTTGGGGGAGGTTGCAATGAAAAAGTTAAAGTTTTTCGATTTTTGCTGTAGATTTCAAACGATATCGTGTTGAATGCAAAAAACCGTATGTTTCTATCATGCCTAGAAGTGCCTTAGAGTTAGTATACTTTAATCAATCAGTCAGTTAGCTTCACTTTTAATAAAAGGAACGGTAAGCAACGGTAAATTAAAGCATCAATTTTTTATAAAGGGCGAAAAATAGTAGCAGACAAAACTTTATGACGGTTTTTTTAACAGGTTTGGAAATTAAATTGTATTTTATAAAAATTCAAGTCAACTTTGCTTAGATTATAAAAAAATGAATACCCAATCAAACTTCAGAAAATATTACAGTACTTTTCATATAGAAGTGATAAATGACATTAAAGTGATAATTTAATTTTTATTGAAAGCGAAACGCTAGTTTCAAAATAGTAAGTCGAGTAAAATATTGGCCCCCAAAAAATATACTAAACTAGTTGAGTTTTTTGATTTGCCATTAATTATATACCGAATATTTTTGGGGTAAAACTAATCTGATATATGAGAGTATATTCGGGCACTCCAAGTTTATAACGCCTAGAAATATTGATTCTACAAACAAAATTTTGGTATAAGTATTCATAATATCACATAATTATAGTCCATTTTGAGACATGTCCGTCAACATCAAATTTTTTTTATTAAAAATGAACTTTAAATTGATAAAATTTTTTAAAATAATATGTTTCAGCAAAATTAAAATGTGGACCTTAGTTTTTAATCATGACACTATAATATTACGAAGAACAATGTTTAATATTAGCAACAAATATATGAAAGTACGCCAATATTCATACAGAGAGACTCCAATAATTTTACCATCTTCATTATCAGGACTAGATCATTTACGAGAGACACATATGAACAAGGTAATAACTCGAATAAAATCTTAAAAATAGTCACTCTTTGATAAACTGACTGTGATACCAAACGTACTGGGTACACTCAATTATTTATAACTAGCTTGATACTCCCCCTTTCGCTGAGAGTATATTCTAATTTTGCTAACTTAATTTTAGGGTCAAGCATTCAGCATGCATGAAAGACAAACTTTAAGAATTCAAGGTCTTTTAGCACCAGGATTTCGTTCATTAAGAACACAATTAATATTAACAAAGACAAATTTTAGTGGTTTTAAGACGAATTTGGAAAAATATTTATATTTAATAGGTGTTGCAGTAAGTTTTTTTTACGGCTAATATTCATGTCCGGAATATACGATGCTAGAGTCAAAACTAAAAAATGAACTCATCACAGCGAATTTCTTCTTAAATTAGAAGATACTCCACGTTGGCTCCTTTTTAAAATTACTATAGCCTTAAACAAAAATGTTTTTCTAACAGATTTAATTTTCTAATAATTTAATATTGGCTTAAAAGTTCTTTCAATCAGCAAATCGTTTTAGCTTTTTCCCGTCTAGCTATGTTAAACAAAAACCGTCGAGAATTCCGGACATAAGATAGATTAGATATGCTTTTCTTAGCATTACTTTTTTAGGATCGAAACGAAAGACTTTTTTATAATTTTGTTGCTGAAAATATTGAAGATTGTCTACCAATTGTGTACACACCAACAGTGGGGTTGGCATGTCTTCGTTATGGATTTTTAGCTGCTCGACCTCGAGGTCTTTTCATTACAATATATGATAAAGGTCATATTATTCAAATTCTCGAAAACTGGTAAGTATAATCGTGCCCAAAGTGCCAAAAATAAAAGGAAACCCGACGTCCCTTCAATCCATCGCTACTAAGCCATATGAAGTTCAAGTTATGCTGATTATAATTTATTTTCTTTTTAAAGGCCTGACGAGAATGTTCGAGTTATTGTTGTAACTGATGGAGAAAGAATTTTAGGTTTAGGCGATTTAGGGTCACATGGTATGGGCATTCCTGTTGGAAAATTATCATTATACACAGCTTTGGCTGGTGTGTGTCCACATTTATGCTTACCAATTACCTTGGATGTGGGTACTAATAATCAAGAATTATTAAACAGCCCTTTTTATATAGGGCTTCGACAAAAAAGAGTTGTTGGTCAAGCATATGACGATTTTTTGGATGAATTTATGGCAGCAGTCGTTCAAAGATTTGGTCGTGAATGTTTAATACAGGCAGGTTTTTAAAACCATTTTATTGTATTTACAAAACTGAAATAGTTTTGACCGAAGAAATTTCTCGTCTGCGCAGCGTGCTATATATCGACGAAAAGATTTCATATTTAGATTAGGGACTTCGAAAGCTCCAAATTTCGTTATTCAAGTATTTTGGAATGGAATATTTCTCTCCTCCTCCAAACTTTCTAAAATTAAATAATTTTTTTGCTAGTAATAATAAATTTTGTTATTAATAGTTCGAAGATTTTGCACAAAATAATGCACTCCGATTATTACTAAAATATAGAGATAATTATTGTATGTTTAATGATGATATACAAGGAACTGCTGCTGTGGTTGCTTCAGGATTATATTCAGCAATGCGTGTACTGAGAAAACCACTAAAAGACCAAGTAATACTTTTTCATGGAGCTGGGTCTGCAGCCTTGGGTATTGCTCACTTATTAGTGCAAGCAATGCAATCGGAAGGATTATCTCAAAGTGAAGCGGAAAAACGTATATGGATGGATGATTTATATGGTTTACTTGTAAAATCTCGAACACCAAAACCAAACCCTAGTCAAGAACCTTATGTAAAAAATGTTCCACCTACCAAAAGTTTTTTGGAAGCTGTCAAAATAATCAAACCATCAATTATAATTGGTACTTATATTTAATTTTGATAACTTTTGATAATAGTTAAGGACATAGTGTTGCTCTGAGAAAGAGAAAGCAAAAACAAGAAAAAGTATACGGTTTTCGTTGAGCAATTTGAAACTTGCTTTTAGAGGAGATTGACTCCCTTGAGCCAGCCTTACTTGGAATACCTCTTCGCCATGAAGGCCGTTGATGCCAAAGCACTCCTGCTGTTTTGACACAGCTCCAAATAGTTCAAGAGTAGTGGCCGGAGATGGGCCAAGCCTTTTTCGGCATCACAACGGTCTTTATGTTCTAAGTGTGTCCCAGCCCAGGACAGCCTCTTCAACTTAACCTCACCTATTTCCTTAATAATTAACAGAGACTGCAAAAAATCGATTATATTTGAATTCTGAGAAATTCTAGAACTTCTAGATCCGGCGGTTAACAGTTTCATTATTATCTCTAGGAGTATCAGCACATAAAGGTGGGTTTACAAAAGAAGTACTTGAAGAAATGGCTCGAATTAATGACAGACCCGTTATATTTGCCCTAAGTAATCCAACGGATAAAGCAGAATGTACGTCAGAAGAGGCAATCAAAGCTACAAAAGTATATTTTTAAGAATAACAATTTTATCATCTATATACAAATTTAATTAAGTTCTGGCTTTTAGGGAAAATGTATATTTAGTAGTGGATCACCTTTTCCTCCGGTAAAATACAATGGTAAAACTTATCATACAAGTCAAGTTAATAACTCCTATATATTCCCTGGAATTGGTTTAGGAATTCTTTGTACAGGAATGTTAAATGTACCCGATAGAATATTTTTAATTGCTTCTAAGGTTTGTAAAATTATTTATAATATTGGGAAAGTCACTGATATCAATATGGCAGACATAAATCTTAACAAAAACCAGTGATTTGTAGAGGGGGATTTACTTAAGGTCTTCTTGGACTACAGCCGAGGATCCCGGAGATACAAAAGGCCACAGCCTCTATTGTAAGACAAAAATATGAAACTCGTAGATCTGGATGATCCAGATGACGTTTTAAGTTTGAGCCTGTTATCGTAGTTCTATTCTAAGCTACCCATTTTAGCATGACAAAATGATTTTCCCAATAGCCTGTACCTACCTAGGTATTTATCTAATGGAAAACAAAATTTGTACAGAGGACATTGCAACAAAATGAAACTTTTAAAGTTTCCCTAAATGGAATAATTATCAAAGGATTTCAATAAATTTTTTGTGTATTGTTTTTAGACAGTTGCAAGTTTAGTCACGGAACAGATGTTGGAACAAGGAACTATATTACCTCCTATCTCAGAAATACGCGATTGTTCAGTAAAAATTGCCGAATGTATTATGGAGTTTGCTTATAAAAACGGTTTGTATTCGTATAAATAAGTAAAAGTAAGGGATCATTCTTAAACCACGTGACCCGATCAAAAAGGGAAAAATTCAAAATTTATGTTGAGTTACATCAGGGCAGGATGGCAATGAATTCGAGCTATGTAAATTAATTTTTTTATACTTTAATTTACAGAAGCTATCACAGTGGGGAGGAGGGAGAGACGATGTCTCATCTTCTCTGTCACTGCCCAGTTCTTGCTAGAGGATATTGACTCCCTTGAGCCAGCCTTATTAGCCAGAGCTGGTATATAAAGACCAATTTAACTAATAAATATTCAAAATGGATTATTAAAAAAAATGAATTCTTTTTTTTTTTAAAGGACTGGCAACTAGTTTACCAGAACCTAAGGATTATGCCGCTGCCATAGTCAAAGAACAATACAATTTAAAGTATCCATATTATGGAGCAGCAATCTATGACATACCATATAAAGTTGTTTCGTCAGATGTAAGTGATGAAGAAAAAGAACTGTACACAAAAAAACCTAAACCTAAGGAAGTACTCATGGAAGAAGATAAAGATCTCAAACAATCTCAATCAATTTTGGAAAGAAAACCTGTAGTTTCAAAGGGATCTACAAAAAAATAATTTTAATTTAGTGTAATTATAAAGTTATTAAATAAATTAACTATAAATAATCGCATTTCTAATATCTCGACTATAAACAAGAGACTATGATAGCTGGATGCAAAAAGAAATGAAGCAGGATACTCGCACAGGCGAAATTTTCTCAAACTTTAGTCCAGCTGGAGCATATGATTTTCGATGTATAAGATTGTCAGTTATATTTAACATCAAAAAGTGATTGCGATTATTAAGATTAATACCACTTCTGATTATTTCGACTGTTTTTAGGGGAAGGATAAAGTGGAAAATGATGAAACCTTTTATTTTACCTATGAATACAATTAGCAATAGAGACTTAAATAATGCTGATAAATTTCAAGGTTTTGCATAAAGGAAATAACGTTTTAGAGATCTATGAGATTAATTTTATCGTGGATCGTATTTAAAAATGCTGTTGACTTACAATGGCCATGATATGATATTATTTTATTGGGGTACACTAATTTAGTCTGTACATCTTGAAGGCAAACGCTTAGTTTAAACTTTTTCTAGCATACAGTTTTGTTCTTTCAATACTGTACTGTGATTTTCATGTAAACATTTAAGCAAAATTTTTCTCTCTAAATTTATCTCTTTTTTCGCTTGACTGAGGAAATAGCATGCGTGAGCAATATTTTCATCGTAATGCTGAAAAGTCCATGAATTCCTAAAAATTGAAGTCCTTTTATGGTTTCTTCTAGTTCTCACGGGTAAACAGCGATATTAACGAAAAAATGTTTCAAACAAAAGTTGTTTAGTTTTTTATAAGGAATAGTTTCTTTTTGTAATTTGTAAAAAATTGAAAGCCTACCTCAAATTTTGCATCTAATTTGCTCCCAAAATTTTTGCACACCTCCTGGGATTGGACTAACTCGGATTACACGCATTTAGGACCAAATGCGTGTAAATTAAAACGATTTCCAGCTTGCTGGAAATTAATTCCACAAAACGGTTTGTTTATGGATTCTATTTGATTAGCCTTAATAAGGAAATTTATATGAAGGTTTTGGCATTGGGCGGTACTGTAAAATGGGAGGAAGAAATCATCCTTGCTTTTTCTATTATTCATTTTATATAACAAAATTTTAGTTTTAGCAAAGGTTTCTGCTCCTGTTCTTTAATAAAATTCTAATTAATTTTCCCAATAGTGTCATAAAAAATTTGTAAAAGTGGTTTATTCCTTTATTTTTTCGATTTCAAAGATTACTATCATAAAATACTTCATTAATGTTTTGTGTACTTTATAAAATTCATTCATATAAACTCAAAAACTGATAGAATCTAATAAAAGTGGTCCTTAATATCCTTAATATGATTTAATTTAAATATTAAAGCAATTAGCAACAGATAAGATAGTTTTTATTTAAAAACGTTGGAAAATAATGTATCAATCTGCAATCAATAACGACAATTGAAATAGTAATTAAAAAAAAGGTTTACTTCAGATAATTACGATAAATAGCTAATTAAATATTTGTTTATACATTAATTTTTATATTGTCTGTTATTAAGTAATTAACATAGTTTTTTATACCTACAAATTTTTGAACTTTATGACGTCATCGGAATCGAAAAAATTTAATTTTGCTCTTTCACATTCAAATTTTATCCAATTTTGATAAACCAAGTATGTAATCCTACTAAATTTGGGTCATAATTTTCATATTTGTGATCAAAATTAACCTAGCCCCAATAGGTTTCAAGAATGTGGAGACCTGGTACCGGAATTAAGCATATAAGTGATAGCTAGCGAAAAACTGACATCGCAGCTGAAAAGAATGTCCCAAAATTAGTGGGTTTCAAAAAAAATTCCAATAAGATCGGATCGAATTTGCTTGTTTTATCAAAAAAAAATTGAATTTTTTAACTTTATGACGTCATCAGAATCCAAAAAATTTAATTTTGCTCTATCACATCCAAATTTTATCCAATTTTGACAAACAAAGTATGTAATCCTACTAAATTTGGGTCATACTTTTCATATTTGTGATCAAAATTAACCTAGCTCTAATAGGTTTCAAGAATGTGGAGACCTGGTCCCGGAATTAAACATATAAGTAATAGCTAGCGAAAAACTGACATCGCAGCTGAAAAGAATGTCCCAAAATTAGTGGGTTTCAAAAAAAAATTCCAATAAGATCGGATCAAATTTGCCTGTTTTATCAAAAAAATCGAATTTTTTAACTTTATGACGTCATCAGAATCCAAAAATTTTAATTTTGCTCTATCACATTCAAATTTTATCCAATTTTGATAAACCAAGTATGTAATCCTACTAAATTTGGATCATACTTTTCAAATTTGTGATCAAAATGAACCTAGCTCTAATAGGTTTCAAGAATGTGGAGACCTGGTCCCGGAATTAAGCACATTAGTGATAGCTAGCGAAAAACTGACATCGCAAACATGAGGTTAGCGATTTAGACTATGTATAGACATCTATGGTAGACAGGATTATTTAACGTTGGCAATAAAAATATTTAGATACAAACTAATTAAAAATAATAATTATATGTAATAAGTTTTATAAATTCGCACATATCCGAGCTCTGTTTACAATTTGACTTAAGCAGACGTGCGTCATCGATTGATTTCTTAAAACAACTAAAACACTCTTCTTTCGATTGAATTGAAACTTTTTGACAGTGAACACAAATCATAATAAATGTTTTTAAAAATGTTAAATTATATCTATTTCCGTTTTATAAAAATTTTTAAATAATATTTATAATCAGTTTTATTTAATCAGTAATAAAAACGTAATTAAAAAGGTGGTTTCATTTTAAATATATTTTCATTACATAATTAATAACACTAGTAAATTAGTGAATAAAAAAAATGGTTAAAATCAAGTTTATGACAACATGGTTTAAAATTGCATTGTTATTGGGTGTTTTTGGTTTTTTAAAAGAATTTCGACCATCAGAACCATATATTTATGAATATTTGACAAGTACACAATGGCACAATTTAACCGAAGAGGCTGTGATGCAAGATATCTATCCGGTTGCTACATACAGTTATATTGCTCTATTAATATTTGTGTTTTTAATAACCGATTTTTTACGTTATAAGCCGTTAATTGTATCGTTAAGTGTTTCGGGTATTGTTATTTGGTCGTTGTTATTATGGGCACGTGGTGTAATTTTTATACAAATTGTCGAAGTAAGTTAGTTCACTATTTAAATATAGCGCTTTTTTATTAGCACTTCACAGTTGAAGAAACCCGGCAAAACATTTTAAAAAAATAACCTTAAAATATGTTAAATGTCAAATAAATACAAATACCATGGAGGTTATAGACAAGGAGAACGATCCCTGAAAATTTGTAGAATTTATAGTTCATTTTTCAGCCACCAGCCGCGCTGTCGTCGGTAAGTAGTATCTGCGAAGTTAGCTGTTTATGAGTACAAGTAGATGAAGTTAGTGCCATTCAAATTTATAAAGTAGTATAGATATAAATTTATAAAGTAGAATAGATAATTTATAATTTATTCATTAGTAAATAATAATAATAATTAATAATAATTTCATTATTTGCTTTTTTTTTCCTTTGAATGATATTATATGAACGTATATTAAACGTTGATAGATCATTTGAAATTAGCGCACAACAGCCCGCTTTTAATGAGACAACTTAGCGATCCCAGCGCCTCACTTATTTTGTCCATATTTTGAGGACAATATTTTCTATAGCGATCGTTCTCCTTTTTTATAGCCTCCATGACAAATACCATGCAACTGTTTTTTTTTTTAGATAAAAAAATTAATATTTGTGTTAAAATACGCGTGCGCTTAACTTGATTATCATTTGCTTCCTAAACGCATGATCATACAACCATGCGATTTTTTTTTAGCGAATTTCCTAGTCATGGCTCATGGAGCTATTGCTTTTTTATAATTCCCGTGTATGTGATAGAATTTGCATTCACCTATTAATTATCGAAATTGCGTACAGCGTGACCTTGCGAATATTTTGTTGACTATAAGTAACCAATCTTGAAGCAATCCAGAAAAATTTATTATTTACTTTTCAGCATTTAGGGATAACAATGAGCCTTTTCTAATTTTCCCGAAAATAGTGTCCCATTGTTGAACGAAAGGGCTAAAAACTTCAACTCATTCACTCGTTAAGAATTTGGTGTGAACGCCAAACAATCTCTATAAAAAAACACAGAACTTTTACGCTTCTGGGCAAAAACAAAAATGATCTTAATTACTCAAAAATTAAGGTTTTTCAATTTTCACCTTCGTTCAAGAGGTAAAAATGAGAGTTGGGATATTTCTTAACATATTAAAAAGAGTTATTAATGATCGAATGAACTATATTCAAAAAACTCGTAGTTTTCGAGAAAATTTTAGAACTATTGCGATCTAGAGGTGATAACAACTACTTAATAAGTTAGCACTACTTTCTTCCTAGCACGAAGTCTATAAAAATGAAAACTTATATTTGTTATAAGAAAAAAAATTCCATAATAGATTGTTTATAATAATTAAATTAATATATACTATGTTAATTAGCAAATTAATTATAATTAATGATTTCCATATCAATAATTTATGGATAATAATAAAATAATATATTTTTATTTTGTCTACAGGTTATTTATGGATTTTTTATGGCAGCTGAAGTTGCATATTATACATATATTTATGCAAAAGTACCAAAAGAACATTATCAATTTGTTACATCATGTACGAGAATCGCTATTTTATCTGGTCGATTTACATCCGCTGTGGTTGCACAATGTTTTATTTATTTTCATATTTTAAACATCATGCAATTAAATTATTTAAGTTTTTCAGGTTAGAGAAAATATTCTTTTACTATTACCTAAGTTTTTACTTAAGTCCAAAGTTATTAAAGTGATGTTGAGTGCCTCCTTGTCTTGTGACACTACAAGACAGACATGGTCTGAGTACAATCGCAGGCGTTCCGAAAATCTTGTCTCGCTTTAAAGGGCCTCTATAAGCAAAATTTTTGCGGCTATTACAAGATACTGGGCCTGACAGTGTATCACGACTATTGCAGGAACTGTCACAGTGGGAAGGGGGAAGAAAAGATGTTTCATATTCTCTGTCACTGTCTATACTCTTGCCATGAGGAGATGGACTCGCTTGAGTCAGTCTTTCTTTGACGACCTCTCCGATCTTAACTTCGTTGACATCAAAACACTTCTGTTGTTCCTAAACAACACCCAATTGGTTCATGGAGTAGTGGCCGGACAACGGACTGTGGTCTAAGTGTGTCCCATCCCATGGCAGCCACTATAATCCAACCTGTCTAAGGGCGCATACAGTTAACTTTTTGTAATGTTTAGTGCTCTTGTGGTATATTTGTTAAGTCCACTTATTTTGAAAATGTTTAAAAATCATAAGTCATGTATATTTTACAGCAATGATATGCGCCACATTTTGGTCTTGGGTTTTATTACCATCAGTATCCAAAAGTTTATACTTCAACTCACCTGAAACAAGTAACTTAAGTATCAAAAAGAAAAGTAAGCTTGCATTCTCACTACTTTGGGATCATACAAAAACAGCGTATACCAACTTAAAAATCATAAAATGGTCTTTATGGTGGGCAATGGCAACATGCGGTTTTCTACAAGTGGAAAGTTACATACAACCGTTATGGTTAACATTATCTCCCGAAACGGAAGAGGGTACAGAAAATATTGAGAAAAACATGTACAACGCAGGTGTTACAGCTATTCTAACCATAATTGGTGCACTTGGATCTGTGGTAGCTGGAATGGTTAAAATCGATTGGGATAAATATGGTGAAATTATATTGGCCGTATGTTCGACAATTGGCGGCTGTGGATTAATTACATCAGCATTAACTGACAGTATTTGGGTTTCGTATTTAGGGTATATCATATTTGGGGCCTTGTATCATGTTATGATCACAGTCGCCAATTTTATTGTCGCATCGGATATACCTGAAGATAGTTATGCCTTAATATTTGGTATAAATACATTTTTTGCATTAATATTTCAAGTATTTTTAATACAGATTGTTGTCTCCGATAATGGTCTGGCTTTTGGACCACATAATCAATTTTTGACGTATGGTGGATACCATATCGCAATTGCATGTATTTTTGTAGTATTTTATATTTTCGAACATGTATTATTTAAGAAACGATCCTCAAAACAAACAGAAAGTATTACACTTAACACAATTGCTTCCTGATGTCATATTTTTGATGTGACATTTTAAAGACATAACGTTTTAAATCATAAAATCTTACCTCATCGCTGGATTTACCGATGTGGAGACCTGTGTACAAAAATTTTGTGGAGGTCTACAAATGCACAGAAAACTTTCAACAGCTTCATCTACACGTAGATTTTCACAAAATGGATATCCAATGTCTTTAATTTTAATAACAGAACAAAAGTTGACCATCATTGAAATTTCCAATAAAAAACTTTATTTCCCATAGGGTCCAGTGTCTAAATCCGGCGCTGTCTTACCTAGATTTTCATATAGTGTGGCAAAATCACTTAAAAAATGTACTTTAATTGTTGAAACTAGTTTAATTGTTTGTAAATACTCAATATAATTTGAAAATAGCAGCTCAATTTGTAAATTTAAGATTTTAAGATAAAACAAATGTTCCTGAATACATCTCTGATTTTATAGGTATGTAATAAAAAATAAAGATATTTTTTTAGTAAATTTTTATTTGATAGTACCGTTAAATTATTTCCAGTTTTATAATGATTTTGTACGAAAATTTTCAGGTTTAGTAAAACCTATCATAGACCTTATATTCAAAGTTAATTCTTGATCCGAAAAGGATCCTTTTACAAATAGTTAAAATACGTGATGGATTTGAGTATGCGGTCCAGTTTTTCATGTCTATGGCTACTTCATTTTTTGTTGTTGTTGTAATGTTAAATACTTTTTCTTGTATTAGTCATTTTTCCCACCATTTAATCTTAACAAAAAATCTAGTTTTGTTTTTACAATACATTTTTTTATTTATTAAAAACAATAACAAGATACTAGAGATAAATCAAAAAAATTTTAAGCACGATCATTGAACTTGATCAATAGTGAAGGTTTTAGGGATCCTAAGCATAAAAACAAACACCGTTATAAATCCCCTTGTTTATCAATTAAATTGTTATTGATAAATGGTAAGTAACCTGGTAGTCTAAATTGAAACTACTGGAAACGGGTCCACTTCCAGTTTTCGTTAGTACGAATTACTATCCCCAATAGGTGGGGTTTCTCGAATTTGAATTTGAATATCTTTATTGCCAATTGTTAAATATATCCCGAAACAGTTTTCCATAAAATGGAGGCACTTCCCCCGCCTATTTTTGTAAGTATTTTGTGCATTTACATTCAGTACGTGATGCTGAACCTATTTCAATAAAAAAATAACTCCGATAATTTAGTGCATTATGGACAAGAGTAACGAGCTTCTATATAACCTGTATTATTTAAGTGACAATTGGATCCTTTATGAAATGGTTGATCTAACTATGCAGACTAAACTGTTTTTCTTTTCAATATTAATAATTCACAATGATTTAATAATTTTGATTTACCTTGTTGTGAGAACAAGTAGGTCACATATTGCAAAATAAAAAATGCATTATTCTAGTTAACACATTCACTTTTTAAATTAAAACTATTTCGGTCAAATCATTTTAAAATGCAAACAAGAATTAAGATTTATCTATTCAGTATTCAATAATCTATAGCGAGCACATTTCCAGTAAAAATGTAATCTGAACTTTTGTTCTTTTAATGGCGAAAAATGTTTAAAACAAAAGTTATTTTTTTTATAAGGAAATTCGAGAAAAACTCAATTTTCTTCGCCTATACGAAATTTGAGGGAAAGCGAAGGTTATCCTAGAGGAAAATTTGGTACTACAGTTTTCATAAGGATTTATATGACTTTACAACTTAAAAAGGCAGATTAAAATATTCGATCGGCATGCTTACTATTTTTAAAACTAGTTAGGCATTAGTGATTACATAAAAACAATCTTCATTGCCTACGTTTGCAAATAAATCGTCATTTTTAATAATTGTTTAATATTCGTTAAAAAAAAAACTAATTATCCAAAATTGTAAATGTATCCCAATTATGAGTTCACAGTTTTTGGTAATTTTGTTTAAAATAACACCAATTGATATATTGTTTAATTATCCAACTTAGGTAGTAAAAATTTTGGAAAAAAATCAGTCTTTTATTTTGACATTATTGACATATGATGTTTTAAAGATTTTTTCCATTTTATCAAGTTGTAAATTTTTTGTCTTACAATAAATATTCATTTAAAAATAAAAACTGTGAAAGAATTTTAAAACATATAGTTGGAAAATGTCAAATTGTTTGACGATAATATGAAATATTTGAATTTCGTATATTTTTCCTTCGAATATTGAAACTATAGCGTACATAAAAATCAAGCCGTAATAAATTATGTTTTGATCAAAAAATTTTGTTTTCTTTTTCATCGAAGTAAATAATGGCACGAAAATGTCGATGCCCGGAACATCGCAGAGAAGACCATCGGAAGAGAAAAAATAAAATAAAGAAGGTATTCAACATTTTTAAATTAACTCTTATTTACATTTAACAATAATTTTTCTTCCCTTTAATTAACGGAATTACGAGGGAAATGTGCGATTCACTTTTTCATATGTGAATTGAATAAAATTTATTTCTAGAGACATGGTGACCATCCGATAAATCCTGATTTATTCCAAAAATTTATTTCTAAAGAAGACGGCCGATATAAAAATGGATTGATAGGCGAGAATATAAAAAAAATTACTCGTGTTATTAACCAAAAAGGATATAGAACGACTACTGTAAAAAACAAAATTAACGCGGTAAAAAAATTGAAAAAAAGTAATGCCCGGGACAAATTGAAGCGGATAAGAAGTCGATCACAATCATTTGATAATTCCATAAGTTCCATATCAAGCGCTGAATGCGATTGTAAACGTTGTAGAGGTTTAAATCGAAATAAAAAGAAAAACCCAAAAAATGAATCTTCATTTACAATAAGGGAAGATGATCTTCCTGGGATGAATCAAACGGATATGAATTGGACCCGTAATGATCGGACAACAGATGCTATTGGAATTGGATCAGTTGATAAATTCGCTTCAAGAGGGATCGATAAACAAGCAAAAAGTATACAATGTGAAATTAAAAAGAATTTATCATTGATTAAAAAAAGTACGCGATTATCAAGCGCAAAAAGTTGTCAAAATAGTGAACAACCTGAAAATGAACAACATAAATCTAATGAACCACCTATTATGCATTCAAAATCATGTCAGTGTGGATCCGGGAGAGGAATCCAAGAGAGTGATTTAGTAAGTAATTCACTAATTATTGCTTTTATACGTATAGTATACATTTACGTAATACATATTGCCTACATCGTTGGAGAATTGACAGGCACAGTTAATTAGGTTCCATTTATATCTTGCCTGAACAAACGCGAAATTCGAAACAGACAAGTGACTACCATTTTCGTTCTCTCGAGTAGCAGTGGCGTCAGCCAACGCAAGATCCTGGGTCATGCGAGACCTTTTTAGGCGTAAAAGTTAACCTTGCGAGCATTTTGTTTTGCAAATGTGTCGATGACAGTGTCGAAATCAGAAGTACGCGAAATATCCTGCGCCATAGTTGATCTCAAATAGTTTTTGATGAATTTTAATTGTGAGAACGATCTCAGCTTTCGTCGTCACGTTATTTTGAATCTCCGGCTCTTGTGTGTGAAGAGATCTTTCTTACCGCGAGATCCTGGACGATGGTCCAGGCCTGCAGATGGCACACATTTTCATTTTCTGATTTTTTCTATAAGAATTCACCGTCAATTATGAAAAAATTTCAGTAAATTAGACATTTTAAACTTTTTAGAAATCTATTATCCTTGTTTTTAAACTATACCTAAGAATTTCCTCATTTTCCTTTATCTTATTGGGTCCGAAGGTAGGAAATTCAGGTGTTCATATGTTACTCATTTTTAAATAATCAGACTCAAATAATTTTTATTGAAAAATTCAATTTTAAGATTATTCATTTTCTAGTTTAAACTTTTTCATCTATAAAAGGAAATATTTTCTCATTAAAATTTAAAAGAAAGTATATAATTGAGGTGATCAATTGATATTACTAACCTGTTTTAAATTTTCGTGCAACATACGACATACGAGAAAAATGTTTATTATGAACAAAAAAAATTAATATTGGCAACAGTGTCAATGAACGGTGTATACCATAGATAAAACTATGCTGTATTTTTTTACTGCCCAAACGCTGTCACCTTCCTTGAATTATTTATAAAAATATTGTTGTTTGTTTATTTCTAAGTACATATTTAGCTATGAGAGACAGAGTCGGATTAAGCAATAGGCATTAGGAAGAGTAGGCAACTGCCAAGGAGAAATTTGTTTTATGACCCCAAAAGTTGAAGGGGGTGCCAAGTTGATTTGTGAAGACAAAAAAATCAGGGAGGAAAAACAAATTTGTATGAGAAAGGACCCACAAGGGGCCTTAAACACTCTATAATCTTTACTAAGACTAAAAAAAATATGCATTCTGACGAGAATTTACCTAAGGGCCTCAACATTGTTAATCCTACCTTGATCGAAGGAACTTATCCACTAAGTTTAAACTCCATAATATAGATTTAAAAAAGTTGTAGTTTGCCTCTTGCTTCTTGACTAAAGCGGCAGAGATTTAAGAAAGGGCACCTTGATTTAGAAATAAGGGGACCTTCATATACTAATTTTAGAATTATGAATATCTCGAACCGAAAGTGACTAAGGTAGAGGTTAAAAATGGACGAGCAATAAAATTATTTGACTTGAAATTGCTATAAAATCCAATAAATTCATAGACTAGTTATTTTTAAACTTCAAGCAAACTAAATATGCCAATTATGTTAGAAGGGAATTTACTACAGAATGTAAGTTTTAATTTACTATAGAAGTAAATTGATATAAAGAAGTTATTCAACCAATGGCGACAAGCCTTTTTTCTTTATTTGTGTTTATATTTTATGAATAGGTCTTTATTGAAATACTTTATATAGAAAGTTTATTTAAAAAACCTAAAACTAAATAACTTAATGGATGCTGCATTAAGTCCTAAAGTGCTAACTTCATAGAGATTTTGTTTTGTCTGTACTTTTAAACAGTTATGGCGTACGTAGGTAAACATTGCAATGATGTTTGGATTCAATAGAAAGAGATAAATAAACAATTGTGTTCTAAAATAATTTATGATAGTTAAATAAAATACTTAATTTTATAATAAAACTGATTAACAATTTTAATCCTACATGCAATTTATTTAATATAAATTATAAAAAAATCGTGAGTTTTGTAAAAATGTTGATAAAATAAAAATGAAATTTATGTGACGCCGGCTGTTGACTCGAAAACTAGCCATCTTTTTTACGACACACTTGGATCAATGTTTAGTTCACTGTTACGCAGTCAACTAATTCAAGGTTCTGCATCAAAAACTTGGAATTGTGTTTTACGTTTAGCTAATTACTTTTGGTTTAATTTAAATCCAACAAATATAAACATTGTAAGTACCCTTAAAATTGATTTTTATTTAAAAAATTATTGACAAAGATCATCCATATTCATTTAAATTAAATGGGTATTTGTAACCATGTTCAAGTCATTTAAAATGGCGGACATATTGGTGTTACAGATTTCTTGTTTTAATAAAATTTTGTATATTTTTTGATAAGTGTGCCCGTTGTGATTAAGTTTTTGATAAAAAACAGTGAAAATATATAATTTTATTCAATAAATTTTCTATGGTAACTAATTTTCTTGTATAAATTCAAAATGTCAAATGTATTTTCAATAAAAATGTTTCTAGATTCTTCCTGGATATATTCATCATAATATTTTTTTTTTTTTTTTCGATAAATGTATAATATTTCAATTCCCTGATGTTTTGTTTGTAATCTAAATATGTTTTTTCGTTGCGTTTTTGTAGATGCCACGATCTCGAAGACGTCATCGTACGCGTAGTCGGTCACGAACTCGATCGCGATCAAATTTAAAAAGACGTCGTATGAATTCTTTGGAAAGTGTTGGAGAAGATAATTATAATAGTAATAAAGTAAACAGGTAAATATTTTTTTGAATTTTTGTTGATTTTTTACTATTTAGGTTTTCGTGAACATGTTTTATGAAAATGACGCGTTTTTTAAAAACGCGTATGATTGTTTTTGGGTTATGTTTATTCCTTGCCAATATAATAATAATAATAATGGGTTTTAACCTCCGTTTCTCTGACATATACACCTATAACAGAGGCCACCCATATCATTATTTGTTAATCTTTATTTATTTAACTTACAATTACATATTGATGTGGGTGGAGTTGGTAACTTCGTTTTTATCCAAGCGACGACAATGTGATCAATTCTGTACTCCCATTAATTATAAATTGTTCACACTGCCGCTGCCTGGATTCGAACCCGCAACCTAAGTTTAAATAGACGAACAGTCAAAGTCTAACGCCTTTGACCGCTCGGCTATTTAGGCTCTACCCAATCTAATACTGTAACTTTGTGGTTTGAAAGTACGGGGAGCCGAAAGTACAGAGTAATCTGCATTAAATCCGGTAGTTCCGATTTTTTTACAGGCTTGTTTATGATGTTGGGGTCTAATAACTAATCCAAGTTTGTGACCCGAGCACTGAACGGAATTTTGTTAAAAATCCGTGAACATTTTGGATTTTGCCGATTATTACCTTAATAAAGGACTAGTTTTTTGGTAAATCCTTTTCAGGAAGTTTTTAACGTAGACTAAATATGCTACAATATGAGATGAGAATGGACTCTGTAGACTCAATACTTTCCGAGATAAATCCCTTCAAAATTAATCGACGTAACTTTATACATCAGAGCTAATGTCAAATTCGGTAGTTCTGATTTTTAGCAGACTTGTTTAAGATATTGTCCCAATGAATAATCCAAGTTTGTGACCTCGAGGGACCAACGCAACTGTGTCAAATATCAAAAAAACCTGTGAAAATTTCATCTTTTTTTCAGATTTTTTCGATTATAACCATCAAGGAGTTGTTTTTGAAGTACCTTTTGAGACGATTCTACTCTCATATTGTTGCAAATTTAGTCTACTTTACCCCTTATAATCGAAAAATCTGCAAAAAAGTTGAAATGTTCACGTATTTTTCGATTTTTGACGTGATTGCGTTCGGTGCTTGAGGTAAACTTGGATTATTCATTGAAATAACATCATAAACAACCCTGCAAAGAATCAGAACTACCGAATTTGATACAGAGGTGTAATGTATCAAGTTAATGTAATAATCATTATGATAAAAGAATTGCGGAAGTGATAATTTTTACTTCCGGTATTAAATGCATATCAAATAAATATGTTGCACATATGATGGCTTAATTGTATATAAATATTTGTTTTTCTAAGCACTACTGTTTCTGAGATAAACTAAATAAAAAGCTTTAATTATATTTGATACTTTGTTGAAAAATTACCCCATTATTTTCTTTTGCTTTGGTGAGAATTAAAAATCGAAATATTAGCCCCAAAGTCCGTCAGGGTATGATGCCATTGATTCATAAACATCTTTTTTTATTGTGTTTCGCCTTATAACTGTACAAAAACGGCGCATTTTCTCGAAGGGAGTCCAATTAGACGGATATGCGGTTGATTAATTATACTATCCGACACTTTATAAAACGATACTAGAATCGTCTCTGTAGACCCAATAGTTTCAGAGATAAAGTTGTTCAAAATTTATCATTTTTTCTAACTTTGCAATATTTTGTAATATTTTAGACGTCACTGGAACTACTACACTCTGTCGGAGATATGTAGAACTACTCTAGCGGGATGTAGTTCCACATACCTCCGACAGAGTGTGCTAGTGTTAATTATTGTCAAAATTCATTCAAAACGACATTATATTACATAAAATTGCGAAGGTCGAAAAAAATTATAAAAAAAAAATTTTGAAAGGCTTTATCACGGAAACTATTAGGTCTATAGAGATCACACTAGTCTCATATTGTAGCATTAGTCTACTTTAAAACATCTTGAAAAGCTACTTAAAAAGCTAGTGTTTTAGGGTAATTATTCGTTTGAAGCATTTCTTCGATTGAACTTATTTTACGAATTTCACGCATATGTCAACTTAAAAAAGTCATCCTGTATATGGGGCCACATTGTTTATTTAAGGATGCTCCCTGTCACAAATCGATACATGATATCTTTTTTCGTAAACAATAATTCAGATAACAAAAACGTTAATGCACTTAGATAAATACAATCTCTCCTACAAATATACTAAAAATAATTATCCAGAAATGACTTGGGAGTTCAGTATTCATTTTAATTATAGCTTTGATAACTTAATTTTTTCTTGTCTTATTAACTATTAAATAACAAGTGCATATGTTTTATTGGGGAACCAAATATCTCCTAGTGAGTTTTTTGTTTTGTTTTAAAAAGAACAAGTCAAGTCAAAATACATTTCTATTTTTAGCAATATTTGTTTTTATAACCTTGCAATGTTGATTGATGGTTAACTTCTTTATCTAATAATATTGAGGTCACTTTTATTCATTTTTCAGTTAATTGCAATTAACTTTTTTTTAATATTTAGAAAAATTTGTTAATAGAATGATTTATTTTTGATTTTTTTAAAAATAAATCCTTGTCATAGGCGTCGATACAATAGAATTATTGAGGAGGCACTAAAGCCCAGCGACAATTTTTGTACTATTTTCTTCAATGAGAGTTAAATATAAAATTTTCAGCCAAATACTATCAAAAATTCGTAGCAACACCTATGAATTCTATTATAGTTACTATACAGAGTGTTCAAGGAGTAACGGACGCCTCTTGTTGCATCAGATAGGAAATACAATTCTAAGACAAAATCGTCCTGTTCCATATTTTGATTCTATGTACGGATAATTAGCTGTTTATTAAAATAGGCAGTCAATCAGAAGCGCGCTACATCGGCAAGATAATAGTAAAACTCCGAGAGTGAGACGCGAGAGTGTATCGGATCAGAAAATGGAAAAGGACTTTTCGCATGAAAATTTTATTTACTACCTGATGCAACAAAAGCGTTCGTTACCCCTGGGATACTTCTTTATAGATTGTTTTCCAAAAATTTCAAAATTAGTTACCAAACTCGTTGGCTCTTTCAATTTCCGTTTTATTCTCCTTAATAATATGTGATGCAACCTTTTATCTTAAAAAAATTTCGTAAGGGGATGGGCTAACGACAATGTAGCAGACATTTATTTGCATTTTCTAATTCAACGTGCTTTGAAACACAAGATCTAAATTTTTTTGGATTTGCAATGATTTTATATTCTACCTTTTCTTATCATACCCCCGAACAGAATGTTTTTTTTTTGTATTTTTGATTTTGTCGTGTTTTAAATCTCCAAATTTTGAACGGTATTACAATTTTGTTTTTCATGACTTGATTTAAATAGCTTCTATTCGAACATTCTTCGCAAATGAGAGTAAAATCTAAGATTTAGAATGAAAAATTTTGATTTACTTTCCAACAAATTAGTGGAAATTATAATGAAATATTCAAGGAAAATTTTACAAATAATTTGTAATTTAGATCTTAACCTATAATTACTTCTAAATTCATATCCTTGAATTATTAATGAAGAGTAGATTAAGGGGAAATTCCCCTAATTACACCAGGAAATTACACATATGTGCATAATCAGTTTTCAATTACTCAAATAATTTGATAAAAAAAATTCTTGAAAATATTGGCAATGATAGTTATTGAAAAAATGCCAATGTTGATTGATGTTTGGGTGAACTTATAAAAAAAAAATAAACATTACCGACCAGTGACCAATTTCAGTTATATCACTGCCTGTGATTCGTGCCCAATTTCACTTGATCTTTCTAACTTACTTTTTGATTCATTATTTACGTACAAGAGCCAAAATTCCAAGGTTCGAGAATTTTTATTGTACAAAATTGATTATTTCTTTCTTATTCATTAGATTTGTAATTAACCAATCATCAATACCCGTATAAGATGTGTGCCTTTGAAATTAACATTTTTCCTTTGAAGCAAATGTCAAGTAAAAAGCAAAACATCCTGTATATATATATATACAGCGTGTTCTGTTATTGAAAGCATAAAATTATACCAGTAAATTAAGCTTATCAAGACAAATGGAAAAGTTCTTTAACAAATTTCGATCTGAGACCTAATTCGGGAGATGTGGCTATGGGAAAAATAGAAAGATTTGTTACTTCACAGACCTATCAAATTAGTAGGTGTCATTTTAGAATATTGAGGGGACTACCATAAAACAATAACTGATTGTAAATTGATTTAAGTTGTTAGCGAATTTCGAAAATCGAACAGGTTGCAATTTTAACTTCCATATTTTGGAAAGTTAAAAACTCATGAATACTCTCCATTATATTCGTTTTACCAAAATTCCAAGGTCAAAGATACTAAATATTTGATAAAATTTAGCTAATTATTGATATTAATTACAAATTAAAATCATTTTTTATGAGTTTTGCATAATTTCCATATAAAAATGAACAATTAATTTGGGTAATGGCATTGGCCATCACAAATATATTGAAATCAATATTTTTTGACAAATGATATTTAAAACTAAATTTAAGTGTGCTGCTATGTTATATAAAAATTAATAATTATAATTTATAATAAATTAATTTGAGTTGAATAATAGTTACTAATTAGTAATAAATAAACGTATTACTCTGATACATGTAGGCATGTATGCACATATGTTTGTACAAGATTCTATATATATATATATTACTTGTTATAGTCCAAGCGATAAATAATCAAAAAACTTATTTCTTAAAGAACAAGCTTTTATTGTACTAATGAGTGAGTATGAGTATGGAGGTTAGCGGGCCATGCTCGAGCATCGGACCTCGAAGCAATGGTTCAGAGCACTTAACCAAATAGACCCTTGTACTCTATCCCCGCTACACTTTTAAGTGGCTATTATAACCAACTGATGTACTGAAACCCAGGATTTGCCTAGCGTCGAGTTTCCTAATTTCTTCTGGTTCGACTATGGCCGGACCAAACCATTTCCTTCGCTGCTGTATGAGCGCTCATACAGCAGTATACCCGGGCAGTAACAGAGAAAGTGAATCGATGTTTCTTCTGAATTTTCTCCGCATCTGTCACACGCGGGAGATTGTCTTTTTCCAATCTGATGTTGGAACTTGTTCAGGTTATCATGCCCTGTGAGTTACTCTACGATGACTCTAATATCAGCTCTGTTTAGTTTCAAGATCTCCTCGGCTCTGTTACCGAGCGAGTTTCCTTCACCCAACAGGCTTTTGGCGATTCGCCCTCCCTCGTAGCTGGTCCATGCCTTTAATTGCTGGTTTTTCAGATTATCTTCTAATCTGTTAGGCCTTCTTAGTATGGCATCCTCGCAAGCTTTTCTTGAGTGGGAGCCATGGCAGTTCCCAGTTTGGCCAGCTTGTCTGCTCTCTCATTACCGTTCCAACCAGAGTGTCCGGGGATCCAGGTAATATTGACTTTATTGTGCCTCGCCAGGTTGTTTAGACTGTTTTTTATTGTACTAAAAAGTAGAAAATAGTTATTTCTGAGTGACTTAATTGTTGTATAGTTTCATTCAAATCCGCTGGATAGTTTTGTGTGAAAGCGTAAAAAACAAACAAACATCCTTACTTTCACATTTATAATATATAGGGATAAGAATAGGGATAGGGATTATGTATAGAAAAGTGATTGATGAAGATTAGCACTTCCATATTGTTAATCCAAATATTGCAGATAATTTTGATCGTGTAGGGGTGGCTTTATAATTTACTATTTGACACTAATATAAAAATATATGCTAATATTTTGCAGTTTTTTTTTTGTATAATTTAAATTAATCATTCTGTTTAAACAATGAAATATCTATCTCTTGGGCTAATATTTCATACATCGAGCTTCTCAACAATATCGCGTATTATTTTGTGTGTAAGAACGTAGAACGTACGAGTACAAAATAATGAAGGTTCTTGTTTGATAGTATTTATATTTATTTATTTGATTTAACTATATATGGTATTATTGTGTACATTACTTATATTAATTATGATTTATGATTATTAGTATTTTTATCCTTCAAAGGCAATCTTTTATATTTAATGTCCTATAAAATTTATAAAAACTTTTTTTTGATTATTTCAAGTAGTCAGTCTAGTCAATAATAGTTCATTTTGTGGTGGTGTCATCATCAACAAATTATTATTTAAAATATCATAAAATTATTAACTTTTAAATGAAATTTTAATTATATTTTTAATGGATATTAGGACTTAGATGTTTTGGTTTATTCAACTTTTAAATATTTGAACTTAATTATACAATTCTTCTCAAAGTCAAAAACTGTATGTAAGCAATAGGACTTTTCATTTACAAAATGATTCTTTTTTGTTTCGGACTGTTTTCAATCAAGTAAAGACATATCTTATATCTTCTATCCTTGTCAGAAAGCGCTTCTTGAAAAAGATCAAATATATTTATTTTTCTTAAGTTGAGTAATTTTTTGACAACTGTCCGAAACAAAAGCAAATCGATGAAAAGGTCTATTGCCTAGCTAAGCTAGGCAGAGTTTCTCTAAGCTAAGGTAGAGTTTCTAAGATGTCGCAATGTTTGGATCGATTTTAGTCCGTATCTCAAAAACTATTCATCCAGTCAACAAGTGCTCCTGATTTTTGTACTTTTTGGGTCAAAATTACTTTATATACTAAGTTTTATCGAAATTGGAGATATAGAAAAATTTTTCGATTTTTTGGAATTTTTTTTAAGGGGTACCCCTTCGAAAAAATCGAGAAGATCGAAAAAAATTTTTTTTTTCGGAATTTGATGAAACTAGGTGGATTGGGTTATTTTGATCCAAAAAGTATAAAAATCCGGTTAATTTAATGATTGGATGCAGAGTTTATGAGATATCGCAATATTTGGATCGATTTTAGCCCCTATCTCAAAAACTATTCGACCAGCCAACAAATGCACCCGATTTTTGTACTTTTTGGGTCAAAATTACCTTATAAACTGAGTTTTATCGAAATTGAAGATAAAAAATTTTTTTCGATTTTTTGAAATTTTTTTAAGGGGTACCCCTTTGCAAAAATCGAGAAGATCGAATAAATTTTTTTTTTTCGGAATTTAATGAAACCAGGTGGATGTGGTAAATTTGAACCAAAAAGTATAAAAATCCGGTAACTATAATGTTTGGACCTACAGAAAGTCACAATGTCAGTGAGTATGATAGGCAAAACTTCATTTTGAAGAGTTACCCACCGAAAAATTAAAAACCATAAAATTGTGAACTAAAGAAAGGATAAGTGAGGATTATAACGTGATAGTCTTGGTTTTAAAAAGGAGAAATTGTCCAGCAAAGCGGGCGGGTATCTTCTAGTCTACTAATAAATGTCGAAATATTTTGTTAGTTTATCAATATATCAGTGGTCTATGGATCTTTATTTATTCACTGCATTTTTCGTGTATTCTTATCTCCTATTTTATAAACGTGGATAAGATAATATTTTAAAATTTTAATTGTTTGTTAAACAAACATGTCAATTTACAAACTAATAATAAGTTAAATTTGATTAATTCATGTTCATAAATTAATAAATATCATGTTCGAAAAACTTATACAGGTGTTTTTCTAAAATCAAGATGAAAAAAATCAAAAATGTTTCAAACAAAAGTTGTTTATTTTTGTATAAGGAAAATTTTTTACATTTAAACTTTTGTTCTATCTCTAACGGTTTATGAGATGGCTCCTACAGACTCAAGACAAAATTGACCTATGTTGCTCATTTACGAACTCGACCTCACTTTTTACGTCCTGAGCTGTAAAAATTTCAACTTGATATCTCTTTTCGTTTTTGAGTTATCGTGGTGACAGACGGACAGACGACAGACGGACAGCCGGAAATGGACTAATTAGGTGATTTAATGAACATCTATACAAAAATTTTGTTCATAGTATCAATATTTTTAAGCGTTACAAACTTGGGACTAAACTTTGTATACTTTGATATATTTTATATACTATATTATATAAAAAGATTTTCCATACAAAAGATAACAATATACCCTATTTTTATTTTCTTTATTTCAATTCTTTCAAGTATGCAAATTTTCGTTTCTACTTTATCAAACACTCTGTATAATTTTAAAAAAATTCCCAAAATTGAAAATGATGAATCTTTACGTTGAAATAAATTAAAAGACAACGAACCTATTAAACGGTATTGTTCTTTTATTAAATAGCATGACTTCCAATTTATTGAAAAGATCATCAACCCTCTTCGATGTGCAAACAAATAACTTTGACCCGTTTGGAATGCATTAAATACATGACTTTGACCCGTTATAAAACCGAATTATCATCCATATTTGTAAAAATACCTTAAATTACTTTACATACAGCTACTAATTGAAACGATGAATCTTGAAGAGCTCTTAGGATTCATTGAACTAACCAGACAAAGAACCAATGATGCGTGTGGGAGTTTTGTGTAAACTCAAGTTATAATTCATCTTGATCAAAATTCATCGAATTGTGATTCTTGTAGTATGATCCTCAAGGGATTTCAGTTAATAAAGGCTATATTTTAAATCACTGACTTAATAAATGTTGTATTTTGTAAAAAGGCTTCACGTGCGTAGTGCAGTTTTATTTTTTGAAGCCTACATAATTTTAACGATAGAAACAAGTTTAGTCATGAGTTAAATGCCCTATTTGTATAGAGTGTTTTTAAAAAAATGTTTTTTGGAGGACGTTTTGTAGAAGTATTAGCAGATTTTTGTCACAGTTAAGTTCCAGTGATTTTTTGTTAATATGAATCCTTCTTAAACATACCCGTGACGTGACATTAAAAATGATTAAAGAGTAGTAAATCAAATCGGATGAGAAAGAATAAGATTTTCCGGGGCTAATGTGAGCTTTTTCGTCCTTTCAAACAAGAAAAACTGTCACAAATTCTAGGTTAAAACTTTCACGAGCATTATAACAATTTGTAGAAAGAGGGGAGGGCGTGGTAAGTAATCACAGTGGCCCAAAATATTTGATGCCTTTCGGTGAAATCATACGGAAAGTCAGATTTATTTTAAAAGATTGTAACTCTGTTTTTACAATCAATTTGAGCTAATTTTATTACGTTTGGAAGTATTTTGCTTGTCCGTCTGTCATCACGATAACTCAAAAACGAAAGGAGTTATCAAGCTGAAATTTTTATAGCGTGCTTAAGACGTAAAAAGTGAGGTCGAGTTCGTAAATGAACAACATAGGTCAATTGGGTTCAATCTTGTAAACAGTTAGAGATAGAACAAAAGTTTAAATGTAAAAAATATTCATTATAAAAAAATAAACAACTTTTGTTTGAAACATTTTCTTGTAAACATCACTGTTTACCCACAAGGGCGCTAACTAGGTGAAAATTTTGTAGTGTGTATTAATATGGGAATATCAGTTATATATGTGTGACATGTATGTATGTGTAATGTGACAGAGTAATCAACACTGTCTATACATAGTATTTCAACAATTAAGTCAGTCAATTGTTTTTTTTTGTCACTTGATCAACATAATTTCCTGATGGATCATTTCACCTGAAAAATTTTACCATATTGTTTATGTATTTTCACGTTTAATATTACGATTTCGGCATGACGTCACAAAGCTTTTGGCCCCCTTACCCATTGACACATTTTGTTAACCCTCTTCCCCCGTAATGTGTAACGTAAATTATGAGTGACCGCCACAAGATCGATCATCGATCGCTGGTATGCTTTCAAATAAAACACTATGTATATATATGATAAAAAGTAATACCTATACAGACTTTTAATATCTGTTATTGTTACACATTTTATCTACATAAGAGCACATCGTCATGGACATTTGATTTGATTTTACCACTTCTTTTATGACGACCACGGACTAAGAGTTGTAACACTACTTTTGCACACAGAGATCCATGTGTTCTTGAGACATTCTTAGCCCGCATTCATCGCACACATTTATATTATTTTGCCTTAATCGTTTGTACAGTGATGTTCATGTACTACAAAAAATAATTATAAACAAAAATATTAATTTATTTTTTTATAAACAATCAGTGAAAATGTTTGTGATAAAGTGGAAATATTTTTTAAATAATTTTATACGATAAACAAATTTTGTGAGTTTTGAATCTCAATTTAATATTTTTTTTTGTAAAAAATTTTTTTGGTTCAGTTTTCAAAGTAGAATTCAACGTTGTGAAATAGTGTTATGATTCATAATAATGTATTTAGGGCCACTGACAGACGGTCTGTCATACATCTGTGTCAATACCTGTAAATGGTCAGATTTAAGTGACCATATATTGAATTAATTTTATTTACATTCAGCTGGTAATCGATTTATTTACTTTTTTTTTTAAATTTGTATGCGAGTCAGAAATTATTCTGTTTTCAATAACCATAATTGGATTATCGTTATATCGTACCAAATGGAAATCAAGACACGAATAACAAATTTTTACGTCCTCTGTGCTCCCTTCAACGATTTACGTTTTAAATGAAAAATTTAGGCAAAATTCCAGGAAAATTTAAGTTTTTTCCAAAAAATGTATCTGAAGTTATCCCAAGAAATTGTTCCTACTACTTTTTGTATTTTTTGATGTTATAAGTGTATTAAACACTTAGAATCGGTACGATTTATTGGCGCTATTTTCCAGAACTATAACTTGGAATTAAAATAAATTCCAGAGTATTTCTTTCAACTTTTTTTCACGAATAACAAATTTTTACATCCTCTGACCTCTTCAACGATTTACGTTTTAACGATTCACCTTTCATTCCATTTTTTCTGTTAAAATCGCATTATTTGTAAAGAAATATTAGATGAAATGGTTAGTTATTGAAATAAATACCACGATACTCGAAATAACTGTGTCTCAACTCGGTATTTAACAAAAATTCATTCTGGAATGAAAGTCTTTTTTAAATTACTTTTATGTAAACCCTTTTGATCATAAGCTTAAAAATTTCTACTGTTGCTTCTAGGAAGTATACACCACGTTAGAAAATGCATTTAGAAAATTTCAGTGTAAGGAATTTAGTAGTGAAACTTACTCCATTCTTCTAGGAATGAAATCGTCTTATTTCATTCGAAATATGTTTCGAAATAATTTCTAGATATAAAAAAAAATTGATAAATATTACTGCATAGTTACGTCATAAAAATAAATATCATTATTTTTGCATAGAATCGACAAAGACATTAATTAATTAAAAATTCATACGCTGTTCATTTCCTCAATTGATTTTAAAATTTTCTTTACTTTAATAAAAAATTTTATAATATTGATTTTTTAATCAAATATAATACTTATCGTTACGCCTATTATAGAATAGTTAAACTCAGGTGCGGCGAAACAGATAATCGAAGCCGGGTGTAGAGTACTTCTAAAGAGTTAACCTTATGAACTCGATATGTCGATTTACTTTTAAAACTTGAGTAAGGTTAAACGTCCATATGCAATTTTGCGTTGCGTATTTTTTGAAAAGCGCTCGTTCTTTGAATTAAAATCAGTAATATCTTATGTTTTAACAGGTCAAGTAATTCTTCTGATGGGTGGCTTTGTGTATTGATTTGATAATGATAACACTTCGATGATTACTTAATTTTTCCTGCTGTTGTTAATTATTTACCCACCTCAAGTGTCGCAAGATAAACAATGTGATTTTTAATTGTTATATTGAATTGTTGTAGTTAATTTTTATTTTTATAATTGTTGTTAAGTAAATTTAAGTGATGTATTAAAAAAAAAATAGTATTTCTGAATAATTTTCAAAAAAATTTGTCTCTGTAACTTAAAATTAAACAATAAAATTTTTATCATAAAAAATGTTTATGGTAGATTATGTTACAAATCTGAAGAGAAATTCTAACTTCTATGCTGGGTTTCAAAATTTAAAATCAATTTGGCTACTTTATATACCCTGTGTATATGTATATATCAAGGTATACTAAGTTTAATCCCAAGTTTGTATGTTCAAATTTTTACCAAAATTATAACTGAGTGGGCAATTGCTTCAGAAATTTGAATATTAATTTGCGTCGCGAAATATTAGGAAAGTAAGTTTCAAATATCATCCTTAATAACAAATTTTAATTCCGATTTTAATTCGCAAATTGTGCACTACATTACCACATTGAAAGACACATGATGGCTACTTTGAAAACAAACCAAAAATGTTTTTAACAATCGAGTTATGCAAGATATCATCACGACTGTAGATTTTGCTTCGTAATGTATTTATTCGGATATAGCTAAAAAAATCGTCCTTCAATTTTGTGCAATCACTGTTATCTAATTTTTTTTTTTTTTTTGAAATTGTTTAGAATTAAAAATTACGCTTTCAGGAAATTTAAAATGTAGACCCTGTTTCACACTCTCGAGGATTCTCCTCGCCAAAGTTAGCCGAAGTGAAACACTCTATTACTCTTAGGTACTTCGCAAGAATCGCATTGGTATCTAATATGTTTTATACAGAGTGTTCCAGGAGTAACAGGCGCCCTTATTTCATCAGGTATAGAATCTACGACAGAAAGTCTTTTTCCATTTGTTGATCCGATGCATGGGTAATTAGCTATTATTAAGTAAATTAACAACCAATCAGAAGCGCGCCACTGTGGCAAGGCAATGGAAGGAGGGGGCTAGTAAGAAACGGATATCCGTTCATCGGATCGAATTAAAGAGAAATTTTCGTCTTAGTATTCTATTTTCTAACTGATGGCGACCGTAACTCTTGGGATATCCCTGTATAACTTAGTAATCGCGAGAATGTCAAAATGAAGGTAGACTCAACTAGTCTTGGTGCATCATGTTATCTTTGACTCGGAGACAAAAACCCGCCTTGTTAGCGAAGTCAGATAAAGCGACGTGAGGACAGACGAGACACCATAAGTATCACCTCTACATTATTGTTTCTTGTCCGACTTTCTGCTACTTCGCGGGAGTGTGGAGGAGGCTCAGGAGAAAATCCTGCTAGTTTGAGTAAAAAAATTGTTATACGTATTTTCAATGGTGATAAATTTTTTGTCACCAGAAAATTTGGTCTTAAGGATCTATTCACGAATGCTATATGTAAATTTAAGAATTATTTCATGAAAAGACTATAGACGCGATATCTTGCATTGATAACTTATTATTTATGGTATTAAATTCCAAGGTGCAGAATAAACTGGCATATTTTCTTATCAAACCTTTTAAATTTCAGCATAAACTCTCTTTAAAAAATTTAAACATTAATTATGTTTAAACAATTATATAATATTCAACACTTAAATAAGGCTGTGATAACTTAATTTAGAAAACATACAAAAAAAAAAAACTCAAATCCAAAATGGAATTAGTCACATCACGCATAGCATCATTTTCACTCCATAACAATCAAAACAACAATAGCCAAAATTATGGAACAAATTATAGTGGACTGAGCAACGTTGATGATGGTAGCTCATCGCCAGGATCACGTAGATCGTGTGCTTCAACAATTAGCACAATAATACCTGCTGGACATCATGGTAGATCACGTGCAGTGACACGTATCATAAAACCAAGTCCATTCAATTCAATGTTTGCAATGCGTAACAATATGGTACCGTCAACGGATCCATTGTCTATGCGTCGACAAGATATGTTTGCTCGTAAGACGAGCACAACTAGCACGCTATCGTCACGACAACATTCTCCTGTTTTGTATGTCGCTGTTGCCACATGGGTTCCCAAGTGTAATGTGTACGTATTGTTTCCAATTGTAATTTGAATCCATGCCATCTTCTTGGATTCAAGAAGGTATCATATTTTTTTATTTTAATATACTTGATGTGTGAAGACAATTAAAACAAAAGACAGGTAATGAGTTTTAACTGGTTTTGTGGAAAAATTTTACTTTTATTCTGATTTCTAAACAAAAGATTTACTTATTTTATACAAAAGTTTTGGGAAATTAAATAGGTTATGACCTTCAATTATTATTTAAAAAAATATTGATTACATGAACAAATTGAAGATTGTTGGAAAACTCAAGTTTGATTTTCTTTAATCACGATAATAGTGATACTCTTAGCAATCATCCCCGGAAATATTATTAATATAGTACCCTTTCTGAGTATAAAAAAAGGCCAAATTTTGCTTTTAGAGAGTGATCCAATTTCAGTTTGCAACACTGTAAATTAGAATGCTATGAGAATACTTTCAAACGGCAAATGTTAGTTTGGAAATATTCCATTTATGATATGAATCGTACCTTCACTTTTTCTCCCAATTAAAAAAATAATAGTATTACTACTGGCCAATAGATGTCAGGAAGTGTCATATTTTTTCATTTTTCCTGGAAACACGAATAAAACGATGTTTTCTAAAAATAAAACCAAGCTAGATCGATTTTTCCCTTCAAAAACCCCCTGCATACTAAATTTCATGAAAATCGTTGAAGCCGTTCCCGAGATTCCAGATATATATATATATATACAAAAATTGGTCGTTTAAATATATAACTAAGAAAATACTAATCTTTTTTATATTAATTAAAGTTAGGAAACACAGTTTGAATCAGCCTTTATATTCTGGGATAATCTATTAATTTTCGTGGCTCATAGTTTACCCCAGTTTTTCATCAATCATTTCTGAGACAGTCCTTAAGATCATGTTTACTTTGACAAGTCTCCAGCTCGAAAAATATGTCGGGACACTAATCTGCACAACACTCTCATCAATTGTTGAAAAACTTTCAAAAACATTTTAGTCTACTTTGATTATTTTCATTCACGTTTACGTTTACGATCCATTTTTTTGGGCTAGGAACTGAACTAAATTAGAATCTAATAATCTCAAGACTAACCCGGTATTTATTCAAGGTGCTAAGGACCCAGTATTGAAAAATCGTTTCACGTTCGTGGGATAACGTAAGACTCAATTCATGAAATGGCAGTGCTTTAACAATAGCGGGTGTTAAATTTTCTAATTCAATGTTATACTCGTTTCGAAACCAGTGCAATACTCTTTGATCTCCAGCATCTATTTTTGGCTACGGAATCCTAAAAAATGATTTCATATAAAGATTTTTAAAAACAAAAAAATTGGAGTAGCACAAAAAACCATCTGTTTATACTGATTGTGAGTGAAATTAGTTAAAAAGATTTTAGCAACACCTTACATGGTTTTATTCAGCACACCTGTTCAGTTTCAATATCTGCTTATAAAATTTAAAAGTACACCAACGATATTATTTATCATTCACTTACACTTACTTCGCATATGGTATCTCTGGTATCATTTGTTTAAAATCTGTGCTGTATGACATTATTCCGTGGTAGTATACTTTCAGTTTTCATTTATCATTGTTTTTTAAGTTTTTTTCTTTATTGTAGTGAAAACTTTTGAAATTGAAAGCTAAAGTTTTACTAAAATTTTATTATTACTATTTTCTAGAGAATAGAATTACATATTAATATTATTCAAATATCATCACGACTTGAACATAATTTGAAATAATGAGAATATTCCTTTTATTAAATAAATTGCTAAAAAAACTCAAAAACTTCGAACGGAATATCAAACATTTATGAAAATGTTTTTAACTTGCGATTATTTAAATTTTTTCAAAGGGGTTCCCTCTTAAAAAATTTCAGATAATCTCATAAAAAATATTTTTCTATACCACGGCAATCATAACCGATTTGATAGTATGTATCTGACTCCTGTTCTTGAGTTCGCTAGACTGACAGCAGTATTTGTGTGTACACAACTACTATAATCAATCCTCAAATGATCAACTTTAAATGTTTTTGGTCTGGCTTAAGTGATTTTCGTTAAATCTTCCGACATCAATTGTATGAGAAAAATTTTAACTCATTCAAATTTTAATTTTAACAAATCCGACAAATTTTTCGTGTACGGGACCCTAAATCCGCACTTGAAACATATTTAAGCACACTCTCCATTAAATTACCTTTTTCTTTAAAGCCTTTTTCCCAAACTGAACCGATTTTGAAGATCATTGCAAATTTGTTAATTTTTTCGGGTACGGAATCCTAAACTAGTTTTTGAAACATAGCTAAAACACTCTCCATTAAATTACCTTTCAAAGGAGAAAAAAAAATCAAAATCGTTTCATCCATTTAGGCGCTACGGTGCCACAGACAAGCAGATAGGTCGGTCAAACTTATAACATCCACTTTTTTTTAGTTCGGGGGTAAGAAATAGACAACATCGAAATGTGTCGACTTTACTGACATTTTACCATAAATAGTTCATACCATGAAGGTTATAAAGAAGGAGAACGATCGCTACGTGTTAAAGCATTAGCGCGCCTGTCCCTGAAATTTTGTAGAATTTATAGTTCATTTTTCAGCCACCAGCCGCGCTGTCATCATTAAGTAGTATCTGCGAAGTTAGCTGTTTATGAGTACAAGTAGATGAAGTTAGTTGCATAATGTACAAATTGATATATCATTTCAAATTAGCGCACAACAGCCCGCTTTTATTGATACAACTTAGCGATCGCAGCGCCTCACTTATTTTATGCATATTTCGGGGACAATATTTTCTATAGCGATCGTTCTCCTTCTTTATAACCTTCATGGTTCATACAGTGGCCAAGAAGGCTTTGACACATAAAATGATAAAAGGTCTACTTACTTAGTTACCCGTCCTAAATCAAAATATTTGTCAAAATGAAATCGATCGGGTATAAAATTTTAAATAAAATTTATTTTTCAAGATTATTTTGTGAGAAGAGATTATTTCAAAACATTTAATTAATGATATGCATTTATTTTTGCTGTAAGTTCCTAATACCATTCATTACCAACTTAAACTAATAGATCTATTCTATATTCAAAACAATTTATAATTTGTAAAGACGACATTCCAACCAACTGCACTTTATTTATTTTCATCGAAGGTTTTTCTTATTTTCTATTTTAGTCATTTTTAAATAGATCTATCTGTCTTTAATGATTTATTTATTCATAAGATTCTTTCCTGTATTTGGTGGTATGTCACGTGGAGTAAACATCCATATTATTTCTTGATTTGAAAATAAAATTGTTAAAAAGATCATAAATTTGGACATTTTAATTGATCAACTAGCCTTTAAAGTTTTTTTTGCTTAGTCCTTTTATGGAACCGTAGTCTCTCAAATCATTCTTAACCACTGTACCGCAATACTTGACTGGGAAATTTTTAAAGAAATATTTCTCAAACATTAAGATGCTTTAAATTTAATCAACTGAAGACCTATTAATTATCTTAACAAACCCAAAAATTGGCACATAAAACCGGGATCTTTTTCCTGACCCCCTCTCCATTTTCACTATTTAAGGTATTTTCAACCCCCGAATTAAAAAAAGTGGTGTTATAAGTTTGACCGCTATGTGTGTGTGTCTGTCTGTGGCATAGTAGCGTCTAAACGAATGAGCCGATTTTAATTTGTTTGGAATCATTTGAAAGGTAATTTGACGGAGAGTGTTCTTAGGTATCTATCAAGTGCCAGTTTAGGGTTCCGTACCCAAATCATGAGCAAGTATATCAATTTTCACATTTCTAACTTCAAATACAACCAAGTTTCATATGAACTCTCACCTCTATTTTACTCCCGTGACAATCAATGTCGTATTTTTGCAGCGTTGAAAAATCTATTTTCATTTTTTTCCCGCTTCGACTAAAAACTATATTCCGAGATTTCCGAGGCGGAAATTCTCGAGAAGAAACCCTACTTGCAAGCCAGAGCTTACCAAATCAATCGAAGGCTTACGAATGCAATTGAAGGCTTGCAAATATGGTAGAAAGCTTTTCATGTATTTATTAATTGAAAAAAAACGATTGAGGAAAGATTTTTAAGTTCTTGTTTTCATGTATCCACTTTGTTTTGAAGTTTTTCTAATCACAATTGCAATTTTCATCTTGGATTAGCTTCGTTAACAAATTATAATGGAAGTAATAATGTGTCATTTTCATAAAACATTAGTTCTGAAACCTTTATCGAAGCCCAGAAACTATTTTTAATACTAACCAAACAATTTTTTCCCATTTAAATTAGTAGCGAGCGAGCTCAAAGATCCCGTCAATATGAACGAAGATCATCAGTAAGCAAGCGTTGTAAACGTAGGTTACGTCGTTCATCCACGTACAGTAAACGGCATCGACATCGTCATGGAGATAATCGTTCCACATCCAAATCAAGAAAATATCGTGCTGATGTGGATCAGCACGATAGTTTCCAGAAATCCAGACGGTCCGAATCGTCACCTCAGGTGAGTGTCCAAACAATGTTTCCCTTACACCAAAAAAAAATACATTTATACAAAAAAAAAAACACATCCGAATTTATTGGAAAGTATATGTAGGTATTATTACTTGTTATTTTATTTTTCTATAAAAATTCTTTGATTATATAAATCAAACCAACAATCCCAATGTTGTCCCCCAAACAACCCCCTTCAAAAAATATTTTAGTCTGAACAATCATCGTTGCATCATTCAAAAGAGACATGCAAAAAAACTGAATTGTAAGTTATGAAAAGAAATTAAAATCTTCAGTTCCAGAAAAAATGGTCCTGAGAAAGGACAGTAATTATTTTTAAGTATACAAGATTTTAATTTTTTTTCTAACTTAATTTTCGGTTTCTTTTTTGCCTGTCTCAAATTAAAACTATAACCATGGGTATATTTGTTATAAAATTAAATATTTCGACCAATTCTGTTTAAAATTTCAATCAATTATGAAATAATCAAGTTAGAATTCAGACCGTAATTTGAGCATTGATTTCTAGATTTATTTTATTCTTTGTCATCAGAAGGAATTCTGAATGTTAACATCAAAGGATTCATTAATTTTAATAATAAAAGCTTTAAAATTTTGCCATTGTCGAAAACTACAAATAGTGCTTAAAAGTTATAAATATTTAGGACAATAAAGTAAAAAAAATATAGGTTGCTTTTCGGAGAGGTCCATTTGTGAGATTAATATTGAAAATTGACAGATGTTCGGCATTTCAGATATTGCCAGGCTATAGCAAATATTGAATATTTTCTCTGTTTGCCGTTCCGATCGAGTTAAAATACTCGTGGATTTTTCGAGAAATTTTAAAATAATTTATTGAATCCACGAAAAATAGTGGGCCTTGGAAGCCTTTTACAATACGAGTAAATTTTTTTAAGAAATTATCGAACTAATCTTTGCTAATCTGCTAATAATCTGCTAATCTTTGCCAGAAATTGACAAAAATCGGGTCTATAAAACTCGATCTTACGGACTAAAATCGATCTAAATATTAGCGATATCTTAGAAATTCTGCATCCAATCATTAAATTAACCGGATTTTTATACTTTTTGGATCAAAATTACCCCATCTACTGAGTTTCATCAAATTCCGAAACAAAATTTTTTTTGCGATTTTCTCGATTTTTTCAAAGGGGTGTCCCTTAAAAAAATTGCAAAAAATCGAAAAAAAACTTTTATCTCCAATTTCGATAAAACTCAGTATATAAGGTAATTTTGACCCAAAAAGTACAAAAATCGGGTGCATTTGTTGACTGGTCGAATAGTTTTTGAGATACGGACTAAAATCGATCCAAATATTGCGATATCTCAGAAACTTTGCATCCAATCATTAAATTAACCGGATTTTTATAATTTTTGGATCAAAATTACCCCATCCACCGAGTTTCATGAAATTCCATAACAAATATTTTTTTTTCGATTTCCTCGATTTTTTCAAAGGGGTACCCCTTAAAAAAATTGCAAAAAATCGAAAAATTTTTTATATCTCCAATTTCGATAAAACTCAGTATATAAGGTAATTTTGACCCAAAAAGTACAAAAATCGGGTGCATTTATTGACTGATCGAATAGTTTTTGAGATACGGCCTAAAATCGATCCAAATATTGCGATATCTCAGAAAATCTGCATCCAATCATTAAATTAACCTAATTTTCATACTTTTTGGATCAAAATTACCTCATCCACCGAGTTTCATCAAATTCCATAACAAAATTTTTTTTTCGATTTTCTCGATTTTTTTCAAAGGGGTACCCCTCAAAAAAATTTCAAAAAATCTAACAATTTTTGTTATCTCCAATTTCGATAAAACTCAGTATATAAAGTAATTTTAACCCAAAAAGTACAAAAATCGGGTGCATTTGTTGACTGGTCGAATAGTTTTTGCGATATCTCAGCGATTTGCGACTTTTTGCGATATCCAAACATTGCGATATCTCAGAAACTCTACCCACCCGCTTCGCTGGGCAATTGCAATTTTAAATATAAAAATTATTTCGTTATAAACTTCACTTCATTTGACACTCGACTTTGTTATTTGCTCACAATGTAACTTTCTTTCTACAAGTGAAATAATTTGTAAAATCAGCTATGTATATCTGGCGTCAAGCAAATCCGGCTATAAATTGATTTCAAACAATATTGACAGTCAATTTTTACAAATCATGCTTTGGCCTAGTGGTCAATTTTAAAATAACCATATGTAAAATATTTCAAATGTCCTAATTATTACGAAACATAATAAATTTCAAAAATAAATAAATAAACAAAAAACGTTTAAGTAAAATTATTAGTAAAAATTTGTACACGATTTAGGAAGAGAAAAGAGAGGTAACGAGAAGAACAAACGTGAACACACAGAGATCAGAGATACACAAAATTCATGAGTAAAGTTTTTAGTTCACTGTTGTATGTATTATGAATGTGCTGATCTATTTTTGGCGATTTTATAAGTTTAGTTCAAACTATTTTCATGCTTAGTGTTTTTTTTTTATATTTTAAAATCATATACAAAGTTGAAAATTCATGAACAATAATTTTATTATTATGTGAAGATTCTTCTGGCACAATAACGCTTCAAATGGCCGGAAGAAAGTTAGTCAACTCTTCTTTTAAAACTCCCTTAAACGTCTTCAATTTAAAATAGTGTTTGTTGTTTGTGATTTGTTTAAAAGTGAGCAAAAAATACTGTGAGAGTTCTTGTGTGTGTTTACTCGAAAAAATGGATACACCAGAATCAACAACGTGGCCCCCAGCACCTGTTGCTACACGCAGTCCAGTATACTTTGGAGCACCACGCATACAAGCGTTTAGTTCACCACGTGAAATCAATCGAAAATTACCATTACAAACACGTAATGAAAATTCGATTTTATTCGGACCACAAACCTCGAAAATCATGAAACAACCCGGTAAGGTTATTGTAAATCGTCCAATAATTCCACCACCTCCAAATGAGGTACCACGATTTAGGGTGGATGATTTGAGTGCGTTAACAATCCCACCATTTCGACGACAATCGACGAAAAACATCGAGAATGTTTGTCAAAATGGTGGTTTACAACGTGCTTCATCGTCTGGATGGCCTAAAATTCATTTAAGTAAACAAGTGAGTCATGATGATGATGATGTTAAAGTTCCACCTCCAAGGCCACCGTTGCCGGTCAATTTCGATTGGAGTCATGAAGATACACTTACTCCGTTTGGGGAACAGAAGAAGGGTTGGCAATCATCCGGTCATTCTTTAAACGAGTGTAAACCTAATCAAGATTTAGGTAACGATACGAATTCACCCACTAGTGAGGAGGTATTTTCTTTGAATGTGTGTTTTTTTCTGTTTTGCATGTATTTGCGAAGGTATTCGTGTGTGTTTTGTATCGTTTATTATCATTCCCATGACGCAATTAACAGACTTTGTCAATGATGATTCAGCCAAAACACGCGCTGTTTTAATTGCGCAGCTTTGAAATTTGTACATTCTTGGAAAATATATCATTTTGATTGTTTTAAAGAAATTCACATGGTCAAGGATAAATAGGAATAAAATACTCTTAGAGAAGGCTTTACATTAATTTTTCTCATTGTTTTGCACATTTTCAAAAAAGGATTTTAGAAATACTTCTCTAAAAATTTGCAATTTTATTGGATTTTATCATACAAAATCATTTCCATAAAAATATTTTGAAAATGAAACAAGAATTTTTACATGTCAGGAACTTGAGCTTTGTTAAATAAATTTTTAAATATAGGTTAAATAAAATGGGCCTAGGACTTACAGTGTTGGCACTGCCGACCAAGCCCTTAAATCTACTCTAACCTAAGGAAATACGTCGCTATTTCGACAATTACGAAGAATTAATTTTTATTTAAAAAAAACTAAACAAGAGGTTAGAAAATAAAAAGTTTATGATCAAAAAAATGCCTGGTTAATCTATCAAATAGTTTGTTTGTTGACTTCAGAGTAGACCGCCAGTCTTCGAAAAACAGACGCTTTCCGGTATAACTTCTAGTTTGTTCAAGTAGTTTGAGTTAAAAATAATTCGATCGAAACATTTCAAAACAGGTATAAGGGACTGGCCATTGAAATACAAAAACGTAGTGCCAAATGCTGTGAATATGGCGATTATTCGGTGGTTTCGATTTTGATCCTAAATTCGGGCGCAATTACGAAGGGTTTTAACCCTTGTTCATTTCGATATGAGTGTATTAGCATGATACCCACCCGCTTCGCTGGATATTCTGTTAAAGAATGTTTATGCATTTGAAGTAGATTGGATCAAGGACTTGCGTTGTCCCGTACAAACTTTGTCCCCGTTTTTCACCTCCTTAGAGGTAGAATTTCGTAAAATCCTTTCTTACCGAATGCTTACGTTATACAAAAAAAAATCTCTCAAAGTGTCAGATATCTAGGATCAGCGGTTTAGGCTGTGCGTTGATCCGTCAGTCATTCAAGACAAAGCATTTTATATGTGTAGATTTATCGGTATTCGCTTTGGACATAGCAATTAAGGATAAAACTACCAATTTACTAAAAAAATTTGTTGTTAACATGTATACCAACTGAAAGAGTTAATCGTTTAACTCTCACAACTCGTAGGTACTCTTACATTTAAAAAAAAGTACATTAACATGTTCTGGACAGTAAGTAAATAGATTTACAAAACCGTCTGCTTAAGGGAAAACGTTTTAAAATTTAAAAGGAGCTTAGAAAACAACGATAAAACTAATCTCTAAAATAAGTAATTCGTTAAACTTTTTATTTCTCAATTAAAACTGTAAATTGAGACGCAAATTTATTTTAAATAACTGACAAATTAACTGAAAATAAAATGCAATTAAAAAATTATCTCTTTAGTTACTAAAAACATACAACTGCAGAATGTGACGATAAATTTTAAAAGTATGGTTTTTTTCACACTTTAAATTGAATATTCCATGTGTTTTAATAAAATTATAGAGCTAAGGCCAGCCGTGTGTGGTATTTAACAATCAACGGACTGGAATTTTCAGTTGCTGTTTTTTATTTTTCGAATAACTAAAAACTACTTAAAAGTAAAAACCACCGTTTTATAGCCTCCACCCACCCTCTCTTGATATACACAATTTTCAATTTTGTTAAGGATGTATGAGCATGGTAGTGGGGGCACAAATTTAACGATATAAGACGAAAAGTAAGAATAAAATATTTCGATATCTGGCTTAATTTTCAAAATATCGAAAATTGAAAATTTTGTTTAATTATTTAGCTTTAGATATTTCGAAAACCAAGACACATATCGAAAAATTTTATTCTTATTTTTCGTCTAAATTCATGAAGTTATAACAAAATTCATCATCAAAGTTGAAAATAAGATAAAAATAATTTCAACCCTAAATCTACCCTGCTCTTATATCCCTTATATGGACGGTGACACTTAGTTTTTTTCTTTTCTAATTCATTGCTAATATGTTTACTTTCTATTAAAAAGTTTTTTTTAAATTTGTTTTCATTCATTCCAAATGAAAATTATCAAAAACTTCCAAAATATGTCGTTTTTTGAGATTCCTCCTTAAGAGCCAATGTATTTTATATCGATTTTTAATGACTTTTTTCTTAAAAATTTGCACGGTTACCTAAGCTGAAATTTTAACCACATATTCTTTGAGTAAAAGATTACCTACAAACAAATTTTGAGCCTTTAAATTAAACATTGTTGTCATGCTCATACATCCTTAAGCACGACTGTAAATTACTGGGGACACTACTTGTAATGATCCTCAAATACTACGACTGGCTCTAGACCTATTACAATCTGAATAAAATAAAATTGGATGATGATGAACGCGCACTTGAATAAGCTTTCTTTTTAAATGCACACATTTTCATAATGTTTTATATTTGGATTGGCAAATCACTTTAAAAGTCGTTTCTATAATTATAAATATAAATCTATATTTATAGACATATTTTTATTCTCAGAATAATAATTTTATTAAAAGATTTACTTTACTTTACTGTATGTGTGATGTGTGATGTGTTTTGCGTGTTGTCTATTCTCGCATAGTAAAATTATCTATTAAGTCATTTACACATTACTACGAAAACATTAAATTAAAAAAATAAAGTTTATATTTAAAAAAAAAAAACATTGAAATGTGTTATTTTGAATCGAAAATATTTCCGGTTTTGATGAGTTTATATGAAAAAAAATTAGCCTCGCAAAAAAATTTACCTACGTCATATTTCTATAAATAAACTAAAACGTAAAAACATTTGCTTTGCGAAACTTAAGTCTTTTTATCAGCTAGACGAAGGAGTCTTACACTATTGAAGACACACTTCTCAGAATATCTCGAAAAATCAAAATAAAAGTATTAAAACGTTTGACTCAGCACCCCTTTATGATTTCTTGGGGATAAAAATCAAGAAAGTAGTGCATTCTTGCTGTAACACCTTTCTAAAGTAATAGCATCGAAGATGTACGATATATTCGGGCGAAATTCACGCAAATTTTTTTCTGTCGAAACAAGAAAAATGATTCTAGGGAAAAATTTATGAGGGCCAAAAATGTAGAAAATTTAATTTCAAACCTTTCATAATGACCATTTTTCATGTAAAATTGATGACGCAATATTGTTGGAATCCCGAAAGCCGAAATTTAGACTGCCAGTGAGAACCCCCTTCTTCCAGCGATTTTCGAAGGAATATTGCTGTTATTAATTTTTCCCGAGTCAAATTCTAATTCGATTAGTCTAAGCCTAGCAATTTTTTTTGCAAGGAAAAGCCTTGTTTAACTAGTACTTTATTTAGCCTACTATAACTACTAACTACTTTATTTGGCCTACTTACGCCAAAATCATAGTATTACCAAGTACGCTTAAACTTAAATAAGCACGAAAATTCTTTTTTTGAGAAAAATAACCAATCAATATAAACATTTGGTGTTTTGTTTTTCGACACTCTTGCGCCGATACGTGCTTAGATTAAATATTTAACAAACTGAAAAGTTTTTATTACTTTTTAAATAATAATCTGTTCATACACAAAACAGGAAGCAAAAAGTTTTAAAATATAAAAAATTTTTACAAAACTTTATTTTATTTGGTAGAGCCCATGTTTTCATGGCTACCATAAAGACATATTAAATAAATATAAACCTAATTTAAATATAAACAAAGCAACGATTATTATTTGCCTTTAAAAGTACTCTTTAAATAGAAAACGATTTTATGACGTTCGATATTCGTTTATTGGCAATCGTGTACGCATGCCCCATAACAAATATTTTCATTACAAATAGAAAAAAAATTTATTCACATTTGAATGTCGTTTGAAAATTTTATTTGTAAATACTTTAAAATGATTTTACACTTTGATGAGTCACCTACTAAACAAAAAAGCTCTTCCGAGTTTTTCATGGTCTTTATAACATTTTGATAAAATTTGTTTCCAATCCAAGGTGATTCGGAAAAATTGCATTATGGGATAAATTATGGTTTATAACTTTTTAATATACAGTAAATTAAAATCAAAATTCAGTTTGACCAGAAAAAAATTTTCGAATAAAAATGAAAAAAAATTCAACATATTTCGAACAAAAAATCGGAATAAAATCACTTCACAAGCATTCCAAACGAATTATTTGAGACCGCTTCAGGTATTTATTAGCTTCTATACACTCTTTAGTTTTAGCAGCTTTTTTTAGGGATCACTTTTCCTATTTTTCTTATCCGCTTTGTGGGATGCTATTCTAGAATGAAATTGCTTTTTTTGCTAAATAAAATGAACATCGTCAGAACGACTAATTAGTCAATATATGTCCCGGTTCATTAAACTTTTCATTAATTATTTTCAATTGTAAATGAGGTAATTATCCAAATGTAAACAATGAAACATGTGGCAGTTTTATAAACAATTTTCGTTACATGAGCAGCTGTCTCAAAATAAACTCCATTACATTTCTTATATTCGCTGATTTAAAACATGACGGAAATTTTCTTTTATTGTTGAAAATTACGAATTCATTTCTCGATCTAAATTCTAAATGATTTTATGGATAGTTATTCGGTAATTTCTGCTTAATTCTCAAATTCTTGTTTCAAACATAATTTTACCAAGAAAAAGTGTCAAATCTCTTCAAATTGTCAATTATTTATTAAAATTTGCGATAAAATTTTTGACAATTAGATTAATAGGAGACTATAATAAAGTAATTCTGAAAAGTTTAGGTATAAGTCAAGGTATACTAAGTTTAGTCCCAAGTTTGAAACGCTTCAAAATATTGATGCTACGAACAAAATTTTGGTATAGGTGTTCATAAAATCATCTAATTACTCCATTTCCGACTGCCTGTAAACACGATATTTCAAAAACGAAAAAGAGATATCAAGCTGAAACACATGTCAATTGGTTTTGGGTCGGTAGGACCCATCTTGTAAACCGTTAGAGATAGAACAAAAGTTTAGATGTAAAAAATGTTCCTTATAAAAAAATAAATAACTTTGTTTTAAACATTTAACATCACTGTTTACCCTTGAGGGCGTAAATTACGTTAAAACATGATATAATATATATTATATGGGAATTTCAATTATGTGTGTGTAACACCACAATCGTGTTACAATCGTGTTATATATACTAAACTGTGGCTATCTTAGAGCGATTATCTTTTTTTTTTACATGACGTAAAAAAATAAACGATTGCGTCATGGTATTTCAACAATTAACCCCGTCAATTGTTTGCGTGTGGTAATAGACTATTTATTCCACGAAAAACAGTGGGCTAAGTAGTTCTTATCACACGGGCGTAATGACTTTTATCTACTTTCCCTAGTTTATTATTCACGTTCAATATTAAACTTCACTAACTTTTATTTTCTACAAAATTTCAGTTTTACCTAAACTAAATCCAAGAATTTCCAAAAACAAGAATTTTTAAACAATACACAACCCCAATCAGCCAAAAATAAACTGAAATCAAAGTAAAACACACGCTTACATCATGTGCCCAACCACTCGACATAAAACTGATGAATGAAAGTGCGTTTTTTTTATTTCCTTTTTTAAAAATGAATTTGTTACATATTTATGAAGGCTAATATATTGATAATATGACGTAATTCAATATTCTAGACATAATTATTAAGTCTTATTCCAATACACAGATAAATCGAAGTAATTATTGACTCCACACTTAGTAGTTTGACTTAATGAATTCAAAAGTCTAAATAAATACAATGATTTAATTAAATATTATTATATTAAAATAAGTGTTGATTAGTAAATCAAATTTTGTGTTCAAATTCAAACAATATTTCGTACATTGACTTAGTTCGTATCAGTGATTTTTTGATTTTGGAGTTATTGTTGAAAAAATTTATCTATTTACAAATAAAGTTTTGAAATATGTTGAAATATTTTTTATGAAATATGTAAGTCATTTTTAACTTTTAAGTATTTTGAATTCTGAGTTTTGTGAATCGTCATTCTATTTAAATTAATTTTAATGTTTTATCAAGTTCAAAGTGTCACATACTTCGGAAAACTTTGTGTTTTAATTAGAAACTAAAGTTTTTACGAAAATTTTCCATTAAGAATGATTTTCTTTATTTAATGTAAATTTCTTTGTTTAATCGATAAATTCTGGCACTTACTTTCGAAGTCTTATTCATTTTAACTTGACATGTGGTCAGTATAATTTTTAAGTGTCAAACTCCTTATATAGTGTCAAGTTTCTTTTTTGCAAAATAGTTTTTTATGTTACCGCTTAGAATTAAAATGTAAAATGATAAAAAACCGGCTTCACAGTTCAAAAAATTCAGTTTTGTTTGTTGTTCGAATCTGTATTTGGGCATCATTAAAATAAATTTCTGGTGTATTTTGAAATTTTCGCGTTTGTTATTACTTGCGTTTCTCTAAGAATACAAGCGAAAGCGAAAAATTCGTCCATCTACGCGAAAAAGTAAATTCTTCTATGTATATCCAAAAATAATTATGAAAATACGTTAAGTTGTCAAATAGATTTAGAAAATAGACCGGAAAAAATTTCTAGAATAGTGTCCCACTTTTGAACACGAGGACTAAAAACTTCAGAACCCAACCAACTTCTCCTATAGTCGTCAAACTCAACTCAAACAACTCGTTGTAAAGGACTAGAGAGCGAGTCACTTCAGATACGATCCGTAGTGGAAAGTTGCTAAAGATGGGATTTTGAATTGTTATTTAGAGTTAGCGATATGCAAATTATTTCCTCGAAGAGTTCAACCGCCGGGACTTGTTCGAATCCAAATTTGGACTTCATTCAACCTAAATTTCGATTTTTGCCCCAATTTCCTCCAAGATCAATTTTTTTGTATTTAAGAAATACGTAATTCGACTACCAAGTAGCCATCATCAGTAATGAATTAACTAATCTTAATTACTCTTATTATGTATGTTACTCGTTGCTAATTTGTTGGCGGACTGCACAGAGGTTCTTTTTTTCCAAAATTTCGCTGTCGATCGTACAGTCTTAATCAAATAAGAACCAATTAAAGTTTTCAACATCTTTCAAAGATATAATATTTATTTAGATATAAATAATTGTGAATGATAAAATAAATAAAATAATATAAGTGATTTATTGTACTAATGCGTGCAATACATGCTTGAATCATGCTTGGCTAGTATCAGAGGCTATCGTCATTTTACCATTGAAACATAATTTCACCTTGGTTTATTGGATCAATATATAATATCTGCTTTATATTTGTATTGTATCATTTTTTAACTTTTTATAGTTATGTTTTAACCATAAAAACGATTTATTCAATTGTCTAAGCCTAGAATTTTCTAGGAGCATGCATTCTTTTCATTTGTATCGTTCAATATTTTTGCTGATACGACTTTTTTCCTATGAGAAACTTAAATTTGTAGAATTAACTTTTTGGCATCACTTTGTATATAAATAAATTCCTGTTCGTACATCACACTAAAACTACTGAAGATATCGAAATGTAGTTTTTTTAAATCTCTATCCTTATATATTATAAATGTGAAAGCAAGGTGTTTGTTACATTTTCACGCAAAACATCAGATTAACACATGAGCTAGAATTTATAAAGATATAGTTTTTTCAAAATCAAAAAAAATTAGATTTAGTCTATGGCATTTTACTACACCATCTATGAGCATCATTTTGAAACATAAATTGAAGATTTCTATAAAATTGTGAACGAAGTACAATTATTTGGCCACCTGTTCTGATACACTCAATGAATCAAGACTGTATAACATGTTAACAAAAATTGAATTCTGTACATATATTTTATCTGTGTAAAACAATCCCTACTGCTATGCAGGGTGCCATGGAAAAAGGATAAGCGAGAGCAAGAGAGGTGGAGGCTATAACGCGTGATCTTTACTTTTAAGCCCAGAAAAAGTTATCGAATTTTATCACAATATGAGGCATTTTTAATTTCTTTGTAAAAGTTATCATCACATATCAACAGTGATCATTTCAAGCTTTATTTGATGGCAATATGATCACAAGGACCAGAAAGGACCAACAGGCTTTGAACTGTCTAACAGAGCAGACGAATAACGCACTAATATGTATGTCATGAGTTCATTTTTAAAGCTGTACAGTGTTCGCATACCCTTAATTTGTATCAATTACTGTTCAAGGATTCATTAGTTTTTTTTTTTTTTTTGGTAAGGGATCAATAATTTTTTTTCTATTAAATGCGGAACAAAATTTTCAATATCACGAACATATTTTTTTTCTTGTAATTGCGTAGAGTTAGATATCTAACACCTAATATAACAACTAACTGAGTTATCATATCTATCAGATTTCCTTTGTGTTTTTTGTTACCTTGGCTATTGAAACAAAACACAAAGTCGTTCGTACTGTTTATTGAACCATTTCAAGTTTGTGTTCTTATAAATTGTGGTTAAATATTGCAATTTTATAAAACAATATTTTGCATATTACGACAAATCACGATAGTAATTTTTGGAAAATTGTACGAATGAATTATTTTCATAACATATTTATGATAATAATGGGGTTTAAACCTCCGTTTTTCTGACATATATGCCTATAACAGAGACCAACCCCATCATTATTTATTAATCTTTATTGAATTACATTTATGATGTGGGTGAAGTTGGTTACTTCGTTCTTACCCAAGCGACGACAATGTGATCAATTCTACCGACCCATTAATTATAATTTCTCACATTGCCGCTGCCTGTATTCGAACCCGCAATCTAATTCTAAGTAAACAAACGGTTAAAGTCTATCGCCTTAGACTGCTCGGCCACTTAGGCTCTTAATTATATTACATGGTTAGGTTAGGTTAGAACGGGTTGCCCTGAAGTGGGACATACTTAGACCAAGGGGTCCGTTGTGGAACGAAAAAGGATTGCCCACTACTGCATGAACCATTTTGAACTGTACACAGCAGGAGTGCTTTGACGTCAATGGACTTTAGCTCAGAGAGGTCGTCAAAGAGAGGCTGAACTGAGTCAAACTATAAGTCCACCTCCTCATGGTAAGAGCTGTGATAGCTCACACTGTGACAGCTCCTGCAATAGTGGTGATACACTGTCAGGCCCAGGCGTTCAGCATGCCTACCGCCCAGTGAGTGTTCTGTAATAGCCGCAACAATTTTACTAATAGAGGCCCTTGGAAGCGATATAAGATCTTCGTTTTATTTGAGAATTGGATATATTTTCTCTTATAACACAATATTTCTAGATGTCCTTAAATAATAAAATTATCTACTTATGGTGTTAAGGAAAGAAAAATTCATATTATTTATTGAAATCTGATTTCATGGTCGTTTCAAGATCAATTAAAGAAACAATAATTTAAACATAAGCCGTCTTATATTTATAACATTTAGAATTGCAATCATTTGTAACACATATTCAAATGAAACTTTCAACTGCTTTAAACATTTTTTTTAATCCAATAACTCTTGTGTTATATTTATCGTAGTTAACGGAATGACTTCATTTTTTTTTCAATAATCCTTTTTTGAATGACAAAATCTCGTCGTTATTTTAAACACACAAATATCTGGGACAAGTCTTAATATTAAAACAGGTTGGATGTAATTAATGATGAAAAACACAAATATCTGTGTCATGTCTTTTAAAACAGGTTGGCTAATATTAAATGATACCTGAAGTAAAATTCGTGAAAAATAAAGCTTGCGATATAAAAAATAACTTTACAACTTAATCGTGTGATTAAATCCTTAAAATACGAAACTCCAAGAGAGCACACAATGTTAAGAGGGCGCTTTTCGTTACTTTGCAATAATTTTCCACTTTTTTTTGGGATGAACAAAGCTTTCGATCGGATGAACCAAGAAAAAGCATTACATCTTTTAAAAGTTTTGGGTCGCCCCTTGAACATTTTGAAATTAAACTCTTTTAAATCAGTAAAAAGCTCTAGAAAGCACAAAAAGCTTAATTTCCAGATTTCAAACTCCATTCTGTTAAGGATGTATGAGCATGGTAGTGGGGGCACAAATTTAAAAATAGATATTTTCAATTTTGATGATAAATTTATATTATTACTTGACGATATAAGACGAAAAGTAAGAATACAATTTTTCGATATCTGGCTTAATTTTCAAAATATCGAAAATTGAAAATTTTGTTTAATTATTTAGCTTTCGATATTTCGAAAACCAAGACACATATCGAAAAATTTTATTCTTATTTTTCGTCTACATTCATGAAGTTATAACAAAATTCATCATCAAAGTTGAAAATAAGATAAAAATAATTTCAACCCTTAATCTACCCTGCTCTTACATCCCTTATATGGACGGTGACACTTAGTTTTTTTCTTTTCTAATTCATTGCTAATATGTTTACTTTCTATTAAAAAGTTTTTTTTAAATTTGTTTTCATTCATTCCAAATGAAAATTATCAAAAACTTCCAAAATATGTCGTTTTTTGATATTCCTCCATAAGAGCCAATGTATTTTATATCGATTTTTAATGACTTTTTTTCTTAAAAATTTGCACGGATACCTAAGCTGAAATTTTAACCACATATTCTTTGAGTAAAAGACTACCTACAAACAAATTTTGAGCCTTTAAATCAAACATTGTTGTCATGCTCATACATTCTTAAAGACTAAATAAGAATATTACTGGTTAACGATAACAATTAGAAATTTGAAACGAAAGTTATCCATCGCATAATTAAAATGTATAGACAGTTTGGCCACATTGACGACCATACAATATTTATTATACATATAATCAAAATTTATGAACGAAATAATTAATTTTAATCTATTTTAGAATTCAACATTAAAATAAAACATTTCATTTCAAATATCGTAATTTGTTTCTGTTATTATTGAAGAAATATTTATATACAAAGTAAATATTTAAAAAAAATGAGCAGCAGAGATATATCATTATGGTCATATTTACCCCTCAGTAGGATGATTCTTATTAAATGATGTTTTCTATTGAAATGGAGATGGGTAAAGCCCCCATGGGATGAAAAAACCGTATAATAGACAGGTTCAATCGTGAATCACAGTCTATAATGCGGTTTTTTTTCCATAATACTATTAAATACTATTTAAAGAATTATTCAATACCTTATATTTATAAATAGTGCCCTTGTTAAGCTGAGCGCACCATATTCTGCGACCTCTATTGCAAAAACGGTCCAACGTACAAAAGTTTCAGACAAAATTTGTATAAAATTTTCGAGACCTTCGACCTAGAATATCTGTGACCATATGTGACTTTTGAGACAACATTTGTACTAGCAAAATAAATGTTTGTACAGCTTATTCCGTTATATTCCGAGGTGAAACTCTAAGATGATTGGAGTAAAAACCCTAGACATAAATGAGATTCTGGTGGTTACAAAATGGATCTAAAGAGCACCAATACTCCCCTTTACGTTTACCTCCGGAACAGTGCATAAGTTTATATTTTCGTGAAAAATATGACTTAAAAAATATTTTGAATACAAGCAAACGTTTCAATAATGTTCACTGCCAACGATCCTACGTACTCTGTTCGCTAGGTATCCAACAGTTGATATTTTTAGTTAAAAATACGACAGTGCCACAACAATAATTATATCGAACTTACAAACGAGGTGTACACAGATGCTGTGGCTTGCGGTGGGACGTAAGACGTTATTATTCTTAATCTAATTATTGGCATTCAAATTGTACGAACTTTCGCGAGTAGTACCTACTCGGTTATCTTAAGTTAGTATCATCCTTGTAATATATATGTATATCATAATAAATATATCTCTAATATCAACGTGGGAGATTCTGTCATACTGTCTAAGCACCACCACCGAGTTCTCGGACACTCGGATTTAGTTACAAACAAACATTACAAAGTGCCATTACATTACACACACCAAAAAAATATAATCAAATAAAATAAATGAGTGGATATTCGCGATTTTATAAAAATCCAAATCGTACCTCAACATATGACAAGTCGACGAATCCGCCGTTTGTAAAAAGTACTTTGTCACCGTTGTGGTCGAGGACACCGGATTATCATAGTCGTTACACAAGTGATGTGCTAAAACCAGTTATGGATACAACTTCACCAAAGGCACCACGTCGAAATCGATATGTGCGATCAAGTACCACAGCAAGTGTTACTCAAATGTTAACCGATTCGTGTTCGAGTTTATTGAATAAAATCGCAACACGTGTCCGTGGATCATCTTCGCTCACAGATCGATCGAACAACCATTCAAGAGCGACCACTAAAACACCTACAAAACTTCTTGAAAATAGTGCGTTATCAGTGGCTGCTGCTCCGATTGTTGATACTTCACTAGGTTCAACACGAAGTCGGTTAGAAAATAAATATTCATCAGTATTAAATAAATTAGCAAAACGTCGTAATCAGGATGAAGATGATGAAAACGAAGAATTTGATCGTGATCGAACAATTGAACCTTGTTCACCCGACCGAACTCTACTCACATCTACCACAAAACGTAATTCGTTAGTGAAAAGTGCAACCACATCAAATGTATTTTTAACGGAAAAATCTTATCCGTATGTATCGACGGCATCTGTAAAAAAATCTCCAACATTACGTCAAGAAAAAACACCTCATCGAATTGATCGACACAAAAATTTATACTATTCTGGGTATAACGAACCGTTTTACGGGTATTCGGAGTATGTAAGTGCATATGATCAACCTAGATTAACAAATCGACATCATAAAACTTCAACGTTTAAAATTGATAAATCAGTTGGACCTAGTTCATCATCTTCAAAGTTGTATGCTCCCGAGGATCATAAAAAGTACCGTCGAAGTGCTACCCATAATTTATTTAAAATGTACCCGGTTGATATACCAACATCCTCGTATCAACAACATCAAAGATATGTCTCTCCGGATAAAACCCCAACACCTTCTACAGCGGATACAAATAATAACGATGAAGAATTATCTGAGCGTGAAGCGAAGCGTAAAGAAATCCAAAGTCTTATAATGAAATATTCCGCGCTGGATGAAGCGTATAATCGTAGTGTTGCCAGTAATACAACAGTTCCAACTGGAACTAATGCCGTGGTCGCTCCACCAAAAATAAATGGCGTAACAAATTATAGTATGAAATACCATCAACATAAAGACATTAAAGTACCCACAAAAATGATTGTAAGTCGTGTAAAGCATGCGATTGTCGGGTACTACTACTGAGAATTTTCGACCTAGTGTGTGGTGTGTGTTATTGCTTGTGCTACCCTCTTTGTGTACAGGGCCATTCAGAAAAATGGAAACACTTCCAGATTTTTTACCTTTCGATTGACAGAAGTTAGTTTTTTGTTGATGAGCATGTCGTTCGTTCCGAATTTGGTGTGAACCCATAACCAACACACTTTTTTTTCATAAGCGGCTAAAGTTTGTGACACTAGATTTTTTTTATTCATTCATTCGATAGGAGTTTGTTTAAGAAACCTTAAATCTGATTTTCCGTATTCGCGAATTTTGTAAAATTACTTTTTTTTCCATTTTTCCTTATATCTTGCGTTCTATTGATTAAAATTTGATGATTTTGGTGTCGTTGGGCTTGTCTGCGTTTTATCTTCAAATCGATTTATTTCAAAGTGCACGCTACGATTTGTAAACGTAAGAATAATTTTTTTTTATCATTCGTTGCTTGCACTTTGACATGAATTGCGTTTTGACTTTGAAGATAATACACAGACAAATCCAACGACAGTAAAATCTATAAATTTTAATAAATAGAACGCAAGATTTGGACGAAAGTTATTTGCGATAGTTTCTCCTATTACGACCAAATTGTATTCTTTATTGGTGTCTGACCTTTTAGAATGAATTTATGATATTAAAAGCCACGAATATCGAAAAAAAGGTAAAATATTGAATTTTAATGAGCTTTCGACCTTTGCTGACATCTTCATAAGCTTATCTATATATATATATATATATATATATATATATATATATATATATATATATATATATATATAATGTTTTATCCTGAATGACTGACTGACTGATCAACGCAAAGCCTAAATCGCTTGTTTTAGAGATCTGAAACTTGAAGAGTATGACCATTAAGAATTCCAAAATTCTACTCCTAAGGGAGTGAAACGTGGGCAATTTTGTATGGGACAACGTGATTCCTTTTTCGCTCCACTTTGATTAACGATCTCACTTATCCCCTTCATGCATAACACGCAAACTCTTTTTATTATAAAATCAATTGATTTTACTTTTAAAATTCAGCAAAACGAGTGGGTAACTGCTGGTCTTTGATAAACTTTCCTAGAAAAACTGCCACCAAAAAAACACACCAAAGAAAGTCAATCGTAAGATAAAAAAAAGTTTTGAATGTTTCAAATTTTCTTAATGACCCTGTATTCTACCGTCGATGAAGGAATGGTAGAACCATCGTTCGGTTGTGTCGGTACTAACGTAAAACATAACGTCTGACTATAGCGTATACAAGTTATGTTGACGCCTCGCACACCGCAATGTCATCTGCATTGCGACCATCTGACAGATTTTCAAAAAAATGCTCTTTCTACACCAGGCTTTAATAAAAAGTCACATTTTTTTTAAATTTAAATAAAAAGTGATAGTCGAGGTTTTTTTTATTATCAATCATGCATTTCATTATTCATTCGCAGACTTGACGCAGTGCATTTAACACAATTTTCATTTGTTTTTCCGTTTTAATTTTTGTGTTTTATTTTTTGAATCATGTGTGGATTAGTAATAACATTTTTAATAACCGCAAATAATGAAATCGTATCCAATGTTCGGTGACATTTTAAGGATATCGTCGTGCACATTAGGTAAACATTTTTACTAATTAAAATATTTTCATTTAATTTTCTTTTTTTAAATGTTGAATGGAAAACTTAGTTTTTTTTTCTTTTTAAGCATGTGATAGATATTTGGATGGGGTGTTTGTGATTTAGAAAAACCATGTGATTTTAATTTTCGATTTAAATGAAATTAATCGAAAATTTCAATCACTTAAGAAAATATTATGATTTTGATCAGTGAAAAATTGTTTTTAATTTGATAAATAGGGAATGATTCAGAGTTTTTTATTTGAGAATAAATATTTTCAAAAATTTATCATATTTTGAAGCTTTTTTTGTGGATAAAATTATTTTTGACAATGAGTACATTTTGATTTTTGATCATTTTGACCGTGTGCCCTTGAATTTGTTTGACCTTCAACCTTACGTACTGTTTTTTACATTTCATTGCAGTATGTAGAGCGACACGAGTCGCTCGAAACAACGTGTGATTCGAGTAACGGTTTTTCATACGATTTTTTTACTTTTTCGTTTTTCTGTTTATTTGAAATAATTTTGTGTGTTTTGAAAAACATCAGTTGTTTTTTTGTGAGGTCATGCTCTTGAATTTTCGAAATCTTCGGTTTTTTACATCGTGATAATACGGTAGATTGCGGATATGTAAGCGGGCGGTGTTTCTACTCAAAAAAACTTTTTTTTAAAAACTATTTTGCGAATTTTAAATTAATTTTATTTCTTTAAAGTTTTAGAAAATTGATCCGGGGGTGTTTCATAAAGATTTGAAATAAATTTTAGGCTTTTTGAATTATCAAAATTGACGTTGACCTGATCAAATTTTGCTGGAATTATAATAAATATTTTTTATGAATTTATGAATTAAAAATTATGAATTTTTCGATATGATTGTATGAATAAAAGATAAGAAATATAAATCTTAGAACTTTCGAACTATTTAAAGAGAGTATACTCTTGTGGTCAATAAAAATGTGACATTTGTTGGCACTAAGCATATCATATATCAATATATATCTGAAGGAAGTGTCGCATTTTTTTGTCCACAAGTATACATCAAATACATTTTTATTGTTGTATACTGTGTTCACTTTTTCTTTTCGTTACTTCATCGCGTGTAATCAAATTTTCTTGTGACTAAATAAAAATCAAGGAAAAATTAATCAAAGTTAAAGAGCGAAATGTTTTGAGAGCACCCGGTAGAAACTATGTTTCTTTCGTTATAAATTATGTGTTAAAAAAATTTTTTTTTTAATTTCCTGACATGGATGGGTCGCTCTCGAAAAGACTTCTAGTCCGCCCATGACCAAGTAATACATACGTGAAAATTTTTCTGATCTGATCATTTCATAAAATTTAAACCACAAAAAAAAAAGAATATAACCGGACTCAGATGAAAGTATTTATTGATTAAAATTGATTGATTTTATTAGAGCTATAATTAAAAGGTTGTATAAATAATTACAATGAGTCATTTTGTTATGAAATAAAATTCCAGATATGGACAAATAGACGCATGGTTATAGTTCACAATTCCAAAAAGTTCAGACTAAAAATAAAAATATTGAATTTAAAAAAAAAAAACTATTTGAAAACACAAATTCCTACACTTATATTTACTCTCCAAAAATAAATACATAAAAAAATACCTTCATCTTGGTACTTATATAAAAAAAACTATACCAAAAGTCAAAAAAAAAAAAGAAAGAAAATAACAAATTTGTTTGACTTGGCAATTCCAATTGCCCTTTTCCCCTCTGTCTGATTGTTGGGTGCATCATTATCATTTTGGCTGTGTGGTTGATGACGTGATGATTTCAATGATCTGGTGACGATGTAACCCTTGTATGCTGATGTATCCGCGACCCGGTGCTGATGCTGTTCATCATCCCCCGCCATCCAATGCTGTCATCGCGATGATCCGTTGTCGATGACTGCCACGAACGACACCACCGCGACCTCTACAATCAATGAATCGACGGCCACCACATCCCCGACATCGACTAAACAGGGCTCGAGAGCACCCTCGGTGGAAGACGACGAAGATGGCCACCTGATATACCGAAATGGAGATGTTCTGCAAGATAGATGTTCGTGAATACTAACACACACATTTAATGTTTTTTTTTTCAAAGAGTACACTAAAAATTTTATTTATGATACTGAAACGGTTCAAATTTTTCAATTCAAAAATTTTCATTTTTTTTCATTTATCAAACAAAAACTCACAATTTCCAACAAATTTAAGGTAAAATCATTCAGAGTAATACATAAAAAGATTACCAATTATTATGGAAAGCACTAAAATAAGAAAAATAATGTCACGTAGATGAAAGTCCGAAAAGCTTTTGTCTTTGAGACACAAGATATACATTTGAAAAATTTAACAATTGTTTGCGCCTATTAATAAAAAACTTAACAATTCTTGGCAACGTTTCGTTTAACTTTTGAAACTTGATCCGATTATACATAAATTGCATTCATAAAATTAGTGAAGTCATACTGATAGAAGTAAGTTTTGAAAAGAACCTAGAGTAACTTTTACTTGGTTCAAAAAATGTCATTTAACTGTTTCTGTGGATAGGATATGCAAAAATTGGACCAATAAGGTTTCTGGCAAGATCCACAATATTAATCTATAAACTTTTCTAAACAAGAATCAATTGACAAAATGCGGTACTTATATTTTGCACAATCAACCCCATCCAGCGCCCGTACTATAAATTATAACATTTGTTAAGTTTTTATTTTCTTTTGAGGTATGAGCTTTTCTCAAAATCAATTTTTCTGATTCACGATAATATCAAATTTGGTTCCCTATTAGTTAAATTGACCTCTTATCCAAGCCAAAGTCTACAAAAAAACTTTTCTGTTTTTCGTTTACATGGCATTTTTTCTTATTTTAATCAAAGGACGTCAATACAAAACTTTTGGTTCGATTTTTATGTAACACCTTGTACAATTTGTTTGAAATTGAAACTAATTAAATATAAATAATTTGAACCGTTACTCTCAAATAATGATAAAAAAGTACGGAATTGATAATTTGCTAGGTCCTACAAAAATAAAAATAACCCAATATATATTTTTTAGTTAAAAATATATTTTGTAAGTTTTTTCAAATTTTTCATTTAGAAATATTTTTAATTATATTCGAAATTAATTTTATAAAAAATTATCAAAAATTTAATTATTATTTTTTTTGAAATTTGACTGCAGTATTCAGAGGGCATTTTAGTATAATTAGGTTTTTTGATTTTTTTTTTTTGGTCTCATAAAATTGGGTTCTTATTATTTTTTTTTACAATATTAAAATCACAGTTTTGAGATGTGCTCTCTGATACACGCAGTCAACTATTTGTCACAGTTACTTAGAATTTTTTTAAATTATCTCTTGCAGATAAAATTCTCGCTACATTGGGAGAAGGAACCTTTGGAAAAGTTGTTAAAGTTAGAGATTTGGAATTGTAAGTATAATTATTATAAGAAAAACAGTATACAAATCAATCCATCAGTTTTAAAATAATATATTTTTAATTTCAATTTTGGAATAATTTTATTTTAATATGTTTTCATATGTTTAGGGATCACTATATGGCTTTGAAAATTATTAAAAATGTAGAAAAATATCGTGAAGCTGCGAAATTAGAAATAAATGCTTTAGAGAAGATTGCAGAATGTGATCCTGACAATAAACAGTGAGTAATATTTTTATAAATATCATTTTAGAATACGTGTTAGAATCTTTAAGGGCACAATAGAATTGGGACAAGACAATATATCATCCACTTAACGAGACAATTGTCTTCTCCAGAGAACAACGACAATCTTTGACAATATATTCTGCCACCACACAATGGATAAGACAATAGAAAGTGAAGATGGCCAAGAGGGAATCTTTCTTACTCTCCTGAGGGTTCTATAAATGTTATTTTCGATGCTTTTGATGGAGCTTTTCAAGTGTGAAATTATTGAAACATTAAATTCAAATTTTATCTGACTAAAATTCAAGCACTGGATAAAAAAAAAGGCTCCAAAGGGCTTAAAGAACCTTTCTGGATCTCAAGCAGGGAAGGACTACTTTCACAAAGTGACTGAAAGCTAATAGTTTCTCACAGGATTGAGAATAATAAACATATTCTCCAAAAATTCGATGTCTTCATACAAAACAAAATGCATAAATAATTTTTTAAGGACGTTTGAAATCTGTCTGGAATAAATCACTAAATTACCTCTCTCGCTCTTTCAACTGAATAAGTAAAATCTGAATCAATGTTTCTAATAGAATTGAGACTGTAATTGTGTTTTTTGGATACGGAATCCTAAATGTATATCTACACTGATCGTTATTTCTCTTTAACGTTATACATTGCTTTCGCTTTATACTATGAATTAGAATTTTTTTTTTAATATGTTCAAATTGACATTACGTTTGAAATGAAAATTTTTTTTCAATTAGAGCGTGCCTAATTTTTTTTTAAACATACGTCTGTTGTTACGTTTATTAAAAAATTTTTATTTTTAAAATCAAACGCTGTCACAAAAAAAGAAATTTTAAAAAAGTATGCTACAATAAAAAATGATTCCGAAAAATTTTTTCTAAACATTTGTCGATTGTCAATCAATTTTTTCGACTTTTTAGGCCACTATCGGTTATATTAACTAAATATATATAAACAAAATTGTCAGTCATATTTCAAAAATCCATTTCATTCGACGACTTTAAGAGTACTTTTCGTCTGTCGAAATAAAAGATTTTGAACGATATAGCATTTTCTATTTCTGGTGTTACAGTGGACCCGCAGTAATCTAACAAATATTTTGCCAGGTGGTGTCGATAATTGTCGGACTTTACTTCATTCCAATAACTATGTCTGAATTTTTGCTACTTTTGGGTCTTAATTACTATGGAAAATTCACAAACGGAGACAAAAAAGATCCCTGAATATTCGTCGAACCTTCGTAGTTTATATTAGTCAAATTTTTAGTTAAATTTTATAATGAATTCTTCTTGCTTATATTAAATTTTTTGTTTTTTCCTTAGTTTGTGCGTAAGGATGCTGGATTGGTTCAACTACTACGGCCATATGTGTATAGCATTCGAGATGTTGGGATTGAGTGTTTTCGATTTTTTGGTAAGTTTGTTTTGTTTCTTTTCGTTTTCTTAAAAATACTTTCATCGTAACATACATATTTAATTATTTAGTTATAATATCAGCGTGCGTGACCTTGGACTCAAAATATATATTTTTTTATAAATTTTATTTTGGTCCATTGATTATTTATATGATATTTTGTAATATTTATGAAAAAAAAATGTATAAAAACAAGAAAAAAATTCAAAAAAAAAAAAACATGCATCGAAAATTAAATGATTTTGTTTTACGTAAATATGTCACATATAGCTTGTTTTATTTCGTAAATAAATTTGAAAGATGAGAATGTTATCCTCAAATTGTTTACAATATTTTTTTCTGTAAAATGTAGGAGGAAATTTTTCGAAAACATCATTCTTAAATGAGGTCATAAGCCTAAATGTTATAATAAATTAAAATATTTCCTCGATTAATCAAATTTAAATTTTTGATACTTTGCTTGTTTATATCAATTTCGAAATCAGTATTTTATGATAGAGATTTAAAATTAAATAATTTTAGCACTGATAAACCGTAAAATGACAGGTCAAGGTGCCCCATTTCTTCGGTTCTGCTGACATGAATCTGTTTTCATTAAAATGAAGCAGTAGCATAGCTTACAGTCTATGAACGTAATCTTAGAAATTAGTCCAGATTATGCGAATAGGTTGCAATTCTATCGAGCATATATGATTTTTTATGAGATCCGGTTTATTTTCGATCGAAGTGTCTGTCTATACCAATAAAAATGGTAGAATATTAAAGACTTTTTTCATAAAAGATACTTGCTGATATTCAAATACCGTATTCGTATACCCTTATATTCTCAAAAAGTAAAAGATCTCAAGAATATTTTATTTTCAAACGGATCTTAAAATATGTGACAGTTACTGAAACAAGGGGAAATTTTGGTATCGAGCCATATACCTTTGACAATCATCCTAATGAAATATTCATAACTTAATTGGGAAGAATGCCAGATCCGGTGTGTCGAAGTTCGATGGATCGAATTTCAATAGTTGTTAAAAAAATAAAAATAAAATTTCAGTAGTTCTAATCGTATTTAATTTTTTTGTTTTTTATTTTACAGAAAGATAACAACTATCAGCCATACCCTATGGAACATGTCCGTCATATATCATACCAACTGTGTTATTCAGTTAAATTTTTACACGACAATAAATTAACACATACAGATCTTAAACCTGAAAATATTCTGTTTGTTGATTCAGAATACGATACAACATATAATAGTAAAAAAGTAAGTTATAACATCTTTTCTTTCTTTTTTCCCCCTAATTTGTAATGAGAGAACCAGATTCTTTGAGCAATTGATATGTAAAAAAAAAAGGCATTTCGATATAGGCATATGATAATTAATCATATTTTTTTGTTTTTCCAGAGACGGGACTTCAGGAAAGTAAAACGAAGTGATGTAAGACTTATTGATTTTGGAAGTGCCACATTTGATCATGAACATCATAGCACAATTGTATCGACGAGGCATTATCGAGCACCGGAAGTTATTTTAGGTAAATCAATCTTTATTTTTATAAGCGAAACATCACTGACTGACTCACTCATTAATTCATCACGAGACATCTAATAATTTACATTTAAAAGATTTTACAAAAGTATAAACTATTCCAAGACTCTCTAGAAATTTGTACTTTTACGTAATAAAATTTTGTTATATTTTACAGAATTAGGATGGGCTCAACCGTGTGACGTCTGGTCAATAGGATGTATTATTTTCGAATTATATTTAGGAATTACGTTATTTCAAACACACGATAATAGAGAACATCTTGCTATGATGGAACGTATTTTAGGCACAATTCCATACAGGTTAGCCATTTTAATATCCAAAAATTAATTTTATTTAATCTGAACAAATTACTAAAATTAATTATTTTTACAGAATGGCGAGGAAAACCAAAACAAAATATTTTTATCATGGGAAATTGGACTGGGATGAGAAAAGCTCTGCGGGACGATATGTTCGAGAAAATTGTAAACCATTAGTTGTAAGTATTTTTGTATTTCAAATTTTGTAAGATTCTTAAATTGGTAGATTACGGAGCATCTTACTATGGGAATGGCAGCCTCATATGAAAGAACCATTCCCTTTAACGCCTGAGTGGCCCGATACCTAGATCAGTCTGATTGTGTTATTCAGTGCCTGGCGATTCAGTTCTTCGAAGCATGCATAGACTCCTCGATTGGAATCTTAAAGCCTCAACGGTCCAAATTTTGGCCTAATTTTCTGAGAAGATCGGCTGATGTACTCCACAGTAATTGCTTTTATCTCTTTTAATATTGATCAAAAGACGAAAACTATTCGAAAGTTAAATTTTTGGAGACTTGCGAAACAGTATTTCACATGATAGAATATGCTAGGATTATATATTCTTCCCTCAGATTAGAAATTAATCCTTTTTTTATATTTACCAATTTTATTTCTTCTAATTTTCAGCGATACCAAACAAGTGACGATGATGATCATAAAGAATTATTCGATATTATCCAAAAAATGTTAGAATACGATCCTGCTCAACGTATAACGTTGGCTGATGCATTACGACATCCATTCTTCAACAAAATACCTGCACATCAAAGACTTGGAGAACATGGTGCAGGAGATCAAGGACGCGAACGAAGTCATTCACTTTCACGGTGAAGGTCTGGCAGCTCTCATAACCTGAGAGCGATGCCTTTAAAAACACGTTGGTGACATATGTGAAAAGTCTACAAAATTTTTCTTCACCATAAAGTTGTTTTGTCCAATTTCAAAATAAACAAAAAAATTATTTTAATAAAACTTGTAATTGCCTAAAAAAATAAACTTAGTCCCAAAATAAATAAAAAAACCTTGATGGTAACATCTCTAGTTTTTTATCTACGTTATAATCGAGCGTATTTCTTACTTTACGCGCGCATTCTTTAAGAGAAACGTTGAAATTTCTTCATCAACTATCCATATTTACGAGAGATAATTTCTGTTTGTTAATCCAGAAAATTCTGTAACCTAAAATAATTTTTTCTATATGTAAGGGAAAATATTTTTAATTAGTTATTAGTGTAAAATTTCTCCACCAAATATACACAAATACACTAAAATGATCTGTAAATGAGTATTGGTTACAAATTTATGTATAATTTTTAGTTGATGTGATTGATTTATAAGTATACCCTCCCATTTACAACCCCGCCCCCAACCCCACCCCCTCGATTAATTTATTATACAAAAATTTTGTTCGATTTAAGGTAATTTTTAATTTAAAACAAAAAACAAATTAGATTTAATAAGTTAGGCAAATGTTTTTACTTTAAAAAAAAAATGAATACAATTTTTTCTAATATTAAAAATATTTAAGACTTGAAAAAAATTTGCTTAATCTTTGGATATTTCTAATTACAAAAAAAAAAAAAAAATAAATCAAAATAATGGCCACTTAGCAAAAAAAACAAGTATATTTGACACAAAAAAGTAATTAGTATGCTAATTTAGAAGAATTTTAATTGTGAAATTTTTATATTTACACACAGATAAAATTAATCGCGATATTTATTATATTGAAAATAATGACAGACATTATTATCGAATTCTGAAAAGAATAAAATAAAAAATAAAAAATATTCATTTACAAATTATAAAAGTGTCGATTTAAAAATAAGAAAAAATCCACTTTTTTTTTGTTGGTAATTTAAGTTTTTTCTCGAGTTATTAAGTATAAAAAAATGTATGTTAAAATTTGTAAATAAAATAATTACGACATTTGAAATACTTTCACATTTTTTTTCAACAGCATTGTACATTTTGAGAACCAGACGTTAATTAACTGTCAAAAACATGTATCTCAGAATACTCCAAGAAAATGTTTAAATAACTGGCGTAAAATTTTTTGCCTTCGTTTGGCCCTTAAATATCCAATCTTTCTGAAATGACTGTCAAATACAAGGCCTAGTGGTAGATCTATATAAAGTATGCAATTTTCAACAGATAATGTCTGGTAATTTTTGATAAAAACTAGGCCCAATCTAATGTCAGAACATGATGCCCCCCATCAAATTCTGCAACTTTTACTTAAATTATTTCAAGATTGGCTAACTACAAAACGACCTAATAGCCATTATAGATTAAAATGACTCACCCTGTATATCCCAAGAAACGAAGGTCTAACTATTCAAAATGCTTACAAAGGCCAGCACTAATGTTTGGATCTGAAACGTGTGCCTTGAATAAACAAGATGAATTTGCGCTAAATATCTTTGTAAGGGAAATTATCCTGTTAATTTATAGACCTGTGCTAAGATAGAGAAATTTGACCCAGAAATAATGCGAACAGATGATGACAACATGGTGTAAAAGTGAACGTTCACCAGATAATACAGAACCAGGAAAAGAGGTAGATCCAAGATAAATTAATGAACACTGCCATTGCCAGGATAGAGAGAAGTGGCTGAAAATTATGGACCCAGTCAAGTCCCAGTGTGTGCTGTAGTGTTAAAATGATGGGCGTAAATTTAAAATGATCGAAAATGACGAGAGACAATAAACACGAAAAAAACTTAATTAGTGACAAGTTGTGCTTTGTGGATAGATATCGTAGAAATCAATTCGAGTATTTTTGTTTACATTAATTACTAAGACAACAAGATAGTGTATTAAGAATAAAAATGGCCTAAATGAAAAGCAAAATAAAAAGTTAAAATTTTTTGGAACTTTCGTATACTGTATATAAATTTGGGGGAAGTTGCGCAAACTACATGAATGGACAACAAATTTAGAGGTAAGTATTATATTTCTGTAATATTTTAAAATAAGGATCTTGTAGTTGGTACAAAGAAGGTACAAATCGACTAAAGGACTAATCTGACTTACATTATGTCCTAATTAAAAAGTTTTGTGGGCTTGGATTAGTTCTGGTATTAAAATTGGATTAAGTTATCAACCTTTTATGTTGATATCATAAATAAATCGCCAAGAATCTTCCTGCAAAAGTTCATATCGATTAGATTACAGGAAAAGGGTTAAAAATAAATCCAAAATTTTTTCGGCAGCCAAGCAGACACGTAGACACTACGAAATTTCGTTGCAACCTTGCAATGATTACTAAACGATTTATATTTACTAAGGAATTTTTTTTTAAACATTTAGAAATTATGAAAAAATTTAATCATTTTTTTTAATTTGATAAGTAAGTAATGCATTTAATATCAGTAATTTAAAACGCAAATTGTAAATAAAAAAAATTTATTAATTCGTCACGCGAAACTTGAAAATTCCTTTCGAAAATTATTATGTTTATTTAATGGTTGCCTTAACGACAATTCAAAACAAGTTCGAAATAAAAACCAGTAAACACTGAAACCATTTTATGGAAAAGTAGTCTGTTTCCACAAAGTAATCCGCTTTAATTCTTTCTATTTAAAAAATACAGGCTTTGATCATCAGATGAACAGCAATTCATTTACTTTCAAGGGCTAAAAAAATTATTTTGGAAGTGCTGAAAAACAGCTGAATGACTCAACCATATTGAAATTGGTTTGGGTTCATATTTTTAAACTTCCTACATTTTTATACCATGCATATATGTAATATGCAAGGTATACTAAGTTTAGCCCCAAGTTTGTAACGCTTAAAAATATTGATGCTACCAACAAAATTTTGGTGTAGGTGTTCATAAAATCACCTAATCAGTCCATTTCCTTTCCGGTTGTCCGTCCGTCCGTCTGTGGGCACGATAACTCAAAAACGAAAAAAGATAGCAAGCTGAAATTTTTATAGTGTACTTAAGACATAAAAAATGAGGTCGAATTCGTAAATGAGCAACATAGGTCAATTGGGTCTTGTAAACCGTTAGAGATAGAACAAATGTTTAAATGTAAAAAATGTTCCTTATAAAAAATTTGTTTGAAACATTTTCTTGTAAACATCACTGTTTACCCACAAGGGCGCTAATTAGGTGAAAATTTTGTAGTATGTATTATAATATGGGAATATCAATTATGTGTATGTGGCTATTTAAGAGTGGAAATCTTTATTTACGGGACGTCAAAAAACAAACGATTGCGTCATCAAAACTGTCTATACATGGTATTTCAACAATTAACTCAGTCAATTTTTTGTTTTCACTTGTTTTTTGTAAAATTTTTTTATTTTTTTTGTATCGTAAAAAAAAATTTTAACGGGTAATCGTTGTTTTTGAAGTACAAAGGCAAATTCTTTATTGCTAATTATTTCATTGTCATTTTGTTTACATATTTCATTAATTTTTATAATTATACTTTGCATTATATTAGTATACTTTGCATACCTAATTCTCATTAACTTTGTGTACCCGTTATTGCTACATTGATCGCGTTTTAGAAAAAAATGTTTAAAGTAAAAGTTGTAGGAAATTTGTAATTAACAAATTATTAGAAGAGACTTGGTTCGGTCAAAAAGCCAATAAATAAATCGTAATAGTCGTATAAGTCGTTAACGGTAAGTGATACAAAAAATATATTTCTACGCGGAAAGGTACGGTTACGCAGATATGGGACAAAACTGTTTTTTCTCAAACTGGCGAAACTCCCTCTTTTCAAATTTGTAAGGATTTTGTGTATTTGCATTTAGTACATGATACTGAACCTATTTACAACAAAAAGAAACTTCTGTAATTTAGTGAATTGAGGACAAGAGTAACGGACTTCTGTATTATTGTTAAATTCAGGAAAATAAGGATAAAAAAGCTTTCAACGTCAAATTCACCGACAACGTCAAGTTATTTGCTTTAAACGTGTTACAAAATATTTTTCTTTTCCACGTAATACTTTTTAACAAGATTTTTAAATATGGGGGAAAAGCTTATCATTCCTTAATCTTTTAAAACAGGAAATCCTAATCTAAACAAAGGATAATGTAAAAAAACCATGCCATATAGAACATTGAATGAAAAATGACTAATATAATTGTTCACTGTTTATTCCGCAGATCAAATGATTTTATTTAACGGTAATAGACCGTAAAATGATGACATTTCAAGGTGTCTCGATTCTTCTTCGAAGGTGATTGAAAATTATTTTTGACTAGAAAAAAGGAAAATTTGTGAGGTTCCGGAATATTGTTTGATTTTGATGATTTTCGTCTGACGTTTGCCAAACTTTACGCCGTGGAAACGCATACTCGTTATAAACCCGAGGTGGCTACATCCATGTACTGCAGGTAAACCCAGGCAAGAACAAAGATTTAGCTCGGGGGATGACAAGGTTCAGGATGAATGAAGCATCTGTTCCCACCATGTGTTGGTTTGTGTAATGACGCGAGTCTTGGCTTTCGCAATTCCATATCGTTTTCATCGTAGAATTCGCTCACGGTTTTGAATTTTTTTCTATACTCTTCTCCAGCGTTTCCTCTCTTTTCAATTAAAATCACAGATTCTGCCATGTGTTACGAAAATCGTTCTTTTTTTGGCCGGGAAATCCACTTTTTAGCACAAAAATGGTAAACTAAGTATTTATCGTCCAAATTATACTATCAAAAAGGTATTTTTGGTCGCTGATTTGTCAACGCAGATTCTGTCAGGTCTTTCGAAAATCGGGCATCCCCAAACTTCAACTCCCCCCACCCCTCCGTTCGCATTGTTTCACGTGGCAAAAGTTGAAACTCGATGGTATAAAAGAGAAAATGAGACACCTAAACATGTCATTACCTCACGGTCATACAGTATAAAAGCACAAAGTTGTATGCGCTTATAGTAATTCAAACAATCAATACTCGCTCACTGTATAGCACAATGTATATCTATCCTTATTTTCCTTGAACATTTTATAATAGGATAATGAAAACTTGTCGGTACTCTTTTTAAACACTATTAGAAGGTAACGAAAAACATTTTTTTAGTAGCATTTGATTCTCGTGTTGTTTTAAATAAAAGAGCTTCCAGCATAAATTTTCATTTTTTTACAGGTACTCGTCAATTCTCAACAAAGATTCTCGTAAAAAACGGAATGTCTTCCAAAATAACATTAATAATTCGGTGACGACATTTTTTATTAACCAAATTATTTTTAGTAAATATATTTTTTGTGTGAAAATTTATACTCTGAAAGGATCATGTTTCATGAAAATAATTCAGATGATCATGCTGCACGATTACGTTTATCTGCAACAAACACGGATAATGATGTTTATAAGACAGCGGATAATTCAATGGAAAATATTGAATATCGAAGTGTTTGCGAAAATGAACAATCTGAAATGTGTGATAATTGGGGTATATGGTTTAAACGGCATAAAGTTGTTAAAGTGAACTTATTAGAATGGAAGGATATGCCAAAACATTTACAATTTAATCCATATATTTTAACCGGCTATAGGCCTTTATTAACATTTTGGGGCTCAATCAAAAGTTTATTTTACATGCATAATGAAACTGTTAATATTATTACACATGGTAAGTCCTAATTTATTTTTACTTAATCAATTTTATATTCATGTTTCACTGTAATACAATAGACAAAAAATTTTTTAAACACTAACTCTTATTTAACACGTTGGACTAGAAAATAAAATTTACACTAACTAAGTAGAAAATATATTTTGTGACGATGAATAAAACTTTCAAGCGTTCAATATTTTTAAACGATAAATTCAATTTCCAGTTCATTTTAATTATTTTAAGACGGGAAAATTTATTTTTTACTTTCTAGTTTATTAAAAATTTTGTTGCTAATGAATTGTGTTAAATAAAAGTTTAATTTTTATTTATTTTTTTACATCATTTTGTGTAAAATTAAAAATTAATTAAATTTTCCAACAATTCCGTGGTTTATAAATTCTCTGGTGGAAATATTTTTCGTAAACGTCACTGTTTACTCGTGAACGCGTCTAGAAAATACTTTAAATACCACGGCAATCATAACTAAATCTTATTTATTTATTGTACATACATGAAGGCTGACTGACCAGCCCTCTTCTAAAATTTAACTGACTGACAGTCAGTAACTGTTATTTATATGCAATATACAATCTGTAGAACAATTTTCAGCTTGGGTCAATTATGATAATTTTGTTAGCTGGGCTCTTTCGTTATAAAATATATCTCGAAATAGAAATTTAGCTCTTAACTTAATTAATTATTTCCATAGCAATTCAACAATCAATACAAACATTTGGTGAATTATTAACTAAAAATATCATGTGTACAAATATTTAATTCTCACTAATTATTTTTTTAATCGCTAATTAATAGTCATATAATTATGGAATTAGAAGGGGTAATCAATACAAATATATCACGTTTTTTATTAAATGGTGTCATAACAAATGTTTTAAATTTAAATACAGATGAAAACTATTGGTCCGTAACAGTAAAACGTCAAGGTTGTCTTGGTTATTGTATATTAGGGATATTGTTAATCATTTATTTATGGATACATGTACGTAGAAATTATCGAAATTATTTATTGTTGCTACACTATGAACGTATCCGTTCATTAATTCGACGTACAATTACGGAAACACCTGAATTTGGTTTACCTGTATTAATGCCGGAAGTATATGAAAATGAAAGTAGTTCTGATGATGAAATATTAATGCCAGAAGTATATGAAAATGAAAATACTTCTAATGATGAAGATATTTAAATTAGAAAAAAAATTATGTATTTTTATTTTAAATATATTTTTTTTATTTTTGCATAAATTTAATTTTTGCCATAGTATGCAAACAGGCCACAGAAAGAGTTTAGATTAATATTCCAGATGTTGCCAGAAATCCTATTGGTCGAATTTTTGTATATCCTTTAACCCATCACAGAAACGTCAATTTTTTTAAACAAATAAAGTTATCCAAGGTTTTTTGGACAATTTTATATCAAAAAGACTCCTTGTGTTTTTTTTTTCTAAAATTCAGCATTTTTAAGTTATTAACAGTTTAATGTTTGGAAAAACTCCAGAAAGATTATTTTCGAAGCTGAAAATTCATTTTTTCAAACATTAAACTGTTAATAACTCAAAACGGTGAACTTTAAGAAACAATCACAAGCAGCCTTTTTGATGTAAAATTACCCAAAAAATCTTGGGTAGCTTTATTTGGTTCAAAATCAAAGAAGCATGGGTGAAAGAGTTCTTAAAATCGGTTTATATATATTTTCAAACAAACTAGGTGAATGAATTTCGAAAAATTCTTTAACTGTAAATGACTCCTACAGTAGGTATAGACTCAATATTCTCTCAAAATTATAAACTTCTATCATTAGCGAATCAATCGGAACATTAAATTAAAAAAGAAACATTTTTAAACAAATCATAAAAATCGGAGCTGCTATCGAGGACTTCCTAAGAATGGTTATTTTATGTATTCCTTGATACGACTATTAATCCAGAAAGAATTTAAGATTTCAGAAAGTTGAATTGTACTTTAAAGCTGAAACTACTTTACCACTTTTCTATGACACTCTATATAAGTTCTGGTCACTGCAGGGTAATAAAAACACAGTACCCGCGGTACACGGTACACGGCTTACATTAGTAAATGTTTATTCTAGTAAAATTTAACGGAAATAAACATTGATAATATGAATTTAAACTAATTATTTGTTAAAAGGTCACTTAAAGGTTACACGAACGGTTGACATAAAATCTTTAAACAAGAAAATTTTTAATATAACGATTATATTCAACATATTAGAAGAGTTATAATATCTGCTAATAGGCTCTACTAATACGATCCAAAAAGAATATTGGCCTCACTTAAAAGGATTTTTCAAACCTTTTTAACCGGAACTTTCGATTTCCAGTACCCGTCTATAATTTAACTTTGGTACTCTTTTTTATCTCTAGGCATAAAATTTTTTATAGGTAGATTTTTACTCAAAGAATATGTGTGATTCTGGCTAACATCTATGAAATTTTCAGCCTTTCTAAAATGACCCTAAAAGTAAGCTTGGCCGCAGACCTATAAGTTTTTATTTTTAGAAACAAATCTTAAAAATTCTCATTCGATTTGTTTTTCAGGAATCCCAATTGTATATATACTCACATTTGTACCACAATCAATGCCATGGGGACCAGATTCATGGTTTCTATGCTGGTGTCATATCCTAGGAAGTGTATCACCTTGGGTTGGCAGCTTTGTGTACCATCTATTTATGAATTTAAGATGTGGTGAAGTTGTTTATTATCGATTATTACAATTGGATATGCTTGGAATATGGATCAGTCAGAGTTTTGGTAATTATTTTGCTTGAATCATTTTTCCAAGACAATTTAATTCAAAACGTTCCTTTATTTTCAGGTGCACTCCCAATGTTAACAGCAACTGTTTATTGTTTTCCTATATTCTTTCGTTGGATAATTATAACTTCTTACTGCCTTATTAGTTTATGGGGCCTTTATAAGGTAATTAAGATACAAATCCTGGTGAAAAAAATATTTGAAGAAATAATAAGTCTTTAATAACTCTTTGAAACTCTGAGAAAGTCTTAGGAACTCTGAATAACTCTCAATTTCTCAACATTTTTGGACTGTCTAATTCAGACTTAAAAGTCTGGATAACTCTGAATTAGACAGAAACGTTCAGAAATTCACGGTTATTCAGAGTTTCGGAATTTCTAAGACTTATTTAGACTTATTCTTTCTTCAAATACTTTTTGCCTCCATTCTAATATTATTATGTTTTTCTTCAGGCCCTAAATGCATGGTCCCCATGGGAACGTCGATTATCATTTTTAATGCCTTTTACAATGCGCGTAATGCTTGGATCATTGCGTGTAACTAAACTTGCTGGCGGAGCACCAACAGCACTCACACATATAATATTACAGGTAATTATATTTCAATAGAAGGTGTAGTTGTTAATCCCCTCTTTTCTTGATCCAATGTTAAGTAATGGCCCTACTAAATCAAAGTCATGGTAACATTTTTGATGAGAGAAATCAACTCTTGAGACGCCCTAACTTCTCAGGTTAAGATCAAGGAATGTTGAACTATCCCAATTTGATGTCTGCTGAGTATTTGCAACAGTTTTCTTGAGGAATCGAAATATCTAGGTTATGATAAATGTCTGTCATCAATTTCCAAATTCCCAGTTCGCTAATTTGACCACTAGAGGTTATTGATTGATCAATTTCGACTCCACCCTTGTGGAATTATTTCAGACAGAAGACTTAGAAAATCTTATTATTATAAAAGAAGGGAATACTTTTCACTGACTGGTCAGTTAAACTATGCTCAAAGTTAAAACCCCTTCTCGACTAGACGTTTCACTACCTTAAAACTTCTTCATGGCCAGACATTTTACGATTATTCGTAGAATACTTTCTTCAAACCCATAAATAATTTTGATATTTTTTTATAGGATTTAGTAGCAATAATTGGTGGTGCAATTGGTGCACTACATATTCCAGAAAAATGGTTCCCTGGCAAAGTGGATATGTACCTGAACTCACACAATATAATGCACGTGCTGGTTGTGTTAGCCGTTTATTCAATGTATCAAGCGACCGTTCTAGACTTGATATGGATGTCACGTAACCATCATTGTCGTGTTACGAACATTGCCCAGTCAACGTTACATTCAGAGACAGAACACTCTGAGCTTTGACCAAATCTCTAGTGATTCCATAATATTTCTAGAAATTTAATAATTAATAACAGTAATTATTTAATTTCAAGTTAAATAAATGCTAATTTTACGTTGATATAAACGATATGAATAATTTCAATTATTTCTCATTTATTTTAATAGGAGAACAATAATAATCGAAATCATAGACTTACAAAATATACAAGTTTTCATGAGATGGTTACTTTTTCAATCACGTTTTAGTGATACCTACCATTGTTCTGGGAACTGTTGTTTCATCATGACAATGGTGTTTAAAATTTAAACTTGATCAACTTTCGAAAAATAATCGGAAAGTTGTAGGTTAATCATTTCGAAATAATGATTATTTAAATTGCTTTATATTTATTGAAATAATAATTTTGTTTATAGAGGCCCTTCGAACCGATGTCAAGTTCTTCGGGACGCTTTTGACCTTTTTTTAAGATATCCGCATTCAAGGGCAAAGCTATTAATGCTTGTGTCCGACAGCCTCTTGCCATTTCTAACAAACTGGACGGCTTCACAATTCCCTGGAATGTTCCAATTGTTCCGCCCACTCATTTAAAGACTGTCGGAAGTTCTGTGATACCGAATTGAACTATGAAAGCCGTGTGACTTGAATATTTATGTAACTAATTCCTTAGATTGCAGGAAAATTTGTGAGGAATTTGTATCAAGAATTTCTTATTTAGAAATACTTTAGAACTTTTATTTTTCATAATTAGAATATTTATTAGATAAGAAGCTTCCATAATAATAAATTGATCTTCCTAAACAAATTCCAAATTTTTAATCAAAATTAATTTATCTGACAAAGTAACTGAGAATGAAAATTACGCACAAAATATTATTCCAAATTCTACAAAGAACTAAAACTAAAGGATGGACAATCAAATTAATTTTATCTTCCAAATTTATCAGCCAAAAACTTTTAATTAATTCATTTATTCATTCTTATATTGTTAAGTAAATCAGAATATTGACTAAATCTGTGGGAAAGAACATAATTCGAAATAGATTTTACTGTTAAATGTTCCTAAATTTTTATTTCAATATTTAAAACAATTCGTTAACCATAGACAAACCTTAAGAAGACAATTTAATCTAATTGATGGAATGGAAATAAGCGACACTAGCGTATCTCGTGAAGGCTACTCGAGGCGTACTACTCGAGCAACCCACACAAGTATCGCTAGCGTACGTTTGTTTCTAAAAATTTTAAACATATTACGCTGTCTTATTAAGATTTGTCTATGGCTTTAACATTTATAAATATTTTGTAAGTCTGTGGTAAGAAAGAAACAAACACATGAAACAAAACACTAGAAGAGTTTTCGAGCAATTTCGCATTAACCAACGATATTAATACGAAATCAAATTTAAGTTTCATTCAGTTTCATTTTTAGAGGCGGCAGATAAAGTACCATTTAGGTTTCTTTATCGGCGGTCCAGTCCATATTGTGAGAAAAATTTGTAATTAAAATATAAAAGGTAGTTTCTAAAATATTTTTTAAACGAAACTCTTTACAAATGAATATTGTAAGATTTAAGTTCACCTAATTACCATAAGTTTTGATGTTAAGTAGGTTAGATTTTTGTTTCAAAAAATATTAGAGCTTTTCAAGAAAATAATTTCGGCATAAGTAGAAGAAAAAAAGAGATATTATGAAGGCTAAATTTAAGTGTTAATTAAACAGTTGATAAGCACTGGGGATAGAAAATTGAATGGTCAGGGGACTATATATATTTTAAAACTCCCCTCCTTCTTTTAATTAATTAATTAGTTGAAATAAACTATTGTTTCATTTAAATCGTGTGATATACCTAGATTAGTCAATCTTTTTTTTAAATTAACCTTATATTCCACTCACGTACCAACTACAATCGTCATATGATTAGAGGCGGATTTAGGCGTATGCCTGTAATGCCTTGGTCCAGCTCGGCGACATTTAAGGGACGCCGAATCGTTTTAAATTGATTTACGAAGACTAAAAAAATGGGAGAAGAGACACAAATTTTTTGAGATAGACCACGTTAAGTTACGAAGTAAAAATGGCGCCTAATATGGTTAAAACGGCTCTGTATTTCGTTACAAAAAAGGTGCCTTTCCATGCTGTGGAACCTCCTCGTGGAACCAATAAAGTTTTCAGTTCAAAATCTCAGTTGTCTCTTTTTCTTAAGATAAAAGCAGCAGAGCTTGGATTCCTAGCCGTCAATATCTTACCCCTCAAAAAGTAAAATTCGAAAAACAGTTTTCAGTGAATGGCATGAATTTTATCGGACGTTTTTACTGGCACATGAGTGAAATACAAGGTTATTCAGCATGTTCGCTGCTCGAATACTCGATTGATTAATAATTAGAAAAATTTTAGACACATTTTTAGTGAACGAATAAACAATAAACGTTATAATTTAAGCATACTCTGATGAAAACAAAGTGGTACCTGCAATAAATATGAAAAATATTTCATACAGTAATAAATTCAAAAGCAATAATGCTTACATTATAACGCTCATATTTATATATAAATTATTACTATTTAATTAATATGTTAATAACTTTGTCAAAACAAAACAAACGTTAAATTATGTACCTATAATATTAAAATATCGCTAAATTATCATGTACTTATGATGCAGTACAATATTTCTCAAGTATGTGATAAAAATATTCTATACGGTTCGTATAATTAATAATGTAGTACTTTTCCGAAGTACATATGTCACAACCAATAAGGATATTGTGTGGATTCAAATGTGATTACGAGATCTTTGTGAGTCTTGTAAATTTCATTGGAGATTGATTCGAGCATTCAGTCGGTTTCGACGCAAGCTTTCGCTTCAGCAATTCCGTGTCGTGTTCATCGCAGATTTCTCTCACGATTTTGAAAAATTTTCTGAACTCTTCTCCAGCGTTTCCTCTTCTTTCAATCAAAATCTATTTTGCACCATCAGCCAGTTCATTAACCTCTCCAAAGACCTGTTTTTCTGTACTCGATTCAAAGACAATGTCAAAGAATGTACCGAGCTCAAAATATACATGCATCTCTACGATTACAGGACTATATTGTAAGTTCAAATTTAATGTGAAGAAATTCTAAATGGCCACCAAGATTTTGACCACCACCCCCCCCCCCCCTGCACACGGACTGAATCTGAATGTTGAACGATGTCCCTAGTAATTCATCTTAAACGAATATTCTTACTTGTTATGATATATGTACTCGAATTTTTCCTTTCACTTAAAATAAAAATTCGATAATAAAACAAATTTTCAAATAAACTTTGTTAATTTAAACAAAGAAAACTTTAAAATTGTGAATTAACGCGCTTTATTATACAAAATAAGCTATACACAGCTACAATTATAAGACAACAAAAACTTTTTACTAACACAAATCTTTCAAAAAATTTCTTACTAAAACAGTTTTTAAACTTTTAAAATTTTTTGAATAATATTAAAGTTCAAGAAAACTAATTTCAATACATTTCGCTTGGGACTTGAGAATCAAAATTCTTACACTTTTTGTTTTTTTAAAAATCCCGTTTGCCTTCATGAAACTTTGTTATACAGCCTAGTGGTCTTTTTGAGTTCTACCGGGAATCATTTTAACAACAAAGAAATGAACTCGACGATACGTTACTTCAATTTACTCTTAGGATTCGAAATGTTGTTATGGCAATCGGAAATTCCAGATATAAAAGGAAAAAAATAGTCGTATGATTTTTCATGTCGAGATATGAGGATATTTATAATAGTGGAAACCGTACAATTTTAGTGAAATGATGAAAACTTATATATTCAAAAATATATTTACTCGATTCCTGTCAAAAATAAGACACAGTATTTTAGAAAATTAAGGATCATTTTTTAGAGAATTTAAGAATTTTTTTCGTATTTGGCATATTTTTGAAGGTATTTTGAGATATTTAAATTTTAGGGCATATTAAATTACGCCTTACATTATCAGGACAAACCTTAAAATTTTTTTCATTTTACAAATGGTCTTGAGTAAATTGGAGTAACGCATCTTCAAGCTCACTTCTTTACCTTTAAAATGAGCCTTGGTAGAGCCCAACAGAGGGGCAAATATTATTTTTAACGAAACAAAAAGTCTTGTGCTGCCTTTAACGGAATTAATTTTTTACTGAATTCGTAAGCTCTATGTGTCAGGGATTAATTAAAAATGTAACCGAAATTGATTTAAATAACCACCCAAATTAATAGATCGAATTCTAGAGAATACAGTCCTAAAACCTACTATTTTCAAAAACTATAGGACCCACGGTAATTTGACAAACATTTTATAAGGTATTATCGAATTTGTTGGACCCGTACCGGAGTACCGCCACAGACCCTCTGTAGTATGGAACTTTTTAAAAAAGTGTACCTTAAAAGTCCTAACTTCAGACACAAAGCATTCATGAATTTATAATAAATCTGCATTGTAATTACTGTTATAAGTATGTCGGATTACAAGGAGACCCATTTACCGCGGGTCTACTATAATTTTGTTTTCCCATTCCTATCCGCTAATTCATTTTAGAACTATGTAAAGCAAAGACAATATTTGTGTAAGATAGACTAGCTTTTCCAATATCAAAACTCATGTAAGTTGGCTGGATGTTTTTATGTTGTGCGTCACAAAACAAACACAGCCATTTTGAACTCTCAAAACAACCTTTTGCTGCCTCTAGAAATTATTTTTGCTTGAAGTTTTACATGGATATTGGCAGTCTATGTATACATTCGTCAAAGTCAGGGAGATACAATAGGACTTTCTACAGACATTCAGCACTCTCAATATCTGGAGAGATGAGTTAGGTGTCGTGGCCTTTTGTATTTCTAGACGGCGTCATTGTCTTTGGTGTAAAGTAAGATCAGTCAATAAGTTCCAATAGTAATAAAAAGAAGTATTCCTAAGCTAAGAGTATTGAAAAGAAAACATACATTAAAAAAATGACCAAATTAATAATATCGCGGTCGACGATAAAAACGAAAACAAAACGAAATAAAATGAAATTAGTCATTCAGCTAATACAACCACAAATAACAAGCAAATAATCTTAATCGTATTCGCTCTAGTTGCCAGGCTGAATATATCCTCAACCTGAGGATAAGGGTCATATGTATGCCGCAGCCAACTGGCTTAATTAGCCTTTCAATTAGCATCCTAATATTTTTACTAAACGGCTCCGTTCAACTAGCGGCCTCAACTATATTCAATCAAACAGCTAGGCAAATGACTTAGATCGATAACTTTTAACTACTTGTTTAACCTAATCATTTAAATTTAGTTCTACTTTCTGCTACTTGGCTCTGAAACCCACGCACTTTTAATATGGCGTCGGTAAGCAAAAATATTGTTGGTATTTCTCAGTTTCATTGCGTTTACGCAAAAAAAAGAAAATACAACGGAAGAGTGTGTTGACAAAAAGTTGGAACTAAGTATGGTATATTAAAAAAGGTTTTCACTGCAAGAATTTTAGTACTTAGATACAAAATATGGCGACGAAATTTCAGAAAGTCTAATTTGTTTGAGAGTGTATCATTCAGGCCGAAGAGTAGAACGGCGCCGTTTAGTAAAAAACAAACACTTTCGATATCTGTGATTGCTAATTTTCTAAGCGGTCTAATGAATATTGCGCAAACTCCTTGCACTCAGGCTGACGACATTCCTAGCCTGGGGACTAAAGCGAACACGACTCTTGTTCATATCACATTTAATAATAAATAATTCACTGATAAACTGCAGATTAATTTGTTATTGTACATAGAAACACGAATTTGTCCTTAAAAAAGAATTGTAAACAGATTTTTTTTAAACAAAAGTATAAAATCGACGATTGAAATAGTATTACACGAAATAATATTGCATTTAGTTTGTAAAAAAAAAAAAAGAAGTTTTTCACATTGTAATTTAAAAGTATTTTCGGCATTAATAAATAAAATTAAATTTTAAAACAAATCACTATTAAATATACTCACCAATTTTTCCATTTCTAGTCTATATCCTAGTTTTTTCCCACATACCTCACTGGAACAATTTTTCTTATTAGAATTTTTTTTGAATCCTACTAACTTTGCATAATTCTTTTTAGTTGTGATGTCACATGCCACTTTTTCAAAACTAATTTCACCAAAAATTATGAAAATTTTTAACATTTGTATTAGGAGAATATAAGTTACAAGGGAAATAGTAGTACCTGATAGGGAAATGGTAAGTAAGTGTTTTCACCCTAAAACCTTTTTCTTTTTTCTAGTATTAATTATTATAAAACTTTTAACTATTTGTTCGTTTCGTTTCGTTTCGTTCCATTTATATAGCGAATTATTTGCACATAAGGAAAAAAAGAAAGGATTGGAAAAATCAATTTGATAATTTGTAGTAAAGAAGACATAACATAGTAAAGTATGAATTTTAAAAATTATTTCAGTGAAAAAAAACTTAAATGATTACAAAAACAAAATACATCTAAATGCCATCTATGGTAAACTTGTTGAACCAAAATTTTTATTTCGATGGTGGTGCCATCTATTGCAAACTGGTTGAACTAAGATTTTATTTCGATGGTAATGCCATCTATTGCAAACTTGTTGAACTAACATTTTATTTCGATGGGAGTGCCATCTATGGTAAACTTGTTGAACTAACATTTTATTTCGATGGTAATGCCATCTATGGCAAACTTGTTGAACTAACATTTTATTTCGATGGTGGTGCCATCTATGGTAAACTTGTTGAACTAATCGATGTTAGTTCAACAAGTTTAACATAGATGGCATTTAGATGTATTTTGTTTTTGTAATCCTTTAAGTTTTTTCACTGAAATAATTTTTAAAATTCATACTTTACTATGTTATGTTTTCTGTACTACAAATTATCAAATTGACAATTATCCTTTTTTTTTTCCTTATGTGCAAATAACTCGCTATGTAAATGGAACGAAACGAACAAATTGTTAAAAGTTTTATTTATACTAATTATTACCAGAAAAAAGAAAAAGGTTTTTAGAGTGAAAACACTTACTTACCATTTCCCTATCAGGTACTACTATTTCCCTTGTAACTTATATTCTCCTAATACAAATGTTATAAATTTTCATAATTTTTGGTGAGCTCCGCGATCTTAGCACCTCATGTGCGGAATTTCGATTGACCAATTATACCATCTGAAAGGTCAGAAATTGGTCATAAAAGGTCAGTTGGTCTCATTAATTGGTCAGCATCAGAAAATTTTTTATTAAAGATTGAAAAAACTCCACCTATGCGCGATCGGGAAGCATTCGCTGATAATTGGTCAGCTAATATAAATAATTGGTCAGTTTAATTTTTTTTATATTCAAAAAATAATATAATTTCGAAAAAATTTTCAATTTTTTCAACATTTGTACTAGGAGAACATAAGTGGGAATTAGTAGTTCCTGATAAGGAGAAAGGTGAGTGAGTGTTTTCACCCCGAAAGTCTAAAATTTTATTTTGGCAGAAAGTTATTGGTCTGCCCACTAGAGGTCACACTCACCAAACACGGGTGTGCAGACCACTAACTTTCTGACTTACGAGGTGACAACAATTACCTTGCTATCAGGTACTACTTATTCCGTCCGTCCTTGATGTTCTCCTAGTAGAAATGTGAAAAAAATTGAAGTTTTTGAACGAAAAAAAACTAATTTTTTCATCATTTACTAGGCAAACATGCTGTGGTGGAAATTTGAAAAAAAATGAAAATAAAAATCAGATTTTGCTTAAAAGATTTAATGAACTTTTTTTTAATATATGTCCTCACCTAGTTTCGAACCAAGGGACTATTTATTCGAAGTCAGATACGCTAACCATTATACCATTAGGGCTCTGTTATTCGTATTAATAAATAATTATATTCATATTTTCGACTTTCTTAAATTATAACAAAAAGTAAAACTCATTTTCGGAAAATTTTGAGTAGTATTATTACAAAAAAAAATGGCAAACGAAGTTTGAAATACTTACCTATCGTGAAGTTCGAAATACTCACCTATTTTGATGATACCTAGATAATAATCACAATCATCATAATCTTTAAGTTGATAAAAGATTGTGATGAAATTAGTTTTGAAAAATTAGTGCAAAAAGGACGAAAATTTTGAGCATCTCCTGAACCTCTTGCTTAGAATGTTTTTCCAAATAACATCGATGAAAAATTTCCGGAAATTTCGTGAAAATGGAAAGTTTTGTTTAAAAATTGAATTGATTATATAACTGGAGCAACTTTGGAATCTGAAAGAGTATTTACGGAGCAATTTTTTGATATTTTCCGCCGATACATATGATTGTTTATTTTCTATTATTATTGTTTTTTTGTTTTTCTTTCCTTTCCCGCTCCCCCCAGTTTATGACATTCTCCTTGTGAATCTCTCCTCTCTCAATTTACTGAGATATTGGAAAATAAAATTTTGTATTTTTAATTGCAAATATTTAAATAATTGATAATTTAATAATTGGAGCAATTGTGGAATCTCATGGAGCATTTAGAGAGCAATTTTTTGATATATGATTTAATAAATTTTATTAATATTCCACGCTAACTATATTGTGGTAGAAAATATGATCTCTATTGCTCACGAGTTTCAGAGAGTCAATAAGAATAAATTTTACATAAATAAACAACAATTTAATTTTTTTTAAATACATAACAATAAAATAATTGTAAATTAAAATGTATAAACACTACTCGATTTACGATGTTTATTTTTACTTTTGCTTGCTATGTCTCCACTGCCATTAATGATTGTACCATGTTGCTCTAATCCATCTGCAATTCCAATAATATCACCACTGTTGTTGTTACTTACTGTATTTGTGATATAATTAATTTTCTTATCAATTTGATAATCTTTAGCCAAATCAATATACTGAACAGGTATAAATATATTTAAATATTGTAATATTAAATAGCATAATGATACAACTAATAAAAATGGCCATACACCACTCTGCAAATAACTACAGCAAATAACACATCGTTTAGTTTAATTAACATTTATTTTATGTCACCGGATTAACGTGCAAGTATTATCGTTAGTTTATAATAAATCTTGATACAGGTAATATAGGCAGGGATTTCTCGTAACGGTTACGCAACGCAACCAAATGTGGCTAGAATAAAGGTATGATCCTCCTATGCTGCGTCAAACGCATACTTGACTGTTTCCTATGCTGCGGCTGACACAAGTGTCTGACGCGGACTGCTGTCATACTTGACTGTGAAGTAAAATGAGTGATCGCGATATTCTATTACGCCTATTAATGCTGGATGAAATTGAAGAAGAAATTCTATTGGAACAATTGATGCTTGATGGTAATGCTGAAGCACATACCTTCATACAGACATCAATACCCTATCACCTCTACTTTTTAAGCCATTTTTGACAAATAATTATTTCTTAATCACGCATAAACATGTATAAAGCCGCACGGCTCCTTCCAGCTGCAGCCGCACAAGACGCAGTGACGCGTCATAGTCAGCTCTTGTTTGGCAGTGTTAATGGAGACATCCATTAAAATAGATTAGAATAGTGAATATTATAAACTAACGATTCTTACAATAATCTGATGACAATTATACAGGGTGGATTATTTTACCTAGCAAGTTGTTCCCCAAGTGATTTAGTTGAATCAGACGCCACCATATTATATACAACATTTGTACGAAATGTAACATCAACCCAATTATATAATTGACTAACACGAGAATTACATAAAAATGGACATACTAAATTGCCAGCTTTAAAATCGCTTATCGCTTGTTCTAAACCTACGGAGAAGAAATAATTTTAATTATATATCTTAATTGAGGTAACCTTCTATGAATTTTATGAAAGTCGATGAGTAGTTATTTGACAATAATCGTTTCGCGAATCGTAACGCGACTCTTTTTGTTTTGGGAAAAAGTTGAAATGACTGTCAACTAATTACTCTTTGGTTTTAAATCCATAGAAGGTTATCCCAATAAAGATGGACACTGTTTTAGATAATAATAATTAGAAATATACAAACTTTTTATTAAATCTGGCACATTTGGTTCTGATAAATATATTAAATCTGATGGCAAAACTTCTGGAATGCCACCGACCCGTGTTGAGACTACCTGCAAACTAAATAGTCCCATCAAGTTAGATAAAATTTTGTTTTATCAAGAGAATATATGTAGTGATTTCGGAAAAAATCAACAATTTTTTGAAATTTATTCGAAACTATGTTTTTTTAGAGAAAAATAGTTGAGTCCAAAGTTATCGGGCGTAAAAATTCAAAGTTTTCGATCGATCTGTATATTTTGATTGTTCCCAAACTCACGTATTTTCGGAAAATTGATATCACTACTGATACCTAAAATAAAATGATTAACTAACCCACAAGAAGCAGCTTCAACAATAGCCATACAATATGCTTCTGTTAACGACGTATTTAAAAAAATATGTCCTTTCCGTAATACATGAACCACTTGGGAATGTTCTAAGCTACCTAATAATGTGACACGATCTTGTAGACCTTTTTGTTCACGCACTTCTTCTAACAACCTAAAATTACAAACAATTCAAGTTAACAAAATGAAATAATCCACAAATTCAATCCAAAATATAAATTTATCAAATATGAATCATACCATCTTTTGGGTCCATCGCCAGCAATTAAAAAATTCACTTCTGGATATTTTGGACATATTTCTGCAATAATATTTGCCATTAAATCAATACCTTTACGATAGACAAGTCGTGATACAATTACAATTGTTATACATGATCTAGATCGTTGACTTGGATCCGGCGTGAAGAGGACCGTGTCCACAGCGTTCGGTATCACAGATACACGATTCGATTGAACTTTCGCACGTAACACTGTATTCTCTTTACCAGTATGTGAAACACAAACACAATGATTACAATTCGATAGCCAGATATTTAAAAATTTATTTGTTAGCACTGCACTTGTGTCAGCAAAACCGAACAGGCTATGATCGGTAAATACAGTCTAAAAATAAATTTTGATTCGATTAATTAATTTGTCGATTTAATTAAAATAATCACTGCCCCCCATCTTACATTAAAGCGAAACTATACTACCCCGAAAAAAAGTAGAACACTATTTAATTTTCCCGACAAAACAGCACCGCGCATAAAATATTAAGCGATGATAAAAATGTTTGAGATATTGATTCTAGAAAAACTAGAAAGTGCAAGCTATCGGATTTGTTTCATTCAGATCCAATTATTTTTCACCGAGATATAGTTGTTTGAAATTTCGAGAAAATTTAAAATGTTTTATACAAAACGTTTTTGAGAGTGAATTTTAAGGGGGCTGAATTTTGAATATATGTTTTTTTATTGAAATTAGGTGGAGATGAAGTACATCTAGCACTTGCCGTCGAGATCACGTTAGGGTGGGGGAGGAGGGGGTACGGAATATGAAAAATGATTTGCGAAGAAGAGAAAATAATAAAATTTTGAAACAGGGTCTTCTAAATAGTTTGGATTAGGTGAAGCAAGATAATAATCAGTTTCGCTAAAAACTCGAAATGTATCAAGGAGAATCGCTTTCTATCGAACGTATTCGTTACAATTAGGGGACTACGTATGGATTAACAAATAAGGAGTAGCCTGGTATTCTAAATTGGAACTACTGAAAACGGGTCCACTTCCTGCTTTAATTAGTACAAATTATTATCGCCAGATGGCGGAATTGCAACTCCTACTATTCAATAGGGGGCTAGTAAAATGTATTTCGCTTGGATTTCTGTATTGAGAGACCTAACTAACTACTTTTCTTTGTTTTTTTACCTTCAATCCCATCAAACTTCCAATAAGCATTGCTTCGTGCGCCAGCGCTGAGAATGCTGAATGTCCATGAACAATTTGAATATTTTCACGAATGTAGATATAACGAATTAATGGTAAACTTGCAATCATTGTTGGTAAAACACTTTGTTGATAGAATGGTTTTATTGGTAAATAATAAACTTTTAAACCATTTGTCATGTATCGAACGCCTTTAAAAAAATGTTGTAAGAATTGAAAAATACCCTTATTAAACAGATCTTTATCTACCCCCCGAATTCTCAAAGAATATAAAATCGTACCTACACGATCCGCATAGCTATGGGTGAGAACAATCACCTTATGTCCATTAGCGATTAAACATTGTGATAAATTATAAATGTGTTCTTCAACTCCACCCATATTCGGATAGAAGAAATCCGAAGCCATACTAAAAATTAAAGAGATTATTTAAAAATTACGGTAATAATTTACCATAAATATCATATTCAATTACCAAATTTTATACGGCATTTTTATTGGCGTTTTTCGCAAATTTTCTAATTCATTTTTTTAGCGATTAATTGAATTTGTTATCTAAATTCGTGTAATTTCTTAATCATCATTGCTTATCAAATTTGTTTATTTATTGGTTATAAACGACATCTATGCAGTTTAAACTCAACTAAATTGACGTTTGTTTTTTTTGGTTGCGTTCGAAAATATTACTAAATAACTTGAGTAATGCCATAATTGACAGCTGTTAATAAATCATATAAATTATTAATTAAAAATGATACTTCAATACAAATTATCGAATTGTTTCGAAATAGTTCGATATTTCGTTCAATATTTAAGAGAAATTTTATTTTTAACAAGTCAGCACCTCATAAACCGTTTTGTTTAGGTATCATTCAAAAATCAATTACTCCGAACTTAAGTTTTTAAGTGAATATACGCTCAATGAAGCGATATCTTAATTTTAAAAAAAATTCTAATTAGGTTACAACTAACTAATAATTTTTTACGATACAATAAGAAGAGCATTATAAAGGTACGCATGCGAAATTTGCACAAGTTGGGCAATCGCAAGTATGTTAATAATGCGTTATCACTCGTATATCGTACAAAACTTTATCTACGCCTCGAAAATGTGAAAATAAACGGTAACTATAATTTAAAATTTGTCACGAATTATTGAAAAAACTAGAACTTGAGCCGAGGAGGTCGAAAAATTAGCAATGTCATCTCTTCAATATTTTCGGATGGTCTAATGAGACGCTCTTTATGCGACGTGCGACCACGTTTCAACGATAAACAGTTTGATAATTTGTAATAAAGAAAACATAACATAGTAAAGTATGAATTTTGAGACCAATTCTGTCACAATATTCGTGTTCAGCGAACATTATTAACTGAATTGTGAATTTAATTTTAACGGTCAATTTAAAATGCATATTAATTATGCTAATTTCATATTTCTTGTAAATCAGATTAGGTCACAAAATTCAAATCCAACTTACTGCTCAAATTTTGGGAATCAATTTCAATTTTTCGCCTAGATTTGAACCTTCGTTAACTTACCTTGTTAATTCTTGTTATAACCGCTAGGATCAAATAAATACTCATTTAATTTGAAAATGACGTAAGTAGAGTTGTACAAGTTTGTTTTTTTAGGTTAAACTTAAAATAGTAAATCAAGCACCAAACAGTAACAGTAACACTCCCAAATCAGATAAAAAAACTCCACGCTTGAATTGTACAACAACACCCTTGAACACGTCCACGTTAAGTTGGCGAACAACATCTCCCCAAATGAAAGTATTTATTCAGTTCCGTCACTATCGTGGATCACCATCTGGTGATCATCGTGGTTCACCTGCTGCTTCACCAATGAGTGGTGGTAGTGAAAACACCTCCCAAAAGTGTCCTATTCCTGATACATCCGGTATTGAAAACATTGAAGATGAGAAATCATTAAATTCATATCTTAAAGATTATGAAACACATGAGAAAATGTTAAATGTGAGCAACACACTAGAAGACTCCACTAATGTATTATCTAGTTTTTGGAATCATCCAGCCACCAGGTCTTGTAGTGAGATGTCAACATTCTTAAAGAACTCTATTTATCAATTGACTTCACAAGCAATGGGTACGCACACACAAGTACAGAGTCAGAGGGCATTAATAACTAAAATACATAACGTTAACATTCCTTCTTATAGAAACATTTGGAAGTGGCAGCCCAGGTAAAAGGTTTAACTGAATTGGGAATACATCACCAATTTCTTTACAAAATGAAGGCATTCAGATTTGGAGTAAATTAAAAATATATTCTAACACATTAACATTGTGGCATTCAAATCTACGAATGGTAAGTCCAAGTCCACGAAAAGAATTTAACATAACTAGTACGAAGTCTCCCTCCAGAAAATTCAAAGAATGTACTAAAAGCTCCGAATGTACTAAAATCTCGTAAAACGTCAATGATTCATGTGCGTAATAAACAAGTGAAATTTACAACAACAAAAAACACTAAAATATATCTAAGAACACTCAGCATTAAATTACCTTTCAATCAAAACCAAAGAAATCATTAAAAAATAAACCATAAAACCCCTTTTTTATAGTAAGAACACTCACCATTAAATTACCTTTCAAACAAAACCAAAGAAACCATTAAAAAATAAACCATAAAACCTCTTTTTTCTAGTAAGAACATTCACCATTAAATTACCTTTCAAGCAAAACCAAAGAAACCAATAAAAAATAAACCATAAAACCCCTTTTTTCTAGTAAGAACACTCACCATTAAATTATCTTTCAAGCAAAACCAAAGAAACCATTAAAAAATAAACCATAAAACCCCTTTTTTCTAGTAAGAAAACTCACCATTAAATTACCTTTCAAGCAAAACCAAAGAAACCAATAAAAAATAAACCATAAAACCCCTTTTTTCTAGTAAGAACACTCACCATTAAATTACCTTTCAAACAAAACCAAAGAAACCATTAAAAAATAAACCAAAAAACCCCTTTTTTCTAGTAAGAACACTCGCCATTAAATTACCTTTCAAACAAAACCAAAGAAACCATTACAAAATAAACCATAAAACCCCTTTTTTTTAGTAAGAACACTCACCATTAAATTACCTTTCAAACAAAACCAAAGAAACCATTAAAAAATAAACCATAAAACCCCTTTTATCTAGTAAGAACACTCACCATTAAATTACCTTTCAAACAAAACCAAAGAAACCATTAAAAAATAAACCAAAAAACCCCTTTTTTCTAGTAAGAACACTCACCATTAAATTACCTTTCAAACAAAACCAAAGAAACCATAATAAATAAACCATAAAACCCCTTTTTTCTAGTAAGAACACTCACCATTAAATTACCTTTCAAACAAAACCAAAGAAACCATTAAAAAATAAACCATAAAACCCCTTTTTTCTAGTTCGAGGGTTAAAAAATATGATGACTTGCGGGGAGGGAGCCTAAATATATGTTGATGAATATTATTTTTAGTGGATTTATCAAACAATTCTTCATCGTCTGGTTGATGAAATCGATTGTTTGAATGAAGCATTACATCGTCATAACTTGGTTGGTGTACAAACAGCAACAGCAAAACAGCTCAAACACAATTAGCTCAACAATATGTACCAACTTTATGCTCATTAATACCATTCTTAGAAATGAATTCGAATCAAGAGTATTTAGTAAAATGGATTCAAGAACTAGCAAAAGGTGGTTCGATGAGTGAATATCGTTGGAATTCTGGTTCAACTTTCAATGGTAAACAATGGAAGGATCATTTACCAACCGATGCTGCTGTAAGTCCCTACACTTTATTTATTTTATTTATTATTCATCAAATTAAAATAAAAAAATTATTTAAAAAATACATTTTTCACATTATGTCGTCTGCTGGTAGCCATCCATATTGAATTTTCTTGATTGCCATGTCTTCAGTACAAATCGATTGACGTCAAAATCATCCAAATCGATACACATACATTTACTGGATTGATTTTATCAATTAAATGATGGTGGAGGAACAGCCTGTACTGTAATATAAAAATTTTAATTATTTTAATTTTAGATTGTAATGCATTTGATGGCTACTTACTTGGATACACAATTGGTTCCATTACCACATCAACCAGATGCAAGACCATTTAGTACAAGACATCTATGTAAAGGATCATCTGTTGGTGTAGTTGGAGGTGTAGAAAGAGGATCCAATCAATTAGCATCAGTTGTAATACGTCAACTATTAACAACGTTATCTAATCCAATTCCTTCTTGTAGTTTGTTGTGGATAATGGGTATGTTGTAAACCTGTGAACAGAAAAATTAAAAACAGTCACTTTGTGGCTCTAATAATAAAAAGAGTCCTTTGGAATGAACCCATCCACATTCGTCAGCTTCCGGTTGTGTTAATTAACGTCAGCTCGTCTCTATCTTTGAATTTTTCTATGTCCAAAAATGGTATTTTCCATCCAGCTTCTCTTTGACGAATTCCTTCGAATTCCTTCATGTAGTTTGCTGTGGGTAATGGGTATGTTGTAAACCTGTGAACAGAAAAATTAAAAACAGTCATTTTGTGGCTCTAATAATAAAAAGAGTCATTTGGAATGAACCCATCCACATTCGTCAGCTTCCGGGTAATGTTAATTAACGTCAGCTCGTCTCTATCTTTGAATATTTCTACGTCCAAAAATGGTATTTTCCATCCAGCTTCTCTTTGACGAATTCCTTCGAATTCCTTCATGTAGTTTGCTGTGGGTAATGGGTATGTTGTTAACCTGTGAACAGAAAAATTAAAAACAGTCATTTTGTGGCTCTAATAATAAAAAGAGTCCTTTGGAATGAACCCATCCACATTCGTCAGCTTCCGGTTGTGTTAATTAACGTCAGCTCGTCTCTATCTTTGAATTTTTCTACGTCCAAAAATGGTATTTTCCATCCAGCTTCTCTTTGACGAATTCCTTCGAATTCCTTCATGTAGTTTGCTGTGGGTAATGGGTATGTTGTTAACCTGTGAACAGAAAAATTAAAAACAGTCATTTTGTGGCTCTAATAATAAAAAGAGTCCTTTGGAATGAACCCATCCACATTCGTCAGCTTCCGGGTAATGTTAATTAACGCCAGCTCGTCTCTATCTTTGAATATTTCTACGTCCAAAAATGGTATTTTCCATCCAGCTGCTCTTTGGCGAATTCCTTCTTGTAGTTTGCTGTGGGTAATGGGTATGTTGTTAACCTGTGAACAGAAAAATTAAAAACAGTCATTTTGTGGCTCTAATAATAAAAAGAGTCTTTTGGAATGAACCCATCCACATTCGTCAGCTTCCGGTAAATGTTAATTAACGTCAGCTTGCCTCTATCTTTGAATATTTCTACGTCCAAAAATGGTATTTTCCATCCAGCTTCTCTTTGGAGAATTCCTTCATGTAGTTTGTTGTGGGTAATGGGTATGTTGTTAACCTGTGAACAGAAAAATTAAAAACAGTCATTTTGTGGCTCTAATAATAAAAAGAGTCCTTTGGAATGAACCCATCCACATTCGTCAGCTTCCGGGTAATGTTAATTAAAGTCAGCTCGTCTCTATCTTTGAATATTTCTACGTCCAAAAATGGTATTTTCCATCCAGCTGCTCTTTGACGAATTCCTTCATGTAGTTTGCTGTGGGTAATGGGTATGTTGTTAACCTGTGAACAGAAAAATTAAAAACAGTCATTTTGTGGCTCTAATAATAAAAAGAGTCCTTTGGAATGAACCCATCCACATTCGTCAGCTTCCGGGTAATGTTAATTAACGCCAGCTCGTCTCTATCTTTGAATATTTCTACGTCCAAAAATGGTATTTTCCATCCAGCTGCTCTTTGGCGAATTCCTTCTTGTAGTTTGCTGTGGGTAATGGGTATGTTGTTAACCTGTGAACAGAAAAATTAAAAACAGTCATTTTGTGGCTCTAATAATAAAAAGAGTCTTTTGGAATGAACCCATCCACATTCGTCAGCTTCCGGTAAATGTTAATTAACGTCAGCTTGCCTCTATCTTTGAATATTTCTACGTCCAAAAATGGTATTTTCCATCCAGCTTCTCTTTGGAGAATTCCTTCATGTAGTTTGTTGTGGGTAATGGGTATGTTGTTAACCTGTGAACAGAAAAATTAAAAACAGTCATTTTGTGGCTCTAATAATAAAAAGAGTCCTTTGGAATGAACCCATCCACATTCGTCAGCTTCCGGGTAATGTTAATTAAAGTCAGCTCGTCTCTATCTTTGAATATTTCTACGTCCAAAAATGGTATTTTCCATCCAGCTGCTCTTTGACGAATTCCTTCTTGTAGTTTGCTGTGGGTAATGGGTATGTTGTTAACCTGTGAACAGAAAAATTAAAAACAGTCATTTTGTGGCTCTAATAATAAAAAGAGTCCTTTGGAATGAACCCATCCACATTCGTCAGCTTCCGGTTGTGTTAATTAACGTCAGCTCGTCTCTATCTTTGAATTTTTCTACGTCCAAAAATGGTATTTTCCATCCAGCTGCTCTTTGACGAATTCCTTCGAATTCCTTCATGTAGTTTGCTGTGGGTAATGGGTATGTTGTTAACCTGTGAACAGAAAAATTAAAAACAGTCATTTTGTGGCTCTAATAATAAAAAGAGTCCTTTGGAATGAACCCATCCACATTCGTCAGCTTCCGGTTGTGTTAATTAACGTCAGCTCGTCTCTATCTTTGAATTTTTCTACGTCCAAAAATGGTATTTTCCATCCAGCTGCTCTTTGACGAATTCCTTCTTGTAGTTTGTTGTGGGTAATGGGTATGTTGTTAACCTGTGAACAGAAAAATTAAAAACAGTCATTTTGTGGCTCTAATAATAAAAAGAGTCCTTTGGAATGAACCCATCCACATTCGTCAGCTTCCGGGTAATGTTAATTAACGTCAGCTCGTCTCTATCTTTGAATATTTCTACGTCCAAAAATGGTATTTTCCATCCAGCTTCTCTTTGACGAATTCCTTCGAATTCCTTCATGTAGTTTGCTGTGGGTAATGGGTATGTTGTTAACCTGTGAACAGAAAAATTAAAAACAGTTATTTTGTGGCTCTAATAATAAAAAGAGTCCTTTGGAATGAACCCATCCACATTCGTCAGCTTCCGGGTAATGTTAATTAACGTCAGCTCGTCTCTATCTTTGAATATTTCTACGTCCAAAAATGGTATTTTCCATCCAGCTGCTCTTTGACGAATTCCTTCTTGTAGTTTGCTGTGGGTAATGGGTATGTTGTTAACCTGTGAACAGAAAAATTAAAAACAGTCATTTTGTGGCTCTAATAATAAAAAGAGTCCTTTGGAATGAACCCATCCACATTCGTCAGCTTCCGGTTGTGTTAATTAACGTCAGCTCGTCTCTATCTTTGAATTTTTCTACGTCCAAAAATGGTATTTTCCATCCAGCTGCTCTTTGACGAATTCCTTCTTGTAGTTTGTTGTGGGTAATGGGTATGTTGTTAACCTGTGAACAGAAAAATTAAAAACAGTCATTTTGTGGCTCTAATAATAAAAAGAGTCCTTTGGAATGAACCCATCCACATTCGTCAGCTTCCGGGTATCGTTAATTAACGTCAGCTCGTCTCTATCTTTGAATTTTTCTACGTCCAAAAATGGTATTTTCCATCCAGCTGCTCTTTGACGAATTCCTTCTTGTAGTTTGTTGTGGGTAATGTTTATGTTGTTAACCTGTGAACAGAAAAATTAAAAACAGTCATTTTGTGGCTCTAATAATAAAAAGAGTCCTTTGGAATGAACCCATCCACATTCGTCAGCTTCCGGTTGTGTTAATTAACGTCAGCTCGTCTCTATCTTTGAATTTTTCTACGTCCAAAAATGGTATTTTCCATCCAGCTGCTCTTTGACGAATTCCTTCTTGTAGTTTGTTGTGGGTAATGGGTATGTTGTTAACCTGTGAACAGAAAAATTAAAAACAGTCATTTTGTGGCTCTAATAATAAAAAGAGTCCTTTGGAATGAACCCATCCACATTCGTCAGCTTCCGGGTAATGTTAATTAACGTCAGCTCGTCTCTATCTTTGAATTTTTCTACGTCCAAAAATGGTATTTTCCATCCAGCTGCTCTTTGACGAATTCCTTCTTGTAGTTTGCTGTGGGTAATGGGTATGTTGTTAACCTGTGAACAGAAAAATTAAAAACAGTCATTTTGTGGCTCTAATAATAAAAAGAGTCCTTTGGAATGAACCCATCCACATTCGTCAGCTTCCGGTTGTGTTAATTAACGTCAGCTCGTCTCTATCTTTGAATTTTTCTACGTCCAAAAATGGTATTTTCCATCCAGCTGCTCTTTGACGAATTCCTTCTTGTAGTTTGTTGTGGGTAATGGGTATGTTGTTAACCTGTGAACAGAAAAATTAAAAACAGTCATTTTGTGGCTCTAATAATAAAAAGAGTCCTTTGGAATGAACCCATCCACATTCGTCAGCTTCCGGGTAATGTTAATTAACGTCAGCTCGTCTCTATCTTTGAATATTTCTACGTCCAAAAATGGTATTTTCCATCCAGCTTCTCTTTGACGAATTCCTTCGAATTCCTTCATGTAGTTTGCTGTGGGTAATGGGTATGTTGTTAACCTGTGAACAGAAAAATTAAAAACAGTTATTTTGTGGCTCTAATAATAAAAAGAGTCCTTTGGAATGAACCCATCCACATTCGTCAGCTTCCGGGTAATGTTAATTAACGTCAGCTCGTCTCTATCTTTGAATATTTCTACGTCCAAAAATGGTATTTTCCATCCAGCTGCTCTTTGACGAATTCCTTCTTGTAGTTTGCTGTGGGTAATGGGTATGTTGTTAACCTGTGAACAGAAAAATTAAAAACAGTCATTTTGTGGCTCTAATAATAAAAAGAGTCCTTTGGAATGAACCCATCCACATTCGTCAGCTTCCGGTTGTGTTAATTAACGTCAGCTCGTCTCTATCTTTGAATTTTTCTACGTCCAAAAATGGTATTTTCCATCCAGCTGCTCTTTGACGAATTCCTTCTTGTAGTTTGTTGTGGGTAATGTTTATGTTGTTAACCTGTGAACAGAAAAATTAAAAACAGTCATTTTGTGGCTCTAATAATAAAAAGAGTCCTTTGGAATGAACCCATCCACATTCGTCAGCTTCCGGGTAATGTTAATTAACGTCAGCTCGTCTCTATCTTTGAATTTTTCTACGTCCAAAAATGGTATTTTCCATCCAGCTTCTCTTTGACGAATTCCTTCGAATTCCTTCATGTAGTTTGTTGTGGGTAATGGGTATGTTGTTAACCTGTGAACAGAAAAATTAAAAACAGTCATTTTGTGGCTCTAATAATAAAAAGAGTCCTTTGGAATGAACCCATCCACATTCGTCAGCTTCCGGTTGTGTTAATTAACGTCAGCTCGTCTCTATCTTGGAATTTTTCTACGTCCAAAAATGGTATTTTCCATCCAGCTGCTCTTTGACGAATTCCTTCTTGTAGTTTGCTGTGGGTAATGGGTATGTTGTTAACCTGTGAACAGAAAAATTAAAAACAGTCATTTTGTGACTTTAATAATAAAAAGAGTCCTTTGGAATGAACCCATCCACATTCGTCAGCTTCCGGGTAATGTTAATTAACGTCAGCTCGTCTCTATCTTTGAATATTTCTACGTCCAAAAATGGTATTTTCCATCCAGCTGCTCTTTGACGAATTCCTTCTTGTAGTTTGCTGTGGGTAATGGGTATGTTGTTAACCTGTGAACAGAAAAATTAAAAACAGTCATTTTGTGGCTCTAATAATAAAAAGAGTCCTTTGGAATGAACCCATCCACATTCGTCAGCTTCCGGGTAATGTTAATTAACGCCAGCTCGTCTCTATCTTTGAATATTTCTACGTCCAAAAATGGTATTTTCCATCCAGCTGCTCTTTGACGAATTCCTTCTTGTAGTTTGCTGTGGGTAATGGGTATGTTGTTAACCTGTGAACAGAAAAATTAAAAACAGTCATTTTGTGGCTCTAATAATAAAAAGAGTCCTTTGGAATGAACCCATCCACATTCGTCAGCTTCCGGTAAATGTTTATTAACGTCAGCTTGTCTCTATTTTTGGATATTTTTAAATCCAAAAATGGTAATTTTCCATCCAGCTTCTCTTCGACGGTAAATTTGATGTTGGGTTCCGCTTTGTTCAGAAATTCCAAAAAATCTTGTACACTCGTTTTCTTCGTATTTATAATTGTAATTATGTCATCTACGTAACGATACCAATGTTGTGGGAAATACTCCGTTGCTTGTTTTAAATTCTTTTCCAATCTTGACATGAAGATGTTTGCTAAAAAAGGGCTCAATGGATTGCCCATACTGGTTTCATGTACCTGTTAATAAAATTTTTTATTAAATTGAAAATAAATTTGTTCCATGCATAATCTCTTTAACCGGAGATATTCTTCTTTATCCACTTCAGGCACATTGTTCTCCGTCCGCCATTCCTCCAAGTGGTCCAACGCTATATTAATTGGCGCACTAGGAAAAAGGGCCGTTACGTCAAAAGATACAAACTTATTCCCATCTAATAAATTTACACCCTAAAGTTTTTCTATGAGTTCCATAGAATTCGTGACACTATTACCTGTTGGCTTGTTGAATTTATTAAATTCTGACACAAGCCATTTTGCGATCTTGTATGTTGGTGAGTTGATTCCGGATATAATATGCCGCATACCATCTCCTTCCTTGTGAATTTTCGGCAATCAGTAGCTGACATTGTTTGATCACCTCTTTTGGACTGAATCCTTCTCGACACGTTGATATGGTCCTTCCCTTAATAGCTTTTATTTACAAGAGAGTTAAATAAAAAATAATGGGTCATAGAAAAGACACTACTTACATCATATCGAAAACTCGTTATTTACTTTCAAGTTTTCTAAGTTACAATCTTTCATTTCTTAAAGTTACAATCCAGTCCAGTCCATCAACAAAACTAGGTACTAGGTATTCAATGTTAGTTGGCGTGCCATTCATACAAATTACTTATCTCTCAATCCATTATTTTGATTCTTTAGGAATACCAATCATAACAAATCGGAATAAATCTAAGGGGGAAACAAACTAATAAAAAAACTAAAGTTTTCCTATCAATTACTGTCTAAACTATTCGCTTTACAAAAAAAAAGGTTTCAAATAAAAAGTTTTTTCGTTTTTATAAAGAACTCTCTAATTTAAAGTTTTCTTTGCCAGTTATAAATCAGATTGAGTTTTTAATTGGACCTGAAAAGTTAACAATTTTAAACAAATATTTGTTTGTTTGAAGCATTTTCCTTAATTAAATTTATTTATTTATACTGATCTCTTCTAAAGCGTTAAATAAAACACTAGGACTGTAGATAGCTTTGGCTTTGTATAAACATTTTAAAGGAATGACTTGAACACATTCCTTATTCTTTTTATAATTATTAATGATTGCAGATCAACCAAATCATTAACAACTTTATTTAGTCAAATTAGATGATCCAGTTGTTTATTCAACACAACATCAACATCAACATCAGTTTGTATCAGCACATAAAATTAATTAACTAAAAACAAAAAACAAAAACAGTATTAAAATCTGTTGATTCTTACCTGCCCTGCCTTACAAAATACTATTTTTAATTAATAATATTTTGTGTTTTATGCAGAACCTCTACCTCTACCTCCATTCATAAATATATTTTTATTTTTAAGTTTAAAATACAAATTTGAATGATTTAATTTTAATTGGTTCACCACCCTTAATTAACAATAATTATTGAATCATTCAAATTTATCTGCAACATTTAATATGATATCAACCATTTTAAGCTAATCTAACATTAGATCCCATACCTACACCCACACCCACACCCATCTAATTTAATTAAACAAACAATGCAATCAATGTGTTTAAGTTGAACTCTTAGAAGGCCCTTACTAAAATAAAATTATTTAAAAAAATCAAAAAAAACCGATTAAGTTAAATATCAATTGAAAAGAAACAAAAACAAGTACAGTAGTTTACATAGCGACTTTAACGGTCGCCACCCATTCAAATTTACAATGGCTTGAATTTTCGCAATAATGGGTCTCGACCGTTAAAGTCGCTGTGTAAACTGTTGTATTTGTTTTTTTCCTTTCAGTTTATATTTAACTCAGTCGGGTTTTTTGATTTTTTATTTTATTTTACCATTTTTAGTTAGGATTTTCAAATACCTATTCAATGATACCCCACCCCACTTGACATAATTAAGTTTTTTGAATTTTCATTCTTGTCATATTTACAGTAGCATTCGATTGACTTAAGAATCCTTAAAATTGATCAACGTGTGTGCCATACAGGAACACACTTACATAGACTGATAAACACATTATTACTTCTTTGCGTTGCTTAATCGGGTAAAAATAATAAGTTTAAACGTCACGTCGATCTAATGTTAGCTAGCTCTAGTTAATGTAAATCAATATAGCTTTGGACCATATCTATTTTTAAGCTGATCAAACAGGATTGGATTGGATTGATTGATTATAAATCAATTTAATTGAATAAAGGTAACACCAAATAAAGATCACTTTTATTAATATTTTCACAAATTTAGGATAAATTATAGGTTTGTGGTCCAAAGTTATTAAATAGTTTATTTGTACAAAAAAAAATTTTATTTTATTTGAATAAAAATAACAATTTACATAATTAGGTACGGAACCATTAAATTAATATTCTAACAAATGTTTTTAAATTGAACTAAAATTTAATAATAGATCTATCGTTATCGTTATCGTAGAACAGATGCTGTAAAAATTTGTTTTAAAATCTGTGGCAACTCACTGCAATCTGTACAAATAAAACCACGTCCTGCACCCAAAGTTCGCACCAATCTGAAAACAAATTAAAACATTCATTTTAAAATTATTTTATAATCCACTTAATAATTATTTAAGAACTTTTAAAACGTGTTGGAACGGAACGGAATCAACAAATTATTTTACAAAATCATTAAAAATACTCGAAAGCTTGTTTTCAAATTCATTATAAAATAAAATACACTTTTATGCATTTTGAATCCCTTGTACGTGCTGTACTCATCCACGTACAAGGGATACCGAACAGAGAAGCGTTCAAGATCGAGTAAGGAAAGTTACATTACAAATATTGATGATACCACCAAAATTTTGGTATAGGTATTCATAAAATCACTTACTAAATCTATTTACGGTTTTCCGTCTGTCTGTAAACATGATAACTCAAAAACGAAAAAAGATATCAAGCAAAAATTTTTACAGCTTGCTCATGACGTAAAGAGAAAGGTCGAGTTCGAAAAAGAGCAACAAAGGTTAAAGTCTTGGATCCGAAGAACTCATCTTGTAAACCATTAGAGATGGAACAAAAGTTTAATGTAAAAAATGTTCTTTATAAAAAAAATAAATATTTTACATTTAAACTTTTGTTCTATCTCTAACAGTTTACAAGATGGGTCCCAAGGATCCAAGACACAATTGACCTATGTTACTCATTTACGAACTTGACCTCACTTTTTACGTCTTCAGCACGCTATAAAAATTTCAGCTTGATATCTCATTTCGTTTTTGAGTAATCGTGATGACAGACGGACAGACGACAGACGGAAGGAAATAGACTAATTAGGTGATTCTATGAACACCTGTACCAAAATTTTTTTCATAGCATCAATATTTTTAAGCGTTACAAACTTGGGACTAAACTTATAGAGTGTCCTTTTTATAACATACAGATGGTATAAAAAGGAGGACACCCTATATATTGTTATTAAAGCTGTGCTATTGTTACTGTTTTTGGTAACAACCATTATAATATTCGCATAAACAGAGAGAGAGAGAAAGAGCTTTTCTACGCTTTAGCACTAAGCACTAACCAAGCTTGAATGGTTGCGTGCATTAAATGTAATTTTCGTCTTATTTTTTTACTAAATTTTTATTTATAAACTCAATTTCATTTTATTAATTCGTGTTTTTATTTTTTGAGTGGTGGGGGGTTACAACAGTTTTCTTTACATTTGTAAAGGAAATTATTTAGTTGACCGATGATCGATGTACGATGTACGATACAATGCACAACATAATATATAAAACGAATAAAAACCCTCCAGAAATTTTTGGGTACAGAATCCTAAACTTACACTTGAAACATATCTAAGAACACTCTCTATCAAATTACCTATTTCCTTAAAGCCTTCTACAAACTAAACCTATATTAAGAATTATGGCCTATTTTTTAGTTGTTCCAGGTACGGAATCCTAAATTCACACAAAAAAAAAACATGGCTAAGAATACTCTCTGTTAAATGACCTTTCAAACAAAAAGATGACACCGACAGAGAGACAGACACACACCTAGCAATCAAACTTATATCACCTATTTTTTAATTTCGGGGGTTAATAAATAGTAAACAATAAAACAGAATACTTGTTGAATGAACGTACATCTAAAATCCTGTAGGATTAGAAATTAGCACTCATTAAAACAAACTAACTTGACCCGTGCGGAATCCCACTACCGTAGTTATCGGAACCCGTTACTAAAAATAACAATAAATATCTAATAAACTTATTATTTAAATTTGTTCAAATTTAAGATATTTTTTCGTTCAAATTATTGATCTAACGTGTTTCTTCTTAAGCGGTACATTTTTAGACCATGAATATAATTTTCATCAAATCTAAACATAATTAGCTTGAAAATGAAGGGTGAATCATGGAATTTAATAAAGGGGTAAGAAAAATAAGGGCAGGACAGAAAAAAACTTGCTAGAGTAATAATAAATATAAGATATGACAACGGATAAGTTTAGTGTAATAAATAGGATAATAATTGTGATCAATATTTTAAAAAAGATAATTAAAAGTAAAAAAGAGAAAGAGGCACCTACCTGGTAACTAAGATGGGATACATCTCGTGCCTGAAATCTTGATCTTAACGGTGGATCCAATAAATTACCAGTGTATCTGAAATCAATCAAAATCAAAAACTGACTTCTCTGAAATAACCAATCAAATTAACATAATTTTATTTATAATCTTTTTTTATTAAAAATTATCATTATTATTATAAAAAGGAAGAAATATTAGCCATTAAAATCTTTTAGTTTTAAAAAGTTATATTTACATACCTTGGAACAGGCAATCCAAGTGCAATAACACGAAAATATTCATCGACACGCACCAATTTCCATTTTTCAAGTTCATCTGGGCCATGTCTCTATAAATACGAAAAATTTATAATTTAAATAAAATTCAATTAGTTCAAGTTAAAAATAATAAAAAGTTTAAATTTTGTAAATTTTAATTAATTTAAGATTTAAGGGATCAAATTTTGTGTTAGTGTTTTGTTTGTATTTAATTAATATGTAAATAATTTAAAAAAAAAAGAGTAATAAAAATAACTAACAATTTTTATTTATTTAATTATTAATTAATAACAAAACAAACGCATAATAAATGAATAAAATAAATACAAGGCAGCCATTTTGTTTGTTATTGTTTATATCAGTTTGTTTGTACATAGCTTGGTAGAGGGTTTGAAGCTATCTACGTATCACGGTGATGTACGAACATTAACGATTATCAATTATATTTAAATTATTTTATATCTTCAAAATTTTAGTAATTATGTTTATATTTAATTAAATGATAATAAAAATAACTTACAAATTTTATTTTTTCACTTATTAATTAATAACAACTAATTATTATTTTAATTTCATAACAAATGCACAATAAATAAATAAACTAAATAAAATGCAGCCATTTTGGTCGGTGTTGTTTACACTTTTGTATCATGGAGATGTACGATCATAAACGATTACTTTAAGATTATTTTAGATTTCCAAATTTTAGGAAATATATTTAAATTTAATAAATATGATTATAAAAATAACTTACGTGTTTAATTTCTTAAATTTTTAACTAATAACAACTAATTATTATCGTAATAACAAAACAAATGCACAATAAATAAATAAACTAAATAAAAGGCAGCCATTTTGGTCGGTGTTGTTTACACTTTTGTGGCGTTGTTTGTATTTCAATTTCTACGAACTATCACGGAGATGTACGATCATAAACAATGGGTTATCGGTCAAGCAGGGAGTTTCCAATTTCAGACTGTAGGTGGCACGCAAGTGAGAGTGGTACTTCTAGCGGTAACATTTAAAAGGCTGCAACTTCAGGTCGAATTTAATTAATAATAATCTTTATATTTAATATAAAAAATAAAATTATTAATTTATATCTTTATAAATTTTTTTAAAATAAAAAATTTTTCTAGAATATAAATTATATATTTTATTTTAAATATATATATATATAAAAAAATTAAAGATATTATGGTATTAATAAATATATACATAACATTTTTGATATTTTTGTTAGTGCTAGATTTAATAATTTATAAAAAAAAAATACATTTCTATAAAATATACCAAATATTAATTATTAAATCTAGCAAGCACTAACAAAAATATCAAAAATGTTATGTATATATTTATTAATACCATAATATCTTTAATTTTTTTTATATGTATATATATTTAAAATAAAATATATAATTTATATTCTAGAAAAATTTTTTATTTTAAAAAAATTTATAAAGATATAAATTAATAATTTTATTTTTTATATTAAATATAAAGATTATTAATAATTAAATTCGACCTGAAGTTGCAGCCTTTTAAATGTTACCGCTAGAAGTACCACTCTCACTTGCGTGCCACCTACAGTCTGAAATTGGAAACTCCCTGCTTGACCGATTCCCCATTATTTTTAAAGTATTTTATATTCTCAAAATTTAGGAATTATGTTTAAATTTAATAAATATGATTATAAAAATAACTTACAAGTTTAATTTCTTAAATTTTTAACTAATAACAACTAATTATTATCGTAATAACAAAACAAATGCACAATAAATAAATAAACTAAATAAAAGGCAGCCATTTTGGTCGATATTGTTTCGACTTTATGTATTTTAGATTTCCAAATTTTAGGAAATATATTTAAATTTAATAAATATGATTATAAAAGTAACTTACGTGTTTAATTTCTTAAATTTTTAACTAATAACAACTAATTATTATTGTAATAACAAAACAAATGCACAATAAATGAATAAACTAAATAAAAGGCAGCCATCTTGATTGATGTTGTTTACACTTTATGGCAGTGGCGTTGTTTGTATTTCAATTTCTTGGAACTATCACGGTAATGAACGAACATTAACGATTATATTTAAATTATTTTACATTTTCAAAATTTTATGAATTATGTTTATATTTATTTAATATAATATTTAAAATAACTTACAAGTTCTTTTTCTTTTATTAATTCAAATAATGCATTAATAACAACTAATTATAATTATAATCATAAATACAATTAAACTAAACATAGACAGAGCCATCTGGATTTATATTTTTTATCATGTTTATACATACCTACATTACCTACATTTAAGAACTATTACGATTATTTACAAACACTACACATGCGATTAACGAAGCAACGATCATATTTAAATTATTTCTATTTTATAAAAACAAATTTTTCAACAAAAAACTCAAGAATTTTGGGATTCTCAAAAAATTTTGTTATAAATAGAAATTGAAAAGATGTAAAACAGGATTTTGTTATTAACACATAAAAACTATTAACAAAATCGAAAATTAAAATATTAAAAAGATACTTTTCATAAATTAATATAAAATAAAGTATTAATTGAAAAAACGCTAAATTTTTGATGCAACTACCCCCCTTTCATGAATACCTTTCATGAATAAAATTCACTAATTTTTCTAGGATCTGATATATCCAAGTTTTTTAAACCAATCGCCATCCTTTTAGAAGGTAAAATTTAACAATTTAAATTTTTGTATGGTTTATTATCGACTAAATTTAGTCTTAAAAAAATAAATTTAAAACATGTTTTTTTTTATAGAAACAATACAATGGTTTTTATTATAAATTCAAAACTATGGGGCTATTTTATTGAAATTTGGAATTAAAACTTCATAAATATTCTGGTCACTCTCAAACATTGAATGCATTGCACTATGTACAGTACTCAACTCAACTCATGTGCTATGAGCGCTGTGTTGTGTGCTATGACAGTTGTAAGTAGACAAAGATAAATATATTATACAATTTAATAAACAAAAATAGTAGATGTAGTTGAAGGAAGTAAATCTGTTTTAGCTATAGCCAGAATAGTCTGAGAAATGGGGCTTGCTATTATTATTATTATTATATATTAATTATATGTCTATCTTATCCATTTTTTTAATCTCTTAACAGAGTTAGTTTCTCAAAAATCATTAAAACAAATGAAAACAAAAAATTGCCTGATTTAATCTTCATGTCAGTAAAGAAAGATAGGCACTCTTAGATAGCCATTCATCTATACATCAAACACACACATAACTAATATTCCCATGTATTGGATTGGGCCTAATTTTCACCCTCCCGGGTAAATAGTGATGTTTACGAAAAAATGTTTCAAACAAAAGTTGTTTATTTTTTTATAAAGAACATTTTTTTTTTCATTTTAACTTTTGTTCTATCTCTAACGGTTTACAAGATGGATCTTACGGAGCCAAGACTCAATTAATCTATGTAGCTCATTTACGAACTCGACCTCACTTCCTTACGTCCTAAACACGATATAAAAATGATATAAAGATTGATATATCTTTCCATTTTTGAGTTATTGCACTGACAGACGGACGGACAGGCGGACAAGCGAAAATGGACTTATAGGTGATTTTATGATCATGTATACCAAAATTTTGTTCGTATTTGTTTTGGGACTAAACTATAGTATACCTTGTTATATTCATATACATATACATGGTAGAAAAATTTGCAAATGTAGGATGGACGGTTAATTTTGCCTTTGAGAGTATTATTAGTTATTACATACATAAAAACAGGGTTTGAAGCCTCCTTAAGACTTTTAGGTTTAGGTGTTAGTGACCCGTATGCATCACCTCTCTTGTTCCCAATATTATTACCCTGATATACGAAATCGGTAATATTCATGAATAATGTGTATGAAATTTTGATGATTAGGAAACTAGGTTACGAGCCTCCCACAAAACCACAAAACCGCACAAGTCCTTGAAAACACTTACGAAATAATAAAAACAGTCCATCTACATACAACATACACATACACCAGAGATAGAGTCTGAGAGTGAGTTGTGTGTGAGTAAGTGAAGTTTAAAGTCTCCGTATTATGAAAGACTAGAGTAGGGCGGATTTTTTTTCATCCTACTAGAGTCCGTGATCCCGTGCCGTGCATTTTAGTTAGATCCAACATTTCCCTAAAACATTTTCGAGGGCTTCTTTATTTCAAAATATTGTTTGGTGTACAATTTTTTTTCGATATTTCTCTAGTCTCCCCTTTTTTTTTCATGTTTTAGAATGAGATAGAACATCGAGCATTTCAATAGTGAGTGAATAAATGAGTCATGTGTTAAAAAAGAAGTATGTTTGAATAAGTTTAGTGACTTAAAAAAAAAACGAGTGGTGTATTAATAATTAAAATATTTTCTAATAAAAATTAATTAAAATCATAGTGTTTGTTTATTATTTAGTGTGGAATTAATAATTTTTTAATTTGATAATTCAAATAAATACAATTTTTTAATTCTTATTATGCATTATTTAGACTAGGTTTGTATCAATATTACATTCATTGCCTTCAACATATTTATTTTACTCGTGTAGATAAAAAAAATAATATAATTTTTATTTTTTCTTTCAAATAATAAATTACTTATCTTGTCAGTGAATTGATGAGGGAGTCAGATGAATATTAAAATATGACTTGTATAAATGCATATGCATAATATAAAGTAAAATATTTTTAGAAATAATTACTTTTTATAATTCTTAGAATTATAAAATAATTATGATAAAATAATATGTAATTTAAGCATATTATAAATAAATGTATTTCTTAAAATAAATGCGCATTTTTGGTTTAAAAAAGTGTGACATTTTTGTTTGCAATAAAATCATTCTTAATTCTATAATGTTCTATTTTAGAAAGAAGTCTTTATAAAATTAACCCTTAATTGTAGTCGTTAATTTTGGGATATCTTTGAGAGTTCTTAATTAGGTGAATTAAATGTTCATCTCCATAGATTTAATTTTTTCGCAGGGTTAGAAAATTGATGAAATAATACATGAAATTTCCGTGTAAATTGAATTTTACCATCGTTATTTCCATAGGAAAGGCTTAGTTATTTCAGTTATTTGACATTCAGTCGATATATCGTCATAGGAGAATCTACCTTTTTTAAGTTCTTTATTTCTTAGCACTTGTTAAACCGTGTTGTTGGAGGCACAGCTCCGGTTCGAGCTATCATTATTAAATAAAAGCGTAGATGGATACATTCATTAAAAGCACTTTTCTAAATCATCAGAATACATCGTTACTAACTTTCAACCACAAGTCTGTCAGTAATTACTAGATATACTGTCACTACTCAATTTTACCGAACAGACAATGAAGAATTAATATCTTCGACAGATTCATCTGCTATGAGCCTGCCTTTTCCTATTCTTTGACTATTGAGAGTACCAAGGCTTACTGTTCATAGCCTATGTGTATGGAATATATATCAAGGTATAATAAGTTAAGTTTCAAGTTTGTAAAGCTTAAAAATATTGATGCTACAAATAAAATGTTGGTATAGGTGTTCATAAACCACCTAATTAGTCCATTTCCGATTGTTTGTCCGTCCGTGAACACTATAACTCAAAAACGAGAGAGATATCAAACCGAAATTTTTGTAGCGTGCTCAGGACATAAAAAGTTAGTTTGAGTTCGTAAATCAGCAACATCAACATCATTAAAACTCTAAAAAAATTCTCATAAATTTGTTATTTTTTCATTCTCTTAAGAGGGAATTCTTTTAGCTAACGCAGAAACACATGAAGAAATTTGGCATTAAAAACACTGACTTCATTTTTGTTGAAATGTTTTTAAAATGATTAATTATAGATTCATAATTTATTATTCATTATCGATTTTAAAATTGACAAATAATCATTTTAAAATTGACAAAATTAATCAATATGTTTCAATTTATATTAGTTGTACCTTTTTTAGTCCGGAAGATAAAAGGGAAAAATTCATGCGAGCTGAATGTGTGAATGAAATTTTAATTGCCACTCAAAAATAACGTCTTATCAATCGTTTTACACAAAGACTCAAATTCACTTTCAATCAGTTAATGATACTCCAGACTTTTTTTAAAGATCGAGTTCGTCTGTCCTGAAAAATATTTAAATTGACCTAAGCTATTTCGGCTGATAGCTTCAGAGACGTTTTAATAAAAGTGTGTCCAATTTTCTCGGTACCATTTTTTATATGACTACATTTAAGGGTTAAATTTCTTATATTAAAATATTTTAAACTAATTTTTTTTTCTCTCAATTAATTTAGATGGATCGAATCATAGAAAATGTTAATTCATATGTCGAAAATTTAAATGATGGCGATTCTGATTCCGAATTAAATCCCGAACAATTGTTAAACGAATGGTTAGGTGAACTTGATAATTTAACTGTGGTAAGTAAATTTCAAATCAAATTTCATATTTCGATTGATATTTTCTTCTCGTAAGAGTTTTTTAATAAAATAGTAGTCACATTTACCGGATATCCGGTATTTATCCAACATCCGGCTTGTGTAATATTATTTTTTTGACGCGGGGCGTCTAAATACCTAAAACATTTATTGTAAATAAATATTTATAAACATTCAATTGAATTAATTTCGGAAAATTTTTTTTTTGGCATAGGGCTTAGAGACCATAAGCTCGACTTCAGGTCGAACTAATCTAAAACAACCATTAACCTCAGAAATCAGTGCTCCACGTATCGATAGTTATCGATTCTCAATGGCAAATTTAGAAGACTCACAAGATGTGGATTTGGATGCAATTTTGGGTGAATTATGTGCGCTGGAAACGCAATGCGATGAAGATATTGACCATGCGAAAATTCATAAACGTTCATCACAATCAAGTAAGTGTTTTTAGGCAATTGTTATAACATTTTAGTCAAATGACATCTACAGTATAGAATTAATATTCTCTCGAAATTTCAAACTTCTATCATTAGCGATTTAACCTGGGCGTTGATATGTCAATCGGGATCATGTCTTTTCTCTCCTCAGATTATTCCCCCCTCTGAAAAGTTTCTGATTTTAAATAAAATATATATTCCTTGATGATTTATGTATTATTGTTGATTTATGTATTTATGTATTACAGAATGTTCGGAGATTTAGTTGCTAAAACTTTATTTTAGAATAATTTTGTTTGTATGCTCGATTTATTTATGTAATAATTTATGGAGTGCCCCGTAATAACCGCATTACAATCATGAGGATGCCGGATGACGTATCCATTTTAAGTTTGCATTAAAAATTTGTAGGATCTCCCTGAAAGAGAAAGCCTCTGGCTATACGAATTTTTGCACATGTAAAGGTATTAAACGCGAATCCGGTGACGGAATATCAACTTTCTAACAACAGATAGAACTACAAGTCGAAAAGTGAAATGAGTTTAAATTTTTTCTGCATTAAATGATGACCACCCTAGTCCCCAAATAACCCACTTTGTTTTTTGAGTTTCCCATGACAATACAATTTTTTAAAGGGTGTACCAATAAGAACTCCAGTTTTGAATTTTAAATAAAACATATATGGATGGACCATTTTAATCTATTATGGCTAATAGCTCGTTGTTAGAGGACATCATGTTCTGACATGAGTTTGTTGGGGGACATCATGTTCTGACATCAGATTGAACCTATTTCTCCGGGTTAATTTAATAGTCAATTTAAAGTTGCTGACTAGACTATATTATTATTATTATTATTAATTTACAGTAAATATGATAAGATAGTTTTAAATTCTAACGTAAATTATCATAGGTTGGTTGTTAATAGCTACCGATTTATTGGTACACTCTATATATTCTTTGGTATGTTATACTTGTGTCTGCTGTATAGAGAGAATCCATAACTTGTTTGGTATAACCAACATTTTTAGAATGTTGAATTGTTTTAGTTTGATCGATATCCAAACTTTGTTTTTTTTTTCTTTTTCTGTAATTCCATAAATGGACATAGATGGATAAAGCTAAATAAATACAAAAAAATAAAATAAATAGTTTAATAAGAGCCAGCCAAAAATAAAAAGAATGTTCTAAAGTAAAATTATGGGTCGTTAATTATCTTCATATGAATTTTTTCTCGATTTTATCGATATCTGATTTGTTTGGCATTTTATCGGACTTGAGAAAAGATATTGAGAAATTAAAAATGTTGCTTATGTTTCTGGACTATATAGAGTAAAGAAAGTCTAAATAAAATGATCCCAAGTTTGTGTAGGACATGCAAAAAATAAATATAATCAGATTTTTCCCAAAATATACCCGCTTCCCCCTTCACTGAACCTCCCTTGCCCTCACTTATTCCTCCAATCCCTCACGCATAATACTCGAAATATATGTTACTTTTAAAAAAATCGAAATCTTTCAGCGATGCGGGTGGGTAACTGTTATTTCAAAAGCAAAAAGTTAGAGGGGGGGGGGGCTAGAACAATCATTATTAGGCTACAAATGAAGCTGTTAAAACAATAAAACATTTTGTTAAAATTAACGCTCACGACCGTACTTTTTAGTTAAGGGATGATTGTTTCAGACCAGGTTTAATGGGATTTAATGTTTTATTTTCTGAAATTACAGGTGATTATAATCGACAACAACAACATCAAAGCCGCAGTCATTCTCGATCATCGTCAGACGGGAATCGTTGTTTAAAATTGGATCCCGGAGAAAGTGAATTAATGTTAAAGAATGATGGATCAATACGAACAGATTCACCAGATAATGATTCAGCATTCAGTGATACGGTTTCAATGCTATCTAGTGAATCATCTGCGTCCAGCAGTACTGGCGTGGGTACTACGAATAGCACTAACGCAAACACTGGTATTAAATCATCTCATTTTACATCAAATTTAAATAATACACAGGTATGTGAACAGGGAACTTAAACTCTTAATTTTATTTTAGTAGTCCCAAAACTATCTTGCAATGAAATGATTTAAAAAATTATAAACCAGGCCCGTGTGCAGGAATAATAAAAGGGAGAGTTCAAACTGTTGTTCATCATCTTAGGACATAGAAATAAAAACAAGAAACTCATTTTTCGAGGGCGAGAACATTTTTTTATGCCAAAAGGTGATATTCAGTTGCTATTTATTTAACTCTCCGAGGTACAGCAAACATCAGATATTGTCGATCTAGGATGTTCTGAGACGACGAAAAGTTGGAAAGGAGCGTTCATTCGTCGCTTTTGTGAAAATTAACAGATAATCGCAGTATCGAGTGCTTCGAGTGATTTTTTGACGTCCTGTCAATTTCTGCAAGTGCTAACGGGATAATAATTGCTTTCTGCAGTATTACTAAATTCAACTTTTATAATGTTTTAGGATTCGGCCACACGCATAAAAGCAGAAAAAATTCGCATGGCATTAGAGAAAATGAAAGAGGCATCTGTTAAAAAATTATTTATAAAAGCGTTTACGACAGACGGTTCCACAAAATCGTTGTTAGTCGATGAGAAAATGACTTGTGGATATGTGACAAGACTATTAGCTGATAAGAATCATGTTCAAATGGATCCGAAATGGGCAATTGTTGAACATTTGCCAGAATTATATATGGGTAAGTAAATTCAGATAGTATTTTTAAAAGGACCTTAAACTTGCGTGCGCCAATATCATCTGTATTTAATCTATCTTCTTTTTTTTATAACTAGAACGAGTTTACGAAGACCACGAATTATTAGTCGAAAATTTAATGTTATGGACAAGAGACTCTAAAAATAAGATAATATTTATGGAACGTTACGATAAAGTACAAATGTTTTTACAACCAGAACAATATTTAACAACATCTACAGACGATCCAAACACTGATTTATACTACGATGATCATTCTCGAATGTTACTGCTTGAAGAATACTTTAATTCACCAACAAATCTAATTCAATTACCCGATCTCCAAACGAATTTATACTTGAAATCTGATACGAAAAAAGGTTGGAAAAAATATCATTTTATACTTCGTGCATCGGGAATTTATTATTGTCCAAAGGAAATGAATTCCAAATCACTAGGTGTTAAATCATTGGGTCGAGATTTAATTTGTTTGGCCACGTTTGACAATAACCAAATTTATTACGGTGTTGGATGGAAGAAAAAATTTAAGGCCCCAACCGATTATTGTTTTGCGATTAAGCATCCTAGATTACAACACTCGAAATCAACAAAATATATCAAATATTTATGTGCCGAAGATCAATTAACGTTAGACCGTTGGATGTGTGCCATGAAAATTGCGAAATACGGTCGTCGTTTAATGGATAACTATCGTATTTTGGTTGATGATTTGGCGCAAGACGATTTAGATATGTTAGCACATGCGAGATCATGTTCGGTGACGTCGATTGCAAAACAGAATCAATCTCAACCACCACCATCGTCAGAACCACCTAGTGGACGCCATAGTCGGGCAAGTAGTTCAAGTTCCAGTGGTTGTATGTCCGATGGGGGTGATAACCAGTGGAGATCTTCGACAGAAACAACAAATGCATTTGATTCAGAATTTCCTATGGGCACGATAAAACGGAAACCATCAATGAAACCAAGTCTTCCATTAACAAGTATAACACGACAATTGAAAGAAGTGGGAGAAATTCTACGGGATAATGATGCTGATGACGATGGTGATGATTTGTCACCTGGTTCAGGAGATATTATAACGACAAATTCAGGTACCTTAACTCGTAGACATACCACAAATAGAAGAAAATCATCGTCTTCAGGTGGAACTGTAGATGAGAATAGTACATTAAAACGTTATCAGCATAGTTATAATCGAATACGTACATCATGTTCGTCAATGGATTCAATTAAAAGTGATCATAATTTAACACCAACATCTTCGTCTAGTCCTATATATCCTGGTGCTCATGTTACTACATCATCTTCAATGGTAAGTTATGCTGATTTCTTAAATTCTTTAAACCAGTAAGTCCCAAACATTTTTGGCTTATAGACCATTTACAAATTTGTCATAATTTAGATATATCCCCAGCCGTTGAATAAAAATATCTCAACTAGAAATCGGTTCTTTTTTTTTTCTTCAAAATTTTTCATAGTTTAATTGCCGACATAAAAAATGGCAAACCCTATAGACCTTTGGGAATGACTGTTTTAAACAATCAACTTTTTTAGTTGTTAAATTTCTTAATTTTTTGTACAGGATGAACCAATAGCATCGTTACCACCTCCGCCAACGACACATGAAGAACAAAATCATCATCAACGGCATTATCAACATTACCATCATCCACAATCAAATGAGGATTTACCACCACCTCCTCCACCGCCTCCAATATTATCGAATCAAGATGACCTATTTAAATCAACATTATCGTTAGATTCGTTACCGCCACCACCGGGACCTGGTGAATTACCCTCTTTACATTCAAATATTGGCAACGATCATATATCAGGTTCACAGTTATCATTAATATCATTGCCTCCACCACCGCCACCTCCAACAGCTACACCATACTGTGATACGTTAAAACTACACCAAAATAAAATACGATCATCGTCAACAAGTAGCAGTGGTGGTGATTTAACACCAAACGGTACTGCATCCCCACAGCAAATATTCTTTAATCAAGCAACTGGAACTATACGACCAAACACTATAGGTTCAGTACCACCAACGAGTGGTACTGGCACACATATAAAAAGTCCTAAGAAGGTAATCAAGAAAATTACATTCAATTTACCACCCACGACAAATGGAGACCACGAAGACTCGATGGGGGATGTATCAGTTCTTCCACCACCTCCAGTACCTAAACGCTCAGAAAAAACGAAGCTAACATCACCGAAAAAATTATCAAATTCAGCTTCTGCTCCACCAACGGAATTCCTGAAAGATTTACAACGAGTGATGCGAAAAAAATGGCAAGTTGCGCAGAAATGTAAATTAGAACCGACAACAACACCACACGAAGTGTTAGGATTCCGTGATCCACCACCTGGTGATGATTATCGCGAAACAAATGTATCCAATTGGGTGGAACAACATTACGGTGGCGTGGGTGATGTTTTAGTTGATAATTTATATGAGAATGTGTATCCAACATCGAATAATGTGTATTCAACGCAACCAGTTTCAATTCAACGACGTCCCTCGTCAATATCATCGTCAACCACATCATCATCTACCGTTGGAGGTGTACGTTGCAAACGTAAACCTCCACCGCCACCATTACGTAGTGAAACAACTCAATTGAGTACTAGCAGCAATAGTAATGCGCATGTGCAACAACAGACTCTTTGTAATAATGGCACGAAGTTATATTGATGTTGTGTTTTATAAATGTGTTATATATTTTGTTTGTGTCATATTATTATACAAAATAAGATTCGATTTGAATTTAACCGCGATAAATGAGAGTTTGAATAATAGTGTGTGGGTTTGGGTTTTATCCCGGTGCTATATATTGCTCAGTCAAACGTATCTATGAATCTTGGAAAGTATTTAACAAAAAATTGAATTTTGTAAGTTTGTTGGGTTTTAATTAACCATGTGAATAAAATCAAATATTTGCTTAAATTAGTATCAGTAGAACATGTTTTAAAAATAGTTTTGAAATACCTGTTGTAACTTCTTAATGATCTTAATGAAAAAATGTTACATTCGAAACATGTTTGCCTGATACACTTATTATTTAAATTAGTCCAAAAATCCTTTAAAAAGACCGATTTCTCGGACCTATAATATTCTTACTCTCATTTAGAACTGTAAATGGGTTAAAAAAAAAAGAATTTGAGAGGAGAGGGGATGAATATTGTTGTATATTATTATTTATTTATTAAAACAAATATTTAGTACTAATAACTGCTGTTGTAGATGATGCTTCGTATTTTATAAAATTATTATAAACAAAATATAGATAGTTAATTAATCAATTTAATTAATACACAGGGTGTTTCATTTTAAATAAACTAGGCAATAATTCTAAGGCACTCGGTATATTAGTGTAAGGTTTCGAGTAAGCCTCTCTTGTCCTGCTATAAAAAAAATCATTCTTTGCAGCTTTCGTTACATTTCTACGCAGTAAATACATGATTCAATGACAAAATAATTGATTTGCAATGCGATTTTCGAAGTTTCTAGCCCCCAAATTTATGAAGTATTAGTATTATGTTTCTTTTATTGGTTTTACATACCTGTGATCTTTATGGATCTTTCCCAGGATCTTTCAAAATACCAAAGGTGGTCCTGGTTTGAAGACAAAATAAACAAGATTTGTTTTAAATCAAAATTTACATCTTGGTCATGCGTCTGATTAATTTAAAATGAAACATTTCCTATAGATGTGTCATTTCCTATAAAAATAAAAATGATGATCTCAAAAATGAATTTAAATTTAAAAACAATTGAGTATACCACCGATGGATTTAAAAGAAATTAAATTTAAAATAAAAAATAATGTGTGATCTTTTTTATAAAAATATTTTTTAAAAATAATTTGTAATAAACGTTTATATATTGTGCATTGCGCATGCGTGTGTTTCAACACTATATATATACTACATTTTAAATTTTATGCAAAGTTTTTTCTTTCATTTTTTTATAGTTAAAAATTTAATGCATTTACTGATACATTCAATAAAAATTATCAAAGAGCATAGGAAAGAGAGAGTCAAATGTCGATTTTTGCAATCAAGTATAGCTACTATAAAAGTTAGCCGTTTTCGAGATATTAACAGTTTAATGTTTGGAAAAACTCCTGGGGTGAAACACACTTAAAAACCATATGATTCATTGTGATATCGAAAAGGCTGTTAATAATAATAATAATACATAAGAGGGCTACCGCAAATGGATTCCTAGCATCTAGATCAAGGACTCTTCTGTGTCCGTAGCCATTCCTTGATTTGGAATTACGAAACATCTTGCCATGGAAATGACAGACTCAGGTGAATGGGGAGTTTGAGAAGTCCATCATTCCCTTTAACGCGAAGGAGTGACCCGGTACCCAGATCAGTCTGACATTTATAGTTCTACAAAATATCTACGATTGTACTCCGACCATATCTCTCTTTGGGATTTCCTGGAATTGAAAAACGATGCTAAAGCATTAAATTTTTGATCTTATCAAAATCGTAATAAATTTTAAGCGAATTTCTTTCCCTTTCTTATACTCTTTGGTGAACTATGAACTTTTTTTTATAAATAAATGATTCCTACTATAAATATTTTTAATATTGATTGATACATTAAACACACAACCAGGCCTGGATTTACATACTGGGTCATATGGGCCATGGCTCTAGGCGACAAATTGATCGAAAGGTCAAAATATTTAGCGTGCATGTGAATTCGATCTCCGACAAGACAAAAAATGTTGAATGTTTCAAAAAATTTTATACTTTTGAACTTCACAAACATCTTCTCAATCATAAAAAAGATTTGCGTGGGATTTTTCTCTTTATTTCAAATTTTATATGTATTTTATTGTATCAGAACTAGCTTAAAGAAACATGGGGCATTTTTTTCATTGCCCTCGGACGGCGCTTTGTGTAAATCCGGCCCGGCAAACAACCAAATAATTATTGAACACAAAAAGAAAAATAAATGTTTTTTATGTTTGTTTTGTATGTTAATTAGTTACCAAAAAATAATGAAAATCCAACAGTTAAAAATTTGTGCTAAAATCGTTATTGTACTACAATTGAGTTGCAGTACAATCGATAAAATATTATTAATAAATCGAGTCACATGGTAAGACGAATAATTAGGAATAAATTTTTTATAATAATTTGAGATTGAATGCCATAAACAAATTTTTGTATGTATGTATGTATAGTTACATGATTGTTAATTTAGTAAATGTACAGTGTGTTCGATGTATAGCGATACAAATTTTTAATTTTGGCAACTGAAAAGATTATAAATATGATGAGAAAGCTTGACAAGGTTTTCGATGGAAATAATAACTTAGAAAAGGTTCAAGTAAATTTAGGCCAGCGTTCATATCATCAGAGCTCCATCACTAAGATTATATTTAAACATTTTTTTTTTGCAATAGACTTCAAAACTAGAAAATATAGTTTCCCAATGAGCTATTGCGGTTCCAAATTCAATGATTTTTGCTGTTGAGATTCAGCTGTTTGAAATTTAAGTTGTGTATACAATTATACATATTAATACGAATTAACTGAGAACTTGCTGAAATCAAACACCGCTGCAATGGCATAATTTTGCTTAGTATTCAATCAACAACAATGGAGCGTCGGGCAACCAATCATCGCACAATTAATTTAAGGATGATAGTTCGAAGGGGGCAAATACCTTCGTCTTGCTTCTCACACAGGGCGCCTACATCATATGAATCTTATAATTTCTGAAACTAGTGTTTCTTTTATTATCTCTCCTCTTATTGATACCTGAGAGTTGCAAGCACACCAACTTACGATAATAAGTGGTACTAAGTATAACAGGAATTGAATCCGTTTTCAATACTTCTAATTAATATTACCAGATGGCAATATATAAATGACAAAAATATTCAAATCAGATAACTGGGAATTGCAACCCCGCCAATTGGCTAATTAAAACAGGAAGTGGACCCATTTTCAGTAGTTTCACTTTAGACTACCATGTTACTTACCATTTATCAATAACCACCATCTTTGCTATACTTTGAACGCTCTGTACTTATAAAAGTAGTTCATATGATAGAGAATGCTTAATTAATTTAAATATAATAATAAAAAAAAATTAGAATTTTTTTTTTATAATTATTAAATTAATTGAATAATTTCTTTTTTCACTTTTGTACAGACTTTTTTATACAATTTTTGGTAATATTTTTTATTAAAACGAAGAAAACAAATAAAATATTAATTATTATAATAAAAATATTAATCATTAATAATTATTAAAATATTATAAATAATTGATATTGAGAGAATCACAGTCATTATTTTATAAAAAAAAAATAAATAATTAAATAAATTTAAAAAAAAAAATTACCTAATATAGTCAAAACCGGTTATAATGACGGTTACATTAAAGAGCCCTAAAATGGCTGTAATTATAATTGATATAATATTCGATAGTACTTTATTTTCTTCTCCTACTGCCAATCAAGAACTGAATCGATCAATTTGAGGATTAATACAGGAAAACAAAATCTAAAAAATGGATTTCTAGGAATATTTTGAATTTCTCTAATTTTATATGTTTTCTATGATTGTAAAAGCTATATTCATGTTTTTTGTTAGCCAGTAGCTACTTTGGCAGAAGGTGAAAAAAGCAGGATCTAACAAGAATACTTTATCTTCTGAGAAAAATATCACTAGGAGCTAATTTTATTACTAGATCATTAAAATCACTCTTCTGCAAAGAAAAAGAGTCGATTTGGGGGCTCCCAATCTCCCCAACTCTTTTATTTTCCTGCTTGTGGTTTGACGATCGAATTTTTATTCTCTTCGGAGAAAGTGAAAGAACCATTGAATTCCATAACTGTTTAGAGTTAGACTTTAAGGCTTTACAAATTGGTCGCCATAACCGATAAGTGATTTTTTTATTAGATATTGTTATAAACAGTTACATCCTGCTAATTCATCGTAATAATCGATTCGTTCTTATAAACTATGTTGTCGCTATAACAGATTTTGACTGTAATTAATTTAAAAAAAAAATTTACTACATAATTTTTGAAAATGGTGCTTAAAAAACATTAAAAAATGAATTTAGGTTTTACTAAATATACAAAAAATATATTATTATTATTATTAAATAAATAAAAACTATTAATTAATATAAAAACTATTAATATTAATTATTATTATTATCAATAAATATTTATTTTAAATGAATCAAGGAAATATAATGTTCACTTTTAAATCAGAGAGAATAAAGACAGTGGAAGAAATCTAAAAGTGGTCATTAAAATAATATAACAAGAAAACAAGTTGAAAAATGTGAATTTGGCGTGATTCAGATTGGCTGCCTGTCTCAACGGACATCAAGACGTCACAACTGATCAAAAAAAATTAATGCAACTTCTCTGTTATGAAGTATTGACAAAAAATGAAATCTTGATTCTCTCTGATTTCAGAATATACTTTAAGTCACAAATTAAAGCAAAACATGGTCAGAATTTAGAATTCATTTAAAATAAATTTCTTATAATTAGGTCTAAGACCAGTCGTATAGTACTTGACGGCCATTTCAAATCAGTTAAAAATTTCAGAGGCTGTTGTTAGTTTCGTGTCATAGATGAACAATCGAAAAGATTAAGAATATAGGGACTGAAAAAGAAATCCCTCGCTATGAAAATTTTAGTATTTTAAGAATCTTGTTGGGAAACAACCTTTCTATCTGTTTTGAAATGGCTGTCAAATACTTAAAACTGACTCCTAGAACTAAAAAAAAAATATTTAAAAAAATAAGTACTTATTAAGTATTTTTACTTACAATAAAATACAATAATTTTTTTTATTATTGACTATCAATAAATAATCAATAATTATTTAAAAAAAAAAAAACAATGCTGCCATAATAACTATTATTATTAATTATTATTATTATTTTTTAAAAAACAGTTTTTGATTTTATATTTTTTGTTGTATATTTTTATAATGTTTTTAATAACTAATTATATTATAAAAAATAATGATCAATAAATAAAACATTTTAAATAAAAACTTCAACATTGATGAGCGAGCCTGTACATTAAATTATTTTGTTAAAACTTTACTCATAGCTGTAAAAAAGGGCGTTTGTAAAAAAAACAGTCGAATCCAGTAATCCCTTATTTCCTCGATTAAAGGTTTTATGGCAGATTTTTTAAAAGTCATTTTTTTGCATTTTTTTCAAGCTAAAATACCGCGAGCCACTTAAAGAGGACTTTTTCGAAAGCTGATATGTAGGAGGAGATAAGGGACTATCATAAATATCATAAATCACGTTTGCCTACTAAAAGGGGAGGAGTATCACTTAGGGTGACAAGATGTGATTAGAGAAGGGGAGGGTTTAAGGAAACTTGACATTCGCAGCTTATCAAACAATTCTACTTTGATTAGTTTGATTTTTAATTTTATTTTTCTGTCACGATAAAAAGTCATTCTTACTGATTGTGACATTTCAAGCTCGAAAATGCCTTTCATCACTAACTAAAATTTGTAAATGAAATGTGGACGGTTAATTTTGTCTTTAAGTGTAATTTCTTCAAAGTTTATCAATTAAATTGCAAAAAAATCAATTTGATCTCCCATAGACGTTCAACTTCAGTGTGGCCTTAATCTTTAAAAAGTTCTAAAAAATAGGGAATAGTATAATAAATTATACTGAAATATTGGGAATTAACGGAGCATTTTGAAAACTGTTTCTTGTGTGACAACTGGGTACATGTTATTTTTCCTTACCCATTTCCATTGCACGGAAAATCGTGTAGAAAGACTTGTTGCACCATATATACTATTATAATAGCACATAAATATTTCAAAAAATATAATTTAATGGACAGGTTTTTTAATATAAACAAATCACAAATTGAAATGAAACATTAAACATTTTTTCTGAAATTTCTAAGTCCTATTTCTCCACCAAAATGATTGGGCATTAATTACCATAACCTTATTTGAAACCTTATTGTTTCTAGTTATGCTGCTCTTTTTCTTTTTAATTTATTTTACTCTTCTTTGCTGATGGTTGAAAACTGATCTTTATATAACTGGATAGATGATCTATATGACGTAAACACATACATATTTGTTTAGTTCTAGCCACTTATTTGGTGGCGCTAGTATATGTATATATATATATCAAATTCAGACCAATTTCAATACGTGGGATCCCCTATCCAGTTAAATAGAGATCAGTGGGGTCGTAAGAGTGAGACAAACTATCTAATGATTTCTATGATCTATGAAAGCGTTTACGAGATGCAATAATATTTTCACAAGTTCAATTTGAAAGCTATTTATTGCTGTTTTAAAATGTGATTATTTTTAACACAGTTCCTTACGACCTCTATTGGTCGAGTTATTCGTTTTCAAAACAAAAAATGACGTATTTAGAAAGATTAAGGCTGCCAATGGAAAAAATTCTACAATGATTTCCTTCAATTTGTGAGCAGTTAAAATAAAAATTACATTCATTTTATTAATAAATAAAAAAAATACAGGCTTCGTTACTATTTACATTTACATAATGATACAAATACAATACTACCTAAAACAAGTGTACTATTTTATTGATAACTATTATTAAAGAAAAAACTACAGTGTGATTTAACTATACCAACACATTTAATTATTATTATATAAATTTAATTCATCTATTTGATAATAAAATTTATTCAAAACAAATTATACCGTTTTTTAATTCAAAATCACAGGCAGTGTGTCGTAAAAAATGCATGAATAAACCTTTTTCAAATTTTTTTTTTAGTTATTAATATGGAGTGTGTAAGCAGAGAGGTAATTTATTAATAAGAGTTGATAGTTTTGTTGTTCTTCAAAAGATGGTATTAACGCACTATTTTAATGAATACCTCAGGTTGAAGTTCTGTTAGTTCAACAATATTTTAAAAGATGGCTATTCATAGATGAGTTTGGTGAAGTCCCTACTATGGAGTGTAGAGGTAAAGGACCACTATCTCTGTATTAAAAGTATGATCCTAAAATTGCATTAAATTAAGATGGCATTGCTGTTCCAGAGGACTATGGATAATGAAACATTGGCGTAGAAGGATATAACTTTTTCTTTCATATTTAATTATTTAAAACGCTTTTGGCACATTTTTCTAGAGATCATTGCGAATTCAAAAATCTATCACACGTATTTTTACGACCATTATTTCTATAATTCATCAAATATAAACTTGTTGACTAGACTACTTGACCAAGGTCTATGTTTCGGGGAATATTTCAAATAAAAGAGAATAGTTTTTTTTTTTTTTTAAATATATATTTTTTTTTATAGAATTTTTCTTGTTTTAATATAAAAAAAATTTGTTAACTATTTTTTGGAAATAAATTAAACATATGTATTGTTAATAATTTAGTGAAAACAATAACATTTCTTTTATTAAAAATATTAGTTATGTTAAAAATTTAAAATAAATAATAATTTAAAGACTAAAATAACATTAGTATTGCACAAAGTTTTACAAAATATCTTCATTTTTTTAAAAAAAATGTTTACGAGAAATTAAACTATCACAATTCGCTTATGGATAGAAATTTCTTTTGAAAGAATCAATAAAACCTTCGTTGAATTTTGAAAACAGTTTCCATATACATACTGTTTTTTAAATAATTTCCCATAGTACATTAATGAGTGTGAGAGAGTACATATACATTACGCAATTTGTATAACAAAGATAGAATTAGATGCTTGTACTGCTACTATTCACAAGCATGCAAGGAGACATCTAATAGTATCTTTCTTATCCACATTGCTTAATGTACATGTATTCTCTCATACTCATTGGTTTACTAAATCATTATCAAATTCCATGATTTATTCCTCTTTTTCAAGCTTATCGTACTGACTACTGGCGAAAAATAAACTAACGATCTAAAACTGTACCGCTTAAGAAAAAACACTCTAGAAAAATAATATTAAGATTTAATTTTGATCATTATGTAATTTGTATATCATATTTGCAATAAAATTGCCTATAAATAAAAAAGAAGTAAATTTTTGTATCATTTGTATATAATTTCTCTAGCGTGTCTTTAGCCACGGGTATCGCATTGCGGAATGCGGATATGTTTGAACAATTTTTAACATTTTTGACGTAAATGCTAGAAATATGAAGACAAATACACACCGAACGAGAATTGAACCTGCAACCTCGGGTATACCAGCCCAGCTGTACGATAGCTGCTTACCTTTTCTATTTAAATATATTTTAGTCACTTCCGTTGATAAATGTATAATTTTTTAGGAATCATTTATCGCCATTTTGTTCCATTCAGTCACTTGTTTAGAATTTCGTGTATCAGACTTTCTGCCATATTTACTTGGAGAAGAATTAGTATGGTTTATTTTCACGTAAACACGCTGTACATTTTTTTCATTTAAAATATATAATAAATTCAATTATCATGAATTTAATTGGACTTCAATTAGTTTTAAGAATATTAATCACTTTTTGTATTTTTATAAATTAATTTTTAATAATTATTAAAAATGTTAATTATTATTAGTATCTATTAGTAATGAAGAATGATTAATGGAATGTCAATGAGCTATAGTTGCTTCCAAGAGTGGTGAATGTGTGTAGATCAGTCCTATTTTTTTAAAGCTTCGAGGTTAGGTGGGAATAACAAAATAGGTTTGATCATTCTTCCTGGAAACAACTTTACATATTCACTGTTATAGAAGGTTCGTTTAGCGCAATAATATTTTCGTATACAATCTTTGAATATGGTTTTTATTTTCGAATATTTCGAAAACTGTTTGGTTTATGAGGTACTAACCATAGACTTACATTAAAGTAGACACATTAGATGATAATTTTGCGCTAAGCGATCGTCCTATAAACTAAAATGTCGGTTCAAATAATTCATCAAACGGTGATAATGAATGTTGCTCCGTAAAATCGGACGGTGATAATGATTGATCCGTAAAATCTAAGCATGTACCGACATCTGATGATAAATATGTCAGATTATTTTGTTCTAATAATGATAATTGATCATCATATATATTCGAAACAAGTGACTGTCGACTATCAATTGACATTGACATTGACATTAATGATGAGCATGCATGTTGATCATCATATAAATTATCATTACAAAGTGATAATGATGATGTTGATTCATCTGACGTTAGCTCCATAAATGAATGTGAAGTTTGCTCTAAATCTTGATCTTCTGTTAATTGTCTTGTATCTTGATCTTGTGATAATTCATTATGATTATTTAACATATTATTATTGTTATTATTTAAAACAGAACTTAACGCATTAATATAACGCATTGCTAAACGTAACGTTGTGATTTTTGTTAATTTCTCGCTTGGGCTTGATTGTTGATTCGAACACGAACTATTATTTAACGATGGACATTGTAGAACAAATATATGTGGTACTGCACGACGTAATGCTTCAAATGCGTAATTAATTTCACGCATACGACTTCGCTCACGTGCGTTAGCTGTTTTACGACGATATTTACTTAGCGGTGGTGCTTTTTTATTTGTTTTCGATTGCTGTTGTGTTGGAATGTTTGACTGTTGTTGTTGTTGCGTTTGTAAATCACAATTTTTTAATTTTATTTCATAATTATTATTTATTAAATCAATATTCGCTGATAGTTGTTTACGACCTTTACGGATTAGTGAGCGTGGACGTAACGAATATTTATCACTTTGAGTGTTCATATCACAATATTGAGGTGTTAACATTTTTAAACGGTTTAAAATATTTGATTGTAGAAAATAAATTTTTGGTAATAAAAGGATCGAATATTAATCCATTATCATGTTAGTTTTTCACAAACTTTTAAACCGCTAAATTCAAACACATAAATGTTCAATTCTTTTTAAAAATTCACAAAATTCACTGATATATAATTCGAGTATTTAAATAATTTACACTTTTCTGTAATTTTTCTTCAAATTTTTGAGCAAAGAAACACTTTTTTTAAATTAACTACACTTCATTATTTACGGTTAAAAAAACCACTGCATTGAATTTTGGAGAACGTACTGCGAATTTAAATGTTTAGCTTTGAGTAGTTTGGGAGAAATGTAAAATGATTTTGTACGGTTTTTATTTATTTTTTGGTTAGTTTGTTATTTTCTTGAACGAAGAAATGAGTTTTGTGGAGCTAAGGAAGGAATCGACTGGTAATGGTAATACTGTAGTAGGGAGTGTATAAAACTAAACTTAACTTTTAATACTTTAACCAAAAGATGAAAACAGGTCTGTCTATGGTTCAGGTTGTTGTTGGTCTGTGTTCAGTATTAAATGTATGAATATGGTCATCTCCATCAGATCCATGTTTTTAACAAACTCTGCTTGGTAAATGTATTAAATGGTGATCTATAGTAGATTCAAGCAACAATGTGTCTTCTATCCGTTGCGTTGGGTGCGTAGTCAAAGTGTAGTAAATTTCAAACTAAAATTATAAGTGACGAAATTGCATCCCTTCGCTATTACTATATATTATAAATGCGAAAGTAAGGATGTTTGTTTGTTACGCTTTCACACAAAAACTAGCGAATGGATTTGAATGAAACTATACAATAATATACATCATACATCAGACTGACACATGAGTTATAATTTATAAAGCTAGATTTAAAAAGAAAATTAAATTTAGTCTATGTCATTTCACTACGCCATCTATGAGCATCATTTTGAACAATTAATTAAAGATTTCTGTAAGATTGTGAACGAGATAAAATATGAAAAAATTTTACCCCTATATTAAATTACGTTATCAATTAACCAAATGTTGATGTCAAGTACTTGAATATCGATATCCAGGTAGTGAAAAAAGTGGTTCAGATGTACCGTCGATTCATTAATGATAGTGAATCAATTATCATAAATGAATACCGACTCTGGGTGGCCAAAGGGTAAACAGAATGTAAAAATAATTCCGCCATACCAGGAGTCAGTAGCTCATCTCATTGAATCATGCGAACAAGATTTGTAGCCTAAATCTTCCGACCAGCGTAGCTACCGCAGAGAGATCATTTTCTATACTTCACAGGGTAAAATCTTGGATGCGTGCCTCAATCTTGCTTTCCTAAGCATCTGAAAATCGATGATATTAACAACGCTTTCGCGAAAAAAAACGAAAGCTTGAATTTGTTATTTAAGTAAAGAACCTAAACAAAATTATTTAATGTAAAATGTATACTGGCGTTTAATTTAATTTGAAGTTGTAAAAATTTCATCAAAATTGGTTCAGTAGTTTAGAATCTAAAGGAGACACTGTGTTGTGTAAACAAACGCACATTAATTTTTGTGAGCGAACACAAACAATTCCTCTTGGTTAGGAATGCACTGTATCGATTATGAGTGAGCTCTGATACTCTGATTCGCATTTGGTCGATTTTCGGGTGCTGTGTCGTGTCCATAACTCTTTTTGAGGGCCAGATGGGCGCTTGTAACTTTTAGAATTATAAATTCGATTCAAAAGCAGACAAGAGGTGTGTCTATAAAAAAGACACATTGTTGATGGTAACATCTGTAGGTGTACTATGAACCAACATAGGTAGTGTACCAATAATCTTTTCAATTTCTTTACCTTCTTTAAGTGCGTCCTATGTATGTATCTGTATATCTATGCATGTATAATATTATGTATGCATGTATGTAGCTTAGATCATAGTTTAGTCATACTCCAGGGAATTTATGCAGAAAAAAAAACATAATTCATGCTATTGAGAAGTAAAATTCTAAGAAAGATGCAGTTTTTTTTTGTGCATCTTACCAGAGCTGGTGGCAGTTGGTTAAGGCGTAACGAATTCCGTCCGCGGTATGTTTAGAGTAGCGGGTTCGATTCTCGCTACTCTAAGCATACAAATTAGCATTAATTTGTGCATGGTATATGCATGAAGGAAGTGCACTCAGCCTCTGAAATTGAGGAGCTGATAAATGAAATTATCAGCGAAAAGGTGGTAAAACATATATATGGTATCACAATGGGCTCTATAGCTTTAGTGTGTCCTTCGTGGACATCCAATATAACCTAGCCTAAACTACCATCTGGAAAAAATCGAAAGAACAGTTCTGCGCAGTATGTATCTTAGATCATAATTTAGCTCGCCAGCATTCGCGTCAAATCGTGGGTTTTTGTTTTCGCTGTAAAATGGTTCAATTTTTATTATAATTATTTTTAATTTACACAAAATTTACCCGACCAAATTTTTTGGTCTCGATAGCATGATGCTTTCTTGTTTTATCTTTGGTTCATTCATAGACTTCCTGGACTATAAGTACATAATATAACTATAAGTATCTTATGTATCTAGAAACAGATACATTGATACATTAGGTGCATAGTATAATGTGTTTAAATAATAGTTTGTACACCTATTTGGTATTAATCTATTTATTAGTCATATTTTCTACGAAAATATAGACTTATACACTGTTTCGAAGGTTAGAATAGAGAAGGTCGGCTCCGAGCCGACCCATAATCCCGACATTATCAATAAATAGTATAAAACAAAGTCGCTTTCTCTGTCCCTATGTCCCTTTGTATGCTTAAATCTTTGAAACTACGCAACGGATTTTAATGCGGTTTTTTTTTAATAGATAGAGTGATTCAAGAGGAAGGTTTTTATGTATAATACATCCATATTATAGTAGAGTAAGGGGTTGAAATAGGGGTTGAAAGGGATATGCTTCAAAAACTAAAAAAGTTGTGCATCGATTAAGCTCAAATATTGACACGATATACAACCAGCTTCAAAGATCTATTGTTTTTATCTACTTTTAACCTTCGGAGGGTAGAAAGGTGTAGCGAGAAAGTGGGAAGGAATTATCGAATATTTACAAATATACCTAAGTGGGGTATCAAATAAAAGAGCATGACGTGTACATTACAAAACTGTTATCCCACGCAAGGAAATGTGGAGGGAGGGGTGAAAGTGGGGATGTTGCCCAGCAAAGCGGGTAGTTCACAGCTAGTATTATATATATTGACAGTATATTATATAGACTAAGCATCACCTATCTTTCCATACGGTGAGAAGCGTGCCAACATCAGTGTTGCCAGATTAGGTTTTGCAAAACCCGCCAATGAGCGCGGTCTGAAGTAGCCCAAAAGTAGAATGAATGTCAAATCTTCATATCACAAAATGTTTTACATAATATTACATCGTGATTTCACTGAACTTATTCGTTTTTAGACTTAAAAAAAAAAAAACTTTATCACGTATCACTTCACATTTTTTCTTACGAATCTACAATGGTTGGACCTAAGTAAATACCTCAGATGTTCGCACGCTTAAAATCGTTTGACACTCAGTCTATATAATTCTAACGTCAATGCTTTGCTGGCAATATAGTATTTAAGGATGTATGAGTATGACAACAATGTTTGATTTAAAGGCTCAAAATTTGTTTGTAGGTAGTCTTTTACTCAAAGAATATGTGGTTAAAATTTCAGCTTAGGTAACCGTGCAAATTTTTAAGAAAAAAGTCATTAAAAATCGATATAAAATACATTGGCTCTTATGGAGGAATCTCAAAAAACGACATATTTTGGAAGTTTTTGATAATTTTCATTTGGAATGAATGAAAACAAATTTTAAAAAAACTTTTTAATAGAAAGTAAACATATTAGCAATGAATTAGAAAAGAAAAAAACTAAGTGTCACCGTCCATATAAGGGATGTAAGAGCAGGGTAGATTAAGGGTTGAAATTATTTTTATCTTATTTTCAACTTTGATGATGAATTTTGTTATAACTTCATGAATGTAGACGAAAAATAAGAATAAAATTTTTCGATATGTGTCTTGGTTTTCGAAATATCGAAAGCTAAATAATTAAACAAAATTTTCACTATTCGATATTTTGAAAATTAAGCCAGATATCGAAAAATTTTATTCTTACTTTTCGTCTTATATCGTCAAGTAATAATATAAATTTATCATCAAAATTGAAAATATCAATTTTTTAAATTTGTGCCCCCACTACCATGCTCATACATCCTTAAATATATGGATATTTAGATGTATAGATTAAAATGGATCACTCTATATCTACGATTTTTGCACACAGGCTTGATACAGCGTGTCGTAATGAGAAAACAGTCACAAATCCTCACGTAACAACAGTTAACCTTGATAGAATATATTTATAATTAAGATGACTTAAAATTTGATATCATCACACACCGTTTCTAATCCAAAAAAAATAAAATAAAACATTAATGACGGAAGTAAAAGGAAAAAAACGATCAACCCACATACGACATAACAATATTATATGGTTTTTTATTTTGTGGTTTTATGACTCGCGTGCGCACCATATAATATTCAATGTCACATGCAGCCAGCCTGGCAATGTAAGTGAGCCACAAAAAGTAACAACAAGCCAACAAAGCCAGCGTACAAACGAACTAGCTAGCGTTTGTTTGGTTCGTGCCCGCTCCATGTTGCGTTGCTGTCGCCTACATATTAGCATGTATTTTATTATTGTTAAACGTGTAGGTTGATTCTTGTTGGTTGTTTATTGAATCACTTTTTAATTCATTTGTTTCTTACCTTTACTTAAGGTTGTTGCGGTGCTACAGAAAAACCATTAAAAAAACTAAATTTTAATTTAATTATCGAGTTCATCGAAGATCCTTCATTTAATGAACAGAGACGACTATAGTTAGAGTATTGATGATTGAAGAGCGATATCTATATTATCAAATTTATAAGCAGCACTTGCACACAATATATTATATATTTTTGTAGTTGCGTGGTATTGTAAAGCTAAAAATAACACATTATTTGACTACAAAACATGTATTTGGTTTGTATCGTGCAATAATTCAAAATTTATTACAATACTTTAGGGAAACAAACACCTTTATGCTATAAATAAAATTTTTATTGCACGCCTGTCTGACATTCAACACTTTCTATACAGAGTATTTCAACAATTAATTCAGTCAAGTATGTATTTTCTCTTGTTAACAATTTAATTGTGACTTTTTTTTAAGAACAATTACTTACAGTTTTAAGCTAATGTTTTTTTTTCTGTAGCGCCTCAACAACCTTTAAAGTTCTTTGCAGTTAAAAAAAAAGGAGTGTATTTGTTATTTGTATATGGAGGTTGTTTGACGCTTACACCATAGTTTTTCAGAATCAAATCTTACTTAATAAGTACGCACACTTGTAGATTAGAAGGTCACTATAACAAAATTTTTTGTATTAGATTAAATTGTTCTAACGCCTTTGTGATTGATAAATGTTAAGCAAAGTCATGCAATATTCACAAATCAATTTTCTGCTGCAGGGAATAGTCAGCACATTGGATTCTGGTGGGAACCGTCAAAATATTCCATTTATTCACTCAGGGACAGATTTAACGTTAGTGCAGCCTCTAGAAGTCTAGACACTGTGAAAAATGCCACCTTACTGCCGAAATTTTTCATAAAATGAATAAAGTTTCGATATACAATTATTATGGAAGTACTTTTTGGGTTATATAAAAAAAACTATAACAAAAATGTGGAATGTAACACCATAATCCAGAAACTAAAACAACTCCTAATTAAAGCTGTACAATTAACATAATTAAAGCTGTACAATTAACTATATAACTAAGTGATTCTGATTTGTGGTAACTTCTGATAACTGTTCATAGATGGTGCTTCAGCAGTGCTGTCATATATACTTTTAAAATGTATCTAGATATACATAAATACAGATACTTACAGTAAAATGTTTCTAGATACCACTGTATCTCTCTCACGACGTTTCAATTATGTATTAATCATTAACAAAGTACCCTTTCTGCCCCGCGGCCTATCGGAAATTAGAACAATTTTTGGACAATTATTTTGTGACGAAAATCTGTGTCGGTGAGTTTCAGTCACTTTTAAAGTCATGATAGAATACTCTAGAAAGTTAAGGAGATTAGCCTTAGACCATAAAGTGCATTAATTAATGGTTCTAAGAGCTTGGGTATTTTACCGCTAGTTTTAAATGTTATTTTATTAAAAATTTGAGTGCAATGTTTGATTACACTCACAAGCAAAGTAAACCAGCCTCTCTCTTCTATTAATAAAAGCACTTGGTGCATGCTGGTTGCTTGACTACACACTCCAAACTCAATTTGATTTTAATAATTTTTAATAAAATAATATTGTAATAATGTAAGTATTGAACAGTGAATGAATGAAACTCGTTATTAAAATCACTGACAGCTTACACTCTTACAGGTTCTTTTAATAGTCTGCAACAATTTATTAGCATGTCATAATTGGCGCCAACGCCAAGAACTAAAGATACTATACACAAGAATTATGTGTATTGTATACATATACATATAGGTAAAAATTTAAAATTATTAAAATGAATGAAAAAAAAACCTCTTTTTAAATTTCTTTTACTGTTCTTCTTATACTTACTTCTTCTTTTTGTTCACCCGTCAGCACTAGCGTCAACCGTGCGGTAACACTGGCCGACACAAATTTTATACCCGAATTAATAGTATAATTTTTGAAAGGTTTTGACGTTCTGAATACGAATCTGGACTGGAAAATTGTTTCTACACGTCACGTTTTCGAGAAATTCACCCCTTAATTTGGAAAAAACTTGTTTTTCCCCTAAATTTGAAGTTTCACCGGTGAATATTTCCTCACAAAAAAATTTACGCCATCAGAAAATACCATTCATTTCCCGTCAAAAACCCATTTTGAAAATTTCCAAAATTTTTTCCAGGAAATAGAATAAATATCATATGATTTCTGGAAGAGCAAAAGGAATATCGAATTAAATCATATGAAGATACAAAAGGTTTCCAACACAAGTATTAAATCGAGCGTAGACAAAATGCTTATAACGCGAGTGCTGACGTCTTAAAACCTTTAATTGGCTTTTGTATTCAAAATCAACTCACAACTATCGAATAAATATTTTATTTTTATTTTTTTTTAATTTTATCGTTTCTTAAAATTTCATGATTCTGATTTAAGAAGAATTCCGATAGCGAAAATATGCTGAAAATTTCGATTTGGATTATCGAACCTATTACAAGTACTCCCTTACTATACCGATTCGTAAGGTTTTTTTTTGTAAGCATATTAATTTGTGAAGTTTAAGAGTTTTACAATATTAAAAATTTGATTTTAGAAAGTTTTTCAAGCCTCTACTAATTAAAAGAAATAAAATTAAAGATTGATTTCATTTTTGCGCCTGTAACCTATATACAAGATGCTACTGTTACAATTAGCCATTCTAGAGATTTCATCGTCCTCTGTACCTGCCCTACAAATGAGATCATTACAGACTTGAATACATAAATCATACCCAAAATGTAATTTATCATCAAATAACAACGTTTTGAAGACTTTTCTGCTAATAGTACACCACATATAAATAACGTTGTGATTTAAACATGATGAATGCCTAGTTTTAATGGTAACAGTGTGTATATTATATGATATATGACGTCATTTTAAAATTTTTCTTCTATAAATGGAAATATTTCATTTACTAAAATAATAAACAGATACCAAATCAAGCAAAGTGTTATAAATATACTAAAAATTTATAATTATATTTTTAAAAATGTTTTAATAATCATATAATTATGATTATGAAGTAATATAATGCCGTAATATTAAGGTCGTAAGTAAATGCATCGAATTTTAAAAGATTACATAATACAGTATAATCTCGAATAATCTCGATAACTCGAATTAAAAAGGAAATGCTAAAAACTTCGAGTTAAAGAGTTTTTGACTTCGGGGATTCCCAAATAATTCTTCATTATACATACAACATTTTTTACTAATTTAACCGAGTCTATTTTTTGATAATTCGATTTATCGAGTACAAAAAAACGTAAAAATAAATACATCGTAGAGAAAAAATATTTTATTCGATTTATAGAGGCTAGATAATTCAAGATATTAAGTATTTGGGCGTTCAACAGAAGGGAATGGTAATTTCTTTCGATTTATTGAGGATTTGAATTTAACGAGGTTTGAGTTTTCGAGATTCTACTGTATTAACAGCGTTATACATTTTTTTTAATGATTCACTCGAAGCAAAAATTTTTATAACAGACAAATGAAATGAAGTTAAGGACGGAGGAATCGAAAATCCTTAATTTTTGATCAAACGAAAATTTCTGTCATTGACAGAAGTTTAGGGTTGTCACCACCAGATTCTCGACTCTTTCCTGATTGCCGACATTAATATAAATAATAAAGTTCAATAAATAAAAAAATTTTTTGAACACAAAACCCTCGTCGTCGTCAGAGGACTATTGCAAAAATTTTGCCATCAAAATTATAAATAATAATCTCAAGTTTTCTTAATTTTATAAAGTAGAGCATTTATTTTAGGCCGTAGGTAAATTAATCAAATTCTAAAAGGTCATCAAATTAAGACAATCATATCGAACTTGCATTTTTATAGCAATAATTCTATATTTTTAGAGAGATAGTATTTGTAACATATTTTAATGAATAAAGTACTTAAAATTTCAAAATAAAATCTGCATTTGTGTCTTTCCATATCTCTCTACTTCATTCATAGATTTTCATTCATTTATAGATTATTTTTAATAAATAAATATATCTATTATCTACCTACTAATATTTTATATAACATATTTAAGGTAGTACTATCACGGACTTCAGTGAAAGATAATTATTTGATGAGCGACGTCTCACTTTGTGTGTAAAAGTGGCTATTTTTCTTACTTATCAACACTGTCTATACATGGTATTTCAATAATTAAATCATTCTATTGTTTGTTTTAACTTATTTTTTTACTGCCTTTGACTTTTTTTAACCTTTTATTGTAGTATTAATTTCACATTTAAGAAGTGCGCGCCATGCAAACGCGTGGAGGGGGGGGGCCCTTTTAGCTCCTGGTTTGTTCGGGGCCTGATTGGTGAACCAAGGAACAATTGACTCTCAAATGATTAACCTCTACGAACATGGGTGTGTTCCGTAATATTCCCTAGCATACTGATCAGTGCCGATGACGTCATAAACCGACGCCGTACTGGTGAATCGTTCCGAAATATACTGGACAGTACTTGACTTCATATTTTAAGTTAGTCAACAAAATAACTCTATGATACTCTTCAGGAGTTACTTTGAGCGTATAAAATTTCTTATTGTATTCGTCAATTACGAGTAAGTCTTTTTCAAACGCCATTATTCCTTCTTAATGAAGAATAAATAAATAAATTTCTGTGCACAAACCCAACATGTCCGTTTTACCAGTACAATATGGGGTCCATTTCTGACGTCATGAGCATTTGCCAGTATACTGGTGGATATTACGGAACACGCCCCATATATCACTATCATTTGAATCATTAAACCAATATTATCGTGAGTATTCAACCTTAATTAGGTGTATACATGATTACGTCTTAAGGTAAGTAAGTTACAAATAAAAATAAAAAAAAAGTCCTCTCTCTTTAATAAGTAGTAAATAAAATTTTGTGTAGGTTTTTCAACAACAACAACAAAAAGAAACAATTTTGTTTTCGAACGTGGGTTTACTTGATTATAAATTTTTAGTTAAATCTACCTACAAACATAAATTTTTATAATTTTTTTTACTTTTTGTTGTTGTTGTTTTAATCATTTACGATTTCATTCATAAATATAAATAAATTTGTTACGTAGTAGCTTCGCATTGAAGGAAGCAATTGACAAGAAACAGGAATATGTGTGGAGATTCCTTTTTATACCCTGTATATATGAAATATATATATCAAAGTATACTAACTTTAGTCTCAAGATTGTAACACTTAGAAATATTGATGAATATTGGTATTCGCACCGTGCGTGGGTTTTATTGGAGGCGTTTCCATGGTAACGATACACTACTTTAATTATAGAATTGTATGGATGCATATATAATTGTATGGATTGCATTTATGACTTACATTGAAAATTTAATATTATTGTCTCACAAATTTAAATAAATAATTATGATAATTTTCATTTGAAAAATAATATTTGTGCAATTTGATTTCCTATTTTCATAATTTTTAATGCATTAAGTTTAATTAATTAGTGTTTTTCAATCATTTTAAGTTGACATTTTCTATAACATTAACATGTAAAGAATTGCAAATTAGTCATAACAGCCTCCTTTATCGCCAAAATTTTTCACTGGAAGCGCTGCCATCGTTTTTATTGTCCCTACCATGACTACGCACACAACGAATAGGTGTTCATAACATCAACTAATTAGATCATTTCCGGTTGTCCGTCCCTCCGCCAACACGAAAACTTTAACACGAAAAGAGAAACCAATCTAAAATTTATAATAGCTTGATCAAGAAGTAAAAAGTGAGTCTTGGGTTCGAAGGACCCATCTTGTAAACCGTTAGAGATAGGGCAACAATTTAAACATTAAAAAATGTTCCTTATAAAAAATTAAACAACATTTGTTTGAAACATTTTTTCGTAAACATCACTGTTTACCCGTGAGTGCGTAAATTAGGACAAAACTTTGGGTTCCAGTTTTTTCCAAAATTATAAAAGATAGGGGGTCGAAAATTTGCAGGTAGCTTCCACTAGTGGTCTTGTGAAAGATCCTCGAAAACCAAAAAAAATTGTAGAAAATACTTTTCGAGGTTTTCGCAAACCAAAGCAAATGGTGCAAAATAATGCATTCACACTGACATTCAACACTTTCTGAACAGGGTATTTAAACAATTAACTCAGTCAATTGTTTTTTAAGTCACTTGTTGGTGTATTTTTTTTTAAATTAATTAAAATTAATTATAATTAATTGAATTTAAAACGCCTTCGTAATATAAATTAGTCCATATATGTCTAAGGCCAGCTTACATATTGGCAAATTATTTTACAATGAAATTTGATGCACTGTAGGCGATATGCTAGTGTTTTAAATTCCTTTTCAATCAATTCATCACGAGTTTGACAAACTCATTCGAGCTACATCAATACACAAAATCATATTTTGGGACGAAAGAATTATTGTGATTCAAGTATCATTTTTAAATTTTTGAGAAAAAAAAAATTTTTTCACTTTAAAAAATGGAAAAACCAATAGTTTGTCGAATTATTCTTATTAAAGAGGATTTTCTCATTTAAAATTTTCAAAAATCAATTTTTCATATAAAAATGTTCCTAAAATTTAATGATGAAATTCGAGTGGGCAAAAAAAAAAAAGGTATAGTTTAAACGCGTTTTTCTTGAAACTATGTGTTCCGAACTCTTAGTCTTTATACAGAGGCTAATTTATTTTTTAATTTAAAAGATATTTAATTTTTTTTTTTTTTTTGGTCTGGTGCCAAAAATTTTATTATGTAATAGAAGACTAAAATGGAATAATTACATATTTCATATAAAGCTTCGTTCACACTAACATATAATATTCATATATGTTATCTTTATACCATGCATATATGAAATATACATAGTATATTAAGTTTAGTCCCAAGTTTGTAACGCTTAAAAATAATGATGCTAGGAAAAAAAATTTGTCATAGGTGTTCATAAAATCACCTAATTAGTCCATTTCTGGTTGTCCGTCTGTCCGTCCGTCCGTCTGTGGACACGATAACTCGAAAACGAGAAAAGATATCGAGCTGAAATTTTTACAGCGTTCTCAGGACGTAAAAAGTGAGGTCAAGTTCGTAAATGAGCATCATAGGTCAATTGGGTCTTGGGTCCGTAGGACCCATCTTGTAAACCGTTAGAGATAGAACAAAAGTTTAAATGTAAAAAATGTTCCTTATCAAAAATTAAACAACTTTTGTTTGAAACATTTTTTCGTAAACATCACTGTTTACCCGTGAGGGCGCCAATTAGGCGGAAATTTTATAATATGTACTATACTTGATTAACAGTTATGTATGTGTCACATTTTTGTATGTGTAATGTTATAAAGAAATCAACACTGACTATGCATGGTATTTCAACAATTAACTCAGTCAATTGTTTGTTTTCACTTGTTCTTTTATTAAATTAACTTTTATTTTGACGACGGGAATCAAACCAGCTACCTGAGCAACTAATGTCCAACTATGTTAGTCTAAGAAACGAATAGATGGCCCAATTAGTTTAAAAGTTAAAAGCCTGACCCGTTTCATCTTTTGGGACCTTTTTACCTTCCCTTCCCCTATCTATATTTACTAATTTATTTTAAGCCAAACTGGTGTTTTAAAGCTAGCAAGAGGTAGGTACAGTAAGTATCTTTTAGTTAATTCTTTAGCTGTTGTATCTGGTATCTGGTATCTGGTATCTGGTATCTATCTGTTTGGTATCTGTTTAATAGGTATGACATGACAATGTCTTTCTTAAAAAAGATGTCTTTATATGGCATCAGGTTTACCTACTTTCAATCACCTTGTGTTGTAGTTTTGTGTGTGATTCATATTATTATTTTATTATTTTTATTATATTACATATTATTGTTACAAAAAAAATATAAAATAAAAAAACACTTTGTAAATAATTTTCACAAGGGTTTATTATTTGTATTTACAACAGGGATCATGCATTTAATCCAATTAATCTACCGGAGGCCCAATGTTAAATTTGACAAGATTGTTATCAGAAAACAAAAAATACGTTTTCATAGAAGAAAACAAGCCAAGAAACATAGCGCTTTTTTGTTTACGGCTAATCAATGGCTATGGGTATGGGTATGGAGGTTAGCGGGTCATGCTCGAGCATCGATCCTCGAAGCAATGGTTCAGAGCACCTAGCCAAATAGACCCTTGTACTCTATCCCCGCTACGCTTTTCAGTGGCTATCCGTCCGGACCAAATCATTTCCTTCGTTGCTGTATGAGCGCCGGGCAGTAACAGAGAAAGTGGATCGATGTTTCTTCTGAATTTTCTCCGCATCTGTCACACGCGGGAGATTGTCTTTTTCCAATCTGATGTTGGAACTTGTTAAGGTTATCATGCCCTGTGAGTAACTCTACGATGACTCTAATATCAGCTCTGTTTAGTTTCAAGATCTCCTCGGCTCTGTTACCGAGCGAGTTTCCTTCACCCAACAGGCTTTTTTAATCAATGGCTAAGTTAACCCAAAAAAATCACAAAAGTAAAAATAAAAACGGTTTTTTGCGATTTAAAAAAAAAAAATTGACGTCCAATGCAAAAAAATTAAGTTAGAAAGTTCTAAATCTCAAAAAAACTATCGATTGACGTCCCGTTAGTCCGATTTGGATGCGTAGGCGCCGAGAAAACTTGAAAAATTGAAAGAAAATAGTCGTTTTTACATTTGCTCTTTTTTCTTTTTCGATACTAAAGTTGATAGTACATTTAATAAGCTGGAAATGTCGAAAAGTAATGGAACACAAAGAAAATTAGGGTATTTTTCCATTTCCAAAGCACTCCAAATAGTAACAGTGAAAAAAAGTCAAAATTTCACCTCGAAATTCGTCTTCCGAGAGTTTTCGTATATCTTTCGGGTCTTTTTCTGGATTTTTTGGGTTTTTTTAAGCCTACCGTTGAAATAATAAAAAAAATCGGATGCACGTAAAATCATAAAAATCATGAAAAATCGGAAATCAGCAAGAATTTTTTGCATTTTTGTGGGACAGAGATGTTTTCAAACACCCAAAACTGAAATTCCTATAGCGTCTTTTTCACCTGCATACAAAAGTAAATCTATAACACTTTTCATCTGCAGATTCTATAAAATCTTATTTTCCTTTTTAAACAAATAACAGATTATTTTGTTTTGGAATTGAAAGTATTTTTTCCAATTTACTTACAAAAGTTTTTTATTTGAATATCAATAAAAAAAAAACTTAAAGTAAGTATACTTTTTATTTATTTATTTTCACAAGTACCCAAAAAAAGTACCGAACTAGACTTTTATGTAATCATTTAGAAAAATTTATTATAAAAAAAAAAAAATTACGTAATTGTTAATTAAAAATTGAGCCGATATTTTTGTCATAATCAATTAATTGATTACAAAAAATTCTTCAAATAAAAAGTATTGTTTCATGTTTTCGCGGTTTCACTTTAAAATGTTTGGTTCGTTGGCTAATTCTTCAAAATATAAATATCTTCAATATTTCAAAAAGCTAGAACTTTTTGAGCATGTTGCCAGTACCTAAGTTAATGGGAAAGCAGCAAGCTATAACTCCGTTAATTTTCATGCAAATGACTTCAAAACTTTTTCATTTTCATAATTTTTTTAAAAGTACGATATACTTTTTCCAAAAAAACGTCCAATTTTTCAATTATTTGACGTTAAATACTATGAATTTGGCTCGCCAATTACTCGGAAAGTATTGATTTTTCGAAATATGTTACTTTTTGCTTAGAAATTATTCTTATATCGATTCCCGTTATCATTTGTAGCATAAAATTTTTCGTCCCCCAAAAGTGAGGGCTCCCATCTCCGAGAACGATCGAACAAATTTTTTGTTTTTTACCTTTTTAAGGGGTAACGATATTAAGGGGCTATGTTTTTTTCTATTGCTGACATCTGGCGTCGAGAAGAAAACATGTATATAAAGCTACCTACATTTTAACATTATGGAAACGAACCTTTTTTATCTAGTCTAATTTAAAATCGAATAATCTACTCTTACATATAAATAAATAAAAAAATAAATTTCTACATAAATTTAAAAATTTGTAAATAATTCTATTTTATAAAAAAACTAACCCCATTAGGGAAACCTACTACCTACGTTAGGGAAAAAAGATCAGGTTAGCGTTTTCATGTATGAAATTTTATATGATCAATTGGAAATCAATTAAAAATTACAGATCTGACCCAATTTGAGTAAAAATTGACTCAAATTATAGCTTACATATCATATAAAAATGTAAGTCGGTATCCGATCAATATTTTTTATAAAAAATTTATTTGTTTAACTAAGGTCTGGCCTAGTTTAATATAGAATTAAAAAAATTTTAAGCAAACTTAACTTACATAAAAATAAACTCGTAAAAATTTGCGAGTACTATATACAATTATTAATATAAAATATAATTATAACCCACGAATTTCCTAATAGTACATAATAGTCCTAATACACGAACCAGAGTTCATAAATTTTTAATCTTATATTTTTATTGAAGTTCCTATCGAATTTTCGAGAAATTTAAAAAAAAAATGCTTATTCATATTACAAATTGTATTTAGAAGGGCTAAAGACTTTGGTTTTGTTACTTGCCCATTCTTTACAAATGAATTAATATTTAAAACAAGTGAAAACAAACAATTGACTGAGTTAATTGTTGAAATACCATGCATAGTCAGTGTCGATTTCTTTATCACATTGCACATACAAACATGTGACACATACATAGCTGATGTTCAAGTACAGTACATATTATAAATTTCCGCCTAATTGGCACCCTCACGGGTAAACAGTGATGTTTACGAAAAAATGTTTCAAACAAAAGTTGAACAAAAGTTTTGATAAGGAACATTTTTTATATTTAAACTTTTGTTCTACCTCTAACGGTTTACAAGATGGGTCCTACGGACCCAAGACCCAATTGACCTATGATGCTCATTTACGAACTTGACCTCACTTTTTACGTCCTGAGTACGCTGTAAAAATTTCAGCTCGATATCTTTTTTCGTTTTTGAGTTATCGTGTCCACAGACGGACGGACGGACAACCGGACAACCGGAAATGGACTAATTAGGTGATTTTATGAACACCTATGACAAAATTTTTTCCCTAGCATCATTATTTTTAAGCGTTACAAACTTTGGACTAAACTTAATATACTATGTATATTTCATATATACATGGTATAATTAATGGTTTGAATAAGTTATGAAATTCGAAAAGTTTCGAAATTATCACGGTCAGGTTTTACAACAATAAAAAACCAAAATCAATTGTGTTAATCTTTTATTTTTTCACATCGATAACAACACTTTTACCACTTCGCTGCTAATCTATGAAAAATTTAGATGTTTATCGACATATTTCTGATTAGCAGGAGAACCATCTTATTTTGAAATTTTTTTAAATAATTAAATTATTTATTTATTTTGTTTTAGGTGGAGGCCAGCGAAATAACCAAAATAAGAAAAATTAAACATGCTTGCACAAGACACTTATGTACACATAAGTGGTAACACCTTTCTGTACAACTCTGTATTTTATTATAAATAAAATATTTTTGGACCGTTACAACTGTTTTAGTTTATTTTTTAACATTATCTAATCTTTATATCCACGCGGTAATTCTATACAACTATCATATTTAATCGTTTCAATACCTGTATACGTGCGAACCTCTAATATCATAAAGTATGTCAACAAATTTGACAAGCCCGTACTTTGATGTCACGCCCGTATAAAAATTTGAATTTCCGTTTTATAAATTTTTAAATGCCCTCACTGAATTTGTACTTTTATTAATTAATTTTAAGTAATTAAAAAGATATTAATTACTAAAATAATGGTTTAATTGAAATGTCCAGTCATTAAAGTTACGGAAGGAAAATATTTGAACAAAATTTTATGAATATTCCCTACTTATCGTTTTCCTTCCCTATGTAATTTCTCATGCTTATATAAACTGGACGAATGTGCAAACACTTGACCACAAATATGACATTTGAATGGTTTTTCCCCGGTATGAACAGTCATGTGCCCTTTTAAACTTGGTTTCTGTGTAAAATGTTGTCCACAGATATCACAACGAAATGGTTTAATGCCCATATGTATACGTTCATGATTTTTTAAACTATGTTTTTGTACAAAAATCTGATCACAAAGCGTACACTTAAATAATTTCGTCGCAGTATGTACAAGCGAATGTTTACTTAAACTTTGTGCATGCGAAAATGTCTGTTCACACAATTTACACTTAAATGAATTCGCACGTGCGTGAATCACTTCATGTCCTTTCAGAGTACCTTTACGTGCGAATGTTAAACCACATGTTTCACATTTAAATGGTTTTTCGCCCGTATGGATACGTTCATGTAATTTTAAATTTGAGATACGTGAAAAACTTTGATCACAAATTGTACACTTAAATGGTTTTATTCCAGAATGTGTTTCTTCATGTTTCGATAGAATATATTTTCGAGAGAATGCTTGTCCACATATATTACACTGGAATGGTTTTTCACCTAATACAAGAAAAATAAAAATACAAAATCAATTTTACTTCTTATGTTTTACAAAATATTAGTCCAGAGTTGAAATCCTTTGAGAAAGTTATTGACCTAAGTTTGGGATATCATGCAGTGCCGTAGCAATTATGTTTTGCGTAGGGGAGCAAAGAAATTGTAACAAAAATGGCTTCTTTTACTTTCTGATTTGCGTACCATGCTTTAAAATGTTCTGCTCTATCAGTAAGGTAGGAATTCTTACTGTTGTTATCCCTATTCCTATATATTATAAATGTGAAAGTAAGCATATTTGTTTGTTTGTTACGCTTTCACGCTAAAACTAGGGAATGGTTTTTAATGAAACTGTACAGCAATATAGCTGATATATCAGAATAACACATGAGATATAATTTATAAAGATATATTAATAAAAAAATTAATTTAATTTGACATTACCATAAATTACAGATTTCTGTAAAAGTACTTATTTAACATTACCATAAGTTACAGATTTCTGTAAAAATAGTCATTTGACATTACCATAAATTACAGATTTCTGTAAAAGTAATCAATATAAAATATTTCACGGCCATCTTTTCTGATATACTCAATGAATAATTACGACTATTATACATTTAAAAAAATAGAAAATCATACATATATTTTACCTGTGTAAAACAATCCTTACCATTAATTCGATTTTTATAGAGAGGGAAAAGCGAGAACAATCCTTATCAATCTTTACTTTTAAACCCAGCGAAGTGGGTGGGTATCACTCCAGTACATTATAAATATGAAAGTAAGAATGTGTATTTGTTTGTTACGCTTTCACGAAAAAACTAGCGACTGGATTTGAATGAAACTGTACAACAACATAGCTCATACATCAGAATAACACATGAGCTATAATTTATAAAGATATATTATTTAAAAAAATTTTATTTCATAAGAAATATGAGCCATGAAACGTAGGGAAATATTATACCCATTCCTAGCTAGCTTCCTACGGGCTAAATATCATGAATGGGTAGGAGATAGGCGCGTTTAGAATCTTCGAGTTGCTAATGAGTGGGGTAGGGTAATTCGGGAAATAATCTTGGAGCTCAATTCTGGACTAATTATTTCGAAATATTAATTCTTAATTTTAGTATGCTAACCGGTATGTATTAAATTATGTTTTTTTAAACTTGATGAATGTAAAAATGTTTGATTACAAAGATCACATTTTGATTGAATTTTTTCTTTTTGTTTCGATTTTTTGGATAATTTTCGATATTTCATTTTTCTTAAAACGGTTACCTCATTATTTAAATGAAATATTTTCGTATATAAATTATTTTTACGTTTTTTGGGTTCACAATCCCTGTTTAGAATTTCGGTTATCTCGCGTTGTGTAGATTTTTCGGATATAAATTCATCTTTTAATAAAATATCCATTTCTTCAAATTTTACTTGATCAAATTATATTCTTGTTGTATTCATGATTAAAGGATCTTGAAAAAAAAGTATTTTTTTAAATTAAGGCCACATCATTTAATCATATAATTGATATTTCTAATCAGTACCATTTTAGGTGGTGCCTATTTCAGTTTAATCTAACAACGATATTAGGGAAATATAATAATAAATCATAGCTTTTAAGGATGAAATATCAGTAAAGAAATGGGTCTTGAAATCATTTCTTGTCTGCAAATTAAAGATTTTTTTAAATATTAGCTTATCTATAATATTTTAGACGCAATTGTTTGAATGTTTTACTTTTGTTGTTTGTAAACAAATCTGAATAATCATTTTTTTTAAGGTTATGGACATAAAAGTACTGTTTTGACAATCATAGTCTCAGGACTGCCAGTAGAGCCAACATTTTTTATTCCGTTCCATGGAGGTTAGAGAGAAGGAGAACGATCGCTGTAGGAAATAGTGTCCCAGAAATACGGACAAAATACGTGAGGCGCTGCGATCTCTAAGTTGTTTCAATAAAAGCAAGCTGTTGTTAAACAAAGTATGTAATCCTACTAAAAATTTGGGTCATTCTTTTCTATATTTATCTTGCATTCAAGAAAAAAGCAAATGGTTGTTCATATTTTTTCAATAGATCGTTTAACTGATGTCCATCTTCCACATTGAAAACGCTCCAATTTCAAAGTTTTCGTAAATGTAAACGTTGTAGGATTTTTGGTCGAAATTGCACGATCACGAAGATATAGGCCGGAACGTTTCTACTCAAAATGGTGGCTTTCATTCAGTATGTGAAACTGAACCCATTTAAATAATTACTCCTGTAATTTAATGCAGAAAATAATTCTCTGTTGTCTGTAGTAATTATAGGATTTTGGTTTAGGTTCAAATAAGTAAATAGTTCAAATATTTGCAGAACAAAAATTTAATTTGTTTTATAGATTTTATTTATTTATTTACAAATAAACGTTTCGAAAAAGCAATTTTGTTTTTTTTTTTTTTTTTTTGTAAATTAATATTTTTATAATACAAATATTTTTTTTTTTTTAATTTCAGTTGATTACACAACAGAAGAAAAATTTTTGAGTAAATTGTAGTTAAAATTTGTTTAGGACATACTGTAACAAAAAAAAATTAAAGTTAAATTAAGCTCATAGATATCCAGAGCAAAGCGAATTTCAGTTTCTGTTGTCGAGATTGTGTCTAACAACTTCTTTCTCTACGAATTTTCAAGTCGAGGACTTCTCTTTCAAGGTAAGTTGTTAGACACGACTTTGATAATAGCCTTTCAAATTTCCAACAAATCAGAAATAAGCCAAATTTTCTGAAATTTTCGGAATTGAAAAGAGGACTGATAAAAAGATAGAATTGTAAATTATTCGTTCCTAGTTATGGAATTACGTATATTCAGGGAATCTGATGAGTGATAATTTAATGTACCGAGTAATGATTTTAAAATTTAGGTACCTTTCAATAAGTGATGCTCGCATACTACTTGTAATGGCTGAAGGTTGTGCTTCATTTAATCTAAATACAGATTCTAATACACTTATTTCTGTTGACGTTGTGTCCATACCACAAAATGCACACCAATCGTTCGCTACCATTCCAGCTCCAATTACTTCACTACCTCGATTGACAGTTCCTGCCTGAAAAAATTAAGATCGGAAAAAAAGATCTTTAAATCTGATCACATAATGTGTTTTCTCAATTTGGCGAAAAATAATTTACCACTAATGGAATTTGTAATAATGAGGACAATTCTTCTTGATCTTGAATTGTTGTTTTTGGATGTACTAAACCACCTTGATTACTTAAAACACAGTATGATCCAACAAGTACGTTACTGGCAATTGTTTGTCGAAATACTTCTACATTCAGTGTGTCGGCTAGAATTTCTTCTGTTTCCTAATGAAATTTTATAAAAAAAATTGTAAATTATATTGGTATTCATTCAAAAAGATCTTTTAATTGTCGAATGGGCTTATGAAATCTCTTAAACATATGGCTGAGGTTATAGACAATCATTTTAGATCAAAAAAAGCTAAAATGAAGAATTTTTATGTACCTTAATAAAACGGGCCAGTTTTTTTTTTTTTTAATGTTCAGGAAGGTCCATATATCAAAATCTACATCTAACTTCTTGCCGCTAGAAAGTTTGGCCATTGCTATGGACCAAAAAAGCTCATTAATATAATCCATTTTTGAGGTGATTTTTGAAAATTTCAAAACAATGAAAATATGCAACAAAATAGGCTAGAAACGTACATAGAGGGGTTTCCGGGATCGCTGATCACTATTCTGAAGTCAGAATTTCGATATACTCTCCCCTTCTGGGATAATCCACCCCGCTGGTCCAAATTGAATATTTACTGAAAACAGCAGTGTTAGGTCAACGAAGGACGAAAAACCTCAAGAAGAGGGGAGTATATCCCCATTCTAACTTCGGAATCGTGATCAGTGACCCCAAACACCCCCGAGCATACATTTTTGGCCCATTTTGTGATCATATATCTCGAATAGATGATTAGCGATTAACAGAATATCGAATATAAGTTTTTTGAGCTTTTCTCAGATTTAATTTAGCGTGAACGAACCTTTTATGTTTCTTATCGCTGTGAATAAGAATAACTGTCTAAAATTTCGAAATAAACTTAATAGTTTACGATATATTTGAAAAAACCTTCAAAGAAAATATATTTTGATAGTTTTATCTTATCTTTAATAACTGCTTACTTGAGATTCCTAACTTAACAAAAATAAACGGCTCAAAAATTATATATTATACGACCTGGGAGCTTAAATTTCCAATTTTGAAACAGTTTTGCCGTTTATTTGATTACTGTATCAATCACTTTACAAAAAAAAAAACTTACTTTATCTAAATCTGGATGAACTAACGCAACATAATCATTACACGCAATAACATTACCAAGCGCGGATAATCTTTCCTCGACACGTTGTACTTTAACGGATTCGGGTAATGAATTTCGTAAATGTTGTAATTCGGTATCTGTTGTTGAATTCGGTACTAATAAACCATTTTTATTTCCAACACACATTCGTCCAACAATTCGACAACCGGATAATGAGGCATGTACAACGGGTACTGTTTCAGCGAGTTCAGCTTCAAACACACTAAAAATTAATGAAATTATTTTAATCTATTATAAAGAATTAAAATTAAGGCCATACTTAAAATTAAAATTGATAAACATAGAATTAAAATTGAAATATATAAAATTATCATTGTCCAAAAGGAAAAATTACCTGTAAAAATTTTCAGAGCCTCCTATGGCTACTATACAATAAGAATTTGTTAATTTTGAAAACACTCCAACTTCATTATTATTTTCAAATTGTACTCTGACTGCCATTGTCAATGAATTTTTCCTTTTTCACGTGTTTAATAAAATGTATAATATTTCACAACTTTTGATAATGACACTTCGTTATGTATCTATCACATGTATTAAAAATACTTTTGAGTGTTTGATATTTTGGTTACTTAACCTGTTTTTTTTAGTATAAAAGAATTATTTCGACCATGTTTATTAATAAATAATAGATATAAATCCAATTTCATTCTTTTGTGCAATGCTTTCAATTTTCATGGAATTAGAATGCTAGATACGATCAGATCACATTTTGATGGTAAAAGAAATGTTTAATTACTTTTTACTTAAACGTTTATTGACGATCATTTGTTAAAATCGATTTTATTACAAATATTGACATCAATAATCCATAGATATTGTTACTGACTTACTTTATATTCGCTCAGTGCATGAGTTTAGTTACCATAGTAATGCTACAATACTTTATTAATATACTTCTATAGATGGACATATAAGTTTATAAACTGTGTATACAGTGTGTAACATTTCAAAAGTATCCACCGTTAATAACTCTTAACCTTTCTGTTTTGAGTGAAAACACGTCGATTTAGATATAAGCAATATCTTCAAGAAATTGACCGCGAAGACCGCCAATACCTGCATCTTTCTGTTGCATATACATAGAAAACATCAACTGGCTGTCTTATTTATTTGTCTCTTTAATAAATATCTACTTTTATTTACTGTACAGTTAGACAGGAACGTTTAATCCATTCTCTATGCCTTTGCGTGGAATTTCTTACAATTTTATCAGTCTATTTTTAATATAGGTCTGTATAAAAGAGAATTTTCAAGAGCAAATCTTTAAGACCAATAAAAGAAATTCGTCCCCAAAAAATTTGTTTCCAGTTACGTCATCGAAATAAATAAAACTTGTTTCGATATTTTCGCTCATTAATTTAATCTGCTTATGAACAAAATTTGTGAAAATTTTTCTGCATTGGGATAAAATCACGTAGTAAAGTTACTAGCAGCAACATCACGTAAAGATGTAATAACATTTTGAAATCAATAAGAAAGGAAAAAAACCACCAAATTACATTTATTAAAAAAACACAAGTGAAAACAAACAATTGACTGAGTTAATTATTCAAATACCATGTATAGACAGTGTTGATTACGCACTTGTTTTTTTTTTTCATTATGTAAGTAAAGAAAGATAGTTACTCTCAGATGGTCACAGTCGTGTATATACAGTGTGTCGCATTTAAGATGAAGACAAATTCAACCTTCTAAAAATTGACAAATAGGGCCAATTCTTAATATTTTGCCAAGCATGAGACATGGTTAGAGATATCGAAAAAAATTATTAGAAAAAGATCCAATTAACCTATGCTGCTGATTTACGAACTCAACCTCACATTTTACGTCCTGAGCTGGCTATCAAAATTTCAGCTTGATATCTCTTTTTATTTTTGAGTAATCGTGACCACAGACAGATAGTCAACCGGAAATGGGCTAATTAGATGATTGTATGAACACCTATCCCATAATTTTGTTCGTAGCAACAATATTTCTAAGCGTTACAAACTTGGGACTACACTTAGTATACCTTGATTTATTTCATATATATACATTGTATAAAAAACATAGATGCATTACTGATATTATCAATAATATTCGATATTCCGATAAAAAAACAATATTATTTGTACATTTACAATATGTCCGTTATATAATATGTTCTTAAAAACTAATTGCGTATTCAAATCATGAACGAAATGAATATTATTATATTTTTATTATTATTATATAACACACAAAAAGATCTTGTTGAGAATTTTCTATATACATGCAACGAAACGTACTTTCGAATATCACCACCATTACAATGCTAATATATACGCACCTGACTATATGTGCATATTGTAGGCAGGCAAAAATCGGGCATTAAATATGTTATCTAGACCAGGCATGGGCTAACATGGCTTAGAGAAGTACCTCAGACTTTTTCCCGTATTCTGTATACTATTCGTAATACAGACCACGGGCATCTAGTTCTTAAATGATCTGTATAGGTCAACTGGGCTTTGAGTCCTTAGGCCCATCTTCTAAGCTGATAGAGATAGAACAAAGATTTAAATGTAAAAAATGTTCCTTATAAAAAAATAAACTACTTTTGTTTGAAACATTTTTTCGTTAAAAGTCAGATGCGGGATACTAGATACCTTCTCTCCCAAGCAGAACTTTAGAAATTACTCGAAAGGGTATGTGCTTTGAAGTCTTTATCAAAGTATGATAACCTTTAGAATATATTTTTCATGGCGAATTCATTTACTTTCAGCCAAACGTTGTATACATTTCATCCCCCTATCTTATTATACGTATAATGGTAATAAACCTTCGTATAGTCTCGGTGTAATTCGGTCACAGACGACGCGTGGTTTTTAAAAAGCAAAATACAACTAGTATGTGAAATTTATTTGAATTCCCAGTCCCTGTACCAACCACCGTATACCATGTATATGTAAGGACGAAAGTAAACTGTGCACCTTTTAACCCCTACCTTTTTATACCATGTATATGAAATATACATAGTATATTAAGTTTAGTCTCAAGTTTGAAACGCTTAAAAATATTAATGCTACGAAAAAAATTTTGATATAGGTGTTCATAGAATCACCTAATTAGTCCATTTCTGTATGTCTGTCTATCTGACATCACGATAACTCAAAAACGAAAAGAGATATCAAGCAGAAATTTTTATACATCTCTTTGATTTTTTTTTGATTTCTTTAATAGCTCACACGTAATAGAATATTATCGTAAGTCAAAAAAAAAAAAAAAATCATGAAATTTGAAAAAAGTTAAAATTTATGTAAAAATATACTTAAATATTCTGATTTTGAGTCATAATAGCATATTCTTCTTTTAAAATATTAAAATTAAAAATCGTAATTTTTAAACTGTATATCATGTGACCTAAAACGCGGGTAAGCCTTGCTGTGATGTCATAGCGGTATGAGTCATAGACCATCAGTTAGTTCAGTGTATACAGCTGGGTATAATATATCCATAGATAATAAGTATTTATATTTTTATTATAATCAGATGTCTATGAATATATCTGTCAAACTTATTTGTGTTATTTCGTATTGTGATACCCATATTACGTCATCAAATTGGATGCCCGCGTTTTTGACAGCTTAAAAAACGGTTTAAAATTTAAGTTTTTGGCAAGAAAGTTTGTGTATTGTTCCGAAATAAATTTTTGGTGGCTTTTTATTAGCAAAATCAACATTTTGAAGTACTTTTTCAAAAATAGTGGAATACCCTATTCCCAGTTTTCTCGAGTTATGTGCCGACCACTTTGATAAATTGCCCAACTTACTTCCAACCCCATTGATATATGTGTATACGTTCGACTGACTCATTCTTGAATTTGTTCGTATCGGGTCTTTGAATTCATATTTCAGTTCATAATCACAATCATTTTCAGTTGTTTACCGGCATTTGATCGTACAAGAACGCTATGTGGACTGATTTCTTGTTTAATGTATCGTCATTCATAATTTTATTAATTATGAATATTGGATAAGGATTTTTTCTCGTTTTTTTTATGTGTGAACTGTTTTCAGTTTTGTGTCTCATCCGAAGAAATTTTTGTGTGAATAAACTCTTGTATTTAGTTTTCTGTGAATTTTCGAATTGATTGTTTAGTTTTAAAGACAAAAATAACAAAATGATTTTGTTTATATTGTTACTGTGCTCAGTTTGTAAGTTATTATTTTTTTGTTGTTGAAAATTTTTGTATTTTGAATTCGGATTTGTTATTTTTTTATTGGATCGTAAAAATGTATTAAATTTGTTTTGGTAAACAAAATTTTTAAATCGATTTGTTTTGTAAATAGACCGGTTTTTTTTATAATCTTCTCATTATGGTTTTTTGACAGTTTGGAAATGTAATTTATTTCAAAAAAAACCTTTTTAAAAGATTTAGATTCTTAGGTTTATGTTCGAAGGTAGTATTTTAACAAAAAAAAGCAGACAAGTTTGGGTAATCGAACTGTAGAAAAAGTACAGACATTCGACCTATAACTAGTGAAGGAATTGGAAGTTGTTTTTTGATTTTATTTTGTCGCAAAATACTATAAAAAAAATAAAAAATAATTCACGAAATTTTATTTCTTTTGGGTGAATATTTCAGGCTGTTTGCCCATAGATAATTATAATTTTCCCATTGTCCCCTTTATGCCGGGTCGGTGTGGATTTTTCTGAGTATCGTTTCTTACAATTTTTATAACCCAAAAATGTTTTTTCTCCTTTTGAATTAGCTATCAAAACGTGATATTAAATTTGCATCGATGTTTTTTTATTTAATTTTGGTCAATTGTCCAAAAATAATCTGGACTTATTCTAAAATCCAGTTCCAGAGATCCCAAACCGGAAAAATTTGTTATCCTTGTTTTTTGGGAAATAAAAGTCCAATGGATTAAGAGAAATAGTTTTCGAGATATCGTCGAAATTCTCTCATATACCTAAGTTGAGGGATTCATATGAGATTTCGAGTGATATTATTGAAAAACCTCGATCGATGTCGAAAGGAATGCTTTTAGAATTAAAAAAAAGTATTACCACGTCGTTTTGTTTTCGAGATATTTATTTTGACGTAAGTTGTCAAAATTGAGAACTTAGGCATTAATTATCTCGTGTTTTAAGTGGTCAAAATTTCTGGAACTTTAGGATTTAATATTAAGAAATGTTCTTAGTCTGGGAAAAAAATTCGTTAAATTCTGCCGAAAAGTGGGTCTGCGGAAAAGTAGTTTTAGCATAGGAACTGCAAATATCATGCTGGGAATACCTTGAATATTGCCACTCCAAATAAACAAGAAATTGGGTACCTAATTCAATATAATAAAAACTGATTTTTTTCTAAGAGTGTTCGAGTTCATAAATATTCCCTTTTCTTTTTTTTTTTTTTATTCGAAACAATTCTAGTTTATATTTATTCACCAGAACAAAAAATAAAAACAGATATTTATTTCGATTTGGCCACCATACCTTTATCTATATCTGCACAATTTACATATTCGATTATCATAAATTTGATGTCGATTCGAGTTGGAGAGACCATATGTATTGTAGTAATAGAGTAAGTATCTAAACGATATTGTACAGAGAATTTCCAAAATGGTGAAAAATTATGACCTTTTTAACCCACCGGCCTACAAAAGAGGGGTGTTATAAGTTTTACCGCTATGTGTGTGTGTCTGCCTGCCTGCCTATCTGTCTGTGGCATCGTAGCGCTAAAACAGATGAACCGATTTTGATTTTTTTGGCTTCGTTTGAAAGTTAATTCAATGGAAAGTGTTCTTAGCTAGGTTTCAAATGTGAGTTGAGGATTCCGTACCCGAAATCCGCTCAGCTTGGAAAAGGCTTTAAGGAAAAAGGTAATTAAATAGAGAATGTTCTTAGATATGTTTCAAGTGCGAGTTTAGGGTATCGCACCCGAAAAATTTATCGAAACTGACTTTGATAGTTAATTCCTCCTAAATTTTTTGGATTATTTTCATTTTTTCGATATCGTAATACCTGAATATCCTCCACTGAAAAATATACGAATCTAAAAAAAAAAATTCATAACTGTTATACCTTCGACATTTTTAAAACTCTCTGTATTTTGTACCTCTCTATTCCATAGTGATTGTTAATGCTGCATTCACACGACACTTTGTATGTCTAAAGGTTGATTTATATCCGTTGGGTGTCAGTAAATTTGGAGAATATACAGTCGCATTGGAATTTTTCTAGCTGTATAATCGGATTGATTATTCTGTATAGTATTTCATTCTAAAATCTACGCCTTTCGGGTATAGAATAAATTTATTAAATTGAAAATTTTCACGAAAAGAAACTGTTGATACAAAATGATACTTACGCAAAGAAATATGGGGGAGGGGTGAAAATGGGGATGAACGACCGAATATTTTCAAATTTATACCTAAGTGGGGTATCAAATGAAAGGGAATGATGTGTACATTAAATAACTGTAAGTTAAATAGAGGTCAGTTCAGTCGTTTAAAAGTTGTGAACTAGCTGTTAATGTCTCTTTTATCGGGGGTTAATCAAGTTTTATAAAATTTACTGGATACTTCTCATCTATTTTTGTTCAACCATAATTTCCCACAGCGAAACGTAGCAGGGTACAGCTAGAGCTTTTTTCAAAATTAGTATTCCTTACCAAAATAATAAAATCGGCGAATAATAAAATAAATAATAAAATTTATGTAAAAATAAAAATTTAAATATTCTGATTTCGAGTCATAAAAGCACATTTTTCTTTTAAAATATTAAAATTAAAAATAGTAATTTTTAAACTGTATATCACGTGACCTAAAACGCGGATAAATCCTGCTGTGATGTCATATCGGTATGAATCATAGACCATCAGTTAGTTCAATGTAGACAGCTGGGTATAATATATACATAGATAATAAGTATTTACATTTATTATAATCAGATGTCTATGAATATATCTGTCAAACTTATTTGTGTTATTTCGTATAATGATACCGATATTACGTCATCAAATTGGATGCCCACGTTTTTGACAGTTTTAAAAAAGGTTTAAAATTTAAGTTTTTGGCAAGAAAGTTTGTGTATTTTTCCGAAAAAAATTTTTGGTGGCTTTTTATTAACAAAATCAACATTTGGAAGTACTTTTCAAAAATACGTAATAGAATACGTAGAAATACGTAGTAGAATACGATATTGTGAACAAAAGGAGTATAAGTGGTATACGAAGTGAAGGTTATATAACACAATAATCTTTGTATTTTAAATTGAAGTTGCAAATCGAAGCGGGTAGTTCACAGCTAGTAGAATATAAGAAGAAGAAAAAAAACTTCAGATTAGAACTTCGTTTTCTAAAACTTTAATTCGATTATCTGTTGGTTCGTCTACATTACAGTCTACATAGAAGAAACAATATCACTTATATTTTTGCTTTTTTTCACTGATTTTTATTCAAAGTGTTATTGATTTATTTGGGTAAGAAGTGGTGTGAGAAGAAACGAAATTCCTTTATTCTATTTCGAAAGTATATACATTCTGTTAGAAAATATGTTTCTATATGGCTTGTTTAGAAAACTATAAGTACCTACACGTTTAAGAAAGACATTTTGCCACTAAAAATATTTTATATTTTCGAAAGTATTAAGATCTTATCAATAATCTTTGTTAGGTCTTTCTTTAAAACGGGACATATCATCATATTAGTGAAAGTGTTATGGGTTTGCCATTTGCAATATTCCAATGTAGGCAATAATTTCCAAGCCTCCCTACGGAGAGGACTAAAAGTTTGCTATTTAAAAAAATCAAGAAACACGCAAAAAAAAATTTTGTTCTATAATTTGATGAAACTCGGTGGATGGGGTAATTTTGACCCTGAAAGTATGAAAATCAGGTTAGTTTAATGATTGGATGCAGAGTTTCTGAGATATCGCAATATTTGGATCGATTTTAGTCCGTATCTCAAAAACTATTGCACCAGTCATCAAATGCACCCGATTTTCGTACTTTTTGGGTCAAAATTACCTTATATACTAAGTTTTATCGAAATTGGAGACAAAAGAAATTTTTCGATTTTTTGAAATTTTTTTAAGGGGTACCCCTTTGAAAAAATCGAGAAAATCGCAAAAAATATTTTGTTTTGGAATTTGATAAAACTCGGTGGATGGGGTAATTTTGACCCAAAAAGTATAAAAATCAGGTTGGTTTAATGATTGGATGCAAAAATTCTGAGATATCACAATATTTTGATAGATTTTGGTCCGTAACTTGAAAACTATTCGACCAGTCATCAAATGCACCCGATTTTTGTAATTTTTGGGTCAAAATTACCTTATATACTGAGTTTTATCGAATTTGGAGACAAAAGAAATTTTTCGATTTTTTGCAATTTTTTTAAGGGGTACCCCTTTGAAAAAATCGAGAAAAATGAAAAAAAAATTTTTGTGTTGGAATTTGATGAAACTCGGTTGATGGGGTAATTTTGACCCAAAAAGTACGAAAATCCGGTTAGTTTAAAGATTGGATGCAGAGTTTCTGAGATATCGCAATATTTGGATCGATTTTAGTCCGTATCTCAAAAACTATTCGACCAGTCATCAAATGCACACGATTTTTGAACTTTTTGGGTCAAAATTACCTTATAAACTGAGTTTTATCGAAATTGGAGACAACAAAAATTTTTCGATTTTTTGCAATTTTTTAACCCTTTTCAAAAAATCGAGAAAAACGGAAAAAAAAAATTGTTTCGGAATTTGATGAAACTCGGTGGATGGGGTTATTTTGACCCAAAAAGTATGAAAATCAAGTTAATTTAATGATTGAACCTATAGAAAGTTACAATGCCAGCGAGTATCATGGGCAAAAGTTTATTTTCAAAAAGGGTAGAGCCCCTCCCCCCCAAAATATCCATAAAATTGTGAACAAAAGTGAGGATAAGTAAAGGGCTATAATGTGATAGTCTATGTTTTAAATAGGAGAAACTGCCCAGCAAAGCGGGCGAGTATCTGCTAGTACAAGTATATACCTCAACCTAAGTGTAAGACATCTTTTTAACAACAACCCCATCGTTATAAAACTCCCTAATTCAATACCCTTTTGGTGATTCTCATGTAGTTTATATACAACTCGGTAATCACAAACTTCGTTTAAACTTTTGTGTATGTAGTTCAAGATAAAGTGGAACTTTTGCTGTTCGAACCGAGACTTTTTATTTTTGGTTTAAGAAGTTTTTCATATGGATTATTATAGGATGGACCATTTTAATCTATTATGGATGGACTATAATGGAGTCTTAGTAATAGGGTTCTCGTAGCTCACCATTCAAAACAAAATCGCAAATCAAATAAGGTTCTCAAAACTTTTAATCTATTCGTAGGGACAATAAAATCGATGCCAGCGCTTCCAGTGAAAAATTTTGGCGTTAAAGGAGGCTGTTATGACTAATTTGCAATTCTTTACATGTAATTGTTATAGAAAATGTCAAATTTAAATTATTGAAAAACACTAATTAATTAAACTTAATGCATTAAAAATTGTGAAAATAAGAAATCAAATTGCACAAATACAATTTTTCAAATATAAATCATCATAATTATTTATTTAAATTTGTGAGACAATAATATTAAATTTTCAATGTGTGTCATAAATGCAATCCATACAATTATATATGCATCCATACAATTTTATAATTAAAGTAGTGTATCGTTACCATGGAAACGCCTCCAATAAAACTCACACACGGTACGAATATGGTTTTGTTTTAAACACTGCAGTCATGTTTTAAATTATTTTGTCTGAATATTTAAATAACCAAGTCAACCAACGTAAAGATATGATCAAGAGTTCACATGTTAACAATAATGAGTATTTAGTGATTTTAGTTAATTTAGTTAGCTACATATTAGTTCAATATGTGCACTCTTTAATTCACATGTCCAACTGATTTCATCTATCGTTATTATTATATTCAATCGTAAAAGATGATGCGAGTTTCATATGACTTTAATTTAATCCAACAGAGGTATTGAAATGAAATGTAAAACTTATGGAAACTATTATGAAAGTTTAATTTAAATAAAACAAGTGAAAACCAACAATTGACTGAGTTAATTGTTGAAATACCATGTATAGACAGTGCTGATTACTCTATCACATTACACTTACATACATGTCACGCATATACAGGGCGTTCTGTTATTGACTGCAGATCGTTATCCTGCAGAATAAGCTCATAAAGACGAAGGAAAAAGTTATTTTCCATTTTTGGATATGAGGCCTACTTTGCGAGATAATTAACAAAATAAATTGATATATCTTTAGCGAATAACAGTTCACTAACATTTTGAATGAAACCAATAAAACACTACTTAATTAAAGAGAGGATGTGTTTTATCATAGTGGAAGGCGTCTCTAAATGCAAAATTATTACAAAAAAACTCTATTTGGCTACTTTTGTTATTATAAAAACTAACCCATTAAAACCTACACTACGTTTCTTGGTAAATTAAGTGTTGCATGCAACTGCGAATATCACATACGTTAGGCATATATTTGGCAAGACGGACAATTGTCCGTTTTGATAATGAATTTACAATTTTTGAAGAATCAAACTTATACTTTTTCATTTTAGTTCGTAAAGGAGTATTAGATTATATGATTATATGTGAAGTCTGTATACTTAATCCTTGATTTAATCAAAAGTCAATTCTTTGCTTTTTTTTGTAAATAAATTACTTTTTTTTTTTATCAAACTGTACACACAGAAGTTTCAAATAAAATTAGACCAAGAACCATAGATAATCCGAAACATTACCAAAACAAAAACATGTTTCAAAAAAAAAAAAATGTAAACACAACAAAAACGAAATCAAATTAAAAAGAATAAAATTAAACAACCATGACTTTGAATTCATTTTATGAGTACAAAGAGGAATAATAATAGTTTTTATATATGTTTATTCTACTTAAGGCAATACGAACACGATACTTCTAATGGAAGTCGATGATATATCGTTCATTTGGAAAAGGAACTAAAAATTAGTTATCGAAAAGTAGGCTTCACAGTGATAAAATTACAAGTGATTTTTATCCAAATAACAATCACTTTTCTTATGATTTTTTTTTTTCGATTTTACCGACACCTGACTCTAAGATTTTATTGATACGTTTAAAAAGTTCATTTGAGAACCTGTAAATAAAGTTTCTTTTCAGTTTGATGAGTGGTTCTCAAGCTTTCAACAAGTTTCGAGTGGTCTTATCAAATTTGTTGTAAATTAATTTTCGTACAATTCTAAACTTTATATAAAATTTAGGGATAATATTTCTCATACTTTCAACTCTCCGTGCAAAGCCTCAAGGGATGAACAATAGATTCCAAAACTAGAAAGTACTAGATAGAGTTTTCAAACGATCTATTGTGATTCGAAATTCAATGATTTTTCGTAGAGATACAGCTGTTTCTAATTGTGGTAAAAAATACTTTGGTTACTGTATATACGGCAGAGCGGCCATTTTCGAGCTCCTCTATGAGCAATGTGGACTTGGATAAAGAGACACACAATAAAGTTTATGGCTCTCAATAAAATTATAACAATAGTGACTTCGAGTTTAAATATCGCGCCCATGCCTAGTATATATACCCTATGAAAGAAAATGCTCCACGTCGACTCAGGAGGCTTATTTATCATGCGGCAGAAAGTTGAGGTTCATGGATTTTTTTTACTGGTGTATTCATTGGGCTATCGGATGACAACTGCTTGTAGTCAAATAATCCAACTACTTGCAATCGAATATGTCGAATGTGAGAAGTTGAAGTAACGATTGTATATTTTCAAATGATGGGATAGATGCATATATTCATTCCAAACTACCTACCGTGTTCGTACGCCCTTAAAAAAGATATATAACTTTTGTATACATATAAAACAAAAATAATAACTAATTTAGTATTTTGATATTTTTGTATTTTCTAGCAATTCGTTCCGTCTACAATGCCAATGCCAATAGCAGTTATAGTATCTTGGATATGGAAGATAATAAATATAATGAGAGTAGTAGTAACACTGGTGGTATGATGAGCATGTTGTTAAGTAATAGTGGTAGTGGGAGTGCGAGTGGAATTGGTGGGATTGGTGGTAGTGATGTATTTAATTTTATACGTAATCCACAAACAATTGATGTTGTTAGTGGTAAGAATACAACATTGGAGTGTGAAGTTAATCATTTTATAAATAATGAAGATGGTTTGATTACAATCAATAATGGTACAACATCAATGATCGTTACAATTACATGGATGCAAAATGGTAGGTATTTGTTTTTTAGGCATTCTCATCCATTGGTGACCTTTTTTCCTCGCTTCTATCCCAAAAAGTTACCCTATGTGTGTCGCCATATTTATTGTTGATTATTTCCCAGCTTCTCAGTTATTTTGAGAGAAGTGGCATTTTGTCAACTAAATATACCCTAAATATTTGAAGCCCGATTACCCTCATTCTGACTGACTCATTCATTCACTAATTTATAAAATTCCAAGGGACTCTTAGACATGCTAGAAAGACGTGGTTTTCGGAATTCGACGCGGAATTGCATGAAATTTGTAAAAACCTTTCCATTGCAAACAACCCGCAACCCTCCAAAATGAGAAAAAACCTGTAAAACTACCCCTTTCCTTCTTAGAAGTCAGAAAGATTTTTTTGTTTTTTTCATGTAATGATTTTTTCTGTGATGCGGCGTTAATGCCAAAAGCCGTCACGGGGGCAAGGGGGGATGCTCTAGTATGTATGCATACTCTAGTATGTATGCGACAAACCAAATTATGTGTAACCACGGCTAGCCCATTCGACTGTGCTCGCCCGAAACTCACTGCACAGTTGTAAAGGGTTGGGAAGCACAGTTGTAAAGGGTAGTTGACTAGACACTGTCGAATGAACTATCACTTTCATAACATGGGGATCTCTGATGATCCCACTTGTAAGGCCTGTATGGAGGCAATGAAATCTCTATAATTGTTATTCGCAACTCCAAAAAACCTGCAAGGCGTCAGGTTTAGAATGAATGCTCTTCCCTGGAGACGCCTTGCCTTCGGTTGATGGGTTGTTCTCAAGGAGGGCACAAAGGATCATTTGATCTGGGTGTTAGGGACCCATTTGTGTTAACCTTCTTATGTATTATTATTATTAAACATCCGCTAGTATATGAAACTACCACAGAAATTGATGAATTTTGCATTTAATTTCACCATTCGTGCATCGTCTTAAGTACAAGGTACAGAATAATGCATATATGGCCTATTGAGAAGCTTTTGTTAAAGGAGTTAACCTGCAGTTTACTAAAAAGTTCCATCAAGTGAGGCACTGCTTCGTTTGTTACTGTTACTCGCGGCAATGATTCCTTGAATATCCTTTATCTATCGTAGTGAATCTTCTGGTATAATTCTAGTGCACTTTTCAGACAGGAAATACAGCCTAAACTATGTTAACCTTGGTGAACATAAGTTGAGCTAACCCGACCAAATCAAATCGAATACAGAATTTGAACATGATATCGTTATTCCAAGTTAAATACCTATATTGTCGTCAAGTTATTTTTTAGTCAGGCATAGGCCAGAGAACATTCATTCTAGCTACATCCGTCGATTAAAGGGTGAAATGTTTTTATTCTTTTGTCTTTAGTAATTGAATCAAAAATATAATACGTAGCACTAAACATTTTTTTTTTCTATATATACATACAATACTAATTTCTCTGGTTCGGTTCTAGTATAATACATTCTATATTCGATTACTAAACCGGTAGAAGTTGGCTATAGTAGTAGTTATATAAATTGTGAGTGAAGTAAATGTGTTAAAAATATAGGATGTCCCAAAAAGTTGTACAACAATCTGTCAAGTAAGGCTTAGTTCAAAGTAGGTTAATTCACGTAAAGAAGCTTTAGTAAAATTTACGGTAAAGTAGCTTTTCAAATTTATACAGAAGGTGTATTAATTACTGATTAATTGACACAAAAAATATATCAAGAAAATTACGTAGCTTGACGTTATTGCAACTCCACTCTTGAGAATTTAACTTCATTGCAACCCCACTCTTGAGATAACCCTGAATAGCTTTTGGATTAATCCTTCCCCTCTCCTGGCCAGGCTACGTGGTTTATGTATGTTTCCTTAGTCATGATTTTGATATTGTTTTTGGGTGTCTCTTTAAACAGTTACTCCGAATGGTATGGTATGGTATGGTATGGAGGTTAGCGGGCCATGCTCGATCATCGCGCCTCGAAGCAATGGTTCAGAGCACCTAGCCAAATAGACCCTTGTACTCTATCCCCGCTACACTTTTCAGTGGCTATTATAATCAACTGATGTACTGAAACCCAGGATTTGCCTCGCACTGAGTTTCCTAATTTCTTCTGGTTCGACTATGGCCGGACCAAACTATTTCCTTCGCTGTTGTATGAGCGCCGGGCAGTAACAGAGAAAGTGGATCGATGTTTCTTCTGAATTTTCTCCGCATCTGTCACACGCGGGAGATTGTCTTTTTCCAATCTGATGTTGGAACTTGTTCAGGTTATCATGCCCTGTGAGTAACTCTACGATGACTCTAATATCAGCTCTGTTTAGTTTCAAGATCTCATCGGCTCTGTTACCGAGCGAGTTTCCTTCACCCAACAGGCTTTTGGCGATTCACCCTCCTTCGTAGCTGGTCCATGTCTTTAATTGTTGGTTTTTCAGATTATCTCCTAATCTGTTAAGACCTTCTTGGTATGGCATCCTCGCAAGCTTTTCTTGAGTGGGAGTTACTCCGGGTACTCCGTTGTCAATTTATTTGAAAAAAGATATTTCAAAATATCAGTTTAAGCTAGCGTACATTAAAACAAAAAATATAAGTTAACTAAGAGTTAACTAAGTCAGTCTATTTTGAGTTTAACTTTTGCCTAGTTGTACGAATCTTTTAAAGAGACACCCGCTATAAATATAATATGTATACTAAGTATGTGTTAACTATAGTAAAGTATAATATTTTGTATTTGTTTTATGTTATGTAACGCAGGTGTTCCATTGGTAAATACAACACGTCGTTATATGCGGCAAATGGGTTTTGTTAGTACATTGTACGTGTTACGTGCTGATCGTGAATTGGATGCTGGTTCGTTTACATGCACTGCCAAATATTCCAATATTAATACAACAATTAGCAGTTTGGATGCACAGATTAATGTATTATGTAAGTAAAACTTTATTTTATTTTATTATTGAAGCTTTTAATGGCTTTAACTTTCTGACATAAGTAAGTACATAGATATCAGAAAGGGTATTTTGATAACATGTCTTTTGATAACATGCAATTTTGATCGGTAACCATTTTCCTATTTTGGATTGGTTGAACATATAAAAGGCCGGGAGGTTTGAGATTCCTGCACTGCGCGATATAATGTCCTCGGCTTCATCTTGGGCATCATGGCCGAGTTCAGGGATCTCAAACTTGCCAACTCAAAGGTGTACACCTCAAAGAAAAAACACTCACTTCAATTCTAAAACATAGAACAATCGTCATAGTTTAAATTTTACTAATTCGATAATTTTCAGAAATATTTATTTTAAATTCTTTTTCACGCATTAATTTGATTTCTTTAATAAAATTATAAACATCGAAAATTAAAAAAAAGAATAAATTTCTTTTTTAGATAAACCTTTTATTGAATAGGCTGATTTGTTTACAGTAAATTAAGTTTTGGTAATGGATAATTAAATCAAATAATTATCTGTCGTCTATATATAGATAATTTCGATAGCGTATTTATTGGCGAAAATAGCATATATATATATAATACTTAATAACCCCTTTTCATCATTAGAGTACCCTGTATTGTGTGATAAAAAAGATTTTAAATCAATTATTTATTACCTACCATATCTTTAATTATGAAATGAATACATCTACTAGATGATTCAGAATTATGGGGCTTAATGTCGCAAAATTTCAGCTCTATCAAAAATAACAGGATATACAAGTGAAGTTAAATAAAATCTTGTAAAAATTACAAAATATAATATATTGGTGATATCTTACCGATCGTCTTTTACCACATAACTACTGATCCTTTGTGCGTCCTTATCACACCCACTTGAGTGATTTTTTTTTATTACTTTCTTTGTTAAAATATCATATCATATTTTTGCTTCACAAGTCAAGATTAATGAACTATATATTTTTTTAATAATAAACGTACTGTGTGTTTCATTTAAAAAAGGGGGTGTTATATTTTTAAGGGTGAATATAATACACTATACAGGGTGGTCCAAGTTTTAACAGAATTTCAACAAATTGTAGATAACGTTTAAATAATGACAATTTAAAAATACAAGTATAGTTGGGAAAGTGTATTGGTCTAGGTAACGGTGTTGAAATTTTGTAAAAAAAAGTATTGTGAATATTCCAAAACGGCTTTTCGAAGTGAAAATTTGGCAGTATAGGCTGATTTTTCATGATTTAGGCCCGATGGTGTGAAATCATCACCGTTTCCGGAAAAAATCTCTAGTGCTACAGGCTTTTTTGAAAATAAAATGACGTCCTGCAATTCGCCAAACTTAGGGCATTGAGAACTGAATTTCCAAATTTTTTAAGCAGCCATCGAAAGAATAACACCTTTTAAAAGTAATGTTAGGAATATACTTTAAGTGTACGAAAGATTAACCCGCCTGGTTTAAATTGAGATCTGTTTAACTAACCTGTTAACGTAGTTGCCTTATCTATACAACTGTTTCTGTGCACCTAGTAGCCTTGGACATATTTGCATAAATTGTTTATGCAAATTTAAATTTTTAATCGACTTCAAATTTCTACGGTAATTGTATATATTCTTAATAAGTATACACAAATTTAGAATGCCCAATTTTTTTTACTATGTCCACAGCGAGACAACTACCTTAAGTACTTATTACATCTTATATATCTAAATATTATATATTTTCCCTATTCATCAATTTTTTTTTATACTAAGATAATTATTGTTTTGTGTGTATGAGATGACGATTATTCGTTCGCTATGCAATCAGTTTTGTTATTTGAGTTGTTCGATTTATTATTATTATTATATATTTTTCTTTAAATATAATATGAATATGGATATAATATATGTACTTATGTATAAAGGGCATTGAAAATCATTGAATTGAGATCAGCATCATTAAATTCTATGACATTTCTATCAAGTATAAGAAAATGGATTATAATCATATAGAGAAAAATCAATAGTGCATTTATATAGGTATTATCATTTTATTTAAAGGATTCCGTAGAAATAAACACCATCTTTGGATAAACCGAGTTTAACTCGATAATAAAATGTTTTCAATTGTTCATTCCTGATTATATTAGGGCTAACAAGTGAAATTAACAAAATTTAAAAAAGGCCCGACAAATTTTTCGAGTACGGGACCCCTGAAGTAGCACTTGAGACATATCTAACAACACCCTCCATTAAATTACCTTTTAATTTTGAAGGTTTTGAAGATCATCATCAATGTTTCAGTTTTTTCGGGTACGGAACCCTAAATTGACACTTGAAATATTGCTAAGAACACTCTCCATGAATTTATCTGTCATATGAAACAAAAAATCAAAATTGGTTCACCCGTTAAGGCCCTACGATGTCACAGAGAGACAGACAGACAGGCAGAGACACACACCTAGTGGTCAAACTTATAACACCCCTTTTTTAGTTCGGGGGTTAAAAATGTAATGACTTTATGTTGGTAATAGAAATTTTGAAGTTTTTTTTGTACACAATTTAAAATTTATTATTGTCCGAAATAAAACCTTCAGGAGCTACAGATTTTCTTGACACACATTCCCCTATGGAGTATTCTTTTTAAGGTGATTGTATACCTACAGTATTGTAAAAAAGTTTTGGTTTATTGCACGATACATACATATAAACCAAATACATGTTTTGTAATCAAGTAATGAGTTATTTTTGGCTTTACAATACCACGCAACTACAAAAATATATAATATATTGTATGCAAGTGATGCTTATAAATTTGATAATATTGATATCGCTCTTCAATCATCAATACTCTAACTATAGCCGTCTCTATTCATCAAATGATGGATTTTCGATGAACTCATAAATAAATTAAAATTTTGTTTTTATATCATCGACAACATTATATTTTTATGGTTTTATTATAAACTACAAGATTGTTTAAATATTTTTGATAATTTTTTATCACACTCTGTAGATTTTTTGATATAGAAATATCCAATTGAAAAGGATAACCTATATGATTCATCATTTTGTCAGCCAACTTTGAACGATAAAATAATAATAGGCCCGATGACCTAGGAATTTTTTGTGTGTAAATAACGTTGATATTTTTTATAAAAATTCCATTAACCATCATGGTATTGTGAATAATGGCAAACATTAAAAACACAATAGAGTGAAAGAAAAATAATTTAGTAAAATGGTTGGTCAGTAAATTACCTTTTTTTCTCTTTTTTAAATAATATATTATGTGTATGTACATTTGCATAACATAAAAAATATGACCTGGATCTCTGTATTTAATTGCTATTTTTTTTTTAAGTGAAATAAAAAACCTTCGTTTTTTTTTGTATGATAAATGGACACTTTTCATAAATCCATTAACCCTTTTTTGCGCTTAGAAAATAATTTTGCTTGTATAAACGGTATATTTTCAAAGTGGTATTTAAAAACGTACCTACTTCTTAATTTGAAGTAATATTAAATAACATAAAATGGACTTTTAACATATAAATAATTCCTATAGAAATGAATGGTCAAATAAACATGGCTCAATTCATTTTGAAAAGTGAAATGGTTAAATAATTAGATAATTTAAAACAATAATTCAACAGAACAAAGTCAACTCAAATATTTCAATTTCAATTAAAATATTTCCAAAAATTTGTCCCAAAAAATGATAGCTCTCTAAGTATCCTTTTCATCTCATCTGATGTGCTTGACCATCACTTTGATATTGATTTAAGAAGGAGTGTTATAAGTTTAAAGTGTTTATTTGTACGTCTGTGTGTTTCTCAGTGACATCGTAGCCCTTAAACGGTCGAACCGACTTGATTGAGAATATTTTATAGCTAAGTTTCCAAAAATCTGTTTACAAGGACTAAATCGCATTTCTACTGACATTCAGCACTTTCTATACAGAGTATTTTAACAACTAACTCAATCAATTGTTTATTTTCATTTGTTTGTTTTCATTAAAATTACCATCCCCATTTACATTCCATAAATTCTATAAAAGTTTGAATATCTTTGCATATATCTAGAATAATTAAGGATGTATGAGCATGGTAGTGGGGGCACAAATTTAAAAATAGATATTTTCAATTTTGAGGATAAATTTATATTATTACTTGACGATATAAGACGAAAAGTAAGAATAAAATTCTTCGATATCTGGCGAAAATATATCGAAAATTGAAAATTTTGTTTAATTATTTAGCTTTCGATATTTCGAAAACCAAGACACATATCGAAAAATTTTATTCTTATTTTTCGTCTACATTCATGAAGTTATAACAAAATTCATCATCAAAGTTGAAAATAAGATAAAAATAATTTCAACCCTTAATCTACCCTGCTCTTACATCCCTTATATGGACGGTGACACTTAGTTTTTTTCTTTTCTAATTCATTGCTAATATGTTTACTTTCTATTAAAAAGTTTTTTTTAATTTGTTTTCATTCATTCCAAATGAAAATTATCAAAAACTTCCAAAATATGTCGTTTTTTGAGATTCCTCCATAAGAGCCAATGTATTTTATATCGATTTTTAATGACTTTTTTCTTAAAAATTTGCACGGTTACCTAAGCTGAAATTTTAACCACATATTCTTTGAGTAACAGACTACCTACAAACAAATTTTGAGCCTTTAAATCAAACATTGTTGTCATGCTCATACATCCTTAATTATAACATACCCGAATTCTATTCTAAGTTTTAAAACAGTAATAAAAATGAATATATAAAATTTTGTTTGAAAAAGGGTTTATTATTATTATTTTTAGTATGATGTAAAGTAAAACTTATAAACTATAAAAAACACGGTAGTTAGTTAGTTCTTTGTTTCATCCAAACCGCTCCAATCAACTCTGATCTACTGTTATTGTATGATGATCAAAGCCGTATGTATGCATGGATGTATGTATGGTTTGTGTGTGTGTTGTGATAATGTTTGTCTATTATAACGCTATAACGTTTGTATATCGGTATAATAATAGAATAATCATGTTCTCACGGAATATAAACCACTACACCATGGTAGGTATGGTAGAACAGGGTGGCCTTACTATACTATATTTGAAAAATTACTTCAAAATGTTGATTTTGCTAATAAAAAGCCACCAAAAGATTATTTCGGAAAAATACACACGCTTTCTTGCCAAAAACTTAAAATTTAATTTTAAGGATATCACTATACGAAATAATACACATAAGTTTGACAGATATATTCATAGACATCTGATTATAATAAATATAAATACTTATTATCTATGTATATATTATACCCAGCTGCCTACACTGAACTAACTGATGGTCTATGGCTCATACCGATATGACATCACAGCAGGGCTTGCCCGCGTTTTAGGTCACGTAATATACAGTTTAAAAATTGCGATTTTTAATTTTAATATTTCAAAAGAAAAATTTGCTTTTACGACTCGAAATCAGAATATATAAGTATATATTGGACTTTTTAGTCCAATAAAAGTTTGTACTTTAAGCAGATATGATGCAAGGATTGAATAATACTATGGATTTCAATAAAACTTTATGAATACATTTTTTGATTTACAAAGTTTACAAAAATCACGAAAAATTCGTACCTCATCGGGATTTTTATTATTATTTTATCGTTCAAAGGCTGAAAAAAATGATGAATCATATAGGTAATCATCCTTTTCAATTGGATATTTCTATATCAAAAAATCTAGAGAGTGTGATAAAAAACTATCTAAAATATTTAAACAATCTTGTAGTTTATAATAATACCATAAAAATATAAGGTTGTCGATGATATTAAAACAAAATTTTAATTTAATTATGAGTTTATCGAAGATCCATCATTTGATGAACAGCGACGATTATAGTTAGAGTATTGATAATTGAAGAGCGATATCTATATGTATTATCAAATTTATAAGTATCACTTGCACACAATATATTATACATGTATAGTGTGTGCCACTCTATACATATATGTATTGTATGCGTTTGATTGAACTGAGAAATGAACTTGTGAGTGTTGACAAATAAATTAAAATATTGACGGAAAATGAAAAGAGTTTTTAGCTTTGGCTTTTATGATGTTTGAGTTGAAATGAGATGTGTTTATGTTTAAACATAAAAACATAAAACATCCATAAATAGAAGAATGCACTGTACGTACAATACATAGTTTTATGTTTATTTTAGTTATAATATCTGTTATTTATGTTATGTTAAAGGTTCTCTATAAAACTAAAATCTACTGAAAATATTTAAATACAAACATTTATTACTTCTGTTTATTAAAGCTATTCCTATTAATGTTTGCTGTATCCTTGTGTGTCTATCAGATCTAAAGGCATTAATAAATAAATAAATTTCCCAAACCTTAAATTTCAAATTTGTCTCAATGTCTAGATCAATAAAAAAAGCTAGAAATACGTTTTTCGACTACAGTGTAGTCATCATCAATATGAATTAGCTAATGCCAATTATTATCTTGAGACTCTGATGATGACTTCATTCTAGCCGAACTACGTATTCATAATACAAATAAAACAAATTAATTTCTGAAAACACTTTTTTACGAAAAACAGCGAGACTTTGCCGACTTTGATGACATGCCGGCTTTGATGTCAGTTTTCGAACAAGACAAAAAACTATCGTTTTTTCATGGAATTTCGTGTATTGAAAACTAATTTCTTAATATCAACCGATATGAGGTTGTCTCAACCTTATCGCGAGATCAAGTATGGCAAATGGGACCACAAATGTGATAGAACTATCTTACTATCTTACTTGAGTGTTGTAGTTGACACAAGCGCATGAGTTGTTTGTATGATAGTAATATATAATGTCTAAAAAATTTCAAATATTGTTGTTTTGAAATGTAACATAGTTTTAATCTTTTTTTGATTGGTTCTTTAACATATAAATATTATAATAAAATACTGATGTGATTGTCACAACCACATGATCAAGTTTATTAGATTTATTTAAAAAATAAATTAGATTTCTTCGAGTCTGATTTGAATCAGCGACAAATGGATTACTATTGATTTAAGTGTTTTAAGTCCACCGCTATATCAACTGCGCTACCGATGGTTGTTATATACGTACGAAAATATGCTATATATTATAAAAATGGTCAGTAAATTTATTTCAAACTCTCTGTAAATTAGTATTTTTTGAATTAAATTTCAAAAACTAAAAAAAAGACCGGAAATGTTGCATTTTTCACGGATAATGCAAGTAACACACCTTTTTTTTTCATTGGAAAAAGTAGTTTCACACTCTCCTAACTCGGACTCCCTCTGGAGCCCAAATAATATACCAAAAAGCAGTTTTACATTGCATTTTGTGATTTTAATTTAGAATTTGAGTGGCGTAAACAGCAAATACGTTAATATAACTTGATAAGGAACCTGGTTCATTAGCATTTGGCTTAGAATTGGAGATGAGTTTTCAATCAAAATCTTGAGTTAGTAGCCAGGACTTGGCCAAGACTTGAGAAGGAGGGAGCAATTTCATAGTAAGTCAGTTACTTTGGAATCCAAGTCCAACTGAAATTCTCTGGCAATACTTGACATTTTTTACTTAAGTGAAACAATTACGATTATCCGGTACATCACTAATATATTATATACACCTTTATTATAGGATATGTGCACTTACTGATTCACTGTTGCAAATAATAGTTATACAAATACCACATTATAAACATATACAGATATTTAAAATATTTATTCTTTGAATGAAATGCAATATAAAATAAAACTTTGATTGTTATTATGAATAATTTATTTTATTTTATGTAAATAATATACAAACAATACATTTATATTTATTTATTTTTATAAATAATAATAAATATTGTTTATGAAGTTTGATGAAATATATTTATCATATGTTGTTAAATCAATGCGTGTATGTTTATTTGTCATTCATTTGTAATTTGGTATCGGAAATATTGTTTGTAATTTATTTTATTGACAAGTATCACAGGAACAAGCGGGTACATGTTCTTTATATGTATTAAGAAAACATGTCAAAGAATTGTATTGCTTTGTCATTTATGGAATATTTAATGGAAGTAAATATCTGATTTAATTTAAGAATCGGAAGTATTTTTGGACGTTAGCAAACGTATATTGTCCTTAATAAGGATCCTAATATTACTTTCAATTATTAATATTTTGTAGTCTTTAAAGCAAGCCTCATTTGATTCATTTACGGTTACTATCGTTTCCAGTTGATCAAGACAAGAACCACGCAGTGTCAAAGTTGGTTTTATCAACCAAAATAAATGAGACGTTTCGTAATCCGAATATTACTACGAGGGAAGTTTTAAATAAAATACTAGCTATTAACAAAGTTTAGTTATAATATCGAAAAAATATGGCATAAGTTTAACTTTTGCTCTTATCCTTTTGGGCAATATGCGCGACTTATAACAGCACTTGTCATTATATACTACAGAAGCGTGTTTTCTTTATTTTTTCCTTGGCTTGTGTCCCCTTGATAATATTTAAGCTTGGTAGGTGATACAAATGGGAGCGAGTGATGAAAATCTGATTTAGAAAAACTGTGGGAACGATGGGAAGTCAAGGAAGTTATACATGGTGGCATTCTTAAGTTGACTTATGCTTAAAACTATTCAGCTCAGTTTATCTAACCTCAAAGATAGCACTGGAGTGCCGAATGTCCTTAAACGAGCTGGCGGAACAAATGAATGTAAACCTGGTGTCCCTGAACACAGGGACAACTTCTGCAATATTGCGGAACCGACGAGCTTACTAGAAATGGGTTCAATGCTGCCGGATACAAGCATCAATAGACATCCGAGAGTTCTATTTGCGAAGTGCAAGCTGCACCTCGAAGAGGAACTATACTTAAAAAAGGCAAATCTTAGATGGAGGGAAGAACGTACTTGTGGTACTACGAGACAGATATGGTCTGAGTATAAACGTTAGGAAGGTCTAATATCACTTCCAGCGGGCCTCTATTAGCAAAATTGTTGCGACTATCACACGACAATAGCTAGGTGGAAGACACGCTGAACGACTGAATCTGACAATGTATCATGACTACTGCAGGAGCTATTACAGTGAGGAGTAGGAAGAAACGATGTCTCATCTCTTTTGATAGTACCACGAGGGGATGTACTAACTTGAGCCAGTCTTTCTTTGGCGATCTCTCCGATTTGAAACCCGTTGACGTCAAAGCACTCCCGCTGTTCTTAAACAGCTCCATATCGTTCATGGAGTAGTGGCCGGATATGGGCCAAACCTTTTTCGGTATCACAAAGGACCCAATGGTCTAAGTGTGTCCCATTCCAGGATAACCACTCTTACCTAACCCAACCTAACCATTCTTGAAACTCTAAAAATAACTTTTATCGGTAAAAAAAAAATTCAAGCAAAAAATTTTGGGTGTGTACCGCGCATAGTAATTAAAGCTAGATCTACTAATTTTTGAGAAGATAATTTTTGCTATGTAGTATCCAAAATTGTTTAGAATTCAATTAATATAACTAATTTTCATACATAATTGATCGGAATCCTTTTGAAATAAAATACAATATTCAACAAACATATTATTTCTCGGTATACACCTATTTCTTCAATTATTCCTCTTTATCTTTGAATTTTTATCGCATATTTCTATATATAATAATAAATTCATAAGTTTTTTTTTTTTTCATAAATAATGTATAGGAGTTAATTCACTTATTTCAGAGTCATATAGCAAGCAACCCAAGCCAAGAGAGGAGTTAAATAGTAAGCCTGCTTTTGCTATAAGTTAACTCATGTAGTTTGTAGTAGGTATATGTTATATGCATCGTCAATATTTAAGTTTAGATACTCGAGACATATATAATTATTTTCATAATATTATATACAATTATACATATATAAAACCTACCTATATTTATTATATTTACGAAATGGTTCTTAAAAATTATCCCCTCAACTGAATGGATGCTTAATACATAGTAACTTGTGATAAAATTATATCATATGTCACAAGTTAAATTTCTAAGATTCTAAAAACGTCTGAATTTAAAGATATTGAGGATTAAACAATTTTCGATATATAAATTATTTTTTTACTCTTTCTCGTGCTTATACATTGCCGTCAAACAGTAGCGTGCACAGAGTTTTTGAACAGGACAGGCAGATACTACGTGTTGGTTTTGGTTCATCGTCACTTTGATTAAATAATGATGTAAGTATTTTTAACCACAAATATCCACAGATTAGCTAATCGTTAAACATTAGAATTAAATAATAAAAGATGGTGGTGTGAGTATACGTTTTTTTCAAAAGTGTGATATTTAAGGTAAGTGTGAAGCTTCTAAGTGATTTTCAGATTGATCGTGTTTTTTTTTTACGGTCGTAAAAAGTTATGCACATTGTTGTAACCATTATCGATCCAGATGGTTTTATGAATATGAATCACATTGTTTTGTGTTGAATTTACGATTGATTTTACCTTTAGTTTGTATTAATCTTTCACGATAACCTGTTTTTTGTCACCGAAAGATGACTTCAAACAAACCAAAATAATCAATATTCGACTCGAGTATAAAAGCAATAAGACTTAAATAATAGTGCTTTATATGCGTAGATCACTAATCGTTATAAATTATGAAGATCAACTCACAACTGATCAATCAAATACTTGTAGAGTAGGTGTATTTAAATGAATAAGAAACGAAGATAATTCGGTAAATGTCGTAGTTTGTCGTGTTGTAAAAGACTCTGTCTTAAATCTGCCTTTCTGTGCGTCCTTGTGTGTGGCATTTTATTGTATTTATACGAACGCATACACCAAATTTGAGGATTTTTTGCCTTAATATTCTCATCCACTTAGCCAGTTTCAGAATGTAGTGGCACATTTCTACAAACCAAAATGCACATTCTTTATTAAATACGTATATATTCGTTGAATGTGTTTAAAGCTCGTTGTATGTCTGCATTCTCTTATTGCTTATAATTCCAATCCATCCCATCTCAGTACATCTATAGCCTAGCTGTACTCAGTGTTCAGACTATACATTATACAATATAAAATATAATATAAATATAAATATAATGAACATGTGGTATATTTATGTAGGGCCTTATTTATTTATATATTCAATGTGTACCACTCTAAAATACATAACATACACTATTACTACACAATCTTTACATACACACCTTTTGATGAACCCGCTAGAACCCGTCCACAGCCGCTCGTCTATAATGTTGTACGTACGATGGATGCCTTTGATTTTTTTTAATGGGTATAAAAATATTAAAAATTTTTTTAATTTTAATTTTTATTATGCATAAAAATAATAATAATTATAATAATAATATATCTCAATTATAATTTGTGTGTAATTTTCCACACAAATTACGATACAATTATTTTTTTTTTTTTTTGCTATTTAAAATGATGTGGAAAATGTCGTAGCTGTATTGTTAAAATTGTTTTATTGAAATAACGCTAGTTGGATTAGAAATAAATTATCTATTTCTTAATATTTTTTTCTTACCAAGTACAAGACTGTGCGAGAGTAAAGGACCCAGCACGATTCTTATACGATGATTATCAAATGAAATTTTGAGATTTGGAGATCTTAACTGCCCAAGGTGTTTTCTTCTGGCGTATCATTTGCGAAAATGTTATATTTAGATGGTCTAGTACAAATTTCGTTGCTTATTAGAATCTTTATGGATCCACTCATGATTTATGGAACCCAAATTATCTGTGCAAAATAAAAATTAACATTTAAACCCTTTTTAACCCCCGAACTAAAAAAAGGGAGTGTTATAAGTTTGACCGCTATGTCTGTATGTCTGTCTGTGGCATTGTAGCGCTTAAACGGATGAACCGATTTTCATTTTTTCGGTTTCATTTGAAAGGTTATTTAACGGATAGTGTTCTTATCTATGTTTCAAGTGCGTGCTTAGGGTTCCGTACCCAAAAAAACTAAAAAATTGGCAATGATGTTCAAAATCGATTCAGTTTGGAAAAGGCATGACATATAAATAATTACTATGGAAATGAATGATCAAATTAACCTGGCTCCATTCATTTCGAAAAGTGAAATAGTAAAATAATTAAGTAATTCAAAACAATAATTCAAAAGAACAAAGTCAACTCAAATATTTTAATTTCAATTAAAATATTTCCAAAAATTTGTCCCAAAAAATGATAGCTCTCTAAGTATCCTTTTCATCTCATCTGATGTCCTTGACCATCACTTTGATATTGATTTAAGAAGGAGTGTTATAAGTTTAAAGTGTTTATTTGTACGTCTGTGTGTTTCTCAGTGGCATCGTAGCCCTTAAACGGTCGAACCGACTTGATTGAGAACATTTTATAGCTAAGTTTCCAAAAATCGGTTTACAAGGAATAAATCGCATTTATCGGGGGTTTTTTAAATGTTGTAAATCTCACTTATTAAAGTAAATTAAATGTGAATACCATATAATTAAATATAAATATTAATTACAGCAACACTTTGTGTTTTTTAATAATAAAAAGAAGATCAAAAGGCGGTTTTTTAAAAAAAATAAAATAATATAGTGTGAGATGTTTTATTAATGAAGAGATAACACTATTTTTATTAAAAACAATAGAATTGATTATTATTATTATTATTATTTATTTTACTATGTGAAATACTAAATAAACTTGAAGAATGATGATGATGGTTTTGTTGGGTCTTCATTGATGATGTACACCGGAAATGTTGACGAGTCTTAAGTGCAGCCAACCGGAACCTTTGGAATGAAATAATTATTTTAAGGGGACGGACGAGACGCATCATCATAACAACATAATGTACATAGCTAATAGTTATACTTCTGTTTATTAAAATATTTGGTTTTACATTTTTGAAGAAGAACCCAAAAAAAAAAACAGTGTCTAATTATAATTTTAGTTATAAATCAAATTTAGGTAGTTATGTGGAAAAAAATGGACAAAGTGAAGCAGAAGCAACAGAAATCAAAAAAATTTCGTGTTTTTAAGTGTTTACTGTATAAAACTATCAGAAAATATACATGGTAGACCATTTTTGGACATCGTGGACAACTTTGTTTAAGTTATTTTTTGATTGGGTAACTTAAAAGTTATTTAGTTATTACCCAGGATAGATTTAAATGGTCCATCCTGTATGGTGTGATCCTGTATGCTGTATGAGCCTTATTTTGACGAATCTGATTTCTCGATTAATGTTATAAGTATTTTTTGCTTAACTTCTGAAGAAATGTGTTAATTATATATGAATCGTTACTTACCATTTGTTTCAAATGAATTTGAGCGTATCTCCAGGTTGAATGAAACGATTTGAAGTTTTTTTCTTTTTAAATTCGTTTTACTATGACATTATTATTATGGTTTTACAGAGTGTTCTAAAATATTTTTTAAATGGGTATAACAAAAGTTTTTGTTGTTTAGACGGATAGTTCTAAAAATTGTTTCAATGTCTGAGAACCAGACTTTTTCTCAGCGAATGAGAAAAAGAATCCTTTAAGGAAGATTTTTCACGTTTAAATTTCCATAATTGAAACGCCCTCGGCCATAAACCATTTTTTTTAAGAAATGTTTTTGCGTGCTATCAAATAATTTTGCCTTCGTAATTATTGGAATTCGCAATTAATTCTTCCTCAATGACGTTTCTTACGCAATATCGAGCAAAAATAGTTAAACATGACGCTTTGGTGATGTCAGTGTTTGTCAAGACAAAGGATAAAAAAGATAAATATGAAAGGACCGGAATTAATGCCAATTTTATATTGATCTGTTACTTTTCCAAAACCATCCCTCTTGAAAAGGATTAGTATGTCGATGCGCTTGTATGACACTTCGTAGTGAAAATGTTATCTCTTGTAACTTCAATGACATGCGTTCTATTGGTTCACCTTCTCTGTTCTAGTCAGATTCGACTACTGTAGATATAAAATCTACATTAGTGTAAAATGACAATTTACTTTTCACATGTATGCCACACAATTTTATAAATTATAGCGGAACGTTGCACAACGAACAGACCAACTTACTAACCCACCCAAGTAGTAAACATAGTTTTTGGTTATTCCCAACGATAATAACTTTGAGCTCACTTGAGTTGTGTTTTTAGTTATAAATATATATTAAACCAAAATAGTAAAATGTTTAGTAACAACATTTTATGTTATGTTATGATTCAAGTTATTTTATACGAAAATATGAGAAAACACTGTTTGTAAATTTTCGAGTAAATAACTTAATTTATTTAATAGGATTCTCTAATTTTGTTCGCAGTTCCTTCCACCAATGTGACCTCATAAACATTCTGATAAGAAGATATTGTTTTCTGCAACTAAAAAGAAATCGAAAATTTTTTTTGTCTTTGAAATGCAAAAAGGGATATTATAAATTTAATGTGTATGTGTTGCCAAATTTTTGTTGCATATTTACTCCCGAATAAATTTGCCAATCAATTTGATTTTTAATTGGCAGTAGAGTTCTATAATTAAAATCGATCCCAATAGATTAGCAGTTAAATGGGAATATAAAAAGGAAATATTGTTTTGAAAAAATCACTAATAATGTCCGTCATAAACAAGTTTAGGGAAAATATTAGACTATTTTTATACCCTGTGCATATGAAATATGTATCAAGGCATACTAAATTTAGTCCCAAGTTTGTAACGCTCAAAAATATTGATGCTACGAACAAATTTTCGTAGTTGTAGGTGCTCATAAAATCCCCTAATCCATTTCTTGTTGTCTTCCCGTCCGTGACTTCGATAATTCATAAACCGTCAGAGATAGAAAATGTTCCCTATAAAAAAATAAACAACTTTTGTTGGAAATACTTTTTCGTAAACATCCCTGTTTACCCTTGAGGGACGCAAATAAGGACAAAACTATGGTGTTTGTTGTTAGATTTATCAGAAAGTTATTGGTATGAGCTCTAAAAGTCATACGACTCGTACATTTTCCGTTTGCGGTTAGACTTTATGTAATAATTTATAATTCTATTAGATATATAATGTAGGTATGTTCAATATATTATTACATAATTAATATGAGGGTGTAATTATCAAGGGATATAAGAATGTTATTTGCTCTATTAAAAATAAATTTGGGAAACTAGGTTAAAAACCTATGAGTGTGTAGCCGAATTACATTACATGTTAGTAAGCATTTAAAAATTTTGAAAGCGTTTTTCATTCGATTCAGAAAGTTAATTATCAAATTTGCAACCTACAAATGCCTTTACGAAATGCGACAATACACATCGACATCTTGTAAACCGTTAGAGATAGAACAAAAGTTTAAATGTATTCCTTATCAAAAAATAAACAACTTTTGTTTGAAACATTTTTTCGTAAACATCACTGTTTACCCGTGAGGGGGCAAATTAGGCGTAAATTATACAGTATGTATAATAAGGAGATATCAGTTATGTATTTGTGACATGTATGTATGTGTAATGTGATAGAGTAATCAACACTGTCTATACATGGTATTTCGACAATTAACCCAGTCAATTGTTTGTTTTCACTTGTTCTTTTATAAATTTTTTTTGGACACTAACTTTTACTCACCCGGTATTTTGTAGAATAAATAGTAAAAATAAAATTAAATAATTCTCTCGTTTAAAGATATAATTTTTAATCAATTTTATTAATTTATGAACTTAATAAAGAAGACTATATGACTCACACCCTTGTTTTATAAATGTTTCGTTCCGTTCTATAAACCTATATATATTAACCAACTGTCCATTTTATTTAACCCTCCCTTCCTGTGTACCATGTACAGAGTTGTAGACTGTAGAGGTAATCAAACCCTTTGTATTTATTTATATAAAGACTTATATATAGGTTTTATTTACGTAAATAAATGAAATACTTAAATTTCATAATCTGGATTTTGAAAATTAACTTTTATATGACTTTTTGTTCTGTGAATTATTAAATTGTTTATTTCCCTAATATCAATATGTATAATCTTGATAAAAAATAAATGAACCTATTACGATTTCAATAACTAGGTTTAATAACTTTTAGAATGTTTTCTTCAAAGAGGCCTGATTGTCATAAAATAACTGAAAGCTCGAAAACACTTCATGTTTTCATGTTTCTAGACTATTTGGACTCATAAATTTCGAAAATATTTTACGTTTTCTGAATTCAATCCTCGTAAACCCCGAGTAATAAAATTTACCCAAATAATAAATTTCTATTGTCGCATTTCGTAAAGGCATTTGTAGGTTGCAAATTTGATAATTAACTTTCTGAATCGAATGCAATAAAACGTATTTCAATCTGTCTTACCCGAAATAGGAACTATGTTGCTCATTTACATACTTGACCTCACTTTTTACGTCCTGATTACGTTGTAAAAATTTCAGCTTGATATCCTTTTTCGTTTATGAGTTATCGTGTTGGCAGACAGACAGACAGACAACCGGAAATGTACCAATTAGGTGATTTTATGATCAACTATACCAAAATTTTATCCATAGTATCAATATTTTTAAGCGTTACAAACTTGTGACTAAACTTAGTATACCTTGGTATATTTCTTATGCATGGTATAATAAATATTCACAAAGTGTACAAGTTAAGTTAAACATATGATGCTATTTAAATAAAGTTTTATTTATTTATCCATATAAATATTTTAATATTTAACAGAAAATGGATGGCATATTACAACAAAATATGAGAAATATTAACAACACAAAACAAAACTTCTTTGAAAATCATTTATTGTTGATATTTCCGTTCGTTCGTTTGATGTTAATATTTTTATTTTTTTATTTTTTTTGATGATATCATTTTTTGCCGACTCTAAAAAATATCTTTGTATCTATCAATGTTGTGTCTTGTAAATATAATGTTTTTATATTTTTTTACGAAAAGATAATTATGTTTTTTGGTGAAGCATATGAAGATAATATTATTTATTATGTTGTCAAACAAAGGCGTAATTATTTTGCTAAAACTAAATAGGTATCGAGAAATTATTTTATAATTTTATAGTTGCTTAGTTTGAATAAAGTTTGATACTCAGAAATCTCAACGGGTCTTCCCAAAAATCAAAGTTTTAGATAATTTTCATTTGGAATGAATGAAAACAAATTAAAAAAAAACTTTTTAATAGAAAGTAAACATATTAGCAATGAATTAGAAAAGAAAAAAACTAAGTGTCACCGTCCATATAAGGGATTTAAGAGCAGGGTAGATTAAGGGTTGAAATTATTTTTATCTTATTTTCAACTTTGATGATGAATTTTGTTATAACTTCATGAATGTAGACGAATAATAAGAATAAAATTTTTCGATATGTGTCTTGGTTTTCGAAATATCGAAAGCTAAATAATTAAACAAAATTTTCAATTTTCGATATTTTGAAAATTAAGCCAGATATCGAAAAGTTTTATTGTTACTTTTCGTCTTATATCGTCAAGTAATAATATAAATTTATCATCAAAATTGAAAATATCTATTTTTAAATTTGTGCCCCCACTACCATGCTCATACATCCTTAAGGTAAGCCATCTATTTATGCTTCAAACATCCATGAATATAAAACAGTTATATATAAAGATTCTATAGACAAAATTACATCGTGTTTTATGATTGTTAATGATAATAAAACGAAAGTATAATACATGAATGTTTAACATTATCATATTCGTAGGCGTCCAACAGAAAATTCTACCTCTATGAACACCAACAGTATCAGCAGAGCAAGCAGTAAGCAATGAGTAACAATAATGAGCATAGAAAAAGAAGAAGTGTAGTTAAATACATGTGAGATGATGATCGTTGTTGTATGCAAACTTTAAGGTAGTTAGTTCACTTCTGAAAATTTTTCAAATATATCAAAAAACTACATAGCCAGTGGCAGATTTACCGGGAAGCAAAGGAAGCAATTGCTTGGGGCTCCGCTTGGACAGAGGCCCCAAAAAATGAAAAATTTTGAAAACACATTCGAAAATTTGAAAAAAAAAAAAATAAATAACACATGAAAAAAAGAAAAAATCCATGTCAACAATATCGATCATTCATTGTCCCCAAACGATTTGAAATTAGTTTAAATCTGTATTTCCCGCGTATAGTTGGCGCTTTGGTCACTCGTATTTGTGTCTTCGTCTGAACAGCTGTAATTCTAAAAGCATCATCGTCTCTTACACACAGAGTAATAGGTAATTATATTGTTCCTCAGATTTCTCATCGATGTGTCAAGAAAAAGTTAGTGACTTAGGCTTACTGTTTATCGAAAAAGACAAGCTTGAAAAACTTGACTTTGATGATGTCATTCATCAATTTGCGACTGAGAAAAGTAAAAAAAAGTTGTAATTTAGATAGTAAATAATAAGTTAACTGTAAAATTTATTGATTATGCAAAATTAACTAGTTATTCATTATTTTGAAATATCGGGGGGTGGGGGTATTTTACAATGAGGGCCCAAAAACCTGAGGTTGCTTGGGGCTCCGTCAGAGGTAAATCCGGCACTGTACATAACTTGACTTCATCGCCACTTGATTTATGTATTGTACTTGTATTTATAGCAGGCATATGCTAGTTATTTTAAATCTAAGTCACCATTGTTATAACTTTATTGTTGTGCCATAAACTTTACTGTGTATCTCTTTATCCAAGTTCGCATTCAGTTTCTCTAACAGTAATTGAGATAGGTAGAATAAAAAAATGTTGTCTCTCTGTCTTAATCGTATTTTTGGTTGTCATTGGTTAGGTTGTCACTGTTCGTGTTACTCGTATTTTAGTTACAGAAGTTTGAGGGACTTCTGTAAGTCCCGTTTGCCCATGCCTGATTTATAGTTCGACGCCCTACGAACATTAAGTTCATGACTGAATCTCCTTAAATATTAAAACACAAAAAAAAAAACACATCTCAATTCTTGTACTCTCAAAACGTGTGAATCCTCTATTTAAAATTGAATAGTTTTATAAAGCCTATGATATGTATGAGGTTATGTGTTGATGTTCATCTTTCTTCGTCATTATCTATTGTCGACTTTTCCTTCGTTCGTCTTCATTCCACACGTTTTATCCATCATCATATCAACATATCATCAACAACTTCAATTTCAACGTTACTTACAGGAAAATGTTGTATGGAAAGTGTAATGTGATAGATAAAGATGGAATGATAAGTTGATGAGTGAATAAATTTTATTACAGATCGAATATTATGACATAGACAAAATAATACAATTCATCATTTATAACTCCCGAACTAAAATAAACGGGTGTTTGACAACTATGTGTGTGTGTCTGTGTGTGTGTGAGCCAACTTGATTGAGACTTCGACATTTTATAGCTAAGTATCCAAAAATCGGTTTACAAGAATTAAATCCCATTTGTCGAGGGTAAATTTTATAAATTTCACTTGTCTCAGGTTTTTGTATTGCTATTTTCAGTCAATCCTACTGTACCACTATCCTATCGGAAATCAGATAAAGTATTTTAAGGTTTCGTTCGAATATGATTGAAGTGTAAATTATTGTTGAAAATATAGATGTAAGGAATTGCCATTGTTATAATGTATGACTTGTGTTTGGTATATAGGTAGATAATGATTATTACCATTCAAGATGAAACCTGTAATTAGGTTGGATCATTATAAAGTCTCACCATCATTCTCAGTAATAGAATACATATAGTTAACATACCATGTGTGTTTGTACCATCTAGGTATATACATATCTGTAGTATGACAGAATACATCCGTTTAGTAATGCATCTAAGCGAGAGGTATTATATACATGTATTGAACATTAGTTGGAAGACGCTTGGAGAGTGGGAGTTTTTTTAGTATGTATGCAACAAAACTCCCACTCTCTGCATGCATACAACAGAAGATCTGTCGTATCATATCTGTGTTCTTACAACACATGTATATAATACCTCTCGCTTAGATGCATTACTAAACGGATGTATTCTGTCATACTACAGATATGTATATGCCTAGATGGTACAAACACACATGGTAAAGTTAACATATAATATGCATTGCACTCATTGTAACACTGTGATTTGGCTTATTTGTTACTGTGAAATTTTTTGTATTTGATTTCATTACTGTTCAATAATTTTGTTTGGAGCTCAGAAATTTTATACCAGATCCACCTTTTTAGATTTCCCTCTTTATTGTTTCTACCCTCTCCTTCGGCAATCAATTTTTTCCTAACTCTTTTATCCGACATCCGAAAAAGATGCAATTCTACGCGCCCTACTTTGATAACATTTACAATGTTGGTGTACCATACATTACATAAACTTCCTTATTTGCCCTTCTTTTCCAACATAAGTCAATTGCATCTAGAGTTCGTAGGACCTACCTTGTAAACTGTTAGAGATAGAACAAAGGTTTAAATATGAAATGATCTTTAAAAAAAATAAACAATTTTTGTTCGGTTTTTGTGAGGGTACAAATTAGAACAAAATTTCGGTATAATAAAAAAAGCACATTGAAAAATTAATTATTTTCAAAAATAACTTTGATAAATATCTTGTTAGTCTTGATTTTGCGCAAATAAGTTTTGGTCTTGCAGAGTTAGGTGTTGGTCTCTTCAGAGTTGGGTCTTGTTCTTCATCTTAATTCATATAGATAGGATTTTGACTTTATCGAAGTGGTACTATATTAACCATGGTCTTGAAAAATAAAACTCAAATTGATACATCGGATAAATTTTCAAAACTATACCCTTCTATTGCAATTTTACAAAATAAATAAAACAATATTTTTTTCTAATTCCCGTTGGCTGTTACGATGAACAAAACACGTTAAAATAAAAAAATATTACATAATGATAATATGTACATCATAACTTTTCAATTTTATTTGCCTATACTTGAGAAGAATGACGTAAAGAGACGACATGTTAGGATTAGTACGTATAGAGCAAACAGTAAATATAGTGCATTGTAGTGTATAGTGTAGTGTAGTGTAGTGCAGTGCAGTGGTTGTTTGGGGGGAGGGGGTACTTGATAACATGTTTTTAAATGTATAAAATCTTTTGTTTACATTTCATCAATTTAATGTTACATGCATTCATTCATTCATTCATCATATCATCTCATATCATAACGTATCGTATAGAGAACTGAACTACCTACCTACGTTATTTTATAAGAGTCATTAAAATGTTCTGCAAAACTTATTATTTTAAATACAAAAACAAAAAAAAAAAGATGCGTTATTTAAAAATTTTTTTAATAAGAAACTCTTTTTATAGTACGGAGTGATTGTTTTTAAATGAAATCATAAAACAATATTTAACAAAAAAATCCAAACAAAAGGATACACTTAATTTTTATGAGATTCTTTTCTAATTAATATTCTCATTCTTCATAATGTAATCCTTCCAGATGTCGAAAAGGTCGACATTCCACACAATACCCCGAAATTTGTCAACACGACTGAGTGTTCTCTTTCTTTAAGATTGAAGGCGGGGATCATTTTCTAACCATATTTAACTATTTCTTTAGTGATCTGTTACCTACCTTCGAGCTGATTCTAGGTACTTCGGATGACGACTACATGAGAATACAATTGTGGCAAAGGGAAGATGATTCTCAAGGTTTCATCCGCGATTCGTCGAACTTATTTTTCTCGTAACTTCTACCGAAAACTCTCGGATATTCTTTGATCTTTTCGGCACGCTTAAAGAGATACCAAGAAAATCCAAAGGACCCCACACGATTAAATAGGAAAATTACTTTCTGTGAAACTTTTTCAAACCGCCACAAAAATGTTCTCGGATTGTTCTGATCAAAAGCTCTCAAGGCAACAAATTTGAGCGGATAGTTAACGAGCAACGGGTTGTCAATGCTACACATATATTATATTTATAGTATATGACTACCGTCTTAATAATGATATATCGGTTATATAACTATAACTATGAGCTCTGATCGCCTGTAGAGCGAAAAGTACTTGTTTCAAAGTTTTGTGGCCATGAGAGCTTTTTAATAGAACGATCTGAAGAATATTTTGGGGATAGTTTGAAAAAATTTCACAGGAAGCCATTTTCGTATCTAATCGTGCGGTGTCCTCTCTGCTGCTTCTATCTTTGGAAAATATAGGTCAAAGAATATCTAAAGAACATAATAATGATTACAGGAATACTTCTCGAGATACCACTGAAAATCTCATCAAAATACATGATGGATTCGTATGAGATTTTGACCAATCGTCGAATGAAGCCGCTTTTAAATGTTCCAACTTTTTTCAAAGGAGTGATCCATATTTAAAAAGAAAATTGCAAAAAGTGGAGAAAAAGCTTGTTATTGCCCAGTTTCGATTGGGCTTAGTGCACAAGGTAATTTTGACCCAAAAAAATCTTTAGATGCTCGGATATGTTATATTCTTAGATAACGTCCAAAATCGCACATGAAAAGGATAATCTTTCGGATCAATTTTAGAGGGTAGATTCTACTATTTAACTTCAGATTTCATCGATCACCCCGTAAACTTGTTACGTGTAGACGTTATTCAATATTATATTATTTTTGTTATACATAAGTATGATGAACCATTTATTCTATTTAAAATATTTTTGAAAGTGTTTTCAAGTTTTATATAATTAATTACACACAGTCAAAAGAGTGGGATCTACACAACGAAAAACTTCTATAATATAATTATATTATATACGATGCGAAAAATAAGTGAGGTTATCATTTAATAAATTTATCTTAAGTTTTTAATTAACTGATTACATGATTAAAATGTTAGCTAATGAGATAATATTTACTACATACTAAAAAACACATGTCAAATTAAAAAGTTTTGACAAATAATTACAGTCAAACCTGGATAAGTGAGAAAACTCTATAAGTGTGAGTAATAGCCAGGACCCGTCATTTTAAGCTCCCAAAACTTTATTAGCGAGAAACAGAAACCTCTGTAAGAGAGAGTCATTTTTCCCTCATGGATCTCCGTAAGTGAGACTGCTACTTATCTATACCTCTATAAGCGACAGTCGAGCTTTATTTATCGAGGAATATTAACTATATTCGTACTTGCTGTGACTTGTTATTGCTGCGTACTTCTATAAGAGAGAAACGCTGCTCATGTACCTGCATTAGCGAGAAACTCGGGTTACTGAGAAACCATAAGTGAGAATGAGATTGTGCTCCCTTGAACTTTCGATTATCCAGGTTTGACTGTATATAATATTAAATTTCAAATTTAAGAAACCCTCGACATAAAATCAGGTCTGATTGATTCGTTTATGACATCGTAGCTTCTAAACGGGTGAACCGATTTTGATTTCTGTTTCGTTTGAAAGGTAATTTGATCAAGAGAGTCTTTAGCTTCGTTTCAAGAAAATCTGCGCGTTTGGAGATCATGATCTCTTTTCTACTTATCGGGTACGGAATCCTAAACTCACGCTTGAAACATAACTAGAAACATTCTCGATTAAATTATCTTTCAAACAAACAAAATAAAGAAATGACCATTTTTAAGCGAAAAATTTTAATTGGACATGGCAATTTCGGTTTTCTTGAGTTAAGCTTTGAACAGACGGGTCAGATCAAAAAAGTTTTCAGCAAAAGTTGTGGCTAGAGTATACTCACACAATTTTCCTCTAGATGAGATAAAATAAATCGGTCATGTATCATTATTGGTCCGAAAATTAAACGTCAACATCTGGATCAAACAATATTTTAAGAAATATCCCAAAACCATATGTTATTTAACCATCAGATCGATAGATATTCTTCAACATTTGGTCAAGATATTTTCAAATAAAAAAACAAACCATTGTTCTAAAAATAAATTGCTCAAATTTCAAAAACATATCCATACATTTTTGATTAGTTGATATCCTTGAATGATTTTTGTAAAATCAAAAAAAAACAAAATTAAATCAATACTTTTGGAATACATGCATTTTTATATGCAGCAATACATACGTCCAGAAACCATGTTAAGTTCATTTTTATTTTTCGTATATCAAAAAAACGAAAAGAAACAAGTGAAAACAAACAATTGACTGAGTTAATTGTTGAAATACCATGTATAGACAGTGTTGATCACTCTACCACATTACACATACATGTCACACATACATATAACTAATATTCCCATATAATAAATACTATAAAATTTACGCCTAATTTATCGCCATCACGGCTAAACAGTGATGTTTACGAAAGATGTTTCAAACAAAAGTTGTTTATTTTTTTATAAGAAACATTTTTTACATTTAAACTTTTGTTCTATCTCTAATGGTTTACAAGATGGTTCCTACGGATTCAACTGACCTATATGTTGCTCATTTACAAACTTGACTTCACTTTTCACGTCCTATAAAAATTTCAACTTGATATCTCTTTTCGTTTTGGAGTTATCGTGATGATAGACGGACAGCCGGAAATGGGCTTAATAGGTGATTTTATGTGAACATCAATATTTTTAAGCGTTACAAACTTGGAACTAAACTTAGTATACCTTGATATATATTACATATATACAGGGTATAAAAAACGAAAAGAATAAAGGTTGATATTGTAAAAATACGAAGGTAACATATAGCTTCGAACGAAGTTGACTGATGTTTATTTAGAAACGTGACAAGAACAAAACATGCCAAATAGAAATAAAATATCATTTTTTGTCTTTGTTTCATATTTTGTGTTTATTTAAGATTTTATTTATGATGAACAAAAACCAAAATTTTTAGAATAGTGATTTCAGCAGAATTTCATCTCGGGAAGGTTTACCATCTTTAAACAAGTGAAAACAAACAAGTGACTAAGTTAATTGATGAAATACCATGTATACATGTATTAGCCTCACTTTTTATGTCGCTCGCTATAAAAATTTCAGCTTGATATCTCTGTTCGCTTTTGAGTTATCGTGACAGAAAAACAGGCAATTATACAACCGGGAATCGACTAATTAGGTGATTTTATAAACACCTATACCAAAATTTTGTTCATAGGATCAATATTTTTAATCTTTACAAACTTGGGATTAAACTTAATATACCTTGATATATATTACATATATACAGGATATAAAAATGTCCAATAACATTCATTTTGGAGAAATAATTAGAATTACAATTTGCAATCTTTTTGAATGTCGCAAAAATATTGTGAAAATGATTGAAATTTTCCAAGTGAAAAATAATTATTTGTGTTCGTAAACTGAAAAAAAAATTATTTTTTACAATCAAAACTTATCGAGCAAAGATCGAATGTCAGAAACACAACATCAATTATAAAAGTAAGAATAAAATGAACATAAAATTCAGTCAAGTGCGAAACAAACTCTTATATACTTTGTTCAAGGCTGTAAAACTTCATGTTTTTTTTACGAAATTCTCTTTGTGTCAAAGCTGAAATTTCTAATACAGGTTATATAGAAGCTAGTTACTCTTGTCCATAATCCTTCCTTCAATTTTTGCATTATATAAATAAGTATTTCGACTGCCAAGTAGCCATCAAAAGTTTGAAGGAAATTGGGGCAAAATCGAAATTTAATTCGAAATATCCTAGAGAGCTCGCCAAAAATGGCACAATGCTGCCGGACACAAGCATCAATAAATACCCGTTCTATTTGCGAACTGCAAGTTGCTCCTGAAAGAGGATATCTTGAAAAAGGCTAATCTTATATGGAGGGAAGAACGTACTTGTGGTACTACAAGACAGATATGGTCTGAGTACAATCGCAGGCGTTCCGAAGTTCTTACATAACTTCCAAGGGCCTCTGTTCACATTGTTGTTGCGGCTATCACAGGACACTGGTTGGGCGGCAAGCATGCTTAATGCTTAGGCCTGGCAATGTATCACGACTACTACAGGAGCTGTCACAGTGGTGACGAGGAGGAGACAATGTCTCATCTTCTCTGTCACTGCCCAGCTCTTGTCATGAGGAGAGGGACTTACTTGAGCCAGCCTCTTTTTGACGACCTCTCCGACCTAAATTCAGTCGACGTCAAAGCCCTCCTGCTGTTCTTAAACAGCTCCAAATGGTTTATGTAGTAGTGGCCGGGGATGGGCCAGCCCATTTACGGTATCACAACGGACCCTATAGTCTAAGTGGGCCGCACCCCAGGACAGCCACTCTAACCTAACCTAACCTAACCTAGAGATCTCATTTACTATCTTTGATTATATTTATTTTCTTATAACTCGTCACGCCGCCTATACTTTGAATTATGGACGCACACAGGGACTTCAAAGGATTCTGTAGCAATCATACCAACTACGGAATCCTAAAATAATACTATTTATTAAATATATTCGATGAATATTCGATAAATAAACAGAACAATAGGTTACTTCAACTAACCATCATTGACTTCTTCTTTCATACATTGACGACTCTGCACACACACACACACACAAACACAGGTATTCTGATTTTATTGTTAACAAAAAAAAAATTGCTCTATAAAAATTGAAGACGAATCATCGAATGTTCCGTCGTTCGCGTCTCCAAATGTTTGTGGCATTACATTATTAAACCAATCGATTGTATTTTATTCAATCATAAGAATGCTACAGTCAAAATCGATTATAATGACGGATCGATTATTAAGGATGTATGATCATGGTAGTGGGGGCACAAATTTAAAAGTAGATATTTTCAATTTTTATGATAAATTTATATTATTACTTGACGATATAAGACGAAAAGTAAGAATAAAATTTTTCGATATCTGGCTTAATTTTCAAAATATTGAAAATTGAAAATTTTGTTTAATTATTTAGCTTTCGATATGTCGAAAACCAAGACACATATCGAAAAATTTTATTCTTATTTTTCGTCTACATTCATGAAGTTATAACAAAATTCATCATCAAAGTTGAAAATAAGATAAAAATAATTTCAACCCTTAATCTACCCTGCTCTTACATCCCTTATATGGACGGTGACACTTAGTTTTTTTCTTTTCTAATTCATTGCTAATATGTTTACTTTCTATTAAAAAGTTTTTTTTTAATTTGTTTTCATTCATTCCAAATGAAAATTATCAAAAACTTCCAAAATATGTCGTTTTTTGAGATTCCTCCATAAGAGCCAATGTATTTTATATCGATTTTTAATGACTTTTTTCTTAAAAATTTGCACGGATACCTAAGCTGAACTTTTAACCACATATTCTTTGAGTAAAAGACTACCTACAAATAAATTTTGAGCCTTTAAATCAAACATTGTTGTCATTTTCATACATCCTTAAATGTCTTTACAACCGATTTTGATTATATTTTATTCAATCATAATATACAAGAGCCACCGTATTTATAAAATGTTCTTTTTTTATAGTTTTGTTGTATTCTTCGCGATCAACAAACAATAATAATTGGTTTTTATATAATGGATTGTTGTTTTTGTTGTTTTTTTTTGGTTCATTCGGTTTGTTGTTGAGCTTGTTTATGCTTCCCTTTTTCATCTCGTGTTGTCAACATTTTTGCTGCAAATCCTATTGCTCTGCATTTTTTTTTTTCAAGTATAAAAAGTTTTTTGTTTTCATTTTTGATGTCTGGGAGAATAATTTAACGATTTCTCATCGATTGTGTCTGTATCTATCGATCAAGTCATATCAAAACATACCTACAGTTTTTGTGTACCCTGGTGTACGTTGGATTGTTTATCAAGGGTATATCATTTTAGATGTTATTTTTTAAGATGATGCTATTTTGATATTTTATACAAGAACTAACAGATACCCGTCCGCTTTGCTGGGCAATTTTTCCTCTAAAAACAAAGAATATCGCGTTATAGTTCTCACTTATCCTCCCTTTTGTTCACAATTTTATGAATTTTAATTTTATGGTGGGGAACTTTAACCTTTTTGAAAATGGTCCTTCTCTTTAGGTCCAATCATTAAATTAATGAGTTTTGTATTTTTTGGATCAAAATTACCCCATCTACTGAGTTTCATCAAATTCCAAAACAATTTTTTTTTTATATTTTCGTGATTTTTTCAAAGGGGTGTATCCCTTAAAAAATGGCAAAAACTAAAAAAAAAATTTTTGTCTCCAATTTCGATAAAACTCAGTATATAAGGTAATTTTGACCCAAAAAGTTCAAAAATCGTGTACATTTGATGACTGGTCGTATAGTTTTTGTGATACGGACTAAAATCGATCCAAATATTGCGATATCTCAGAAAATCTGCATCCAATCATTAAACTAGCCTGATTTTCATAATTTATGGGTCAAAATTACCCCATCCACCGACTTTCAACAAATTCCCAGACAAAAATTTTTTTTGCATTTTTCTCGATTTTTTCAAAGGGGTACCCCTTAAAAAAATTACAAAAAATCGAAAAATTTTGTTTGTCTCCAATTTCGATAAAACTCAGTATATAAGGTAATTTTGACCCAAAAAGTTCAAAAATTGTGTACATTTGATGACTGGTCGAATAGTTTTTGAGATACGGACTAAAATCGATCCAAATATTGTGATATCTCAGAAAATCTGCATCCAATCATTAAACTAACCTGATTTTCATAATTTTTGGCTCAAAATTACCCCATCCACCGAGTTTCATCAAATTCCAAAACAAAAATTTTTTTTTGCATTTTTCTCGATTTTGGCAAAGGGGTACCCCTTAAAAAAATTGCAAAAAAATCGAAAATTTTTTTTTGCATCCAATTTCGATAAAACTCAGTTTATAAGGTAATTTTGACCCAAAAAGTTCAAAAATCGTGTGCATTTGATGACTGGTCGAATAGTTTTGGAGATACGGACTAAAATCGATCCAAATATTGCGATATCTCAGAAAATCTGCCTCCTGCAATCATTCAACTTCTGCATCAATTCAAACGGACTGAAAAGTTTTACCCAAAATGTTATTTCGTATAATTGTTTCTCCTAAAAACCATAATTTATAAAAAAATAAAAATAAAAAAATAAAAATATATAAACAAAATAAAATTAGTTAACACAACTTTTATTAGAATTAAAAACTTTTAATAAAATTCAATTTTTTTTTTTGTGCAATGTTTCTTTATTAGTGGTGCTAGTCGAGTTAGCTGGTAGCACACATTTTATTAAACACGGCATTATCAAAGTGTGCTGCTATTGCAAAAATTAAATTACAAACTTCTTTTTTCTTTTTCTTTATAGCAGAAAATAATAAGAGAAAAACAAGAAGATAAAATAGAATTTTTAATAATACATTCACTACTGACGACTGATCTTGCTTTTGGTTGTCGCAATATTCAAGTCACGTAAATGATGAAAAATATTTCTTGAATTCATTTATCTGAAATCTTAATTAAAAGTGTAACTTGTGTTCCATCGACACACAAAACAAAAAACTCAATCAATAAAACAATAATTAGGTACCTTAAAAATCATTCACAAAGTCACAGACGTTGTCACAAAAACAGAAGGAATTTAATATATATATATATTAATATATAAGATTATTTTTGTTGGCAACGGTTGTCTTTGTCTGTTTGTCCATTAAGACTTAGATTGCGGGTTCGAATCTAGGCAGCGGCAGTGTGAACAATTTATAATTAATGGGAGTGCAGAATTGATCACATTGTCGTCCCTTGCATAAGAACGAAGTAACCGACTCCACCCACATCAAAATGTAATTATAAATATGTTTGTAATTAAATAAATAAAGATTAACAAATAATGATGTGGGTGGCCTCTGTTATAGGCGAATATGTCAGAGAAACGGAGGTTAAACCCCATTATTATTATTATTATTATTTATTGGCAATAATAGGTCGATAAAAACAAATCTTTTCGACAATAAGAATTGATTTGAGTTCAAGAGTATGTAGCAAAATATCGAGAATCTTGATTTAGCTTTTTCATTTTTTTTCCACTTTTTTTTCGATAACTGTACCATAGAAATGCAGTCCAATCTCGTATAATGACTTACACCAACGATGGAAACCCTCTAAGAGTCTTTTTCGAGGGTCGTAAGTTAAAAACAATAACATGTTCATCGTATGGAAAAGTCCGATTTTTAAAAAAGATAAATTTCGTTTGGGAAAATCACACAAATCAAAAAAAACAGAATTAATTGTTTGTACAGCTTTAATAATTATTACATAGACGTTGTTTTTAGAACTATGTTCCATATTTTACGCTACTTACTTGCTGGTTGGGAGTTAAAACCAGAAAAACTGCAACAGACATCAAAAACCGACATCTGGTTGCCATGAATTTTGAGAAAATGCAAAAATCGTTTTATATCTGTCAATTTATGTTTTGAGCTGTGAAAGTTATCAGAAGTTAAAGAAAACAGAGATAATTTGAAGTAAGAACAATGCTATGGTATGTCTTAATAAATATCCTCATAAAACCAAACGTAATGTATATACTCACATATTGGGTTGACTACTAAATCAGAAATGTGTCTTTTTTAAACTAATACTACAATTATTTCATACAAAACAAATAATATCTTAAATTTTGAGAAAAACATCTTGTAAATAAAAAAGTTAGCGCTACATTTATAATGTATCAAAGTACGAAAGGAATTAAGTTCCTACCGGGTGTCCACGACACCTCTCGATTTTTTATGTTACGTCTAGTCTTTTAGCCTGCAGACAAATCAGAAACGTACGATAAGGATTATTATAATTTCAACATAAATTTTTGATAGTTTCAATTCCGTCCAAAAATTTTTGGTAAAGAAAATAGTTAGCCACTTTCATGTTACGAAAAGTTACGAAATTATTACTTTTTGTACAACTTTTGTCTGTTTAAGTTTTTCTAATATTAAAAGTAATGTAGATATGATAAGACTAAAAGTTAAACTTATTTAAACAAAATTAAATTGTTGTCATGATAATGAAAAACTTATTGGAAAAACTATTTATACATCTGTGACAGTCGAATAAAAACATGACATTAGACATGACATCAAAATAATAATTAGCAACAACTTGCACAATATTACACATGTCTGTTGCATATACAGCAGCAATAAATAATAACTCATCAAGTACTTTTGGTTGAATTCTTCTTTATAGTTCTACTTCATCGTACTGTGAATAAGTATTCGTTGTGTGCGTAGTCATGGTAGGGATAATAAAATCGATGCCAGCGCTTTAAGTGAAAAATTTTGGAGATAAAGTGGGCTGTTATGACTAATTTGCAATTCTTTACATGTTAATGATATAGAAACTGTCAAATTAAAATGATTGAAAAACACTAATTAATTAAACTTAATGCATTAAAAATTGTGAAAATAAGAAATCAAATTGTACAAATATTATTTTTCAAATGTAAATTATCGTAATTATTTATTTAAATTTGTGAAACAAGAATATTAAATTTTAAATGTAAGTTTTCAATGCAATCCACACAATTATATATGCATCCATTAATTCTATAATTAAAGTAGTGTATCGTTGTCATGGAAACGAAATTCACGCTCGGAGCGAATAAGATGGAAGCAATGTAAGAGAATGAATATTAGGAACAAAATATGACAAAAAAAAAAGTCATCATCACAATGAACTTACAACAACAATATACAATTGTGGGCAAAGAATTTGGATTACTAGATAATCTAAAAATTTTACAAATAATAATCTATATCTATATACGAAGCGCTATCAAACTGTACAGTGTCATCGCGACTCGTCAAGGAGACTAGAAACAGTCTAAACAACCTGGCGAGGCACAATAAAGTCAATATTACCTGGATCCCCGGACACTCTGGTTGGAACGGTAATGAGAGAGCAGACAAGCTGGCTAAATTGGGAACCACCATGGCTCCCACTCAAGAAAAGCTTGCGAGGATGCCATACCAAGAAGGTCTTAACAGATTAAGAGATAATCTGAAAAACCAACAATTAAAGGCATGGACCACCTACGAGGGAGGGCGAATCGCCAAAAGCCTGTTGGGTGAAGGAAACTCGCTCGGTAATAGAGCCGAGGAGATCTTGAAACTAAACAGAGCTTCGCTCGGTAATAGAGCCGAGGAGATCTTGAAACTAAACAGAGCTGATATTAAAGTCATCGTAGAGTTACTCACAGGGCATGATAACCTGAACAAGTTCCAACATCAGATTGGAAAAAGACAATCTCCCGCGTGTGACAGATGCGGAGAAAATTCAGAAGAAACATCGATCCACTTTCTCTGTTACTGTCCGGCGCTCATACAGCAGCGAAGAAAATGGTTTGGTCCGGCCATAGTCGAACCAGAAGAAATTAGGAAACTCAGCGCTAGGCAGATCCTGGGTTTCAGTACATCAGTTTGTTATAATAGCCACTGAAAAGCGTAGCGGGGATAGAGTACAAGGGTCTATTTGGCTAAGTGGTCTGAACCATTGCTTCGAGGCTCGGTGCTCGAGCATGGCCCGCTAACCTCCATACTCATACTCATACTCATCTATATACAAATGGAAACTGACGGATCTCCCTAAGGGATTAAAAAGGAAATGAAATTTCATAAATGGAAAACCCATGTAAATAATTTTATAGACAAATATAGATCAATGTTTGCTATTATGTCAATGTTACTAAGGTTTTTTTTAACTTCATGTGGTTTAAAATATTTACAAAAGAGAATTATAATTATTCTTCTCACAATCGTTATGTTAGGAATGCTTCTTTATAAGTTGAAAAACAGATATTATATTTTATCATTGTACAAAATATTTGAAACAATGGTTATGAAGCTATATACTTAGAGCTTAAACCTGCATAAAAAGTCGAGGACAAAACCATTGAAGTTAGCAGCTGAAACCGCTAGGACTATAAGCAGGAAATTTTACATAAACGTTTCTTAAATGACGTTAGTCTGCACTCAGAAGTTATTTTTAGAAATTCATTCCCTAAGGGGTTAAAATAAGGGTAGAAAGTTTGCATGAAACTTGGCCAAGTATACTGTATTACTATTTTCAAAAATACATTCTTCAAGGGGGTAAAATTTCGGTTAACAAAGTTGAAACCTTGTTATTTTTTAAGTTAGAAATGTACAAATTGATATATGTGCTCATGGTTTGAGACTAAAGTGTACTGTGTCACTTTTTTATTATATTCTTTGAAGGAGCGCAGGGAATCCATGACGGACTGCCGTGGTTTTTTTTCGAGAGGATGTAAGGTAAAGCTCTTCTCGATTGACGTTGAAACTGGTGATTTTGTATCTTTATCTATCAGAAGATCCGAAGAGATTTTTGGTTTGAGGAACATAATTATTTTTATTTCATTTGCAAGCCTACAAAAGAAGTTTACAAGCTTTATAGGAAGTGTTGATACTCCTTTCCTTGTCAGGCTTCTTATTCCTTTACTTATTTCTGAATATCTTGGCAATCAAGAGTATCATTATGCTAAAGACATTTTGGAAACAATTTTGCAATCCAATTTCTTTATCCACGAGTATACATGTACATATTTACACTCTGAATATAACAACAAAACATGGAACAACAATATTCACTGGGTACTGCTGATGATGACTATAGATATAAATATTGTTGTCATCATTCATCTTCAAGAAAATCTCTCATCTTCTTTAGTGTAGGTATATTTTTGTGGTGAATACTATTTTTTGCTTGATGTGTTCGAATAATTTAGTATATAGGGTGAGGTGATAGTTTTGACCAAAGGTAAAATTCTAGTTGACCCATTGTCCTTAAATTAACTTTCTGGAAATAAATTATTAAAGAAATGTTCCGACTATGATTTTGGCCGACTAGCCGATTAATCGATTTATTGGCCAAGTTGATCACGCCTTTCGAGGAATTAGAAATATTCCAAGACGCTTCGTTTACAGCTTATTCCCACGTAAGCCGCAACCGGCGTTGAGATTTGAATTGTTTCTTGATTTCTGATTTTGCACGGGTCAAAGACAATAGAGTTTGAAATGGCACGATTACAATTTAATCATGTCATAAAGAAAGTATCGTGAATGGATTTTTTTTGACCGATTGGACAATGATTCCCGCAAAGTCAAATGTAAGCAGTGCCAATTTTAAAATTTTAGGGGCTTCCACCAAATTTGGGGCCCCAGAGCGTCCAATTTCTAAATACGGCCTTGGTAATAGCAGTTTTATTATAGGCAATAGAATATGTTTTATGTTCTACTTTTCTTTTCTTCCATTATTTTTTAAAATGTAAAAACTTTCAAAATCGGAGTTGTTTTTTAGCTGTTCTTATAGTTAAGTACCTTAAAATACCTTCTTTTTTTTGTATAAAAAGAGTTGAATTCAAAATTTATTCAAAACTTTCTTATACTATAAAAAAAAAGACATAAAAAATATCTACCCCTGTATACCATTTGTGTATAAGAAAACTGCAAGTATTTACAAGTAAAAATATAATAAATGTATATACAGAGTGTGACTTAAGTTCCTAACCATTTTCTTGGATTTATTTTGGGGAAAATACTTTCATTCTCGGGCGTGCCTTTGCTAAACATGTCAAACTGAAAATGGTGCGAGGTATCTAACCTAAAAATTGCTAATCATTCAGGTGCCCCATTTGCGAAGTGCAAGCTTCTCCTGACTGAAAATCCTAAAAATGAGAAGTACCCAAGGGGGGAAGGGCATTTTTTTTTGCTGCTGCAGGATAGTTATAGAATACAAAACTGGATAAGATGCAAAAAAACTGAAAGTTTGGGTGTAACAATGAATGCAAATTACCGTTGAGAGAGCTAAGGTAGAAGAAGAAACGGTGACTCGTCTTTCTAGTCAGTGTCCAGTTTATGCAATTAGAAGACTGGCATGTGTGACAATCGACCTCTCAGAACTGAAACCTACCGGTGTCAAATATCTTTCTCCGCCTTAAAAAGCTGCAAATAGTTGATAGATTAGATGGATTTCTTGTGGAACGATCCCTTCTTCAAGCATTATAATAAATGATCCTTACGGTGCAGGTATGTCCCACTTGGATGCCAGCAATACGTTCTGTTTACTGATGCCTATACTTATACAAATAATTTTTCAGTTCAACGCTATTTTACATTCCTTTCTATGAAATATTGTAACGGTTATCGCAGGAAACTGTCCGAAAACCAAAAAAAACTGAACGTTAGGGTCTAGCGGAGAATGCTGATTACTTTAGAAGCTTTGGCAGAGAGAGGGGAGGAGAAGAAACGATAGCTCGTCTGTTCAGTCACTGTCCAGCTTTTGCTACTTGGTAATCGAACCTTCAGAGCTTAAATCCGTTGGCGTAAAAAATCTTACGTTGTCCTGAAAAGTTCTATCTGATTGAAGATTGGAGGCCTTTTGTAGAACGATCCGTTTCCTTAGGTATGGTATTTATGGTATTTGTACGTTCCACCTGGACACCAGGAAGTTGTTCTGTGTATGATGCCTATACTTATTCAAGCCATTTTTCAGGCATGATCTATTGGGGTTTTAAGTTATTTCCTTCGTCCTACATTCAGACCATCTAATGTATTAAGGAATAATCCTTCCTGTAAGTATGATTACATACTTAAGTCGCACGTTGCAACCTGTATACATATGATTACATACATATGTACGTACAATAGTGAATACTATTGTTAATAATAAGGTATAATATGATGCATTTGTTGCTGTATATGCCTGCATCAACCATTAAACCATTCATATCTCTCTCTTCTAAACTGATTACTTCGAACTGACAAAGAGAAGAGAATAGAACCTTTACTACTACACAACGATCGCATCAGAGAGAAGTACTATAATTAAAAATTCTAGTCGCGAATACCTTCTATACCGTATAACACATACATAGATAGATGTAGAATGTAGATGATATTACTATAGTTGAATGTGTGTGCTTGGTCGCGGTATCCATAGCAACACGGTCGATGATTCAGCCATAAAGTTTTATGACTATACTCTATAGTATGTATGTATGTAACAGTAGAGTTAGAGCAGCAAGTAAGCAAGCAGCAAGCAGAGAGTAAACGAGAACCAAGTAACTAACGAACGTACCCAATCCATCCATAAGAGAGTAAAAACCCTCTTGAATAACAGTTGGTATAAAATGTTTTACCATTTTATTATATTATGTTGAGTATGTAGGTACGTACAATGGGAGTGATACATATTGTAATTCCGGGGAAAATATATCGGAGAAAATGTGGATTTTTTACAGTTGCATGCAAAAATCCTTATGGAGAGATTCCTTTTATATAGGATTTGAATCTAAACCTGTATCTTTACTGGCTTTGGACCTTGTTAAGGATGTATGAGCATGAAAACAATGTTTGATTTAAAGGCTCAAAATTTGTTTGTAGGTAGTCTTTTACTCAAAGAATATGTGGTTAAAATTTCAGCTTAGGTATCCGCGCAAATTTTTAAGAAAAAAGTCATTAAAAATCGATACAAAATACATTGGCTCTTATGGAGGAATCTCAAAAAAACGACATATTTTGGAAGTTTTTGATAATTTTCATTTGGAATGAATGAAAACAAATTAAAAAAAAACTTTTTAATAGAAAGTAAACATATTAGCAATGACATAGAAAAGAAAAAAACTAAGTGTCACCGTCCATATAAGGGATGTAAGAGCAGGGTAGATTAAGGGTTGAAATTATTTTTATCTTATTTTTAACTTTGATGATGAATTTTGTTATAACTTCATGAATGTAGACGAAAAATAAAATTTTTCGATATGTGTCCTGGTTTTCGAAATATCGAAAGCTAAATAATTAAACAAAATTTTCAATTTTCGATATTTTGAAAATTAAGCCAGATATCGAAAAATTTTATTCTTACTTTTCGTCTTATATTGTCAAGTAATAATATAATTTATCATCAAAATTGAAAAAATATCTATTTTTAAATTTGTGCTCCCACTACCGTGCTCATACATCCTTAATGGTTTTCACCAGTGACACAAATTCGGAATTAAAACTGGTGGAGTGGTGTCAATCAAAAAACGGTCGTAGTGAACAAATGATATAAAAGTTTTTAAAGAAAGCTAATTGTAAGTAAAGAAAGGCAGGCAAATAGACTCAAGCATGATGCAAGTTTCAAAATCGATTTGCCTCAGTCTCTCAGATAATGTGACACTAACTTCACTTACAATCAAGCGTAGACAAAAATTTCTACACTTGGTATAACTGTCCTGAAAGGCAATCGATCTTCACTAAATGGATTATCGACAGATGTTAGGTTAGAAATTGACATGAATGTGGAAACTTTTTTGATTTTTATTCAGATGTTGTGCAAATACTTTCCCCCCTTCTAAACAGCTTCGCTTTCCTTTAAGTTTTCTAGCGGACGTTAAGATGTAGGAGTTCTTTTCGCCACCAGCTTTATAGCCTTTATCACCAGTGTCTTTGTAATTCATTTTACGGCTTTGTGTATCGTTTAAATAAAAAATAGTCGATTCTAAAGAATACTGTTTGCAGAAACGCTCTTCTTCTAACAGGTAATAAAATACCAGATTAAAAAGTTTCTGATTCAAAAGGTTGGCGGTTTCTTTCTTGTTAAATGTCATTCGAACCCGATCATCTTAGTCAAAAAAAACGATCAATCTTGGAATCTAACGGTAAGTTTTTGTCGGTACAAACGTTTGCTGTTGTCTGAAGAAATTTTGTCTCAAAAGAAACATATGGTCTCATGTAAGAGTCCTTATATATTCAAGGTCAAAGGTAGCGAAAATTAGTTTCTTGGAAATATCTCGTTTCTTTTGCCTCCAATCGTTTTCGTTTCGTCCAATCGATTTTTGCGACATTTGACCTTGAATATCTATGGACGCACACACGTGGCCATATGTGACTTTTGAGACAATATTTTTCCTATTGAAACATAGGTTTGTACAAAAATTCAGCTCATTCCGTTAGATTCCGAGGTGAAACTCTAAAATGATTGGAGTACACAGAATAACTACAGATATCATCTATAATAGATGCATTTTGGCGATGAAAACGTAAATTCTATGTCAAGACGCATTAAATGATAGCTTTAACTACATTAAATGATACTTAGAGATCACATTAACCGAGCGGTGTTTTCCTCAATAGCGCTCGATTCATTTAACTCGACTTTGCTTTAATATTTATCTACAATCGACCTAAAGCTCCCGTCGGAAAAGCATTTATGTATTAAACAGCTCTATTGAATTTATTGAAGAAAATTTATATAATATGACACATCGTGTTTTTCTTTTCCAAACTTTTTGTCATTAGTGTAAAAACCATCCAAAACTTTCAGTGCATCGAGTAATAAAAGTAAGTAAAATCACGACATGCAATAGAATTATATGATTATATAAGCATCTCTTTGTTTAATATAATAATAATAAATAAAAATATGCTTTTTTGTATATAATATCGTTTTGAATATTGGATTTCTTGAACATATGAGATAGATATATACAATATGCTTATTATATAATATCACTATCCTTTTAATTCATATCTACATCATATACATATGGTATAGAATCTATATCTCTATTATATTATAAATACGAAAGTAAGCATGTTTGTTTGTTTGTTTGTTACGTTTTCACGCTAAAACTAGCGAATGGTTTTTAAAGAAACTGTACAGCAATATAGCTGATATATCAGAATAACACATGAGATATAATTTATAAAGATATATTAATAAAATTTAAAAATTAATTTAAGTTGACATTGTTATAAATTACAGATATCTGTAAAAGTAGTCATTTGACATTACCATAAAGTACAGATTTCTGTAAAAAATAGTCTATATTTCACGGCCATCTTTTCTGATATACTCATTGAATAATTACGACTATTATACATTTAAAAAAATAGAAAACCATACATATATTTTACCTGTGTAAAACAATCCTTACCATTATTTCGAATGTTAGAGAAAGGAGATAAGCGAAATCAATCTTTATCAATCTTTACTTTTAAACCCAGCGAAGCGGGTGGGTATCACTCTAGTAATGAATGAATGAAACAAAGAACATTTTTGATAAAAACAGAATCAAATATATCTAGAATACTATATAAATGTATCTCTTTTCATTAAATATAATTATGTAGAGATAGGATATGCAGTTATATTCCTTAAATTTTATGTTAAACAAAGATCGAAATAGAATATTTTGCGAAAATAAATGTAATGAAAAATAACTTGAAAGAACATCTATTAAGTACGATCGTGTTCAAAACAATGGAAACCAAGACTTCCGTGGCTTGCCAATCTTTTGGATGAAAACGTAATAATTTTGGCGTGGATACGTTTATGTTTTCGTTTGTGATAGGGGTCTCATTTTGTAAACAGGAGCTAATGCACAAACACCATCTGTTCCCTTCCGATTTCTTATACTGAGGTTGTACTGTAATTTGTTAACATCTAGCCAAAAATATGACCATTTTTCATGTGAGATACTTCAAAAGTAATACCTTCCATCGAGGGATCATTATAAATCTACTGATTATGGACAAAACATGCGCCTGTCAGATATGGCGATTTTGCCGATATGTTACACGGGCGAGTAGGGTGAAACTCCATCAATTACTCTGCCACAGTCCAGTTTTTGGAAATCCATCAATTTAAATTGGATGTATAACTTTTTTTTTTTTTGAAATCTTATCAGTAACATTCTTTACCACTTTCTGTGTTTAACACTGCACACATTATTCTCGTCTCTTGGATAATTTTGTGTTTATTCAAGTCGATTCAATTTCTTTGATTGTGTGTGTACACAATACAAATAATGTTCTCTAAATACACTTTTCTTTGTTTTAAATGCGTCATTATATGTGTTATTAATACAATAATGTTTTTTCGAGAAAAGAAGGGGTGGTTGGTTTTTTTGTTTTTATGTGTATGTAGCATGGTTAGAGATCATAAGCACATTTTAGCTTTAGGGTTCGTTCGCACACCACATACAACTATACCATACATAGGCAAGTATAAACAAGCTCCGGTGTGTGCTGTTTTACGAGTATGTATGTTTTTTTTTATTCTGTCCTGGCGTTTCTAAAATTTATTATTAGTCAATGTTGTTATTGTGGGGGTACATATAAAAACGAACTATTATATAATCAACCCCCCTCCGCTTATTACATAACCCTTGAGTGTATGTTTGTTTATTTGTGTGTGTGATATCTGTATATAGCAGTTTTTTATAGCTTCAGATAACTAGCAAGTGATAAAACTATTTCACGAATAGTGGAAAAACACAAGGTTTAGAAAGTATTTGAATGTGACTGAAAGAGTAAAAAAAACAAATAAAAATGAAAAAGTAAAACACAGACTCAAAATTTTTCACTGGATGCCTTTTGAATGTTTTACTTTTACCAGAAATGACAAAGCGGAACAAAAAACGTGTAATAAAATTATTTGCTGATTCGAATAGGCCAGGATTACAACGTTACAACAGGCCCGTCCTTTGCATGGTAAATAGAATCAAAATGACACGACAGTTTAAAATAAAATAATGAGCAAAAACTTAAACCCCTCCCTTCAAAAACACGTAAAGATTTTCATCTGAAATTTTCATGGCAATTAAAATCATTTTCAGATGCAAAATGTTGAGAGCGTCATTGTGTAGTCGGTGGGATTATAGTTTTTCATGACTTTATGTTCTCTGGAGGACGCCTTATTCAATTTAATGTGACGACACATAGCCTATAATCAGCGGACGATCAAGATCCTTTCAACGATAGCTCATTTGTCAAATTACGTTAAGTAGTTTAGAAGTTATGAGGGAACAGATGAACTTACATACATACATACCGGTCAAACACATAACCCTCGCTGTCGTCGGGGTATGGTATGGTATGGAGGTTAGCGGGTCATGCTCGAGCTCGCGCCTCGAAGCAATGGTTCAGAGCACCTGGCCAAATAGACCCTTGTACTCTATCCCCGCTACACTTTTCAGTGGCTATTATAACCAACTGATGTACTGAAACCCAGGATTTGCCTAGCGCTGAGTTTCCTAATTTGACCTATGACTATGGCCGGACCAAACCATTTCCTTCGCTGCTGTATGAGCGCCGGGCAGTAACAGAGAAAGTCCGTCGTCGGGGTACAAAAAGAAAAAAGTATTTTGTATGATACTTTCTACCGTAAGTCTATTTTTGGTTGACCAATCGGAACAATCTAATGATGTACTGTCCCAAATGAATCACTTTGTACATATAGTATTTCTTTTCAAGTTTTAATTATTCTAGTGAATTAATATTAAAATTAATGTACTGTATACATTATACGTGCTATTTACCTTTTTCAAATCAAAGAAAAGTTTTTCCTCGAAAAATTCGAAGTTTTTACTTTTGCCAATTATTACAACCACCTTTTCTGTCTTATTTCACAGTTAAAAAAACGTACTTGATTGCGGATAAATTTGAATAATTCATGTACTGAAGTTGTGTGTGTTTATCTTTTCATATTTAACGTGTTTCAAAAACGTCCATTATCCGAAAAGTCCTCAAAATCGAAAATATCATTTTCCATTAAAAAACATTTCATTTCCTAAAATAACACATCTGTATGTGTGTAGCCTTTTGCTTGTTGTAATAAACGAAAATTTAAACAGTTAGTTTATGGATGAAGCACATAAAGTGGGGTGGTGTATATTTAATATATTTAATTTTTTTTATATCGCTTATAAAGTTCACAATTTTAATGTTTTTAATGCACGAACATAAGAAGTTTTATGTTCAATTAAAATGATAATTAGTTTCATTGACATCTTTATTACCTATAATATTATAATATGTATATATGTATTTATATAGTGGAGAAAAGCATAAGCGTACTAACAAATCTTCCCCTCTGAAAAGCCATACTTTTGTTTTAATCCATTTTTTAAAATTTCATCATCACAGGACGATGAGTTCAAACATTCATTAGTTGTGCTAACCAGAGTTAACACGACTATAGTCAAAATCGGTTATAATGACATTGAAGGAACCAATTTGGTTATAATTTTTGGTTATATTTGGTTAATTTTTATATTAAAGTAATGCACAACAAGAATTTTTGTTCTAGAAGTGGGAAATTAGAAATTTTTGACTTAAAAAAACCACATTATTTTAACATTTGACACTTGACATTGACATGCTCGTTTATAGCTACTCTCGGTACTCCCCTGGAGTTAGACCTAACTATGAGTGATGTAACCAAAGACTTTATATACATAGAGAACGCGAGAGATCTGCTAGCCTGTAAGTGGATGCGATATGATGAATGAAAGAGAAGACTGCCAGCGAGTTCCCCTATATCCTTGTCATAGTCATATGTCATAATCATATGATGCATAAAGATTTTCTACTATTAAATTTGTTTCGTTTAAAGAGGTTATATACAGTTTTGTATTTTTTTTTCTGAAAAACAAAAAAGTGGTTAAAATGTTAATTTGTACATTCTCCAATATGTGGTTGTAGTTTTCACAAGTGAGTAATAAAATAATACCTGTCGACACATTTGTAAAAAAAATGTAGCGAATGGCAAATCGATTAGACAAGGACACAGGGGAACTCACTGGCAGTCTTCTTTTTCATTCATCATATCGCAATTTTGGGGGCCCTGGCGTTCTCTAGTTGTATAAACTCTATGGATGTAACTCACTGACTGTTCATAAATATACACTTTCATTAATTAGCAATAATTATAAATTGAAAATATATCCCAACATAGTAATTAGCATAAAGAAAAGATTAGTAAAAATAAAAATAATATTTAATGAGGTTTAACCTCCGTTTCTCTGACATATACGCCTATAACAGAGGCCACCCACATCATTATTTGTTAATCTTTACCCACCAATGTGGGTGGAATCGGTTACTTCGTTCTTATCCAAGGAACGACAATGTGATCAATTCTGCACTCCCATTAATTACAAATTGTTCACACTGCTGCTGCCTGGATTCAAACCCGCAACCTAAGTCTACTACGACTAACAGTCGAAGACAAACGCCTTAGACCGCTCGACCATTTAGGCTCGCTAATAAAATAAAAATAATATTAAGAAGAAAAGAAAAAAGTAAGTTAGCTATCTAAAGAAGTATATGTATATATCTCTGATTTCAAAACCAATAAAAACATCCTTATTATAACGAAATCAAGTATAAATAAGCAATCGTTGAAACAAGTTTTATCCATTTATTAAACTAAAAATCATACATATTTGAAAACACCTGCTTTACGTTTTTATAAGAGTTAAAGAGTAGTTGTTAGCTGGAGCTGTTGTTTTTTTATACCTTTAAATTTAGTTTTGCTAATGATTTGAATTGAATCTCTTGAATGTTATGAAGTAAAAATAATATAATGTAGAAGGTTTATTTGTCGCTTTGTGTTACAGAAAACTACTGGAATATATTATTATATATATATATAAAAACTCGTGAGCAGAAGAGCTCTACCACTAAATTCAAATTTCCCCCCTCATAGGTTAGGTTAGGTTAGGTTATATTGGCTGTCCACGAAGGGCACACTTAGGCTATAGAGCCCATTGTGATACCATATATATGTTTTGCCACCTTTCCGCTGATAATTTCATTTATCAGCTCCTCAATTTCAGAGATTGAGTGCACTTCCTCCATGCATATACCATGCACTATACTAATTTTGTTGCGACGGCGGGAATCGAACCCGCTACCCTAAACATAACGCGAACGGAATTGGTTACGTCTTAACCAATTGATCTAATAGGGCGACTTCCTCCCTATAATATAGGCTGTTTTATAATTCACTTTCGCTTTCCTGAATAAGCTGCGAAAATAAAGAAGAAAATTATCTTTACCAAATTTAGGTCTGAGGTCTAATTTACGAGATAATTAACCTACTCTTATATTAATCAATTAATAAAAAATACATTCATCAAAATAAAATTCAACCAATAAAAACATTACTTAAATAGAAGATGTTTTTTATCATAGTGTGAAGGAGTGACCTAAATGCTAAATTACTATAAAAGTAAAAAAAAAACTCAAAAACAAAATATTATGCATTGTATCAACTTACAACTTCAACACAATGTACATAGTATGGTTTGTCCGTGAGTGTATTGTCCGTTTCGATGAAAAGCATGCTAAGGTTTGTGAAAAGCGCAACGTAGGTTGCGTACAATAATGTTGCGAAGGTCACATTCAGACTGAATTAGGGTAGGCTAATGTGAATGGTTTTCATTTGTTAGAGGATCCCTATAACAAACTAAATGACGTAAAACCCCTCTCCACTCTCCACATTCTTGATATCAACTCCGTTTTTTATACCATCTGCCAAATAAAGGGGACCGCTTGATATGCCCAAAAGTAGTGGGAACACATATGATATTTATATCAGATATCTCAAAAAACCCATAAATTATGTCACACTTCCACCCCACATCGTTATCCTTCGAAACAGAGCATAAGTTTATACTTTTGGGGAAAATAAGCTTAAAATAAAAAAACTACTACTGGAAGTTGTATATGGCTTACACACGTTTTTAAATACTGAGTGTACTGAAATCAAAAAATGTTATGTATGTTTTTTTTTGAACTTATGAATTATGTATTTTAGTTCAAATTGAATGAACAAACGCACAAGAAGCTAGATTTTTTTTGTATCAATTACTGTCTAAACTATTCGGTTTACAAAAAAATTTGCCCCAAAAAAATATTTGTGTATTTATAAAGAACAACTTTCTAAAAAGCGTTGATCTAATGTTTGTCAGTCATGAATCAGAGTAAGATTTTAATTGAACCTGAAAACTTAGATCGAATTCGATGCCGGTATAAGATGTGTCCCTTTGAAACTATTTTCCCGTTTGACAATCTGTATATCATTTCTCTGGTCTGTTTTTAGCCACCGGTATACCACTACGGTGTTCCGTACGAGTCGAGCTTGTTTTTTTTTTATATTCATAACGCTCCTTCAAAATAAATTTTTAACTTCAAAATAAAAAAAACTTTGTTTCGTAAGTGTATTATGGTTTGATAATACCTGTACATTAAAAAACATTCTTAGGATAAAATAAAAAAAACGGTATGGGATTCACAAACATCAAACGAGACTTTATAAAATGGTTCATAAATAAAACAATATATGATTAGGTTAAAGAAACTTGTTTTTGGTATAAATTTTTTGATTGAAATAATATATTATATTCAATACTGATCTGCTTTTCTCAGTTCTTGTTGAAAAATACCTCTCTTCAAAAAAAAAAAAGATGATTTTTTTGAATTCTTGTATATATGAAATTTTTAAGTTGTTCTTGGTTTTATCATAAATTTTTTGAAGTTAGAAAAAAATTGTTTAGACGTCTTTTCATTTAAAAACAAGTAAAATTTACAAAATTTATAAAACCCCCGACAAATGCGATTTATTCCTTGTAAACAGATTTTTGGAAGCTATAAAATGTTCTTAATCAAATCGGTTCGACCTTAAGGGCTACGATGTCACTGAGAAACACACAGACGCACAGATAAACATTTTAAACTTAAAACACTCCTTCTTAAATCAATATCAAAGTGATGATCCAGGACCATCAGAGGAGATGAAAAGGATACTTAGAGAGCTATCATTTTTTGGGACAAATTTGTGGAAATATTTTAATTAAAATTGAAATATTTGAGTTGAGTTTGTTCTTTTCAATTATTGTTTTGAATTAATTATTTTACCATTTCACATTTCGAAATGAATTGAACCGATTTAAAATCGATTTTTTTAAATGCATTTTTGCAGAAAATTGTCGATCTGTTTTTACCAACCCAAATGTAGATGCAGATTCACGCCTCTGAATGTAATCCTAGCGACGCCTATGCGTACGTTCGTGGTCATTTTTTTAAACTAAAATTGAAAACAATTTCCCGAGCATCATGATAGTGTGAATAAGGGAGTATGGGGTTAAAGTTACATAAAGTCTACACAATTAATTGCATTATTTTTTTTTTATAAATGCATTCAAATTAGACACAAAAAAAAACGTAACAGAGATTGTTGAAATCCATTATTATTTCACATACTAGAGACTTTACAAGTATTCGTTATTGTTAATTGCAATTTGTACTAAAATTTATATAAAAACATGAACAGGTTAAAACAATAGGCAGAGACCACACATACCATTTTTATAAAATGTCTGTCATTGTTTGAATAAAAATTTTATTTTCTCACTTTCTCCAAATCTCATCACTAATTGCTCATGCATGCATACGAGTTGAATGTGTGAGTAATTTTAACCTGTTACGAAACAATTAGTGAATAGTTTTCAGATTCACTTGTAATCACTTTCGAAATCAACATGTGTATTTTTATTTTTATATACAGAATGTTCGATTTACATCTAGGTATATAAATGTCACGAGTATGACAGAGTACATGCGTTAAGCAATGCATCTAAGTAAGAGGTATTATAGGTGTTATATGAAGTTGGAAAAGTGACGTGTATCGTGGCTTATCTGTTGTAGTTCAACTACGAAACTCCCACTCTCCAAGCGTCTTACAACTATCTCAACGCATATCGAAGCTTCAACACTTCATTTTTGTATTCTGGATTATAAGATTAAACCCAAAGGTTTGTGTATATTAGCCGAGGAAACTACCTCCATAAAAACAATGAATAATTAAAAAATCATTAAACTTTTTTTTCAAGTTAATATTGCAAATGACACAAAACTTGTTCTCCAACATTTTCTTCTTGAAATTGTAATTATTCTGATAACATCTCTATCTTTAATTAAAGTTTGTTACTATTGTTCTTATTATTCATATACAGTTACACTGTTCTTGTTGCATTCATGGGTATGTTCTATTTATACCCCCAAGGTGTATACACTTGTTATACCGCGTGTAAATTGGAATTTTTTAAACGCGCTTGGAAACGCATCCTTTGTTGGGTTGTACCCATTACTCAACACTAGGAGTAAATTGGACGAACGTCTGAAACATCAACTTTTCAAGTCATGTATCCGGCCCGTACTCACGTACGCTGCACCAATCTCGTCGAACGTTGCATCTTCGCAGCTTGCGAAAATGCAAAAGTTTCAAAATCGTTATCTTTGGACGATTTCAAAATCCCCCCTTCGATATTTGGCTGAAGCTCCCCACAGAGAAACTGGGCACTGGGCAATCAAAATCTTCATCCAAACCATTTCAAAATCCTATTTCCAATCTTCCCGCAAAAATCCTTTCCCGGAAATCAATATACTGGGCTAATTTGACTCGCTTACATTGCTTTTCAGGAAACGATATCGTATGCCACATAATGTCGATTACAACTGATTCGGTGTAATCTAAATTGTATATTTGTTTTAGGGACGGCTTATCCGTCCAACTTAGGTTAATTTTAGATATCAATGGTTTTTTATATAAGATTTTTTCATTTAAGAAACGATGTAAATTGGTTATATATTTCGATGTATTTAATTAATAAAATGATGTATTTTAGGTAAAGCTTAGGCTAGGAACTATAGATTTTAGGATGTATTGTAATTCAACATTGTAAACGGACTGATATTAATAAATAATTTTTCAAAGCCATGATCCAATGTCTAAAATCGTCGTTGATATTTCACAGCGTTTTCCTTTTATTTCAAATTAAAAATGTATAAATCCAATTGGATCACCCTATAGAATATTTTGTTACACTAATTGTAGTACACCGCACCGATGCAAAAAGAACAACTCTATAAATGTTTCAAGTTTCTCTACCAAATAATCTAAATGTTTATAATCCCATTGGAACAGAGTTTTGTACGAAGAGGTTGTAAGTTGTATGTCCCTTTGTCTGGATGGTTATATAGGCACATAGATGTATAGATATTTGCTTTTATACCTGATGCCGTTGGCCGTATAATATCTCACATTAATTTATTTATGGCGGAGAAATTAAAGGTGAGCAAAATTACTAACACAAAAAATAATACAGTGGAATCTGTTTATTACTCCAAAGAATTCGATTTTGTGACCAAAGTAAAAAATTGACGATAGAATCAAAATTGTGGCCATTGTGCAAGTGGTAATTCGATTTACAATCCCTTTGGAGAAATTTTTCTGCATTCAATTACAGGAGTTTTGTTTAAATAGTTTCAGTAACATGTACTAAATATAAACTTCATTATTTTCCGAGTTATTTAACGATAAACTTTGTTTTCATTAAAACTCCGTTAATTTTCGTGCAAATTATTTCAATTTTTACATTTCCTAAGTTTTTTGTAGAACTTACTAATAGTTTGTCGCCCTATTAGCTCAGTTGGTTAAGGCATTACCAATTCCGTCCGCGGTATGCAATTCCGTACGCGGTAATTTAATTAATAGTTGTGATGGGCTTTTTCCACCCCCGTAGAAGAGGTGTTTACTACCCTTTGGGAAAAAGCACCACTAGGTACCGTGTAACTTTTGATCTATAGGGGGAACAAAGCTTAACTCCTTTTGGTGCTATAGATCAAAATTTAGAAATTGTTTATTGGAGTAATAGAAATTTATTTGCTAAAAAAGTTCGACTTCATATTACAACAAAAGATAATTTAAAAAATTTAATAATTTCATATCGTTAAAAACTGCATATGATGAAGTACTTAGATACTTAAAAATAAAAATAAAAAATATAGAATTAAAAAAAACAAAAAAAGAAGTACTTAATAATTATATGCAACCCTCGGCTAAGTGGAAAAATATATGTAATACTTATGAGGAAGTTGGTAGGGTATACCACGAATAAATGTGATAGTTCTGAATAGAGGAAAATTATGGACTACATGTTTATTACTGCACTGTTTGTTGTACTTTCGGGTTAAAATATTATTTCAGTGTGTAATAAAATTGAGCTTTTTAGACCATATATCATATATAGAAGTCATATGAGTAATTTAACCTTAAATTTATACATAATTATTATAAAAAGCTATATTTGTTTTACAACATTATATAACAAAAAGTGTTATATTAATATAACATGCATATATAATAAATTATATTTTTAATACACTCACTGTTCTCACAAATGTTTAAAGATCATTTGGATTGCTAACTTTGGCAAGAAGTTAGCAATCCAAACTGTGGGTATAGAACCACTGGGATAATGAATTTGTGTTGCAATTGTGTTAAGTTTTGCTTATACTTTCGAACCCGCTACCCTGGGCATACCGCGGACGGAATTGGTTAAGCTTTAACCAACTGAGTTACCGGGGTGACTAGAAATATTGTGAAATTAATTAAACTGATTCAATCAATAACCGCGCATCATCATTCAATAATCGCGCAAACAAAATTTTTTTTAATAAGCTAGTACAAAAAAAAAATAAATTTATTTAAAATTTACAAAGTTAAAGAGTATTTACCGTGCGAAATATTTGACGCATGTGCAGATCACGTGAATAAATTTCTCATCACGGGTCTTAAGATTACCGAACGATTGACCCGAGTACTGTTTGGTTAAAGCTACATTTGTAATCATTATAAGCAATCTAACTTTCATATAAACATCTATGGTTCACTACTAGTACCATCTATATTATAATAGGTATCCCAGGTACTATTTTTATGATTATTAAGAATTATATTTGTACATTATTTCATATTTCAATTTATTTTAATTTATTTATAAAATGCATAATAAAAAATATTTAATAGTTCTTTTAAAAATTATGTTTTTTTTTTTATTAATGTTTTTATGTTTTACGTGTTTTTAAATATATTCTCTATGCAGTACTCATAGCTCAATTTTTACAGTAAGCCGTTTTTTACTAATGTTTATACAGTTTCAGAAAACTGTTTCTATAAACGTATCTAATACTTGTTTTTATAACTCCAATAAAACTCACGCGAATATTATAAATGTGAAATTTTGTGAGGATGAATGAATGTATCAAACTAATTATAACTGCTAACCCATAGGTATATATTTTAATTCCTCTATTCATTGTTATTATACAAGTGAATCATTAAAGACTTCGCACACATCCCCACAATTTTAAAACATCCTGTATTAATAAAAAGTAAAAAAGATAATCATATATACTTAATATCTGATGCCATATAATAATCACTTAACCATTTTTGTAATCAATCATAAAACAATTGTATAAAACATTATAATAGATATAAAATGGTTGAATAAAATGACCTAACAAGTGCAATAAGTTAAGTCATAGAATCAAACTTCCTGGCGATTAAAATCGTATAAATGCAAAAAACTTCCCTTTCTTTAAAACAAAACAAAAAATGCTATTTTTATTATTTGAAAAGAAAAAAAAAATTAAATTCACAACAAATTTTATAGCATGCTGAGGACGTAAAAAGCAAGTTTGAGTTCATAAATGAGCAACATGGATCAATCTAGGGTCTTGGGTTCGTAAAACTCATCTTGTAAACCGTTAGAAATAGAACAAAAATATAAAAAATGTTCCTTATAAAAAAAATAAACAACTTTTGTTTGGAATAGTTTTTTTATAAACATCACTGTTTACCCGCGAGGGCGCAAATTAATTGCACATTTTATAGTATTAAATGGGAATATCAATCAGTTATGAATGTGTGGCTATCTAAAAGTGGATGGAATATCTTTATTTACTTACATGGCGTCAAAAAACAAACAATCTACACTGTCTATACATGGTATTTCAACAATTATCTCAGTCAATTGTTTGTTTTCATAATTGTTTTCATATGAATTTTCAAAAAATTTAATATGTGTCTAGTAAAAAGAGCCTTAGCATTTTCAGGCTCAGATTATTATGAGTAAACCACCTTTAAACAAAATTAATATTAAAAAAAAAAAAAATTATTTATGCACTTTTATAATTTTATTCATGCATTGCCATAAAAAAAATGCAAAAAAATTAACATTTTTTGTTCTTAACAAAATCGTATTTTCGGTCTAGTGAATAATTATTAAAAGGGTAAAATAAAAATGTTGTAATAATAATTATTATACGTATATTATATTAATTATATTTTAATATTTTTATAATTATTATTATTTAATGCGTATATTTATAATAAATTGTTTTAATAAATTTTAATATTTAATTAATACATATTTATAATAATAATTATTTACTTTGATATTCTTTTAAAATATGTATTCATAAAAGAAAAATTATATTAAAAGTAAATTAAAGTTAAACTGCAGTAATACAACTTTTTTTTAAACTAAATGACTCGGCACTGATAGAAGAAAATAAATTAGTAGATAATGATTCGCATTTTTAGTATACTAAAGTTTAGTATACGAAAATTTAGGTACTTTACCGATCAATTAAGGAGATATGCAAGGATTGAATAATACTAGGGATTTCAATAAAACTTTATAAATACATTTTTTGATTAACAAAGTTTCCAAAAATCACAAAAATTTCCTAGGTCATCGAGCTTTTTATTATTATTTTATCTTTCAAAGTTGGTTGAAAAAATTATGACTCATATAGGTTATCCTTTTCAATTGGATATTTCTAAATAATCTAGAGAGTGTGATAAAAAACTATCTAAAATATTTAGACAATCTTGTAGTTTATAATAATACCATAAAAATATGAGGTTATCGATGATATAAAAACAAAATTTTTATTTAATTATGAGTTCATCGAAGATCCATCATTTGATGAACAGAGACGACTGTAGTTAAAGTATTGATGATTGAAGAGCGATATCTATATTATCAAATTTATAAGCATCACTTGCACACAATATATTGTATATTTTGTAGTTTTGTAGTGTAGTTGCGTGGTATTGTAAAGCCAAAAATAACTCATTACTTGACTACAAAGCATGTATTTGGTTTATATGTAAGTACCGTTTAATAAACCAAACACCTTAAGAGAGTAATTAATTAACTAATAACATAGAGAGTAATTAACTTAATAAATAACATAACCTGTTATGAGAATGGTTATGTTATTTAGTGTATTTTGAATTGATTAATTTCTGTCTTAATTTAACGGTACATGTTGCATTTCAAAACAACAATATTTGAAATTTTTTAGACAGTGTATTACTTTCATACAAACAACTCATGCGATTGTGTCAGCTTCACCACTCAACCCCGTACGGTAGTTGCATCACATTCGTGGCACCATTCGCCATATTTGATCTCGCGATGAGTTTGAGACGAATCTCATACCGGTTAATATTAAGAATTTTTTTTCAGAATACTTTTATAGTATAGATTAAAGTTCGATTCGTAATCGATTAAACTTTAAATTTCAAACAATAATTATTATAAGACTATCTAATCAATAAACCATTTCCGATCATTTTCAATCAAATATTTTTTTTAAAGATATATCTTTATGCTTGATTTATGTTCATAGGACCATGAAAGTTTTATGTGTTCCATTGAAATGAAAAAACAATTAACACATCATAATATCTTCAACCATATTGACGCGACGAATGACTACACATTATTTTGGAAACAAAAAAAAAACTAAAACTATTGAAATTGTTTAACAATTTTATAATAAAAACAATAAAAAAATTTTTTTTTTTTTTAATCTATCGAATGTAAACATTCCAAAAAAAATATTTTATGTTGTCGGGAGCATAAGCATAGCATTGAATGTAATATACGTGTAGTTCTACACAAGTGAAATTTACAAAATATAAAAAAAAACCCGACAAATGCGATTTATTCCTTGTAAACCGACCGTTTAGGGGCTACAATGCCACTGAGAAACACACAGACGCACAGATAAACACTTTAAACTTATACCGCTCTTTCTTAAATCAAAATCAAAGTGATGGTCAAGGACATCAGATGAGATGAAAAGGATACTTATAGACCTATCATTTTTTGGTACTAATTTTTGGAAATATTTTAATTGAAATTAAAATATTTGAGTTGACTTTGTCCTTTTGAATTATTGTTTTGAAATACCTAATTATTTTACCATTTCACTTTTCGAAATGAATTGAACCAGGTTTATTTGACCATTCATTTCTATAGTAATTATTTATATGTATGCCTTTTCCAAACTGAATCGAGTTTTACGATCGTCGCCAATTTTTCATTTTTTTTCGGGTACGAAACAACCATCTTGCACTTCACGGAACTCTTTCACAAAGGACGTTATATTCTTGATAATAGATTGAATTTCGCAACTAGAATCCACAAATAATGTGGGGTCAAAATAAGGACACAGTTTCTCCATTAATTTGTAGAACAACCCATATAGTAGTATACACATCTGTCTAGCCTATTCTTTTTTGTGTCACCTAAATAAACAAATCATCAACGTAAATCACTAAATCCCGATGGAGAATAGTATTGTTTTATTAATAATTCAAAACGCTAATCATTTTATAAAAGGGTTTATATGTATGTATTGATAATATAATATTTGATTTTGTTGTAATACAAACAAATTGGAATGAATTAAAAAAAAGTTATTGATTTGCGAAAATAATTGAATTAATTTTTCTAATTTTCATTGATGGTCGTAGAAAATTTGTATACGGACGTGACATCATTGTACGGGCTTGTCAAATTTGTTGACATACTGTATGATATTAATTACTTACATTTTATATGGTATTTCATTAAATTATATTATTCTACGGCTTTTTATTAGAAAACTTAATAATAACGAGTGTAAATTTTGTGTTGTAAATTCATTTTTTTAAGTATAAATTATACATTGAACTGTCACCAATTGACAGATCATGTACTTATACGTCATCAAAAGAGAGCGCCAAAAAACTGCGTTTAAATATCTCAAAATTATAATGTATTTTAAATATTTGTTGACACTTAATTACAACATTTTTAAGCAGTATTTATATTTTTTTACTTTGTTATAACGGTGTAAACAATGAATTAAAAATATAAAAAAATACATGATATTCCCTATTGTACTACAGTTGTAATACTGAGGACTAACATATTTCCTAGAAAACATTTATATAAATAAGAACGAATTTCAAAACAAGGAATAGGAATCAAAACAAGGAATAAAAACAGTGTAAACCCACATATATATAAAACAATATAATCGTTTACCCATATAATAAATTAATATATATATATATATATATATATTTTTTTATATCTTTATAAAAATATAAACGTCAGTCAGTTTATTACTGTTTTCATTTAATTTTCATGTACACTTTTGATATACAATCTTCAATCTTTTTTGTATACATACATATAAATAAAAAACAAAAAACTGTCTGTTTCCGTTTGGCATTAAAAACATATACTATCTAACTACAAGAAGAAATAAATAAAACAAAAATAAATACCCACCCCACGTTATACATTATATACATTTCATTCAATGAAATGAATGTATCTAACAAAGAGATTATATACATAAACATATACGTATAACGTAATATATTGAATACTGTGAAATAAGTGCATTTATTTTAAGTTAAATTTATACTAACATATTTAATTAGAGCAAGTAATTAGTGAGTACGTAAATTATAGTTTAATAAACTTAAAAAAAAAACACGGTTATTACATTAAAAAGTACTTAGTAATTTTAATTGTAATGTAAAATTCAAAGCGTGGGGTGGGTCGTTTCAACTATGATTCTATAAGTTAGCTTATTTGACTGATATTGACGTCTGCACGATTTGAATTTTACGATTCTTGGAAAAATAGCCCCGGAAAAAGTAGCGAAGGTAAAAATAGGCTCGGGAAAAATAGACCGAGCAAAATAGACTCAAAAAAAAAGAATCCGGAAAAAAACACCTGAAGAAAGTAACCGGTAAGAATGCATTCAATAGAAATGTGACATAATTCATAATTATGTCGAATATGTACAGTTGCTGTTTTGGACCAGCGGGAACGAATTGCCTTAAGAGAGGGGAAGTGTATCAAAATTCTAACTTCAGAACTATGACCAGCAATTCTAACTTCAGAGCTATTATCAGACAAAAACCCCGAGTATACTTTTGTTGAATATTTAAAGAATATTGTTGTGATGGGCCAGTGGGGACCAAATTACACCAAAAAAGGGGAGGAAGTATATCCACATTCTAACTTCGAAATAGTGATCAGCGACCCCGAAAACCCTCTTTTTTTTCGTCTCTGCCCCATTTTGTTGAATATTTTGAAATTGGCCTATTTGGCCCATAGCAATAGCCATACCATCTAGCGGCGCCAGGTAAGATGTTTGATGCACCTTTCTGAAAATTTCTTTAATAAAAATTGACCCGATAGGTCGAGGTACACAAAAATTCTCTTTGAAATTCTAAAATGACGCGACTATACAAATTGACAAGGTAATTCTATTGTATTGCAAGAAGTGTCGTAGTGACTTTTTTTTTGACTGTTGGATGTAGAGCATATGAGAAAGTATTTCAGCCTCAGAATTAAGACACAGACTTCTTACAGGTCTAAAGATTCAAACGACTGTAATTTGAATTAATTTCAAATTGGGCATGACTATTTTAACTTGAATGAACGAATTTACTACTTCGCAGAGTTAATTTTTCTCAATTTTTCACAAAACTTTTAAAATATAAACGTCATCAGACAAATAAAGAATGAAAACACAATCGAATTATATCAAGACTATGAGACTGTCATTACGACTAGAATCATTAACGAACATTTGATTATAAAATACTGAAAAAAGGACAATCACTACTTTAATCTGATGACGAAGCAATGCTATAAAAACTTTTTTATTGTTAAAGATTAATAGAAGAAAACATTTAATAGCCAAACAGAACGAGCAACTATAACTATTGGTGGAAAACTAAGTGGGAAAAAAAATTGAATGTAGAAATGACAGTGGAATATAATCAAGAGAATAGAGACAATATGAAAAGTTAATTCAATAAAACAGTCCAGAATCAAAAGGTTAACTTGAAAGTTTTATTTTTTTCCCATTATTTTTTTTAAACAACCCTTAGAAAACACTATATATCTTAATTAAAAAATTATACTAGCATTGAATTTAAGCATATATATAGTTTGAATGTCTCTCGAAAATGAAATGAAAAGTTGACACAAAGTTTATATACATTTTCATTTTATAGTATCATTTTCATCACCCAATAATTATTTAATTAACTAAGTTTTTATATATATATCGTCTACATTTTTCTACTCAATTTCCTTCCAAATCTGTCTTTGTTCTGTATGAGTTTAATTTAATTTAACGCAAGACAGCGATATTCTCAAAGAACATGTCAGGACTAATGTACAAAGTATGGTATGGTATGGTAGGGTATGGAGGTTAGCGGGCCATGCTCGAGCATCGCGCCTCGAAGCAATGGTCCAGAGCACCTAGCCAAATAGACCCTTGTACTCTTTCCCCGCTACACTTTTCAGTGGCTATTATAACCAACTGATGTACTGAAACCCAGAATTTGCCTAGCGCTGAGTTTCCTAATTTCTTCTGGTTCGACTATGGCCGGACCAAACCATTTCCTTCGCTGCTGTATGAGCGCCGGGCAATAACAGAGAAAGTGGATCGATGTTTCTTCTGAATTCTGCATCAGTCACACGCGGGACATTGTCTTTTTCCAATCTGATGTTGGAACTTGTTATCATGCCATGTGAGTAACTCTACGATGACTCTAATATCAGCTCTGTTTAGTTTCAAGATCTCCTCGGCTCTGTTACCGAGCGAGTTTCTTTCACCCAACAGGCTTTTGGCGATTCACCCTCCCTCGTAGCTGGTCCATGCCTTTAATTGTTGGTTTTTCAGATTATCTCCTAATCTGTTAAGACCTTGGTATGGCGTCCTCGCAAGCTTTTCTTGAGTGGGAGCCATAAGCACTGAAGATACTAAATTCACAATTCGGTTCATAGTGATGAAAATGATTTCAAACTTGTTACACGGAGGTTTTTGGGGTCGCTGAACACAAATATTGTAACAGAATTGATCTCAGAGGTACTTAGTGCTCAACGATATCCCTGCCGTCTCTTGAAGTTTTCGAGAAATTCAACATATAATCAGTACAAACTCGTTACTCGGGGGTTTTTGGGATCGCTGAACACGAATATCGCGACAGAATTGGTCTCCTTCGTATCTCCGTCGTGCCTCGATCTGTAATATATTCAAATCAAAGGACAAACAAAATGTTTTCTAAAAAATCTAGATTAATTAAAATCCATTCCAGTTTGATAACAATAATGTATAGAAGAAAAAATTGGTTCTACGATATTACCTACTCCTTAATAATATCCCAGATTTCCTTGTACTCTAAATAGCACGACATATAGAACACGTTTTAAGATGTTTGAGAAAGTTATGTGTGATGATTTGAATTTCTAAGTAATTTTTCACACAAACCATAAACTAGATTCAACACAATTAGTGAATTAATTAATTTAAATTCATACGGATATAAATTATGTGAATATACTAACTACATCTTCTATACCAACCAAACACAATAGACAAATATTTTAATTAAATTATGAATGAATGATATGGGTGGATTTTGTTTTATAATTCAATTGATCAAAAGTTCTCATATTTCAATTCATTTTTTAACCGACTTCAAATAAAAACGGAGGAGGTTATCAATTCGACTGTATTTTTTTTTATGTTTGTTACCTCAGAACTTTCGACTGGGTGAACCGATTTTGATGATTCTTTATCTGTGTGAAAGCTGGTGCTTCCCGTGTGGTCCCATTTCATTTTGGTCTAGTTCTGACAACGGCATCCATGAGAAAACCATAAAAGCCTTAAATTTGCATTAAGTATGCACGACAAGAGAACGAATAACTCAATATCTCTATATATTTAGTGCATTTTAGATTCACTAAAAATTACAACAACAAAAAATTTAACAAAAAGAAAACCGACTTCAAAAGAAAAAATTTTCCAAAACAAATTAATATGCACTAAAAAGTAAAAAAATAACAATAACATAATGTAGATAAAATTATTGTTATTTTTGGAGTCGGTGTCAGCAGGGCAGAGTGGAGCGTTTTCTTTCATATAATCAGTCAATAAAAGATGGCGGAATTCATTTGCGCTGTATTCCAGTTTTAAGCAGACTAATTGCAAATCATTATGCACGTTTACACTATTTCCCTTACGGAAGAGTTTCGGGAGTAACTCTACTATTTAAACTGTGATCAAGTAGCGGCTTTTAAGAGATTGAGTGTGCTATAAAGAGAATTAATCTCACCCAGTTAAGCACTTAAATTATATTTCTCATTAATATTCATCCATAAAAGACACATGGAACAAAATGAATAATTAATAAATGTACATAGTGTAAAATAGACTTTAACTTAACAACAAATACTAGTACAGCAGCAGCATGTGCCTATGAACCTCAATGCAATGCAATATGAATGAATGTTTTGTCGGATTCTTTGATAACTTTGATCTTCTTAGTTCTCTCATCTGTGTGGTATCGTTTTTTTTTATTATTTACATTTTTTGTAACTTTGTATACAAGGAAAATACTTACTACCAAACGTGTGTACGTATAGTCTCGTTCAAAAAAAACGCGATTACCGAAAAAAAGTTATCTAGCTATTGGTTAAATTCATAGAGATAATACCATAGAGCTATATATAGACATAGAAAACGGAATTAGTGAATTCTTGACTGCAGTTAAAGAGATGGAAAGAGACTAAAATTTTAGGCATATTTTTTACTGCCTCTCTCTACTGCAATCAATCGTTTGGGGGGCGACTTTGTACTTCTATGGGTAAATTTCTTTGCCATGCGACAACTCTTCAAATAGAACTACGATAACAGGCTTAAACTAGCATTCAACACGCGTTGAATATTAACAAACCATAGTAATTTACAATAGTATTATTAAAATGCATCAATGAATTGTCTGATAAAAAATAGCCCACTCTTTTATTAGTCGTAAGTCTGCTTATGACTACCATATTGACTGCTTGTAAATAAATATAAAATGATTTGTCCTGAATGACTGACTGACGGATCAACGCACAGCCTAAACTGCTGATCGTAAAGACCTGAAACTTAGAGGGTGTGTTCTTTTTATAACGTAGGCATCCGATAAGAAAAGATTTTCCGAAATGTTGTCCTTAAGGGGTGAAAAACGGACCACAAGTTATATAATAAAATGGTAATTAGCTGGCAGCTTTGTTGAAATTTTTTTTTCTGGCGGTAGCTATGTGTCTGAATCGAATTTTTCGTAGATTGTTGCGTTTTTTTTTAACTGGGCTATACACTATCGTATGCAAATGTGTAGAAAAAATCATGACGCCATGAAGGTATATATTTACAGAAAAAATCAGATGTAAATATAAAAAGTGAAGAAAAAAAAATGTATATGTAAACTTTCTTTGAGAGAATCATGTTAAGTTGATTGAAAAGAAATTGGATAAGCATTATAAAGAAAATTTTTAATGTATAGATATATAGAAGTATATCGATGATAGGCTTCTAGATTAAAATTTCTTTTTAGAGTGGAAAAAATGAGATTCTACACAAAAAAAAACTTGCATTTTTAATCATTAATCAAAAGTGGTCACAAACCGAGATAAACCTGGAATTATCAACATTCAGGCGATAGCATAGAAAATGGTTTCAACAAGTGAAGACAAACAATTGACTGAGATAATTGTTGAAATATCCTGTTTAGAAAGTGTTGAATGTCAGTGCTTTGAAGTTTTGTCCTAATTTGCGCCCTTATGGATAAACAGTGCTGTTTATACATATGGACCCAGGACTCAATTGACCTATGTTGCTCATTTACAAACTCGACCTCACTTTTTATGTCCTGAGTACGCTGTAAAAATTTCAGCTTGATATCTTTTTTCGTTTTTGAGTTATTGTGTTGACAGTCGGACGAACTGACGGACAATCGAAAATGGACTAATTAGGTGATTTTATGAACACCTATACTAAAATTATGTTCATAACATCAATATTGTTGAAGCGTTACAAACCTGTAACTAAACTAAGTATACCTTGATATTTATTACATATATACAGGGTATAAAAATTGGTAGAGCTTACTGAGCGGGTTCGTTTAAAAGAATTTCATTTACTTCTTTTGTCTATTAAGACATATGGTATCATTAGTTTATTTACATTGATATATGTGTTTACAATTCAATAATACTTTTTTATTCTTTTAAAAATTAAACATTTAAAAAAAAAAAAAAACACATTTATTTACCAATTTTTATTTTTAAAATACTTCCAAAAGTGCATATAACTTTTTGGGGTGATAACATGATATCGCATCCCTTAGCAATCAAGCAAGGCAATCGATTTTGAACGACGTAATAAACTAAAACTATGCCACACAAACAAAAAACGAAAATAGAAACAAAATCTTAATTGTTTTTCTTTTGTTTTCAGGGATTGGTGAAGCAACAGTTCAATTACAAACACCAGAGTCTGCATCTTACATTAAACCTAATGAGGAAGTTGTTTTAAGATGTCATCTTGATGGCACCGGAGATATCAAAGTAAAATGGTTCCGGTAAGTACTTAATCTAATTATAATATTTGGTTTTTCAATGAAGATTTCAGCGCCATAATGTCACACAAATATCAGTCATCATCTTCGATAAAATAGCTGTTTTTTTTACCCAAATTTTGCGTCTAGCCAAGTAAATCATTTTTAACTAACCATTTTTAAGTTGTTAGTTTGGCCGCTATGTGTGTGTGTCTGTCTGTCTATTATCTTGAAGCAGAAAAAAACATCATCTGAAAATAAGAAAAGTTATCTATTAAATCTGCAATAAATTTATTTATACGGGTATTTCATTTCTAAACTGCAAAAACACTCCGAAAAAACTTTTTTTTTTTACAATCTCAAGTTCCAAAATTATTGATAACTGGGAGTTGCAACTCGTCAGCTGTCGATACGAATTCGTACTCATTTAAATCAGAAAAAACCCGAATTCAGTAGTTACAATTTCGACTACCAGTTGGCAAATTTTTTCAAAGATAAATACAATATGCATACTTTTTACACAGGAATATGGAACCAGTTTACGAAAGCCAACATATTACAATCAAAAAACGTCGTTTACATATTAAACAAGCAACACCCGTCCATAATGGAATCTATAAGTGTCAAGCAGAAAATGAGGCTGGTTCTGTAATGAGTATTTCTAATTTTGCATTAGCAATTCCTGGCGACCATACAGCAATAATTGAAATTATACCGAAGGATCAATTAGTTAAAGAAGGAGAATCAGCTCATTTTGATTGCGTTTACAAGAATTCAGATATTTTGCAATGGTATTACAAGAAAGATGGTCCACTTGAAAATACTTCAAAGTAAGAGAAATTTCATTCTAATATACAGAGTGTAACGGAGGCAAATATTTAAAATGTTGTATTATTTTTCTAGAATATCTGTGCTATCAAATGGAAGTTTAATTGTTAAGGATGTTAATAAATTCGATGAAGGTGTATATTCGTGTATTGGAATGCGAGGCGATTCAACAGAAGTTCCCCAAACTTATACAGCTGTGTTGAAATTAGCATGTAAGGTTTAGGCAATTTCCTAGAAAATATTTCTTATGCTAGAAAAATATAGATAGTATTTTAATATCAATACAAAGCTTTAATATAGCTTAAAACTTTTCAGATCTAAATGATTTAACACCAAAGTCATTTGAACCGGCCTTACCAAAACATCAAATGGGTATAATTGCAGAAGGTGGGGATTTTCAATTAACTTGTTTACCACCAAATGGATTACCCACACCAAGAACTTGGTGGAGAAGTCCACATAATCATACTGTAAGTCCCAAATTCAGAAAGTATTTTGGCTGAATTATAAATTTTTGATACTTTTGCTCTAGATATCCGATAGTGGAACCGTTCGAGTAGATGGTACCAGATTAATCATAACAAATGCAAAGTATAATCACGATTCGGGCAACTATACTTGTGTTGCTGAGAATAAAGCTGGAATTACTGAATTGTCATTTCTGCTTGTTGTTACGAGTAAGTATAAAAATTGATCGAAATCACAAGTTGCTGATTCTACTTGTCCTTAGCACCTAGACCAAGGGATCCGCTGTGTCCTCCTTTGAAAACAATCTGTCAATCTGTCTATTTTAAGCAGATGAAGCAATAGGATACTGCCGAGGTCAGGCAATACGCAGAAAGCAGCCCACAAATTTTATAGATTTAACGCACTGCAGCTTTCATCGTCCTCCATACAGGCCCTATATGTGGAATCCTCAGAGATTCCCATATTATGAAGGTGGTAGTTTCCTGTCAAGAGTTCCACGACCGTTCTCAACTGTGTTCTAGTGAGTTTCAGGCGAGCACAGCCGAATGGTCTAGCTGTGGTTATACACAGTTTGGGCTTTCAGACGCCCTTCGCAAAGATCCACTAATCAATATGAACGTCGTAGCCATTTCTTGAATCATAATTTATTTTTTGCAGAACCTCCCATAATTATTGAACATCCCAGAAGTGTGGAATTAAATGAAGGCGAACCAGTCGAGTTTAACTGTGATTATGAGGGTACAAACACCCCAAATGGTGTAACGATTACTCGTTGGAGGAAAAATGGCAAAGTGGTTCTCGATGGTAAGATAATGTTCTTCTTTAAGTTTCTTCTTTACTATTTTAATTACTAATAATTTTCGCTCTCTTAAGTAGATACTCAAAATGGATATCGAGTGAGAACTTTTCCATATAATGGAACACTGCTCATTAATTCTGTTGTGGGCACAGATCAAGGACAATATAAATGTGAAGTTCGTACTGAAGCACAAGCATCTGTTTTTAGTAATGCCGCAACTTTATCTGTTATTGGTAAGTGAAATCAAAATTTGAAATAAATTCTTAATATAAAAGCTTTATTTATAATTTAATTGCAGAAAAACTAAAATTTTCACCACCACCAGTGAATAAAAAATTAGAATTGGGATCGGTTGGTAAAATACATTGTAAGGCTCAAGGTGGTACGTCGGGATCACCAACTGTTCGATGGATAAAAATTAAACATGCAAATAATTTGAAAGATATTAAAATTGATAGTGCTGATAGTTTGCCAAGTCACGTGGACGATGTCAATGGTACGCTATTATTTAATAGCGTTCAAAGTGAAGATGCTGGAATGTACACTTGTATTGCTAAAGATGGCGATGAACTTATTAATGCTACGATTAAAGTCGAAGTTGTGGGTAAATATCCAATTTTTGTAGTTTTCGTAACACATTCAACCCAATCCAAGACCTAGGAAAGAGATAATCCAATAATTTTGATAAGTTTAATTATGCCAGGCTTGGATTTAAACGTGCTATGGAAATTATAGAATCCTCTCAAATTATTAAAGATTTTAATTTCGTTTTTTTTCTTTAGTTGCTCCAAAATTCAGCGTAGAACCAAAAAATCCTACAGAAGCAGTTGAAGGTGCTGCAATTATGATCCATTGTGTTGTTGAAGGTGATCCGAAGCCTACAATCCAATGGGATAAGAATTTACGCATGAATGATTTCGATCATAATAGGTAAGACTTTTCTAAAGTAAAACTTTGACGTAATTTTTCGTTTTAAACTAATATCCATTTCATATTTAAACAAGATGTGGTCTTAGAAGCTTTTTGTCGTAATTCCACGAATGTAATTCGCACTTCCATCGAGTTCATCTTCAGTAGAGTAATTAGAAATAACTTGCCTCACGGCTTCCGCAGTACCATGTTTATTGGACAGGGAAATCTTGACAGACTTGCCCCATTAACTTTATACAATATTTCTGCCCTAGCTGAACTAACCGAGGTGACTTATTTTCTAAATCACTGTTTTTGTTTAGATTCGAAGTTATGGAAAATGGCTCGCTTTATATTAAAGAAGTTCGAATTGAAGATGAAAATAATTATGGATGTACCGCCGGTAATAGTGCGGGATTGAATCGAAAAGAAACGAAACTATTCGTAAAACGTAAGTTACTCAAAAATTTCAATTTTTGACAAATATTCTTCATATATGCTTTTTTGTAGCCGGTGACGAATACCGTGCCGATGGTAGCTCCGAAAATGACGGTGCTATGATTACAAAAGCAGTCTTAATTACAACAAGCGTAGCAGCCGCTTACATGATTCTAGTTGTTGGTCTAATGCTATGGTGTCGTTTTCGAAGGCGTTCTAGAAAATTACCGTTGGATATTGAAGACGCTAAAAATGAAACTGACGAAACAAAAGATCAAACTGATGACAAAGCTATTATTGAGACTACAACATGTGGCCCATCCGAAAGTACAGCCACGAAGAAGGTTTCACACTCGAATGGTGATGCGCATAAAAGTGATAGCGCCGATACAGCATATTCACAAAGTTCGAATCATAGTAAACGATCAAAGTCGAACTATGATAAGTTACAAATATCTCGAGAGTGTTTGAAGGATATTGTTCATATCGGTAAGCTTTTTTTTCTCAAATCGTTCACAGATTAATTCCATAAGCCTCAATCCCCCGTAAATCCAGATATTCTCTCAATTTGAAGTGAAGAACACACCTGAATAAGTATTTATTTTTCTTCATCAGTCAGGAGAACTCCTTTCAGTTCGACCTTCTTTCGAAAACGCACATTCGGAACCACAAATTGTCTACGGACAACTAGCATCCGATTCCAACTGTGCTTAGAAAAAATGCTTCAAAGTTCTTTACGTAGATCTACGTTTCCTTCTTTTAATAATGATAATTTTACTTAATTTTTAGGGCGTGGTGAATTTGGAGACATCATGATTGCAAAACTGACAGCCAGTAAACGGGCTTCAGTATCAGAAGATTCTAGTGAACCACAATCTGTTATGGTAAAATCGTTAATTGAATCAAAAGACGATAATACTTTAGCGGAATTTAAACGTCAAATTGATTTATTCAATAAGAAAACACATGAAAATGTTGCACGATTAATTGGTTTATCGCGTGAAATTGAACCACATTACATGATTCTGGAATACACAGATTGGGTAAGTTTTGACATGAAATTGTCCAGCATTGTATCATCTATTAAAACCGAAAGGCTTTGATGTTTAAAAAAAAAATTGTATACAAGATCTAGTAAACAAAACATAAATATTATTATTATTTTTTTGCAGGGTGATCTTAAACGATTTTTGGTTGCGACAAAGAAAGATAATTCCGAAAAGAATAATCCAACTCCACCACCATTATCCGTTGTACAGATTGTCTCAATTGCATTGCAGCTTGCACGTGGAGCTGAACATATAGCCGATCAACGTCTAGTACACAAAGATATCGCAGCACGTAATTGTTTAATCACCAGCCAATTAACAGCCAAAATATCGTTAGCTGCACTAACAAAAGATATTTATAGAGAGGAATATTGTAAGCACATAAACCAAGTGATACCGTTACGATGGATGCCACATGAAGCTGTCTACGAAGATGATTACTCAACGAAGAGTGATGTATGGTCGTGGGGTTGCTTAGTGTGGGAATTGTTCCACCAGGGTGATTTACCATTTAGTGATTTAAGTGATACAACAGTATTAACCCATTTAAAAGATCATACGTTAAAATGGAAGCCACATAAAGCTACTCCGCCAGATCTTGTGGAATTACAGGTTTGTTCAATTTTTAGATATTTTTAACAATTGGCTTCTTTGTTCAAGATATCTTCTTTTCTGAGAAGATTGTAATGTCTCTAAAGTAAATAAAATTTATTTTTTTCGATTTTCAGGAAAGTTGTTGGTTTGAGAATCCAAACGAACGGCCAACATTTACCACAGTTGTCCAAAAAATGACTGATATTGTCAGTAAGTTATAATTATTATTATAAATATATTTATATTATATTTAAGATAAGAAATTAAAAGTATCTTTGGTTATAGAATATTATTCCATTTTTTTAAAATAACACACATCAAAGTACATACTTAATAAAATATTATTTTTTATTATAATTATTATACAGTGTGTGTTTGAAGCATCTTGGGATATAAATATGTCTGTAGTATGACTGAATACAGAATACATTCGTTTAGTAATGCATCTAAAAGAGAGGTATTATACACATACATTGAATTACTTGGAAGACACTTGGAGGTGGGAGTTTTTTAGTTACAGATAACTAGTAAGTTAGTATGCAACAAATCTCCCACTCTCTGCATTCATACAACGCAACAGCTTGTCCTATCGTATCTGTAGTGTTACAATACATGAATAATACCTCTCTTTTAGATGCATTACTAAACGAATGTATTCTGTATTCAGTCATACTACAGACATATTTCTATCCCAAGATGCTTCAAACACAGGCTGTATATATACTCTTTAACCGGAGACACCGATCCTAGTCGTTTTTTTACTTAAAACAAGTTTAATGATACCGAAAATTTAGTGTACTAAATTTATTATATACCCTTATACCCTTACCCTTAGGAATACCCTTAATATTGTATTTCATTATTTTTGAAAAAGTACTTCAAAATGTTGATTTTGCTAATAAAAAGCCACCAAAAATTTTAAACTGTCAAAAACGCGGGCATCCAATTTGATGACGTAATATGGATATCACTATACGAAATAACACAAATAAGTTTGACAGATATATTCATAGACATCTGATTATAATAAATATAAATACTTATTATCTATGGATATATCATACCCAACTGTCTACACTGAACTAACTGATGGTCTATGACTCATACCCATTTGACATCACAGCAGTTTAAAAATTACGATTTTTAATTTTAATATTTTAAAAGAAAAATGTGCTTTTATAACTCGAAATCAGAATATTTAAGTATATTTTTACATAAATTAAAAAACTTTCTTCAAATTTCATGATTTATTTTTGACTAACAATGATACCCTATTGGTGCAATGAATATCCGTACTCGTTTTTAAATCTTTCTACAAATCGGTATCATTACAATTTGTTTAAAAATCTCTTATTTTATCACCAAAATTGTGATTTATTATTAATAATTTACAAATAGATTTATATATATTGTAGTTATATCGATTAGTTTAATTTTTTTTTTTTTTTTTTTGTAAAATATTCATAAGTTTTAATAACAAAAAAAGTAAAAAATAATTACGTACTTTTATAATTTAGAATAAGGCATTTAGACTATAAATGATTTTTTCTATGAATAAATTTTTTATAGCCTAAACATGGCCTAAAACAGTCCAAAAAAAAAAAAACAATTTTTGATATTGATAATATATTCATAATATTAATTAACGTATTATTATATAATAAAATATATTTACGCAATCGCGTACAATTGTCTTCATACTTAATTAATAAATCAACCAACCAAGTTGTTTAAAGTTCTTTTTAAATATACGTACGAGCTTAAAAAATCAATTTTCATTTATAGAATCTCGAAATTTAACGGAATAAGCTGAATATTTGTACAAACTTTTGATTTGATAGTACAAATGTTGTCTCAAAAGTGACATATGGTCACGTATCAGCGCCCATAGATATTCTCTAGATATTTCGTCTGAATAAACTGGGATTCACGATTTACCCTGCACTAAGGAGCGTGTAGCCCCATCTTCTGTGTCCTCCATTTCAAAAACGGTTGAACGTATAATTCAGAGAAAATGAAAATACGATTGAAGGAAAAAGAAATGGAATATTCTCAAAAAACTTTTTTTTGGAACCTTTGACCTTGAATATTTAAAGCTATTGACATGTCATCATATGTAACTTTTGAGATTCCACGGTGAAACCCTAAACCCTTGCCAACTCAAAGATGTAAGCCTTTAAAAAAAAACCACGTTTATTTCACCAGTTTGCTACAACGTCTTTAATGTTGAGTGATTTTTTAAGCTAAGCTGTATTTAAAATTCTTTTAACAACAAAATTAATATACATCGTTACTTAAGTATTTTAATTTTTTTTTAATTTTGTATTCTTAAAGTTTGAATTGTGATTCATCCACGATTACACGAACAAATTAATTTTGTATCATCTAATATTTTATTTAGAAAAGAATAAAATTGTAGTTGTTTAATCGTAAATTAACGCCCTGTTAATTTGTTCTTGTCATTCGAAAGTGTCCGAAGTTTTTTAATGCACGTATGCAGTTCATAAGTATGACAGTAAATCTTTGTTGAAACATTTCCGAAATCAACAAAATTTATAAAACCCCTGACAAATGCGGTTTTCCTTGTAGCTAAGAACATTCTCCATTAAATTACCTTTCAAATAAAAATCATAATTGGTTCATCCGTTTGTAAGCTCCGATGCCACAGGCAGACAAGCAGACACACACAAACACACTCCGGTCAAACTTATAACACCCCTCTTTTTGCTTCGTGGGTTAAAAAAAATGATCAGGTATTTGCTTTCAAGGAACTGTTAAAAAACATAAACAGACTGACAGGTTTTGGTTTTTCGTTCTTTTTAGAATCCGCCGAATATATCATATTGAAATCTAATCATAAAAAGTCACATCGATATCAAAAGACTGACTAATTAATTTTAAGGAATTAAATCATAAATCAAATAAATTTTTTTGTAGTAAAATTTTCTAATACAAACATATCATCAACGAAAGTATTCGATGATACAGAAAAATCATTTTTAGGATATTTCTTTTAATTTTTTTTAAAATAATTTTGTAAATGAAATTTAGAAACTAATTTTTTTTTATACATAACGCTTTTATTTTTTGTACATTATTTTTTTTAATAATAATTTTTATAAATTTATATAAATAATTAAAAATAATAAACCAATGTCGTTTTTATACTTCCAAATATTCTACAGGACGATATGTTTATAGGTCATTATTATACCAACAGATGTTTGTATTCGCTCTGTACAAATATTTCCTCTTCCCTCCATTGAGTTTTGCAGAAGTCCCTTCCACCTCAAAGGCTCTTAACATCCGGTCTCGCTTTTACAAACATCTGTAATTTTACCAATTGATGAAAAGTTAGAAAATAGTTTTCCCTCGTATAATTATAATTATATCATGTACACTTGAATTTACAAAAAAACTGAAACTAATTTCGAAAATTTAGTTTCAATTTTTGTTTAAATCTAAAGTGTACACTTATTAAACGTAAAAAACAAACCCATTTTGTAAATAATTTTAAAAGAATATAATCAAATTTAAATGTTGCATAAAAAAAAGATGGAGCCTAAATAAATTGAAATAAAAAATTATATTTAAAAAATGTTAAGATTATTGTGGCGGTAAAAAATATTTGTGCTTTTGCAAGAAAAAAAAAAGTAATGGAAAAAAACGATTTGTTTGTTTTTCTAATATTTTTATTGTTTTAAATTAAATTTTGGTCTTCCGTCAGTGTTTTTAAGGAGATCCTCCCGTATTGGCTTAGTTAATGAGAGAAATTAGCAAAGAGTAACTAACATTCATAATAAGAGTAATCACTAGCTAATTCTTACTGATTATGACTACTTGGTAGTCGAAAATACGTATTTTAAAAATACAAAAAACTGATCTAGGAAATTGGGGCAAAAATCGAAATTTATTTCGATATATCCTTGAGTTCTCATTTATTATCTTCGATAATATTTATATGCCTTCTATCAACAAATGAACCCAATTTTTGCTATTTTATGGTCAAATTTAGCCAAGTTACCCATATGGAGCCACCCTAAATAGTTGATTCTTGTGGTCACCACGGCCAAGTCGGATAGATCTCCTTAAGGCAAATTTAGAGTGAATTAGGTGAGACATATTATGTATTCTCATGCAATAAACATTTTTTGAATTAATTTGAAGCGGTGATAATATTTAATTAATATTTTTAAAAGTAAAAATGCAACACAGAATTTTTGAAATAAAAAAAATAAATTTTAAAAAATTGATATATATGTTTACTGTAGTTTTTGTATATTTCTATGAACAAATTTTTTAAAAAAACATTTTTGTATTTATATATATTTTATACAAACAATGCCTATTTTAGCACTTCGATATAATTAATTATAAACAAAATAAATAGTGATAACAAAAATAAAATAAAAATAAATTCACTGCAACAATTTATTTGTATCATATTTTCAAAAAATATATAAACTGCCTTTTTCAAATTTATTTAACAAAATTGTCGATTTTCTTTCTTTCAAACATATTTATCCTAAGAAATAAAATCCTGTCCAATCCTGAAAAATACTATCATCGACAAACCACAATTCCTGAAAGTAAGAAAAAAAGGACGCTGCCTTTTTCAAGGTTTGGCGTTAAAAAGGCCGCTGAAATCTGAGGTAAGTCTAAAAAGTTAGAAGTATTCTTTGTAGAATTGTAGATGAATGATTAGGTAACTCTAAATTTAAAGATAGTTAATATTTGTGCCATAAAAGTGAAATTCTGGACCAAAAGATGTGATAGAATCCCTGACATCGGATTCGTAATCATCGACCCGATTTTATCCCTTCATCTAAATTTGGCATTTTTTAAAATAACCTAATTCAGGGCAGCTTGCATGGGTAATTTAGTGTGAATTTAGGGGTACTAAAAAGTAAAAAAAAAAACTTTTAACAAAAAGAAAACCGACTTCAAAAGAAAAACTTTTACAAAACAAATTAAAATGCACTAAGAAGTAAAAAAATAACGATAATATAATGTAGTTACAATTATTGTTATTTTTGGAGTGGGTATCAGCCAAGGAAACAACTCTTACAGAACAGGTTGCTACATTAGTTTGGCTGACAGAACTGTACCAAAATGAAATGGGACCACACGGGAAGCACTAGCTTTCAAATAGATAAAGAATTATCAAAATCGGTTCACCCAGTCGAAAGTTCTGAGGTAACAAACATTAAAAAAAAAATACAGTTGAATTGATAACCTCCTTCTTTTTTTGTTTGGAGTCGGTTAAAAATGAGAGTTTTATTGAAGACTGAAAATCGAAAACTTTGAGGTTCGAGGAAAGAACTACACTCAAAGAAGAAGGGGATGCACAACTAGATGTTATATTAGTCCTAAAAACACCCAATTTCTTTACTATTACAAAACTTCATTTACTTTGTGCATGGAAGTAATAATTCATCAACTGCCATCTTCCGATCATCTTACTCAACTACACTGGGAAGTAACAAAAGTGATGTGGTGCTCCACATGAAGTTCCTACTTTGGATTAATAGATGGCAGTAGACATTATTATATTCAAGTTAGATTCATTAGCTTCAAGTACATTGAATCATTAGCTTCAAGTTTGATTTCTTTTTTTCGTATCATGGTTAAAGAGATAAATTTATGCCCTTTCAAATGATGTATAACAAATTAGGGGGTGCCATTTGAATTTCCAAAGTTGGGATGGATGGGTTTGAAGGAATGAAACCTAAAATTTTCTAGGTACCATTTTTGAACATTCCCGTCGATATCTAAATCGACATGCTTTTACTCAAAACAATAATCACATTCGATCAAAAGTTTTTAAAGATATTATGATACCTTTTAAATAATCACACTGTATAAACATTTCTTTTTACTTACATTACCGACTAAGATTTCTGATCATTTCGTATAATTCACTCACAGGTGGCGAGAATATAGTTCGCAATATACCTTAAGGGCAGAAAAATAGGTACTCATGTATTTTTTTGAGTGATGAAAATTTCTATCTAACATAAAGTGATCTGCATTTCTAGTGATGTGATCCAAAATTTTAATAGAATGTTTTTTGAAACTATCCACAAACATTTTGATTTATTCTTTTATGTTTATTTCTCAAAAAAACTGTTGTTTTTAGAAATTCTTTACTTTATAATTCTTCCTTTAAGGCTAAATCCATTTTCTACAATATTAAGCTCTGACTGCTGTTGATTTGTTAGGTTTGTCAGGATATGTCGATCCTATGTCGATGCTTCTATACCTGTATCATATAAAATTATTTACCTTAGAGGCCTTCTTCAGATGGAATACTGTTTGTATGTTAAATGAATAAATAAAAACTGTAGGTAGATACTACAGAATTGAAAGAATATGGTTTTAATGAAATATACAACAAAATATACTTTTTTAAAAAGACGTTTTTTTTTAAATCTTAACATACTTTTTGAGTTGAGTACAGTTCAAGACATTTTAGTAGAAACAGAAAAATGTTTAAATAAAAAAATACTTTTTAAAAGGACAAGCTCAAATATAATTATTTCTATTACTCGAAGAGCCAAGCCAAAAAAAAAATCGTTGAATTTACTAAAGCTGATAATTTGGGGATTGGTTTTCGTAGTTGTGTACCTACACACACATATGCGGTCAGTAAAGCGAACGATAGAACATGGGTCAGATATATGCTATCGAAACTGTTAAGTTTTACGTGATACTAAAATGAATTTACTAAAGATGAAAATTTTTATACAGATTGTATATTGCATATAAATAACAGTTATGATTGTCAGTCAGTTAGGTGGTTAGAACAGGGCTGGTCAGTCATCCTTTATTTATGAACAATAAATAGATAAGATTCATTTATGATTTCCGTGGTATTTAAATGACTTTATTAAAGCTGAAATTTGTTATACAGCTTGTCTTTACTTATAAAAAAATAACTACTTCACCATCTTAGGATGTCTGCCATATTGGATTAAGGTCTAAGGACAACGTAACTTAACTAGCCGTGCATTGTCATCCAAACTAAACGTGTATGCAAAATATCAAGTCAAACGCGTAAGGGAACCTGCTTTAAAATTCATTTGCAAGATTTAACCGCGAACAAATGTATCTACACACTTACAAACCTTGCAAGTAAAATATAAGCTTGTAAAAAAGCATTGACGTTTGAGTTATATAGACAGAGTGTCAAACGATTTCAAGGGTGCCAACATCTGAGGTAATTGCTTAGGTCCAACCATTGTAGATTCGTAAGAAAAAATGTAAAGGGATCCGTGATAAGTATTTTTTTTATGTCGAAAAGCGAAAAAGTTCAGTGAAATCACGATGTTTTATGTAAAACATTTTATGATATGAAAATTTGACATTCAATGTATGTGTTTTTGATAAATATCCCTATATTCAATGTATATTTTTTTGATAAAAGTCCCTATATTCGTTTGATAAATTTATTTTTTTAAATAAATATCCCTAGTTGACCTAAGCAATTACCTCAGATGTAGGCACGTTTCTCACTGTACGGAATGATAGGCGATGCCATGAAGGTTATAAAGAAGAAGAACGATCGCTACGTGTTAAAGCATTAGCGCAACCTGAAAATTTGTAGAATTTATAGTTCATTTTTCAGTCACCAGCCGCGCTGTCATCAAGAAGTAGCTTCTGCGAAGTTAGCTGTTTATGAGTACAAGTAGATGAAGTTAGTTGCATAATGTACAAATTGATATATCATTTCAAATTAGCGCACAACAGCCCGCTTTTATTGATACTACTTAGCGGTCGCAGCGCCTCACTTATTTTATCCATATTTCGGGGACAATATTTTCTATAGCGATCGTTCTCCTTCTTATAACCTTCATGGGCGATACTTAGTCTATATAAAACTATAAAGTCCATGTAAAAAAGGCACTGATCCAATTCGTTGGCAAACTTTATATTTACCTAAACCTGCACATAGCTTTTAAATTTAATTTTAAAATTGTTACGTTGAGACAAGTAAAAATAAAAAAGTAAAAAATAAAAATTGTACAATATTTATTATTATTTTTATATACCTTACTTTAGTATGTACTTACCTACATATTTAATGTACGTATACCTACCTACTTCATAAAATATTCTTATCATTTTATAAGTTAAGTTAAATATATGTACTTGGTAGGTAAAAGTACCTACATAGGTAGGTACTTGTACATATAGCATCTACTCTACATGTATGTATAATTATATCTATAAATGTAGATATATACCTTGCAAGGAATTATACTCCAAGCAAATTAGACATTTGGTTACTTAAATTCTGAAATAAGCAATTTCTCAATGTAAACGATAATTTTTGACTTGACTAAGTCATTAATTTAAGGATGTATGAGCATGGTAGTGGGGGCACAAATTTAAAAATAGATATTTTCAATTTTGATGATAAATTTATATTATTACTTGACGATATAAGATGAAAAGTAAGAATTAAATTTTTCGATATTTGGCTTAATTTTCAAAATATCGAAAATTGAAAATTTTGTTTAATTATTTAGCTTTCGATATTTCGAAAACCAAGACACATATCGAAAAATTTTATTCTTATTTTTCGTCTACATTCATGAAGTTATAACAAAAGTCATCATCAAAGTTGAAAATAAGATAAAAATAATTTCAACCCTTAATCTACCCTGCTCTTACATCTCTTATATGGACGGTGACACTTAGTTTTTTTCTTTTCTAATTCATTGCTAATATGTTTACTTTCTATTAAAAAGTTTTTTTTAAATTTGTTTTCATTCATTCCAAATGAAAATTATCAAAAACTTCCAAAATATGTCGTTTTTTGAGATTTCTCCATAAGAGCCAATGTTATTTATATCGATTTTTAATGATTTTTTTCTTAAAAATTTGCACGGATACCTAAGCTGAAATTTTAACCACATATTCTTTGAGTAAAAGACTACCTACAAACAAATTTTGAGCCTTTAAATCAAACATTGTTGTCATGCTCATACATCCTTAAAACGTGAAATATAAGTAGTTTCTCACCGTAAACGATTATTTTTGACTTTTAAGTCATTAATTTAATTGTAAAAACACTAAATTTTGTAATAATTACAATTAAAATTATTTTGTACTTTTCTAAAAGGGCGTCGCCAGCCGATGGCAAAGAGGAGGGCAAGTTTCTTTATGGAGAATGGGAAAAATATGAATTGCAGATCCTAATATAGGAGATAAAACGGGAACATCTTTTTTAATTTTAAAATTAGACCTATTTTCTCTATTATTTTACCTGAAAACAAGCGTGGATCTGGGGTTAAATTTTGGGGGGGGGGGAGGACAGACACTGGAATCTGGGTTTTTATACTGGTGAGAACGGTGGACTTTTTTTGTGTTTTCGTTTGGGGGGTTCATCTAAAATTTTATTTTTTTACTATTCCTTTTTGTCCCTTTCATCGTATGAGCACTCTTTTCCTAAGAACTTGATGTCAAAAATGAGTTTATTTAGTTTTTGTACCCTAAATATGATATATATCAGAGTATATATTAAGTTTAATCTCCAGTTTGTAACGCTTAGAAATATTGATACCTACTACAAACAAAATTTTGATATAGGTATTTATAAAATTAACCTAATTAGTCCGTTTGTATGTCCGTTAACACAATAACTCAAAAAACGAAAGAGATGTCGAGCTGAATTTTCTTTTATATCGTGCTTCGGACCCAAAAAATGAGCTTGCGTTGGCAACATGAGTCCATTGTGTCTTGTAAACCGCGAAAGAGGAAGACTTATATGACTTTGTTTTCCCGTGAGAGACAAAGTTAGAAAACAAATTTAGTTCCCTTTTTCTCAAAAACTATAAAACATGGTTAGTTGAAAATTTGTAAGTAGCTTTATTGATTCTAATTTCATACAAAACTCATCCGATAACTGTAATTTTGAATTCAGTAGAATTTTACTTTTCTAAAGCAAATGGGTGCTTTGAATCATTTTTTGTGAATCTCTAGAGAGAGGCAGCTGTCCTAACCTGCCTCCCCTTTGGCGACGCCCAAGCTTTTATAGTATAAAACGTTTCGAAACTCCAATTTTCAAATTTAAGATTAAAAACTCACCGCTGGAGAAAGAGGCTGTAACTAGTGACCTTGTGAAACATTCTCGAAAAACAAACAAAAATTTTAGATAGTACTTCGGAAAATTTCGTAATTTTTGAAAGCATTTTCTAGACGCCCTTACGGATAGATAATAATTATTTTGTACTTTTATAATCTAAAACGTGTCCGATAGTTTTTTCGAAACTACAATTTTCCAATTTAAGATTAAAAACTCACCGCAGGTGGAGTGGGCTGTAACTAAATATATATCTTATAAAAGAACAGTTTTCGAGATATACCCTTGCACTTCCTATAACTTTTCTTCTGGTGTCTTTAAAATTTTAAGGTAATGTATGAATTAATATGAGCCATTATGTAAAATAAATTTCTACCTAGAGGAAAAATTGACTAAAGTACTTCATACGTATATATTGTGAAGAGCAATAGGGCGATGCGAATACAGAGTTAAGTGGGGAAAGGGAGTTTTATTTTATGACGATATGGTATGGAATGGAATGGTATATATTGTGTATATTTTGAAGGAACACTAATAATGAAAATGGTAACGAGGAGACATAGAAACAGCCTATTTACTCTAAAAATACACATCATATAAAATATATACGAGAGTGACTGTATATACTCTGAAAAATAAATTTGTCTTGGTACCCAAACCGTACTCCGTAGGTAGGTAGTTATGACAACAGTGACGGAGTCACGTATAACTTGGTGACTTTAAATATTAGATTATTTCGGGGTAATTACACAGTTAAAAAAATTAATCATCTTGTGAATAATAAAAAATTGAGACTGGAATAAATTGGTAGTACATAGTCGGTGTGGTACTGAAGTCAAGTGAGTGCGACTCCTGTAGTCCGCGCGCCAAACTCCCCAAAGGGGGAAAACACATTTAAAAATAGGTCTTGTTAGTCTTCATAGATTATTCCTCGAACATGTACTGTAGCTTATGCTGGAACGATTATTATCTCCATAGGATAAATGATGTGTTTTATTCACTTTTCAGATTCTGTTTATTCAGTTTTTTCGGGTTTTTGTATTACTATTAAAAAACGGCAAAACTCTTTCAGTTCTTAAATACGCAATTACGCATAGAATAAGCCCAGTCACGTGTTAATGTCATAACTGGTTCGCGAGATAATCGAGGCGAAAGAATCCGAACGAACATACGCAATCTAAAAATCACTTTTGTATAATTTTTAGAACTGTTTTGATCAAGTGTTTCTCGTAAAACAGTTCAAAAAATTCCGCGAGAAAAATTTTCATCGATATCTCTTCATGAATGTTTGAAACGTAAAAACTTGATAACTTTCGAGATACACTTTTTACGAAAAATGTCTTATTGGACTTCGTAGTAGCCACTGAATAATATGATAAAGAAATTATTTATTTGTTGTAATATTTCACAAGACCGCTAGTTGAAGCTACCTACAAATTTTCAACTCTTTATCTTTTATAGTTTTGGAGAAAATGATCACCAAATTTTTGTCTTAATTTGCGCCCTCGCGGGTACCTACACAGTGATGTAGTGAAAGTTGTGAACTTTTGTTTTTTGAAAGGAATAACTTTTAAATTTGAACTTTTGTTCTATCTCTAACTATTTACCAGAAGGGTCCTTTTTCATTTGATTAAATAGGCAAAAAAATGCACCATTTTATAATTGGCATATCTCTGTCAATTTTGGAACCTAGAAAGTCGAAAAAAAAAACAAAAATTTGCATAATTACTTCAGCTAGAACTTTTATTCAAACTTTTTTTAATTTTATGTTATTTGTAAAAAATTTATTATTTTCCTTTTTAACCCTCAAAAAAGGGTGTTATCAATCCCTCTCACTATGAGGTTGATCTTTTGGTACGAAGTTTTTACAACCTAATAAACAACTGTGGCAAATTTTAAAGATGACTCGTTTTTTTCTTCTTAGATATTTAGTTTCATTGTATCAAATGTGTATCAAAATATGGTAGAAGCGTCGGGAAGAATAAAAAAAACCATTTAGTTTTAAGACGCTTCTGTGTATCATTGACGCTGAGAAAGCATGAGGCATCTTAATTTTAAAAACCACCATTTTTCCAAAATATAAACGCAGAAAGAGGTAAAGCAAAAAAAGCGAGTCATAAAAAGACTGTCAAAAGTTGCAAAAACTCAAAAAGTATACATACCATAAAATTTTTAATTTAAAGTTCCTATACGATAGATATTTATCCAAAATAATTTGTCGCTTATTGACGACGTGTTTTCTCCCGGTTTGGACAAAAAGAGACCTTCGATAATTTTTACAAAATGAACCCTGGTATATAAAAGCTTTTATCAAAGCCTTGTTAAAAACTATTAAGTTCAAAAATAGGTATTTTACGTTATTTAATTTCTGTAAGAGTATATTTATTACCGTAAGCAATTTTTAAATTATAATTAGTTTGCTTGTTTCGACAATTCGATAGAATTCATTCGCATGTACTACCCCATTAAAAAAAAATATTAAACGCGATCCATAATGATTAAGAAATGAAGCCCAAAGCAAATTATTTACTTCTGTTTATTAATAAAATCCGGCACTGGTAATCACAAACCATAAGAGAATATAATGTAGATAGGTATATATTTTTTAATAAAAACCTGACATGGTTGTTACCAGAGGTTTAATCGTTGGTTGCATCATATACGATTGTGTGTGTCGTTTTGTATAAAAACGTAACATGTTCGAGAGAAATACGTATACATTCTCTATGAAAACTCTCTCTAACTAACACGAAGAGAATTGTTCCTTTTTACTCTATATCACTGGTTTAAATTCTATAAAGGCAGTTCTAAAAAGTACATGAAACTCCGCCTCTATGTTAGAACACACTCAACCAATCAAAAGGTACACTCGACCGCCATATTTGTACCAAAACAACCGTTGTGAAGTGGGTTGTAAATTGAATGGGATTGCAACGCTCCAAGCGTTCACTTTGTGTACTAATTGATTAAAGTTGATATTTTAATAATAATCAGACATAGGCTGACTCTATTACACCCGTACTCAAGAAAGTTTTTTAGTTCGTGCGTGTTTCATCATTTTGTGAGACTAATCAATAAATTCTTGATTACAATAAACAACCAGCATATTATAATACTATATTCATCAACATTGATTAATTGATTTTTTTATTGAGAACTGATTAATTAATTAAGTCCCTAAGAACCATGGTTTTAGATTTTTTGTGTTAAAAAAGTGAACAGTGATTTTATAAAAAAAATTTTTATTTTTTTAATGGTGTCGTTTTTTTATTAACTCTTGTTTTTTTTCCGACTATTTTTAAGAATTTTTTGATAAAAAATTTTTTGGCTTTTGTGGCCTTCTTGTTTTTTTTTTCGGGGAATTCGTGACGGTTTTGTTAATTTTTTGTACCAAAAATAAACAAGTTTTTGTCTGTGGACTAAGTGAATTTATTTTGAAAGAATTTTTTTTTTGATTTTAAAAAATTTGGACAAATAATACAGGTATGCAAAAATTTTTTTTGTTTTTTTCTAAAAGTAAAAATAATTTTTGTTGTTATGCAATTTTTTTTTATTGGAGGCTATTTACAAAAATATTTTTATAAAAATTTGTTTTGAACGTAAACAGTGCGTCGGGATGTTAAATTTTTTTATTATTAATTGAAAAAAATATAAAATTTTTTATTTTAACAAATAATTAATTATATTCTTTATTGTAAAGTGTTAATTTAATATATTTAAGCTGTTGTGCCATCGTTTCTTTTTTATGCCTAATTTTAGGCAAATTATGGGATAAAAATGGTGGAGCATTTACAGAGAATGCCTCCCAGATAATCCTTCTAATGATAAAAATAAAAAATATGAGGCAATGTAACTGCAAATTGCAATTGTCTAACCATTATAATTTTATGAGAGATTTTTAAAATTTTGCAGAGAATAAATAATTATTTTTTATTCGAGCCTGCTAATCGATTTTATCGAGCTAATATTGTTATGCGAAATTTGGTTTCGATGCATATTAGTTTTTTATAAAATTTACCGAAATTTAACTAGCCTTGAAATAACATTTAAAGTTTTACTTTAAAAATTTCGTATTGCTTATCTTCCCATTTTTCGCTTTTGAAATACCAATTGTACTTAATTGAAGAAAAAATTTATTGTTTAGATAAAGAAAAGAAATTTTTGCTTAAATTTTAGAAAATGATAGTTTATAATTAAAAATATCTTCTAAAAATATTAAAATTTTGAAAGAGATTTCCATATCCCTTTCTAAGAATATTTTCCGTCGCTTTGCTTTCAATATGATTACTTTGCTTCAAACAATAGACGAACATATTAAATTAGAAAGTTATTCTTTATAAAAACACAAACAATTTGGATGAAACATTTTTTTTGTAAGCCGAATAGTTTAGACAGTAATTGATAGCAAAAAATACCTTATAAGACGCTTTTGATCATATAGCTTTTTTGCGCTTTTCTTCATTCAATTTGAACATAAATGGTCTTTATAGAAAAACAAGCCACTTTTATTAGAAAATTTTTTTCGAAGAATGTCTAGATTCCGTAGAATATATACGAAAAAACAATTTTTGGGTAAACTTTTCAGTCCGTTTCTGCTTAAACTATGCGGTTTACGGAAAAATATTTCTGACAAACTTTCTTAAAGCGTTCTTCTATCTATTACCAGTTGTGGAGTAGAGAGAGCTTTTTATTGAGCCTGAAAGGCTGGGTAAATTTTAATATCTGCGTAGGATGTGCGCCTATAGTCCCAACATTTTTTGCTTTAAGTATCTATTTCGATTATCGATAAAACTTATAATAGGTACATTCAAAATGATGGAATGAATGGTATTTGTGTATTGTTTTTTCTCTATAAGGGATTTTATTTTGATTCTTAATTTTTAGTCATCAATATTTCAAAAATTATGGTATATATCGAAAAATTTTACTCGTAATTTTGTAAAGATTAAGTACGTTGCGTTAATTGCTCAAAAAACTATAAGATTATAAAAAAAAAACCTTTTTCATCTTCTTTTAGCAACATAAATTACATTTGCCAGACCAGTTTTATCGTTTCTAATAAAAAAAAGAGATCATTTTCTTGGTCCAAAAAATTATTGGTACAATGATAAAATTTCTAAATGTATTTCCAACATGGTATTTGTAGTTTCTATGCTAAAACTATGGTAAAATCCACTTTTCGACATAATTTAACGTTTTTTTTTTCACAGACTAACAAAATGGTCTTACTATTAAATTCTAAAGTTTCAGAAATTTTGACCAATTAAAACACGAGATAATTAATGTCTAAAATCCCAATTTTGACTATTTAAGTTAAAATTAATATCTCAACAACGACGTGGTCCTATTTTTGTTTTTTCTAAAAATCATTCCTTACAACTTTTCTACTTCATTTCATTATGTCGAAAGAAATATTTAACATCGTAAAAAATAGGTGAAAGATCAGTGAGTTTTACATGCTTTGATCCTCGAAATTGTGAACTTTGCTGCTGATTATTTAGCCAAAAGTTCTGCTACTTTGGGTGTAAAGAGTCTGTGAAAAAAATTGCCCAAATCTGTAGACAAGTGCTTTCATGCTGAAAATACAAAACTTGTGGCAAAATTTTCTTTCCAATAAATCTTTCACTGATTTTCTAAAAGAATTTAATATTAGGTAATTAAAATCCAGTAGCACTTTTACAGAAATAAATATTTGCAATTTTTAAATTTAAAAATCATTAATAATTATTAATAATTAAAATAAAAATAATTAAATAACTATATAATTACAATTAAATTATAATTATTATAAATTAACACTTTTACGATGTATTATGATTAGCAAATATTCTAATAAAATTTATGCTTCCTTTAGGTACTTTTGCTAGATACCTCATTGAAGAATCGAATTAACTTCATTGAAGCCTAACTTCTCTGATTGACTTTAAGCTTTTTTATCACTGTGAATTTTTATAGTCTTAAAAATGTGATAAGCAACATTCCCCGCATATGCATTATGTAAGGTTAAAAAAAATTGTACGAATATTTTTAGAAACATTAAGTAATAGGGGAGTATAAACAAACATAATATTTTATGTAAATTGTGCTAATCTACTGGTCCGCCCTAAAGGCGTATTTGTTTCTTCCCATAAGGCTTCAAAAGTCACATCGTATCCCGGTATCATAAATAAATCACAATGTGTTTGTTTATTATATGCTGTAAATAACTTACCCTCGCAATTATTTATACTACATTCTATCGTCGAGTATTTGAGTAACTTCGAGTTAAAAATTAGAAAATGTTACGTAATTTAATGATATTTATTTAAAAATTAATTAAAATTTGATAAATTTGTTCAGATTTCTTGCCAAATTAAAAAAAAAATTCATATATTGATCATTTATTTCTCTTCTTATTAAAGTATTTCCAAACTATATCAGCTGAATCGGGTAGTAAAAAAAAAGCAAGATTATATATATAATCTTAAAAATTAAGAAATTAAATTAAATTATACAAATTTTCTCCAAGAAAAAGCTCTTTTCACGCATATTTTATCAAAAAACTTAACAACCTGATAGACATTCTCCCAATGTTTTAAGGAACAATATTTCTAAGAAATTGATGAAAGTATATATGTGTCGAATTTCAGAACAACCATAACTATATTATGAGAGTTCGAAGTAAAAACAGTCGGAATATCATTTTATTTCATCATGTTTATGAAGCCGTATAGTATGTTAAATTGGAGATAAAAATTCAACTGATTGCTGAGGATTCATTTTACTTATATATTGTGAATTTCGTGAAGTTCTTGAGCGAACCTAATAATAGTTCGAAAATACCTAAAGCTAGTTTCTTCAAAGAGTGTATATGGATAATATTTGAGAGTTGAGATTAAGTCGATTCGCATTGACTTTGTTAGAACTCGCAAAATTAAGAGACATATAGGTACCATAGATTTTAAATTATCAAATCTTGAACATTATTAAAAAGCTTGTATATCGAATGGTAAAAAAAGACAATTGACTTTAAATATTTCTGGAGATTTCACTCGTTTTTTCATCGAAAAGTACCGACTACCAGAAAACTCATAGGTAATACATATTAACTATATGCGATACTAAATTTCGAGGACTAACAAAATACTGGGGATCCAGTTAAAAAGGTTGCGATAGGTTGAACCTTTCTATCTTAAAAAAACATCAGCTTTGTCGAAATTTTTTCCATACTTGGGTTTTCTCGAATCATTTAGTTGCGTTTCGACATACTCCAGCCATTAAACGACGACGGTTTCCTAAGTGTAGGTACATAGGGACTAATATGTATTTCGGAACGCAAATGATTAATAAAAATCAATTCATATAATGAAAATAATAAAGTGAAAATTTATTACTTTCAAAATTATAAAACTCCTTACGTTCGTTCCAACAGCTGAGTTTAAAACAGGTGCAAAACCTTTTGTTATCACTCTTCGAATAATACAAGTAAGAATATTTTATAAATTGATCTAATAAAATTAAAATATGTTAGTGGTCGGTCCTATACAATGTACAGGGTAAAATTTAAAATGGTATAGAATACTAATTGAGAAGAAACGACTTCAAAAATTTGAGTAAACCCTTCAAAGAAATAGTTTAAAAAAATTACTTTCTGGTAATTGTATTAAGTGGGCATGATAACCTGAACAAGTTTCAACATCAGATTCGAAAAAGACAATCTCCCGCGTGTGACAGATGCGGAGAAAATTCAGAAGAAACATCGATCCACTTTCTCTGTTACTGCCCGGCACTCATACAGCAGCGGAAGAAATGGTTTGATCCGGCCATAGTCGAACCAGAAGAAATTAGGAAGCTCAGCGCTGGGCAAATCCTGGGTTTCAGTACATCAGTTGGCTATAATAGCCACTGAAAATCGTAGCGGGGATAGAATACAAGGGTCTACTTGGCTAGGTGCTCTGAACCATTGCTTCGAGGCGCGACCCTCGAGCATGGCCCGCTAACCTCCTTACCCATACGCATACCCAATTGTATTAAGTAAAAGCTTGCCTTGATTAACCTTCAAAGATTCTATGTAAAGAAAATGTAGGACCTGATACGGTAGTAGATACTAGACTTGATTTCCCATATTGTACAGCAAGTTATATTTATCAAGCAATGCAATCAGGGTAACCATGCAATACGTTTTTTTTTTAAATAATTTCTTCTCGTATCTTTCAATTTCCAAATTACTTATTGCGATCATATAAATGTTAAGTTCCGAATTGAAGCTACAGTTTGATTCATGGTCCATTGATATTCCATTCTGCGTGAGTACGCTCGATACTTTTCACGGTTTGTCCAGGTTGTTCGCTGAAACAGTTTGCGTTTTAAAGCGCTACTTTAATTAGAAGAACTAGTCGAAACTTAGATTTGAATCCGATAGATTGGCAACAAGCAAGCAATGTAAAAAATTTAATAGAAAGTTCATTGGTTTATCGATTCGCTTCTCACATACTCAAGTGAAGTCTCAAGTTCTCTAGCTAGAAACTTAGTACGAAACACTGAAAAGGCTTTTGCAGGTATCTTAGGCTAAAGCCACACTGAAGAACATTAGTGAAGTGACTTCTTACGGGATTCGCTAGTTACGTAACCAGTTATAGTAATCAGAGTATTTTGCCTTAATTTTTGTAAACACCCCTTAAATATTTTGTCAAAACTAGTTTTCTTATATTATTTTCGATAAAAATGTGAGTAATATGTTTTAAAATTGTCAATAAGTGTGTTACTCACTTACATTTTACCACTAAAATAAAAATACGGTAATACTATACGTTTTTAAGTAAGCTAACTAACACTGCAGGGGGTTAAACATAACATTATTATCCCTGTTGGTCTCCCTGCCAGTAGCACCCTGTGGTGGTAAATAGCCATCAAATAGTATGATCTCTAGGCTATGTAGCTACGAACGTGATTAGGGGAAGGTGTAGGACCTAGAATCAAAATTTAAATTTGTGTTTTTTTTTTTTCAAAATCATAGTCAAAAATGTACCATCACATTCTCTCTTCAACATGTAATCTATACTTAACGAGGCCAACCTAAAAAATTGGGAAACAGTACCGATTTTAATGAAACTTTTTGTAATGTGTTTATAGGACCCCAAGAAACATTTACCCAACCTAACCTAGTAATAGGGGGGTATAAGGTCTTAGTGGGGGATATATGTAGCTCATCTGTAAGTATTTTTGGTCGCTGAATTTGAATCCGATGTCAGATTACACGGATTTTGTCACGTATTACGAAAATAATGCCATTTTTAGCCAGAAATTACACTTTTTGGCACAAAATTGACAAACTTAGTATTAATCGTTCGAACTGTGCTCTAGGGGGTATTTTTGTGCCAAAAAGATTTTATAAATTCACGATTTTCGGATGACAACAGTATTCGCGTAATCCAACATTGGATTCGTAATCAGTGACCAAAAATACCCTCTAGAGGATACAGTAAACGGACGATAAATACTTATTTTACCGTTTTTGTGCCCAAAAGTGTAATTTCTGGTCAAAAATAGCACAATTTTAGGAATACGTGAAAAAATTTGTGCTATCTGACATGACGTGTTCTTATTCAGCGACCAAAGTTCCTAACTAGATACCAATTTTAAGAGAAAATAAACATTACACAAAAATTTTGGGTTACATATATACTCCCCGTTGGGTCCGCTGACTGTTCCTTGAGGTCTTTAAAAACTCGTTACAAAAGTTTCATTACTATCGACACACTTTTTTCCGATTGTACTACAATTATAGCTTGGTAATACACAATTTTTACTTTTTTCGCGCAAAACAATGTTATTTTTAGTTTATTCGAAAACAAAACCACATTAACAACCAGTCTTCAGCCTACCTATATATTCTCAGTACCCTCATTTCATTACAAATACTTTCCAGTAAATATTAATATCTGTATATAGAAATTACAGAATGAATCAACAGACATACATGAAGTACTCTAGGTACTACACCTTCCCCTAGGCATATATACCTAGTGTTAGTATAACTTCTAAATAATATATTGTCAGCTTATTATCTGCCCACAACAATTGTATGTGTTAATTAGTTCTAAGAATTATGATACTTCTTTATCGGTGTCTATGCATCATGTATGGACTATGGATGGAGTCCTAGTCGGTTGATTCTTAGCTTTTTACTAAAACATTTTTTTTTCTTTCACTTCTTTAACAAATAATGAACACAACATTGAGGTATTTGTGTCTTTATAAGTATGGAATTTACCGCATATTAAAGAAGGTTTTAACGATGTTAATTGTCATAATTTATTTATGTAATTTGATGCTAATTAATTTCATAAATATTTGTATTTATTAAAAGAGGCACGTGCTATTTCTATAATTACCTACATAGGAAATGGATAAAATAAAATATTTCCATAGCAGTTTGAAATAGATTGCATTTTGATATGGGGGAGGATCGTCATAATTGCACTCCTTAAATTTAATGAGCCAGTGCATTAATTCGATTTACTTGCCAGTTTTTGGCTGGACTATACGTTATCGTTTCTTAAAATGCATCCAAAAGTATCATTTTGTCAACTGATTTCATGAATCGTCTACTGCCTACTTTGAGTGCAAATTATTTTTCAGCGTCCCCAAACCGTGTTACATCAGTCTTATCCTATTACTTCTATCGACCTCAAGAGGGTTATCGCCCATTTTGATGGAGACTGTCATAAATTGAACTTTAAACTTTAACCTTTTTGTAACGTGTTTATAGGACCCCAAGGAACATTATGCTTACTTAATCTAGTCATAGATCGCATAGGGCCTTAGTGAAGGGCATGATTTTTTTGAAATGCTTATTTTGGCTTGAAATTGTCATCTAGTAGGTATTTTTGGTAGCTGAATACGAATGCAATGTCAGATTACTCGCATTCTGTCCGGTATTCTGAAAATCGTACCATTTTTAACCGGAAATTGCACCTTTTGACACAAACACATCAAAAAAAGTATTTATCGTCCAAACTTGGCTAATAATTTCACTTTTTTGGAAGAATAGAAATACAAAAAAATATTTTTTCACCCTTCCTTTTCTGAAGAAATGTATCCCGGCTTAATAAATGTTCTATAAAAACGTCGGGGACTCTAGACAATGCAATTTTCAGAACCCTTTTGCAGGTTAATGAAGTGATCAGATTTATAGATCATCAGCTCTTTTCAAGTTAATGAAGTGATCTGAGTAAAATGAGGCGTGGGTGTAAATAAAATTGTCTATAACTCTTGTAAGTTGACCTTTTCCAAAACATCATTTTCTATCTCTTATCTTTTAGGATTTAAATTGACTATTAGGTACAGAAACCATGAAAACTATAGGTCAATTTGATGTCAGAACATGATATCCCTCATCAAACTCTGCAACTTTTGTTTAAGCTGTTTTCTGGTCCACTCTGCATATTTGCAATGCTATCATTACATTCGGGAAAATTGATTGTACCATATTATTATCAAAAATCAATTTAAATGATACTTTTTGTCATAATCGGTAATACGGGACCCCTAGCCAGTTTCCTATTCCGCCTAAAGGTTATCCGGGCTTCAACGCCAGCACGAAATAGGCTACTCTCCCCTATATGTCAAAATTTTTAGATTGGCTTTGCTATTCTTTCAAAAATGTCACTGATAAACGGTTATTATTTTAATAATAATTTATTTTTATAAAGTGCAGACTATTATTATCATTACTTATTTGTCAAGAATAAATTACTTTTGAATAAATTAATTAATATTATTTTTAATAAATTAAAAAATTACTGTTCTCTATAATTAAAAACTTATTTTTATTACATAGGTAAACAGTCTTATTTATTAAATCTTGACCTATTCGCACCGTGTGTGAGTTTTATTGGAGACGTTTCTATGGTAACGATACACTACTTTAATTATAGAATTGTATGGATGCATATATAATTGATTGCATTTACGACTTACGCTGTAAATTTAATATTATTGTCTCACAAATTTAAATAAATAATTATGATAATTTACATTTGAAAAATAATATTTGTGCAATTTGATTTCTTACTTTCACAATTTTTAATGCATTAAGTTTAATTAATTAGTGTTTTTCAATAATTTGACATTTTCTGTAACATTAACATGTAAAGAATTGCAAATTAGTCATAACAGCCTCCTTTATCGCCAAAATTTGTCACTGGAAGCGCTGGCATCGGTTTTATTGTCCCTACCATGACTACGCACACAACGAATAGGTACAATACCTACTGTAATACTTATTATACTACAAAATAGTAATTCCAGTAGCGAACAACAAGTCAGTCAAAATACTATAAAGAAATTTTGAAAAATAGTAAATAAATAAATGATCCTTAGTGTCAACACTATTAAAAAAATTCATTATGATTAATGATTTATGTTTTTGAGTTTAACAACATTTAATATTATTCCAAGTCAGCCTTACTAATTAGATTTTTTTTATTTATTAAATATTACACTACACGTCTTTTAGCGGCAATAACTTTTGTAATGATTGAACAAAGGCTACATACGTATGCATGTATGTATGTGTTCGTATGTATGTACATAGGTATGTAAAGAGCCGGCTACTTATTGGCCCAGAGTGTATGTATAAAAAAACGTCAGGCCGTAATAATTTATTATTGTGAACAATAGGTGTCTTTTCTGAGCACACTATAAAGTCATGTAATTTAATCAGAAAGTGTTCATTTTTTCTGCATACCGTGAAGATTACGTCATATTTGATTCTTTAATAGTCAATTGTGTTTTCAAATATACAACTTCCATCGATTTATGATAATAATATGGGATATGGATTGTCCCTTGTTCAAATCTTCTGCCAGGATCCTCAGAGTAATCTTTTTTCTGAAAGAAGGGATGGATCCTAATATCGAGTTTACAAAGATAGAGGAATAAAATCGGTTGCATTCTCGATTTGAGAAAACATCTAAATTTTATTTCTTAACTATGGAAAACTACTTTCTATTTTACTTAATTACTTACTCAAAAATTTTTTCTCGATTCTAAATCATACCTTCCTCAGTTTTCTGGTAAACTTAATGAATCAGATGGGCTTTAATCAAGTCTCCATGGAATAAGATACGAATTGTCTGATTCTGAAATCTTACACCTACCTATCATGATTGAAACTCTGGCAGAGTGGTTATCTACATGTCCGAAGGCAGCGAGACAGAATAAGGCAATCCGCACTTTATTCCATGGAGGCTTGATTAAAGCCCATCTGATTCATTAAGTTTACCAGACAACTAAGGGAGATATGTAGACTTTCCTTGCATACTCTACCACGGGAAAATAAGTTGTGTGAAAATGAGACATGTAACAAACAATGAGCTTAGTAGAAAATGGTGTCATCGCTACTTTCAGATTCGTATAATTTCGTCAATCCTACCGGTTAACAAAAAATTTCGAGCAATTAAAGATGTGCTAGCCCCAAGGCAATTTTGGATAAAAGTCTTGATTGTTTTTGCTATGAAGTTTTTCTTACTGGATTCAAATTTACTTTTAGAATCATTGATAGGACTTGAATTTTTTCAACTTCTTATTATAGCGTCTCCGTAGATTCATTTGAACTATTTTACTATTAGTAGATTTTTGTTTTGTTTGCGGGGCAGCAGCCTTTTTGCTAAGTGATCAATAACTTGAGAAACTTCATGAGTGTTTTCTTTTGGTTAGTCTGTCAAACTTTCTCTCTGCGACTGTTTTCGGAAGTTGTCCGTTTTCAAATGAGCATGATAGCATCATATTTAAGCTATCGATCAGAAAAGACGCAATAGGGAATTTATGGGGCACTATAAACACTTGATAAAATTAATAATTATTAAATAAATCAGCAAAAGTGAGCGATGTATGTATTGAAAAATAAAAATACTTAAGTACGGCATACTCAAATGTTATCAAGTGGTCATATTTTCCGATAAACTGCCTGCTGCCGTTTTTCAGACGGATTAATTAGACGGAAAACACAGTAAAAAAGTTGTTGAGAGAAAGTTTGGTCGACTCGCCAAAAGGAAGCCTCACTCTCGAGGTATCAAGTATGTATTAATCCTTTCACAAAAAAGGTGCTGCTCCTAAAGACTATATATCTTCGTATTACACACATGATCTTCAAGTCTGTCAATAAACTACACCATTGACCGGCGTAAAAGAACTAAAAAAAAAAAACAGCTTCTTCTTTTATGTGTTTTCTGTCAAGAGAAAAAATATCAATTTTTTTTTCATTTATTAAAATAAAAAATACATATAAATTCAATATTTTATGTAACAAGTTTCAAAAAGAAGTTAAGAGAAAAAAAACTTGATTAAAATGTGACGACCGCTGCTGTAAAAATATACAGAAATTAGTGAATAATCGTTCTTTTTGTGTTCTTCGGTGTAAGACACTTGGTGTAAACATAAAAGATCAATATAATATAAACAGTGTCCATAAGACCATCTTTTTTCCACTTACACTCACCTTAAAAAATGTATACACTATTGTACAAAAAGAACAGATTCGTTGGATAGGTAGCTAACACGGTGTATACGTGTTAATAAACCATAATATATAATAATATTTCTTTAATAAAATAAAGTAATAAATATTTAAACGAAGCGCGTTATCTTTATAAACTTACAACTGTGCTGCTGCATGGGCTATGTACTACAACTTATAAAGAATGGTAATCAACTCTAATTAAAGTCCACTACTCCTCCATAAAAAATATCGTATGGTAATAATTTTCATTTGGGTGATTAAGGATGTATGAGCATGGTAGTGGGGGCACAAATTTAAAAATAGATATTTTCAATTTTGATGATAAATTTATATTATTACTTGACGATATAAGACGAAAATTTTTCGATATCTGGCTTAATTTTCAAAATATCGAAAATTGAAAATTTTGTTTAATTATTTAGCTTTCGATATTTCGAAAACCAAGACACATATCGAAAAATTTTATTCTTATTTTTCGTCTACATTCATGAAGTTATAACAAAATTCATCATCAAAGTTGAAAATAAGATAAAAATAATTTCAACCCTTAATCTACCCTGCTCTTACATCCCTTATATGAACGGTGACACTTAGTTTTTTTCTTTTCTATGTCATTGCTAATATGTTTACTTTCTATTAAAAAGTTTTTTTTTTTAAATTTGTTTTCATTCATTCCAAATGAAAATTATCAAAAACTTCCAAAATATGTCGTTTTTTGGGATTCCTCCATAAGAGCCAATATATTTTATATCGATTTTTAATGACTTTTTTCTTAAAAATTTGCACGGATACCTAAGCTGAAATTTTAACCACATATTCTTTGAGTAAAGAACTACCTACAAACAAATTTTGAGCCTTTAAATCAAACATTGTTGTCATGCTCATACATCCTTAAATGATGGTGATAGTATACAGAATGTTCGATTTATATCTAGGTATATAAATATCACGAGTATGGCAGAGTACATGTGTTAAGCAATGCATCTAAGAAAGAGGTATTATAGGTGTTATATGAAATTGTAAAAGTGACTTGTATCGTGGCTTATCTGTTGTAGTTCATCAATTCAACTAAGAAACTCCCACTCTCCAAGCGTCTTACAACTATCTCAACGTATATCGAAGCTTCAACACATGTATATAATACCTCTCACTTAGATTCTTTACTGAACGCATGTATTCTGTCATACTCGTGATCTTTATATGCCTTGATGTAAATCGAACATTATGTATATAGACACAACACAAATTATTATAAAAAATGGTTTGAAGATCTTTTTTTTTTTGAATTTTTAATATTTTTGCATTGTTTTTCTATAAACTATAGTGATGACTAATGAATTCAAATTATTACTCCGAAATATTTGGTAAGGAGATATGCAAGGATTGAATAGTACTAGGCATTTCAATAAAACTTTATATAAATACATTTTTTGATTAACAAAGTTTCCAAAAATCACAACTAATTCCTAGATCTTCGGGCTTTTTATTATTATTTGACCGTTTAAAGTTGGCTGAAAAAATGATGAATCGTATATAGGTTATCCTTTTCAATTGGATATTTCTATATCAAAAAATCTAGTGAGTGTGATAAAAAACTATCTAAAATATTTAGACAATCTTGTAGTTTATAATAATACCATAAAAATATAAGGTTGTCGATGATATAAAAACAAAATTTTAATTTAATTTCGAAGATCCTTCATTTGGTGAACAGAGACGACTATAGTTAGAGTATTAATGATTGAAGAGCGATATCTATATTATCAAATTTATAAGCATCACTTGCACACAAAATATTATATATTTTTGTAGTTGCGTGGTATTGTAAAGCTAAAAATAACACATTATTTGACTACAAAGCATGTATTTGGTTGATATGGATGTACCGTGCAATAAACTAAAACTTCTGTCCTGAGACAAGGGATAATTTTTTTTAACCGAGAAATCCTGTGATTAAGAACCAACGCGCCTTTCATATCGCTCTCCAGGCAAATTTGTAGTATTAATGAGTGACCTCTGACATTTTTACAACATTCTGTGTTTATATTTCAATAAAATATACATTTTATTGAATTTTGTTTATAAATAATTTAATTGGTACAAATTACAAATAATAATTTAATTTAAAATATATGTAAGTATTGTTAAATCCAATTAAATAATTATGTAAATACATAATTAATGACAATGATTATAGCCAGGTATATAATATTGTTTTTAATTTTTAATCAATTTTTTTGAAATTAATTATTGAAGAACCTGAATTTAAATTCTGTCTGTAAAAAAATTATTGATTTGCTAATGAAGTGAGTCGATTCATTTTTATACCCTGTATATATGAAATATATCATAGTATATTAAGTTTAGTCCCAAGTTTCTTAAAAATATTGATGCTACGAACAAAATTTCTGCCCATCTATCTGTCAACACGATAACTCAAGAACGAAAAGAGATACCAAGCTGAAATTTTTATAACGTGCTCAAGATGTAAATAGTGAGGTCGAGTTCGTAAATGAGCAACATGGGTCCATTGGGTCTTGTGTCTGTAGAACCCATCTTGTAAAACGTTAGAGAACAAAAGTTTAAACGTATAAAATGTTCCTAAAATAAACAACTTTTGTTTGACACATTTTTTCGTAAACATCACTGTTTGTTTACTAGTTTACTTTTTTGTGAAAGAGTGGCTATTTTTCTTTACTTACATGACGTAAAAAAAAAACGATCATGACTGTCTATACACGGTATTTCAACAATTAACTCAGTCAATTGTCTTCACTTGTTTTTAATTAACTTCAGCTTCTGTTGACTTGTTTCCACTTTTTTTTTAATGGAAGTGAACATGCGTTACGGTTTGTTTGTGTCATAAAATTGCAGTAAATCAAAACTGTATGGATTTATATTTGTTTATGGCCAGAGAAAGTTCACGGTGGGTGTTCCCATATCACACATACCTACATATTTATATGTATATTAATATAATATCTATATAACACACGTAGTCGAGTAATATTTTTATTATCAGTAAAAAAATACAATGACGCAGTCAAATGCTCATCATAACATTTAATTTACACAAAAAAAAAAAACAAAAAAAAAACAAACAAAGCATGATAGTTAGGACGTACTTGAGGGTTCGATACTATCTTTGTTACTGGTGGGTAATGTAACATTTGCAAGTAAATTAATATTCTCAGAAAAATGCAAAAAAGTATAACTATCCCAAAGTAGAGTTGAGTAGACAAGTGTTTCTCAAAGTGGACGATAACGCCTCCGTGTGCACACTTGAGGCCTACAAAAAGTGGTGAGGCTAATTTGGATAGGCTTAATATTTGTAAGGCTAATTTTTATAGACTGGTTTCAATTCCAATAAGATCGGATAAAATTTGCCTGTGTTATAAAAAAAAACGAATTTTTTAACTTTATGACGTCACCAAAATCCTAAAAATTTCATTTTGCTCTATCACATTCAAATTTAATCCAATTTTGATAAACCAGGTATGTAATCCTACTAAATTTGGCTCATACTTTTCAAATTCGTAACCAAAATTAACCTATCTCTAATAGGTTTCGAGAATGTGGTGTCCTGGTCCCGGAATCAAGCACATAAATGATAGCTAGCGAAAAATTGACAGCACAGCTGAAAAGAATGACCCAAAATCAGTGGGTTTCAAAAAAAATTCCAATAAGATCGGATCAAATTTGCCGGTGTTATCACAAAAATCGAATTTTTGAACTTAATGACGTCATCAGAATCCAAAAAATTTTATTTTTCTCTATCACATCCAAATTTTATCCAATTTTGATAAACCAAGTATGTAATCCTACTAAATTTGGATCATATTTTTCAAATTTGTGATCAAAATTAACCTAGCTCTAATAGGTTTCAAGAATGTGGAGTCCTGGTCCCGGAATCAAGTACATAAATGATAGCTAGCGAAAAATTGATATCACAGCTGAAAAGAATGACCCAAAATCAATGGGTTTCAAAAAAAATTCCAATAAGATCGCATCAAATTTGCCTGTGTTATCAAAAAAATCAAATTTTTGAACTTTATGACGTCATCAGAATCCAAAAAATTTTATTTTGCTCTATCACATCCAAATTTTATCCAATTTTGATAAACCAAGTATGTAATCCTACTAAATTTGAGTCATAATTTTCATATTTGTGATCAAAATTAAGCTAGCTCCAATAGATTTCGAGAATGTGGTGTCCTGGTCCCTGAATTAAGCACATAAGTGATAGCTAACGAAAAACTGACATACCCAGAAATCACAGAAATACCCATTTTAATTTGAATAACATTTTTTCTGTCTTATATCAAGATTTAGATTTACTGAATGAACAATTATGTTACGCTCAGAGAACTCGATTATCTTTGAATCGAGTTTCACCAGTACTAGTGTTAATATACGGTATCCTTAAACTAAAAATTTAAAATAATATAATATTATTGATATTTTTCAATAATAGAGAGAAATATGCCATATCATGTACCACCAAAATACATAACCAAACACAGTAAACATTTTGAAATTGTTATAGCATTTATTTATACAAAATAAATGCTTCCATTCTGCTGCCATTGTTATAATGTTGTTATATTTAATGAAAATTGATGATATAGTTTAGAGATTGTGTAACAAAAACTTCACTGATATGAAAAACAATAGGATCAATGGAATATATTATTTTAAATCTTGAAAAAAAAAAATTTGTATAATCCGTAAGTCCTCACCTCATGATGTCATTAGAATGTCTTTGAAATGACAAGTCCCATGGTAGTAGAAAAAAGACAAATTTTAAATTCTCAAGAATTTGCCCACTAGTTCAAAAGTTCTTGTTGAAAATAGTATTATCTAAATTTTTGAGATTTTCGGAAAAGTTATCAAGTTTATGCACTTGGTATGAATACTATGTGCCTTTTGAATTTTACCCAGGAGATTTAGCTTTGATTCGATCGGTATCGGAATTAATTAAGACGCCTAGATCCAGATAAAATTAAGTTAATTGTTCAAATACCATGTATAGACAATGTTGATAAAATACTCTTAGATAGCCACACACACATAACTGATTTTCTCATATAATATATACCATACAATTTGCGTTCTCACGGGTAAACAGTGATGTACGAAAAAATGTTTCAAACAAAAGTTGTTTATTTTTTTATAAGGAACATTTTATACATTTAAACTTTTGTTCTACCTCTAACGGCTTAGAAGATGGGTCCTCCGGATCCAATACCTATTTCATGTTGTTCATTTACGAACTCGACCTCACTTTTTATGTCCTGTCACACTATACAAATTTCAGCTTGATATCTTTTTTCGTTTTTGAGTTATCGTGTTGACAGACAGACATCCGAAAATGGGCTAATTAGATGATTTTATGAGCACCTATAATTTTCTTCGTAGCATCAATATTTTTAAGCGTTTCAAACTTGAGACAAAACTGAATATACCTTAATATATTTCATATATACATGGTATAAAAATACAGTTATACCAAAGTTAAGTTTTCACTTATGTCGACATGGCTTTTGGTCCTGTGTACACGAGATATGAATATTTCTTCGCCTCGGTTTCGTCGAATTTGTAAAATGAAATCATATCAAATAACGTTTAAGTATTTCACTCTAGAATGAACAACTAATTGAACAAATATAGATTTTTAAATTAAATTAAATCTATCTATTTAAAAATTCACAATCTATTTTCAACCCCCGCTGTTATGCACGTAACCATAAATTTTAATCCTTTGATGATTTTCTCTCCCTTTTAAATAACACATATAAATACTAATAAATAAATACATTTCGTTTTTATTTTTTTGTTGTCACATATTTTCAGTTAAATAGCTACAGCGACATAATAGCTACACAGCGACATTTTATATACATAAGAATGTATTTTTTTATGCGTGAAAGAATATGGATATGAAACATCTTTACAAAAGCGTGAATGAATATTTTTGGTGAAGGCACCGACGAATTATTCTTTAAAAAAAAATAGATATATAAAAATTGTCAACTGATTTGAAAAAATAAATTTGTTTTTTTTGATATTTTGAAAAATTATATAAAATTTTTATTTATAATAAAAAGGAAATACCAAAAATATTTATCACTAAAAAAAAATACAGTAAAACCTTTAACAAAATTTGAAAATATTAATCTAATAAAATTCAAAATCATTTTTAGCGAAATATCTTAAAAAAGTAAAAAAACATACTTTGTATTTTAGGAAAGAGCGTTTCTCAATACGACGAAAAAGTTATACCTTCTTATCTGAAGGTTGATCTGGCTATCTAAACTCTAAAGCCAACAATTTTCAGAGATTGTGAAACCGAATTTTTGCATTATAAATGCAAAGAGAGTTTGACTTTAGGTTTTATATAATGTCTATTTTGACAAATTCTCACAATAAGAAAAGCAGAGATAATGGGTCAGGGGTTCGGGGGTGGCAAAAGAGCAGTGGCTCTCTGGGCCTTCTAAGGGGAAACACAAAAATAAAGACAAATTTGTAGGAAAGGGCATCACAAAGAGTGATTAACGTAAACTTAAAAAAAGGCTCTAATTATAGATTATGTCCACTGGTCATTTTCCCTTAAACGTACTGGCTAAAGAATGTCACTTTTTTGTCTATTCACTTCAAAATTGCTGTTTGCCTAGTTTCATATCCAATTACTTTTCTTTCTCGTTTCTCGGTTTCATGATGTATTATTGTGTGATTTTATTCCTTACTAGCAACTCCCATGATGTTTGACTTTCAGACTATTACATCGGAGGACATGTCACCTTCGGCCCGATTAGTTTAGGTATCTGTACCTATAGGAAATTTACAAATATCTACTGATTATCATTGGCAACTGGTAATCGAATGATTTTGGCCATACTCGTATCTCCCAAATTAAGCCTCAGATCCAAATTTGGAAAAGAGGTTTTTTTGTTGCTCTTGATGAGCTTATTTTCGGAAGCTACGTTTCTGCAGTCAATAATAGAACACGTTGTATATTTTGATATAAAATTTATTTATATATTTTTTATTCATTTCGGTATGAGTATAGTTATCATTCTCCATTCTCCTGGTTGTCATATAGACAGGTGTTCAAAATCACACGAATATTACCTGCATAAATGATATACTCATTTCATCATCATAGTAGTAGTACCCCTCTATTACCCCCTCCCCTCTCCCGGTTCTTCCACGGCGTTCATTCTTCACTGCATCATCTAACAACAAAAACGGCTGCCAACTTTATACAAATTTTTTTTATTTATTTAGTTATATAATAAAATGCAGTGATAATATTTTAAATAAGGCCTCGCGCTTATTTATGTTGTCTAGTTAAAGTTAGAGCAGCTTATCGAAGTTGTTTGGGGGTAGTTAAAGAAATGCATAGATATTTATATTGAGTTTAGATATCTTATCTAGCTTAATTATGTCTTATGTGTAATTTTGGCTTTTGTGGCAATCGCCAAAGACATTTGTACATTTATACATTTGAACAGTATCGCATTAAATTACTGGGGCTTGTTTTGCTCAATAAAAAAGCATGTCTGTTTTTACGTGATTGCAATTACCATGTGTTTGAGTAGGTATTAATAACAACGGAGTGTTCATTTAATCTTGTCGAACGCCTTCATAACAAGCAATAATAAAAACATAATTGTAACATGCGAATATAATAATTATGGTTATGGAATACAAAAACTTTTAAGACCATAATAATAATATTTAAAAAATTAACAACCATACCTTCAATAAAAAAAAACAATAACACGCGAGCATCAGAACTCCATCATTCTGTTCATATTTTACCCTCATTGGCTGCTTCTTATATTATCAGATGCATTTTATTGAAATGGATTTTTGTCTTTTGAGGATTTGCACACAATAAATGTAAATTTGTTGCAGCCAACTACCTTAATTAGCCGTTCAATTAACAGCCTAGCCTTGTCACTAAACGGCGCCGTTCACAACTAGCGGCATAAATATAATGAGCCATTCAATTAAACAGTTAGGCAAATGAATTCGATTGATAGCGTTTATCTACTTGCCTAGCTGCGTCAGATGCGTCAGATGCATTTATTAAAACTATAAGGCCGGCTATCTTGAAAATAGTTATTTATTTCGCCATGTAGGCGCTCACTTAGAACGGACTTTTTGAAAATTTAACTCTTAAGGATGTGAAGGGTGACGAAAGTTTGTATGAAAATTGACACTACTGAACTAATTATATAAATTCTTTCGCCTATAGAGTAGGCTATAGCGTAGTAGTCTTTGTTTTTAAAGTTGAAATTGCTCAGCGAAGCGGGTGCGTAATTGGTTGTATCTGCAAAAAAGGTAAAAAGGAGAAGGGGGCAGTCAATTCTAACAAAAGACACTTAAATTCGCAAATCCTTAAAAACGAGGGTGGGGATTGGAAAGTTGATATCCCAGAAAAGGCACTTACTTGACATTAACCCAATTTATACATAAATTTTCAACCCTCTAACTCAATTTGGAGAAGCTGTGAAGGGTTGAAAAACATTGAAAGCCACAAAAGGCATAAATTTCAACATAAAAAAAGGAAATTGGGTGGAAATGTACACTTCCAAAAGAAAATTAACATTAACTGAAACTACATACAAATTTTCAACCTTTTAATGCCATTTGGAAGGGATTTAAACATGATAAAAGCTTGAAAAACAACATTTTTCAAATTTTTTCTCGGGGAATCCCCTCCAAATTGTTGAAAACGCATTCTGGCTCTATAACATTGATCTGCTTGGCGTATATATGTTTAACACATCCCCACCACTCTCCGTTTACATTGGATACAGAGCATTTGTCTATATTTTTTGAAAAAGACCAATATTAATTAATTTTAATAATTCCCAATAAACACACCAGGTGTGCACACACATAAAATTACGTGTATGGATGTATCATCATTCATTCATCCACAGACAAAATAAAAACACATAATATACAATTATTATTTTTATATAAATATAGTGTTTAGGTTAAAAATGTAAAAATATAAACCAGGCAAGTAAACAAATTAGCAAGAACATCATCATAATGTGTATTTGTTCACATTTCTACATAAATAAAACATAACCTAAAATTATTTTTGTAATGTTTGATATAGCTGTCAGAACAAAAACAGTACGCCTTCAGTTTCTATTGTGTGTGTACGTACACACAAGAAAAAAAAAAAAGAACACCGATATAAGGGGGCCTGTCACCAATTGTATTGAAATTGTGAAAACTATTGTAGAGAAATTTCACCCAAAAAATTCTCTTTTTTTGGTTTTTGTGAGTGACAGTTTAATTTCAAATATTATTTTTATAAATAATATGTATTATTGATAGTAGTTATTATTTATTTATTTACATTTTTATAATATTTATATACATTATTTTTATTTGTTTGTGAATTTCTTTTGTACGAAATTTCGTCTCTTTTACAATTTTTCGGATAAAATCAACAAATATTGTAATGTAATATATTGTGTAATATTACCAATTGTTTGTTTGTGGGGTTGTTATGTCCAGTATTTTGTCAAAAATATGTATATTAATATTTATTGATAGATTTTGGATAAAAGAAGGCTTTTTCGGTTTTATTTTGACTATACTGTTATATGGTTGATTATATCATCTAATTTTTGTTATATGATCCATATTAGTGTTGCCCAGTTTAAAATTCGATCTTTAAAATGATTTATCTCATACTAATCGTTCAGTTTACATCGAGGTATAGACGTACCACGAGTATGACAGAGTACATGCGTTAAGCAATGCATCTAAGTAAGAGGAATTATATATGTTATATGGAATTGCAAAAGTATGTCTTACAACTCAACGCGTATCAAAAGTTCAACACATGTCTATAACACTTCTTACTTGGATACATTACTTAACGCATGTACTCTGTCATACTCGTGGAACGTCTATGCCTAGAAGTAAACCGAACACTAGGTATATTGATTGATATTCAGTCTTGATACTTCAAACTACACAGGATTTTTTTCTGCATTAAATTATAGGAGTTATTTTATTGTTTAAATAGGTTCAGTATCACGTACGGAATATAAATGCACATAATCCTTACAAAATTAAGCGGAGGAAGTGACTCCATTTTAGGGGAAATCGCTTTAGGCTTTATCTCCATAACCGTGCACTTTAGACCAAAACTGGTAATAACTTTTATTGTACATAATTATATTACCGACCTTTTTTGTAAACTAATTTTTTTAGGTATGACTAACCGTTTATGACTTATACGACTATGGCGATTTCTTATTAACTCTTTGACTGATTTATTTTCTAATATTTGTTTAAACAAGAACGCGTTTTTTCTTCCCTAAGGGGTACAAATAACATACTGAAAAAGCAGCTTTACATCGCTCTCCGGTCGCTATTTGTACTAGTATTTCCAAAAAAAACTTCTTTTTTTTTGTCATTTTTTTTCATAAGGCCTACTGGTTGAAGCTACCTACACCAAATTTGGACAAATGGACACCAAAGTTTTGCGCTAATTTGCCCCCTCACGAGAAAACAATGATGTTTACGAAAATGTGTTTCAAACAAAAGTTGTTTATTATTTTTTTTATAAGGAACTACGCTTAAACTTTACCATTTGTAGAAAATTTTTGATGTGGTTAAAAATTACACAAACTAATATTTGCTATAAGATGCAAATATGTGTTTTTGCTGAAACTATGCAGCAAAGATTACATTTATGGATATTCTGCTTTCTTCGTTCGATTAATTTTGAATGCTTTGAAATTATTCGAGGTGTGACTTGTAAGAAGATGTTTTTCGAAAGGATTAAAAGAAACTTTTAGAACAATATCTTCCTTGAGATTTTTTATTTTCCTAGTTTTGCCTTTTAACTAATAGAAGGCTCTTAATGAGTATTGTAATTATGTTTAGTACATCTTAAATGACCTGATATTAATTCTATGTATAAATAAAAAAAAAGTAATAATTCCAACCCCCTCTCTAACGTTTCTGGTACTCAAATATGTATGACCCACAAATAAAACGATAATTAAAACCAGTGAATCTTGCGTACAAATCTCTAATAATAATATATATAAAAACTAACAAAATAAACTATATATAATTGAAAATGCATATTTTATTACTGAATCAAAATTGCCATCTATTTTGATTGCAGAAAAATGATTTATACAATTACAAAACATAATATATAATGAGAGTGTTACCGACCACATTTTGATATTGTTATAAAAATTTCTATTGAATTTTTGTTCAACTATAAAAACGAGGGGTTGTTTCACAATTCACTAGAGAGAGGTACTCTCTCCTCTCTCTACTTAAACCGTAAATATATACAAAAACACTCCCGCAAAATAATTTTCCAGTTCAGTTAATGTTTTCACTGCCTATTTAGGATAAGGTATATTAAAATATAATAATAAAAATAATTTTTATAAAACTAACCTATAATAAATGCGTACATACATACATAACAACATATCTATGATACTTGCAACTATATTCATGCATATAACATTTTCATTTCACTTCACTGCACTGTTAAGGTGTATAAAGAATAACATTAAAGTTTTTTTTGTTATTGAAAAGTTGGTATAACAGATGTAAAAGATTTTTATTGTTATCTTTTTTTAATAGAATTGCATTTAAATCTATGTATCTTTGTTTAATTGTAGTGAATAGAGTTTCGAAAAAAAAATTATAGTTCTCTTTTCAGAAAATGCATTGATACGTGATTATTTTTTAATATGTACTCTTTTTTTAGAAATATTTTTGTAGTAAGCCCCCTTCTTTAAAATTTTACCTAACTCTCTTCAAAAGTCTTTAACTAGATGGTTATATAGAACCACTTTGAGGTGTTATATGTCAACTTCTAGTGGATATATTTTTATGAAATTTGAACCTATAATTAAATTGTACTCAATAATATGTTTTGAAAAAAAAAAATTGTTTTTACGTAAGAGATCTTGTTCTTTGGGTTTGTAGATAATATGGATAATAAGAAAATGATATTATCAATATATGTTACTTTACGTTTTTAAAAAAGAAATTGTTAGGGGGTTTGTACCTACTTTAAATACGTTCCTTTTTTTTGGTAATTTAATTTTGTGGTGTGGTAATTTTAAATTTGTTTAACGTTCTTTTCGTGGTTTTCTCACAAAGTTTTATTTTTTTAAATAAAAGATCATATAAAAAATACAATTTTTGGTATATTTTAAAAACGGAGTTTTCGTATGGATTGATTATATTCGCTATTCGATTACAATGATATCGAAACATAAAGCTGAATCTTGTAATGTCTCTAATCAGAGAAATTCTATTTAAATAAAATTTATGAAGAATGATTGGCATTTTCTAAAATATTCATCAAGGTTTTTTCAAAGTGAATTTCTGTTACTCTATACAAGCTAATGGTAAGAAATCATTCCCAGTTAATAAACTTTCCTAAAGAACGTAATTATTAATAAATTATAATGTAATCTAGTGATGATAGAATAATTATCGGAAGGTCAAACATGTAATAGAATATAAATTATATTCGATTACTAAGATGGGTTTGTCTTTTAAAATTAAATGCAAAAAAGCATTTCTGTTTATTAATTGGAAAGGTATGATTATTTGCTTTCTCAGTGTAACGATATAAAGTATAATTTTTTGGTTACGTGACGTCACGTAAAATTATGTCTATTGTTACGTGACGTCACGTAACCAATTAATTTAAAGTTTATATATCAATATAGAAATGGGAACAATACCATATATGGATATTTTTTTATGATATTTTAATGACAATGTTTCTTAATTGGCTCTCGAAAATTTCTTTGTTATTTTATCTTGTCTTTTACTAAAAACCCAAAAGATATAAAACCGTTAATTTGTAAGCAGATTTGAAAATATGAATAATAAGAATTAATAAATAATAATAAATAAATATTTATAAATAAGTTGGGTAAGCGAGAATGAGACTATCTCATCGAGGGTTTCGTGTCATGTTCTATAAATCAAAGTATAAAAATATTAGATCTGTAGGGAATTGGAATATCAACAGGAATAATGACTGGTTAATATAGACGTTTATCTAAGCTGGGTATATTTCGAGAGTGATTAATTGAGTCTTAATCTTAATTCATTCACTAAGTCTTAATCATTTCTGAAAATTTTAGGGGGGGGGGGTTATGGCCTTTTCCATTTTCATATTATTTTATTAATTTTATCAAGATCTTGCCAGTTATTTACGGACACAAACCGCAAAGTTGAAAGCTAAGGTTGAAAAAAGGTAAAATTTATTTATATATTGTAATTACGAATAACTAATTCATACTGAATATGACTACATGGTGGTCGAAATACTTCCATGATACAGACCAGCTCAGAGTTTGAATGTCGGGCTTGGATTCCCAATGTTCTCCATTCCGACAGACACTACGGATTCCTAATATTATAAATGATTGTTAATAGGTTGACAATTTCAACATATACCTATTATAAATTTTATGATTTTTAATAACAAACAGTTTATCTAATTGATTTGTCATGGAGATTTAATAAAATATAATTCCTTTTTACTGATTGTAAATTTTAATAATTTATTTATTTATTTTTGCTGTGTATATTATTCAATACTGGTAGTAACATTTGTTTATTTAAGCATGTATGTAACAATTATTAACAATAATCAATTTCTATATAATTCAACTTACCGGATACAAAATGAATGTGTAGCTGTTAGTATACAAAATATAAACATCAAATATTTACTTTAAACCAAAAATTTTGGTCTTTGATGAAAGAAATTATTAATTTTTATTATAAAATTTGACAACATTCAAAAAATATATCTGTGTAAAGAATTTTATTAGTGTGACAAAAATATTAGTGTAAACAAACATAAAATTTGTTAACAATAGGGCTTTTGGCAACAGTTTTATATTATGTGGTGTTGAAACATATGTCTGTCTGAAATATTAACCCCATATTTTACAGGAATACAGGGTGGAACTACAGAAAAATGCTTAAGCCAAAAATAGGGCAAAAGAAGACATACGTTGTGACGTTGAGCTGAAATTCCAGTTTCAAGGTTATTTGACCTTCAAATGATCTTCAAAATTTAACCCGGGCTTAAAAGTTATTAACACAGGCGAATGATCTTTATTGTTTTTGCGTAACTTTTGCGTAAAATTTTTTTTTTCCGGTTAAATCCAAAAGTGACATATTTTATTAAAGTCGTATTTCCTTCGAAAACTAACGACTTTGAAATAAATGTTTTGAATAAAAAATGGTAGTTTTTCTATGAGGATCAACTTCTAATTTAAAGTTTTATTCTATTTTGACTATTCAAGCAACCAAGAGAACTATAAGGCCAATCTGATGCCAGAACATGATATTCCCCATCGAATTCTGGAACTTTTCTTTAAGCTATTTTTTGATTGGTCCTCCCTGTAATTTACTATAAACTGGGTTAAACTAATCTTCTTTCTGGCATGATTAATGGATACCTACAATTTTCGAGAATAATGTTTTTATGCAACAGATTTGTTACGTTTTGGAATAGGCAATTTGAAACTAGGCTTATATTATGTGCTTCATTTAAATTGATTGAAGAAAAGCGTATAGACAGCATTGGAAAAATTGAAAATTTAAAGTAGGTATAGGATATTGCATCGATCGATTTTAAGGTGAAAATACATAATTAAAGTCTTAAATTATAACAAATTTTAAGCATATCCTAGAAAAACATATATTTTTTCAAAATATCTTTTTTATCTTTAGCAGCGTTTTTCTTAAAATAACCTGCAAACTTGCGCCCTTATTTCATCCACATCCTCAACTATTTAACATTTGATAAAGTCTCTATACTAAATGTAAAAATTGAAATCGGTTTTCTAACAATATATAGAACAACAGATATCTTCAGAATTATCATCAAAATCAGATAAATTTTACCAATAATTGGATGTAAATGAATATCGACACCTGATAACAGATATATTTTATTTATAATAGGTACTAAATTAATAAGATTTAAAGGTAGTAATACTTTAAGTAGCTTTGAAGTCAATATACTTCACTTCCTGTTTCATGTATTGAAAAAACAGATAGTTTTTGAAATGCAATTATTCTTTTTTTCAAGTCAAGTTCATTCGCATCATTGAATTTAAATTTATTGAAATTATCCAAAAAAAGAAATAAAATTATCTCACAAGTATTTAAATTATATAACATTCATTGTATCACAAAATTTCTCATCGGGTTTTACACAAAATTTGTTTTCTTATCTAAATACCGATGTGAACTAGATCTGGATTGCAGATCGAATAATTATTGAAAACGATAAAATTGTTTTTACCAGTCTAGAGAGTGTGATAAAAAACTATCTAAAATATTTAGACAATCTTGTAGTTAATAATAAAACCATAAAAATATAAGGTTGTTGATCATATAAAAACAAAATTTTAATTGAATTATGAGCTCATCGAAGATCCATTATTTGATGAACAGAGACGACTATAGTTAGAGTATTGATGATTGAAGAGAGATATCTATATTATCAAATTTATAAGCATCACGTGCACACAATATATTATATATTTTTGTAGTTGCGTGGTATTGTAAAGCAAAAAATAACACGTTATTTGACTACACAAAGCATTTCTTTGGTTTATAAGCATGTACCGTGCAATAAACCAAAACTTTGTTACAATAATTCAGCCTCTTTATCAACTTTAAAGAGGTTAAAAAGTTTTACTCAATATATTTTCTATTTTTGCATCAATTTTTTTGTTTTCAATTATTTAATAAAATAATAAACCAATATCCGCCAAGATCAATAGGAAATTGCAAAAAAATAATTTTACATTAAATTTACTCTGACTGACATAAGTCTTATTTGCTTCGAAAACCAATTATAAAAACTCCAAAGAAAAAAAAATTTACTTGTAACAACAAAAAATAAAAATTCATCAATAGAAAGTAGTTTCATTTTTTTTTTGTACAATAAAATTATTTATAGATAAATAAATTTTTTGAAAACAGATAAAAAAAATAACTATTTTAAATATAATGGATTCAAAAATTATATTAAAAAATTGAATGCCCAAAAAAATTATGTTCACAATATTTTTGTGATGTTTTGTCGTTTTGGGTTTCTTCTGTGGGCACTTTTACATAATATTTAGTATTAAATAACTGTATGCTGTACAGTGTGTGTAACGAATCATAAGGACAAATCAATCAATCGAAATCTATTGACTCAATAAAAATATCCATCGATATTTCATATTAACCAACGACAAGTGAAATTTACAAAATTTAAAAACCCTCGACAAATACGATTTATTGCTTGTAAATCGATTTTTGGAAACTTAGCTATAAAATGTTCATCAATCAAGTCGGTTTGTCCGTTTAGGGGCTACGATGCCACTGAGAAACACACAGATGCACAGATAAACACTTTAAACTTATAACACTCCTTCTTAAATCAATATCAAAGTGATGATCAAGGACATCAGATAAGATGAAAAGGATACTTAGAGAGTTATCATTTTTTGGGACAAATTTTTGGAAATATTTTAATTGAAATTGAAATATTTGAGTTGACTTTGTTCTTTTGAATTATTGTTTTGAATTACCTAATTATTTTACCATTTCACTTTTCGAAATGAATTGAATCAGGTTTATTTGACCATTCATTTCCATAATAATTATTTATATGTCATGTCTTTTCCAAACTGAATTGATTTTGAAAATCATCGCCAATTTTTTTAGTTTTTTCGGGTAGGGAAACCTAAGCTCGCACTTGAAACATAGCTAAAGATTTTTGAAGAGTGGCTTGTTATAATGGGGTTATGATATTTTAAAATTTAACAATATAGAGGAAAAAGTGGAAAAGAACGTACAAAGTGCCATTCTAGATTCAATATAAAGCGCGTGAAGTTTCACCTCTCTGTGCTACAAGATTGGTAAATTCTGGTCTAAGGATCTAACACTATATTGACCCTTGTTTAAAAACACATTCTGTATTTTTACATATACACGTTGTTCAATAGGTATACTCGTATAATGCTGTTAAAAATGGTTATCTGTTCAATATATAATATTCATTGGAAAAAAATTCATGTATATTGTATGTGTAAGTTAGTAATGTGATAATAAAAAGAATCATTCTACCGTAAGAGCAAAGGTCGTGCCGCGCGGTATAGAACCACTTAACTTGGACACTCTCATGCTTCCAAATATGTTTTTAATGGATCATCAACTATCATAATTGGGGTCGATAACATACCTTTATTAATAAAACGAAAAAAAAATTAGTTTTTTTTTTTACAATTAAGATATTTCCTTTATTGTAACTTTAAAAAAAAATTTAAAGTAGAAAATAAGAAGATCGGTATGGGGTATGGGTATGGAGGTTAGCGGGCCATTCTCGAGCATCGGGCCTCGAAGCATTGGTTCAGAGCACCTAGCCAAATAGATCCTTGTACTCTATCCCCGCTACGCTTTTCAGTGGCTATTATAACCAACTGATGTACTGAAACTCAGGATCTGCCTAGCGCTGAGTTTCCTAATTTCTTCTGATTCGACTATGGCCGGACCAAACCATTTCCTTCGCTGCTGTATGAGCGCCGGGCAGTAACAGAGAAAATGGATCGATGTTTCTTCTGAATTTTCTCCGCATCTGTCACACGAGGGAGATTATCTTTTTCCAATCTGATGTTGGAACTTGTTCAGGTTATCATGCCCTGTGAGTAACTCTACGATGACTCTAATATCAGCTCTGTTTAGTTTCAAGATATCCTCGACTCTGTTACCGAGCGAGTTTCTTTCACCCAACAGGCTTTTGGCGATTCGCCCTCCCTCGTAGCTGGTCCATGGCTTTAATTGTTGGTTTTTCAGATTATCTCCTAATCTGTTAAGACCTTCTTGGTATGGCATCCTCGCAAGCTTTTCTTGAGTGGGAGCCATGGGGAGCCGAATAAGAAGATAGTTTTGAATAAATTATTATTTGGTCCAACTCTCGACAAAGCATAGTGTTAGGTAAAAATTGCAATTTTTGAGTTATCGATTTATGAAATTTTTATCCAATTCTTATTTCACTATCGCAAGTTTAATCTGGCCGTGTAATTACAAATTTTTGAAGACTCCTTGAAAGACAAGTCCTTGGCTGTATTTGTATAGAGGGGAAAGTTGTGAGGCAAGACCTTGTTAATAGCCTCTGAATTTTTTCATCGACCTTATACCTATATCCACTTTGTTGTTCTTAGAATAATAGACCCAGAAACTAACTTCCTATATCAATTGTTTTGTAAGTAGAAATAAATTAATTATAAAGATAATTTATTAACATTTTTTTGATTTTAAAATACCTACTATTTAATAGTCACGATATAAATATGTTAGCAATTCATAATCGTATTTTAAAAACCATCCAAAAAATAATAATAATTTAGCTTGCAAGATAAGCCTTTTAAATTAAATAAATCACAATTTTGAATCTGATATTTTTGTTTTTACAAGTTAATTACATGCTATTAAGATATCAAGTGTGTAAATATACATATATTTCTAGGGTTCGGAATAAATAATTTCATTAAAAATCATAGTTCTTTTTATTGATGATGTTTTTTGTTTAAATCAACTGTGTCAATTTTTTACAAACCAACAATTTCTAGCGCTATTGAACAGTTTTAATGAATTGTATGTCTTAAAAAAAAAAGAAGTAGCTAACTATGACCTTCGATCATGCACGTTAGAGTTATATAGAATGAGTTATCTGAGGTAATTGCTTAGGTCCAACCATTGTAGATTCGTAAGAAAAAAATGTGATATGTATTTTTTTATGTTAAAAAGCGAAAAAGTTCAGTTAAATCACGATATTTTATGTAAAACATTTTGTGATATGAAAATTTAACATTCAATGGATGTGTTTTTGATAAATGTTCTAATACTGTGCACAAAAAATAAGATGACATTGTATTTATTTTGAAAATTCTTTATTTACTCTTCCAAATCAATTTCATTCCCTTCAAAATAATCCCCTCCCGATGAAATGCACTTATGCCAACGGATTTTCTAATCTTCGAAACACTGGTTGCAGTCACTTTCCGGGATTGCCTTCAGTTTCGTCTTCGCTGCGGCTTGAATCTCCTCTATCGTATCAAAACGGTGTCCCCGGAGCAGTCTTTTGAGCTTGCTGAACAGCCAGAAGTCGCACGGTGTCAGATCAGGTGAATACGGTCGTTGCGGAACGATATGTGTTGAGTTTTTGACGAAATGATCACGAATTATGAATGCAGTATAGGATGGTGTATTATCGTGGTGTAAAAACAATGAATTGTCTTTCCACAATTCCGGCCTTTTTAGGTAGATAGCGTTACGCAAATGACGCATAACGTTCAAATAATATTCATTGTTGACGCTTTGGTCGAGCGGAAGGAATTTATAATGCACAACATACGCGCGCAGTTTAAATTCAAATGTCACATTATTTTGATAAACGTAGGCATTTAAAAACAAAATATCCCTAGATGCTGGCACGTTTCTCACTTCATTACCATAAATTTATAATATTATACGATAAAATTGTGTAATATTCTTTATGATTTCGCAATTTCGAAAATTTATTCTAAGAATAGAGTCTCCCAATTGATACTGAATCTTTATTTTTAAACAGAGAACATTGATATTAAATAAACCATTCATATAAAATAAAATAAATTAATTTCAATTTAACTTGAATCTATATTACATGAACTTTAAAAAAAAAAAAAAAACCATTACATACCTACTTCATATTTATATTAATTGTATTTTAGATTAATTTTATGCAAATTAGATAAATTAAATGCAAACACACACAACTTTTTACTTTTAGTCGTTTAAATAATCGTTTCTTTTTTTTGTGTATGTATATGAGTTGTGTTAAAACTCAAAAAAAAGTTGACAGCTGAATTGAATCTAATTTCTCTCTACTACTCTTATTTAATTTAATTTTTTTTTATGTTGGTGTTACAATATGACATTATCTATGAAAAATCTATAAATAACAATTTAAAAGTTTGTTCAAGTTATTTTAAAGTTTTTTTTTTGATTGTTTGTTAAATGTGAATGTTGATGTAGGATGTCCCATGATTCCTTCTCTATGATTTGAAAAGTGTAATAACAACAATAAAAGTCGACCCAAACTAACTCAATCTAACATTACTCGATTCAATTTATTTGATTGAGCTTCCTTTGATATTGAAATTGATATAAGTATATACATGTCCATCGTTATTTCTGACTATGATTTTAATAAAAATTGGTCGCTATAACCGATGCAGTTAGAAAAGCTCAAAATTTGGATACCAATGTTAAATGAGCAAATACATGCATAGCTAAAGGAATTCGATCAAGACTTTTCCATTTCGTCGCAATTATCGTTATGAAATCGGGTGGTTTATCCTTCGGCTTGAGTAAAAAGTCTATTAATAATCAGTCTATGAAATATAGGTCTATTAAAATCAAGTTTTAAATCAAATTTGACCATATAATTTGCCGGAGCATTGGGTACATTAATTTAATCTAAAGGTATACGAGCTGGAAAACTTTGAAATTATAAAAGATTTCGGGAATAGTTAAGGAGTTTTTGCCTTCTGTCAGGAAATGTTTCCCAAAAAATCACGTTTTCCTAGAATCATCTTTAAATCGTGGATATGAATTTTCGATACGCAGGTAAATTTTTGAAGGGAAATTTCTTTTGGAACGTTGAGAAATTTTTGGGTGAATCAAACCATAATTTGAAAAAAAACCATACAAGTCGCATCATCGGTGTTTGTAATTGAACTCCTCCATAAACGGATGGACCGATTTAGATGAAATTTTTTATATGTGTTCAAGTGAATACGTGGAAATATTTTAAATTCACAATTAGGTCCAGTACAAAATGTTTTTTACGATTCCGCACCAAAAAATTTAGAACTCATGAAATAAATGGTGGAAACGCATTTAAATTATATATAACATTAACATCTTACTATTCAAATGTATTTATTTGCGCTCCCACCATATTTCTCTAGAGTTGTGAAGAGAGCTATTTGAATCCTAGTCAAAATTTGAAACATAAGTCAGTCAAATTTTAAACTCAAATATTTTCATACACTCATTTTTTTTTTTTTGAGAACGTCCTTAAAATGCAATGTACGATTCTATTTATTACAAATGTCGATGCATTTGATGCTGTTTTCAACGAATGTGTTATTTTTTCGATAACATTCCGGTAAAAATCAAGTGTCATTTTCTTATCTATTCAGAAAACTTAAGGAGTTGGTGATTTTCTGCTTATAAATAGTCAATAAAGAGATTATTAATACCTTTTACAGATAATATAATTAATTAATATAAAAATTCATTCAATTAATCACTAATTTTTTTGCTAGAGAGTTTATTTATAATCTTCTGGAGTTCTATCAAACCAAAGTGGCACTGCGAAAGAGATATATATGTATATGCACTCATATCTACACTCTCTCGAGCTCAGTCCCACTTCGTTGAACGTTCAATGTTGTTGAACATTCTGTAAAAAAAAAAAACAGTTGATTAGAATGTAAAGAATGTAGGTTTATCATACATACCTTTTATTTATAAAAATAAATCAAACATTGCAGCAGTCAATGTGTAAATAAACTGACTGTTCAATCAATAAATTAATAAATTATTGTTATTAATTCTAGCGTGCGTGCATGCGTAGGTTCAATGAGTTCAATTTAAAAATTTTATTTACACAATACAATTAGATATTATTTATCAATTTTATTTAATCTAGTTAACTTCTTTTATTATTCAATTATGTAACTCATTAACTGATTATTAATATTTGATAATCATTTTATTAAAGGTGTTTTTTTTTAGAGGTTCACATCTTTGAGTTGGCAAGACTCTTATTTTACATAACCGATTGGACAGCAGATAGTTGCTTTGTGTTAAGTTTGGCCTACAAATTGTTGAAATTAATCTACGAATGAGTCTCCAAGATTGTCTACGCCGATAAAGAGAGACGATCAAGCTACACACATATTATATTTATAGTATATGACTACCGGCTTAATAATGATACAACGTACTCGTTGAAAAATTTAGTGACCATGATAGCTTTTGTTCAGAATGATCTGAAGAACTTTTTGGGGGCAGTTTGAAAAGTCTCACAGAAAGCCATTTTTCTAGTCATTTACTATAATTATAATTTTGCGTAGCTTTAATCGCCTGTCGCCCCATTTGGTGGTGATGAGAACTTTTGATCAGTTGGGCCACCGGCCTAACAATTATTGGACCACCAACTTTTATTGGACAAACGGCTCGTTTTTCATTTCTGAGGCCACCGGGCTACCAGAAATTCTTTTAGTTCGGCACTGGCTCACAAAATTTTATCAAATTGTGTTGTAGCCATAACGGTTAAGCCATATCCTTCCAGAATAACGATGCAAATGCAATTCAGTATAAACAATGATAAGAACTTCAGGTAATATTATTATGATTCTGTTTTAAGAAATAAAGCTCACTATTATTTTCGATTTTCGGAAAGAAAACAAATACTTTCTATCAGAATTAAAAATACAGGGAAACAACTGTTATATTTCTGGTTTACAGTTAATTAATTTCATTTTAAATTAATATTTAGCTAAAAAGTTGATCCGGGAAAAAAATAAATTGATTTTTCAAAGAATTGAAAGTTGAATCATTACTCAATAATTTAATGGAACTGCAATTCTTCACTTATATACTAGACATAATTTGTTAAGGTTAGTGATCGCTTCACAATGCTTAATAGGTAGTCAGTATACCTCTTAGACCCGCAAGTGTTTGCTTTCGAGAACGGAAAATATTCCAGAAAAGTCTTAGACTCACATTCATAATAAAATATGGCCAGTTTGTGGTGGCTATTTTATACTTTTTTTTTTAATCGAACTCTTTGTGTCCACCTTAAGGTGATGGTAAACCTACAGTATTTTTAAAAAGTTTTGGTTTATTGCACGGTACATACATATAAACCAAATACATGCTTTGTAGTCAAGTAATATGTTATTTTTGACTTTAGAATACCATGCAACTACAAAAATATATTATATATTGTGTGCAAGTGCTGCTTATAAATTTTATAATATAGATATCACTCTTCAATCATCAATACTCTTACTATAGTCGTCTCTCTTCATCAAATGATGGATCTTCGATGACCTCATAATTCCATGACCTTTTTATTATAAACTACAAGATTGTCTAAATATTTTTGATAATTTTTAATCACACTTTCTAGATTTTTTGGTATAGAAATATCCAATTGAAAAGGATAACCTATATGATAAAATTGAACGATAAAATGATTATAAAAAGCCCGATGACACAGGAATTTTTTGAACTCCTATCTAGTATGATGATTTAAAAGTCTATTGGTAAATATTATTATTATTAATATTTTTCTTTTTAAATAAAAAAGTCGTACTACAAAAAATTTCATATTTTTATAATTTACGACCAATTTATATATTTTTAATTTGCCTTAAATATTATTATAAAAATATTTTTTAACTTTATCTATTTCAAAAAAAAAAAAAGAACCAACTGATGACCAACTAATAATAAAAAGTAGTCTTTACACATATTAATAAAGGGAAAATATGTTATTTTTTCGTCAAATTTTAATAAAATATTTAACTAATAGTAGAACAAATAAGTTTGTTCTTATCAAATTTTTCTCTATCATATCATTTTTTAATTTAAGCTTAATAAATAGGTAACTTCCGATTATATCATTCAACAACTGATTTCAGCAATCGTTGAATATATAAATGTATAGTAAGTAATTTATAACAATACTGCTCAAATGAATGAACAAAGTTTTTTAACCCCCGAAAAAAAGGGGTGTTTTAAGTTTGACCGCTATGTGTGTGTGTATGTCTCTGTCCGTGGCATCGTAGCGCCTAAACGGATGAACTGATTTTAATTTTTTTGGTTTCATTTGAAAGATAATTTAACGGAGAGTGTCCGTTAGGTATGTTTCAAGTGTGATCTTAGGGTTCTGAATCTGAAAAAACTAAAAATTTGGTGATTATCTTCAAAATCGATTCAATTTGAAAAAGGCATGACATATAACTTTAACATATAAATAATTACTTTGGAAATGAATGGTCAAATAAACCTGGTTCAATTCATTTCGAACAGTGAAATGGTAAAATAATTAGGTAATCCAAAACAATAATTCAAAAGAACGAAGTCAACTCAAATATTTCAATTTCAATTAAAATATTTCCAAAAATTTGTTCCAAAAAATGATAGCTCTCTAAGTATCCTTTTTATCCCATCCGATGTCCTTGACCATCACTTTGATATTAATTTAAGAAGGAGTGTTATAAGTTTCAAGTGTTTGTCTGTGCATCTGTGTGTTTCTTAGTGTCATTGTAGCCCCTAAACGGTCGAATCGACTTGATTGAGAACATTTTATAGCTAAGTTTCCAAAAATCGGTTTACAAGGAATAAACTGCATTTGTCGGGGGTTTTTCATCGATTTTAACTGCCACGGTTTTTAAAATTTTTCGTTCTGATTGAAAAAGAAATCACTGACTGTGGAAATTTTTGAAGAAGAAAAATAAAGATCATGACAACTCGCTCTAAAATTTATTTCGATTTTGTAAAAAGTTCTCATAAAGTTCCCTGACCTAAACCGAAAATCGAACCAATTCGTGTCCTCAGATCAAAACTTAAGAACAAACTTGAAAAATACTTGAAAATATGACAAAGTTAGTTAAAATATAATGACAACAACAAAACTTCTACACAGGTGTGTTCTTCCATAACTACATGGTCGGCATCCTCTTTTTATTTTTTATTTTTTAAATATATATAAATAAATAAAAAAAATAAATTATATTTGTGTGTAGAATGGACCACTAACTGATCATTAACATATATACACACCAGGATAACACAACAATGTCATTTAACTCCTTTTCATATATACCTAGTGCAGTGAAGCCAGCAGTAGTGTATCGTATATGGTTGTTTATGATTCATTGCTATCATATGAATATTTGTTGTAATAGAGTGTTTATATGGTAATATAAGTTTAAAGATACCAATCTTATGTTAAAGGTTATCGGTTAAAATATACAGATTGTGTCAGAATAACCACCTAAGTATAAATTACTAATTTGAACTATGGTTAATCTACATATATGTATATAAGCAAAATACCACTGACTTAAGGATGTATGAGCATGACAACAATGTTTGATTTAAAGGCTCAAAATTTGTTTGTAGGTAGTCTTTTACTCAAAGAATATGTGGTTAAAATTTCAGCTTAGGTATCCGTGCAAATTTTTAAGAAAAAAGTTATTAAAAATCGATATAAAATACATTGGCTCTTATGGAGGAATCTCAAAAAACGACATATTTTGGACGTTTTTGATAATTTTCATTTGGAATGAATGAAAACAAATTAAAAAAAAACTTTTTAATAGAAAGTAAACATATTAGCAATGAATTAGAAAAGAAAAAAACTAAGTGTCACCGTCCATATAAGAGATGTAAGAGCAGGGTAGATTAAGGGTTGAAATTATTTTTATCTTATTTTCAACTTTGATGATGAATTTTGTTATAACTTCATGAATGTAGACGAAAAATAAGAATAAAATTTTTCGATATGTGTCTTGGTTTTCGAAATATCGAAAGCTAAATAATTAAACAAAATTTTCAATTTTCGATATTTTGAAAATTAAGCCAGATATCGAAAAATTTTATTCTTACTTTTCGTCTTATATCGTCAAGTAATAATATAAATTTATCATCAAAATTGAAAATATCTATTTTTAAATTTGTGCCCCCACTACCATGCTCATACATCCTTAATCTACATATATATAAGCGGAATACCACTGACTTAATGATTGATAATGACGACGTATAAAACTATACACCCGATTTACTTGAAATTAAGCATAGTTGCTCCTTTTCCTATGTAGGTGCTTACAAAGAACGAATTTTTGGAAATTTAACTGCTATGATGTTGCAAAAAGGAATGAAAGTTTAGTATATTGAACCCCATAAAATTAATTTTATAGACAATTACAGATGAACGTTTGCTAGACAAATACAGATCAACAAGATTGATTGTAATTATTCTTCTCACAAGCAGTATGTTAAGAATGCTTCTTTATAAATCGAAAATTAGAAAAATTTTTTTATACTTCACCCTTATATGAAAATTTTGAAACAATGTAAAGGGAAGTAATGAAAATTGGGAATTTTCTAAAAGTAAAAGTATAAACGATTGATTTTTTTACAAAATCAAATTTCATAGAATGAATATTTGATACACAAATTTCTGTCATGGTCACTATATTAAATTAGACTTTGTATTTAAAACTGAAACTGCCCAACGAGGCAGGTGGTTCACAGCTAGTAAGGGGGTATATGCATGGAGTTTTTACATTTCTCAACAAAATATGAAAATATCTTAAAAGAGGTGGACATAAAGTGAAATTAAAATTAAAATCAGCCAAAAAATATTGATGACATAAGCATTTTAAACCATTAATTAGACAATTGTTAGACAAAGAGATCGGATATAGAATTTGACGTGTTATTATTTGTTTGTGATAGAAACTCCACGTTTAATTCTGTTTTGCTAGAAAGAGATACAAACAAATCTTTGATGGCTCTTATCTGGGTTGTTTTTTATAGTAAATCGAAAATAATTGTTCTCTGCTGTTTGTTACATGAATGAGCGAACTTTTCTTAAGGCAAAAAAAAGTTGATGAATATTCCAAAAAATCATCGGATTACAATAAGAAAAGGACGAGAGGTGTTGTGAGATACCCAGTAGGCATTATGTTACTTGATCCGGTGTGATTTACGTGGGACATGCTGTAAACTTACCCAAGTCCTGCATGATTCTGCATTTGGTCCCGTTTCTTTGAATATTAATTATTATTTATAATTAATTTATGTTAAAATTATTAAATAATTTTTTTAATTGACCTTTATAATTAACATAACAAACTTAACTTGATACTACTTTTTTGTATTTTATATATACATCAGCATACTAATTAATTTATGCCACTTATTTTTAGGTGACAAAATCTGACAAAATTAAATATAAGTAGTATAAGATAACTTTAAACGGAACTGAAATTAAATTAATTTGTGTTTTTTTTTTCATAATTAATAATTTAATAGTTTTTTTGTGTTTGTTATATGTCAGTAATAATAATTATTGATTTATAATATATATTAAACTGGTTTTTTTTTTTTAAATAAAAATGTTTTGAAAAAAAAAATTAACAAGCAAGGTTATTAATAATTTTATTATGATATTGAGAGAATTTATAATATTTTTTGTTGAAATAATTTCATATTATTTTGAATAATTTTTGAATACTTAAATACCAGGTACCTCTTTTCCTAGGGACCAGAACTCTAGGGCCTCGACCTGCCCGCAATAAAATCATTATTTGAAGCTGTCATTCTATCCTATGGTTTAATTACACGATTTAATGACAAAATAATAGATTTGCAATGCGAGTTTTGAAGTTTCTACCCCTAAATTTATGAGCATTAGGATAATATTTCTTGAATTGGTTTTATATAATTTAATTTGGTTCAATTGAGCACTGAAAGAAATTCGATTTGCTAACTTTCAAACCACATAAGTTTCAAATATAACACCAGTTTCATTGGTATTAAGAATATCATTATTTTTCTCTGATTTATTTTATTTAAAGTTGTGAACCTACTAGTTACGCCAGTAAAGTCTTACAAAAAAAATCAACTAAAATCACAAAACGTAATGTAAAGCTACTTTTTTGGTATGTTATTTGGACCCCTTAGGGGAGTGTGAAACTTTGATTGGCAAGCAAAAAAAAGTTGTGCTACTTGCGTAATCCGTGTAAAACTGTTTTATCCTTATTTAAACATGGTTGGTACTTACTCTACCTATTGTACTCCTGGAAATAAATTACTGTAATTGCATATGTATATAATTGCATTTGAAATACAGTTTAAGTCAAATATAAAATACCCTTGAGAGTTGATACTTTTTTTCACTTGTCAACATTCAATCTAACAGTTATGTAAAACGTGAAATAACCTCGATGTAGAAGTTATCCTTAGTTCTGTCAATACATTTCGGTTCGGTATACTTTGTCATAACAAGAAAACTTTGAAGGTTTAAGGTAAAGAATTTGTATTTTATAAGACAAGCTTTTGCTTTCGCTGTATAATCTAAATTGTAAATAATTTTCTTTAAAGTCTAATTTTAGGAATGGCTTACCCGCCCAACTGACGTTAATTTTTGATATCAATGGTTTTTTATATAAGATTTTTCCATTTAAGAAACGATTTTAGATTTTGATGTATTTATTTAATAAGACGATGTATTATAAGTAAAGCTTAGGCTAGGTATTTACTAAAGATTCTAAGACGTATTTTAGCTTTATAACTGACGATATTTATCAATAATTTTCATATTCAACTTCACCAGGGTGCACACCTATAACCAACATTTTTTTCGTTGCATCAATATTTGTAAGCGTTACAAACATGGGACTAAACTTTGTATACCTTGTATATTACATATATACATGGTATAAAAACAATTTTCTTCTTGGAATTCTCCTCCATACTGTTGCAACACACTCACCCCTTTTCATTGACCTGCGATACAGTGAATAAGTTTGTATTTTCGGAGGAAAAACGTGAATCGTATAACAATACATAAATATGAATGTATAGGTATTTATTTATATTATTATCATGATTATTATTATTATTATATTAGATGATGTAGAAGAGAAGCCCCCTAATTATAGAGCTATAAATATAGCTTATTTAACATTTTTATATATAATCTGCAGTAGCTACTATACATGTATAGCTTGTTGTAAAGCTTGCTGCTGTTGTATGTGAGAAGCTATCACATAATTTAGCTATACATACATACTACGTAACATGTGTCCTTGTTTGTGTTGTATAAATGGTCACTATGATGATTGTATGTTCAGTCCGTTCAGCTTTTTTTTGTAATGTTATATTTTATACGTTTTTTTTTTTTCATTTTTTTTCATCGTTTTTATTCGGTTTTCTTTCGAAATTATGATTTTTTATGTGTGTTTGTTTGTATGTGTGCATATATTAGGTATCACGATCAATTAGTGTAACGTCATAGTAAAACGTATCTATCAAAGACGAACAATTTTTTTTTTTGTAAAGCCTAAAAGATCCCGGTCACAATCCATTTAATTAAATTTTTTTGAAAGCCATAGATTAAGGAAATTTTGATCATGCTAATCATAAGTTCTTATGGGCTCAACCCTCAAAAACTCTACGAATCCCTAGCCCTCCTTGAAAAACAATTGACTTTTCACTATCATACGCAAACTTTGGTCAATTTCAATGCAGTAAATTTTCAATCCATTAAATTGGATGGAATATTTTTCATAATTTTGGTTATATTTCACATATCGAATAAAATTTGCTTAATTTATCCAAGTATTCTAATTTTTGTACTTCATGACGTCATAAAAATTAAAAAAAATAATTGTTTTTTCTCTATCGAACCCAAACCATGTTTCATTTCAATAAAATAACTATGTTTTTGTCTTAAAATTAAGTAATATTTTTCATATTGGAGGCCTTTCCATGGTAACGATACACAACTTTATTAATATAATTGTATGGATGGACATATAATTCTATGGATTGTATATATGCTTTACATTGAAAATTTAATATTATTTTCTAACAAATTTTAATTAGTAATACTTATTTCCACAATTTCTAATGCTTCAAATTTAATTAATTGTTATATTTCAATAATTTTTATTTGAAATTTACAATAAATTATCGGATTTAATTGTTCCAATTCCATGAGTACAAATATAATAGATTTTACATTTCGAATCAAATTCGGCTGAATTATTCTAGAAGATCGATTTTTTTGTACATGATAAGTAATTCAATTCTAAAAAAAACAAGTGAAATTTACAAAATTTAAAAAACCCCCGATAGATTTTTCGGATACGGAACCCTAAACTCGCATTTGAAACATATCTAAGAACCCTCTCCATTAAATTGCCTTTTTCTTTAAAGCCTTTTCCAAACTGAGCCGATTTGGAAGACCATCGCCAATTTTAAATTTGTTCGGATTCGTAACCCTAAATTCACACTTGAAACATAGCTAAGAACACTCTCCATTAAATTTCCTTTCAAACAAAACCAAAAAAAATCAAAATCGGTTCTTCCGTCTAGGCGCCACGATGCCACAGACAGACACACACATATTGTAACACCTTTTTTGTTTAGTTCGGGGGTTAAAAATGGACTTTGACGCCGAGAATGTATTCAATTTTATTACGCGAAATATGTAATTTTACTGTATTTGGGTCATATATTCTTTAAACAGCATAACCGTTATCTAATTGACATTACAGACGTAGTTTATTATGACATCAATCGATAGTGTCGTGTATCCTACAATAAAATATTTTATATGATTTGAGTATAAATAATATTTTTATTCACTATATTATATTAAACTTATGTATGTTATGGTGTTATGTTATGGTATGGTATACCATGGTAGTAGATTGTAGAAGACAGTTATGATCTATGGGTTATTATTGTCTAAACGTAGCAGTCACATAAGCAGGTTTCTTTTTACCATATATTATTATATTTATATCTTTGACCGTACAGTTTTATGATAGTGAGATACAGCTACTGTTTTTCATTATATGAATATACATATATTTCATATACCTATGTATGTGTGTTTTTTAATACGTCATAAAGGTTAAGAAAAAAAACATGTATTTCGTTAATATGAGCTAAGTTTATTAACGAATTATTGTTATACTGTCATTTTATTAGCGTTTATATTGATTCTAGGTGTAAACGAAGTATTATTATATGATGTTTGGAATTTATTTATTATTACAGTAGAGTCTCGATAATCGGAACTTCATGAAATTCAGGAGTGTTCCGATAGGGTATGTTTGAATGTTTGAAAAAATACGCTGTTATCCATTTGGTGACGTAATATTGGTATTACGTCATTACTTCAAAACATTTCGAAGCAGTAATTCATTATCCCCATAGCGTACCAATTCGTACCATAATTCACTTCTTGGTACCTTTTTCTGCGTTTCTAATATTTATGTCATAAAAAAACGTGCTATTAGTAATTTTTCTTTTTTTTTTAGTGCTGTCTTGAACGGACAGTTAATGCCATAGAATATTATACATAGAGAACACCATGGCCCAAAATTTGCAATATGATGAATGAGAGAGAAGACTGCCCATTTGTTCCTATGTGTCCTTGTCTAATTTATATTTCATTGGCTAGATATTGCATCATATGATTATGACATATGACTATGACAAGGACACATGAATATACAAGGATATGACATCACATCAGAACTCGCTCGTGTTTTAGGTCACATGATATACAGTTTAAAAATTACGATTTTTAAGTTTAATAAAATAAAACAATTATATGCTTTTATACAAACATAAAACCCTTGGCATTGTCGGGGTAATAAAGCATTGTAAAAACCGTATTGAAATGTATGTATTTAAGCGAGACTGTACACACATCATTAAACGCATGTTAATGTGATAATATTGTGCTTTAATAATCATAAAATGAATTATATTAGATGTTTATACAAACAGACAATATCATTTTTGAGTAATTGTAGAGATTGTGGGTGGACCCAAAATGTTTAGACTGTCGGTCGTTTTTGATTATTCAGTGTATTGAGACTCGAAAATTTTGTATGGCATTTTTGGTCCATTTTGACTGTTGCGGAGACCGTCTTACAAAAAGTGCATTAGACCTGGCATGACACTTTGCTGAGATTCTTAAAACTTTTTTCTACTTTAGACAGTACTTCTTTGATACCTAAAGAACATTTGTAGGTGAAAGAAAATTATTTTTGATAATTTTAAATCAGAAAGTTTTCTTTGAAAAGGTATTTTTTGAATATTTCGTTTTTGTATTTTATCAAATCAGAGTTCCAGAACTATGTACGCATATGAAAATACCCTGCAGCTAATATTACACCGTTTTTACATAAAAAAGATGTTATTTATTCTTCTACAAAAATGAAATTAATTTCATTAAAATTGGATTAACTCTATAAATAAATACTTACTACATTTCGTTTAAAAACCAGTAGCCACAAAACACACTAAACACCAAAAAACTGGCTTACATATAGTCCAGGATGTCTACCAAAATAAAAAAAAATACATTTATCTCACTGTTTTATTAAAAAAAAAAAAACATAAATAAAAAATTATTTTTTTGAATATAAACGAAGTAAATATGCTGGGTTACAGCAGCGAAACGAACCCATCACACTAATAAACATAATAAAAAATATTATATTATAATATATTTTGTATAAGGTGACATTACCAAAATAATTCTGGCATCTAATTCAACACCTTTGTAATGAACCGACAATACATGCTCGCTCGCTCTCGGGTCGTATAGCCAAACACACTAAATTATTATTTATAATATTTTGACTAGCCGATGCTCGTGGGTTTGTATGTAATTTCAAAGGGTGTTGAAACTAATTTTGTATCGAAAATTTTCAATTCGAACAGGAGAGTGGTGCTAGTGAGAGTGGTGTATTTTAGTCGTTGTACTAAGGCATATTTGTTCAAACATCCCTTTCATCTGAGTCTTCCTATCCCATAAAATGCTCGGTAATTTACCCCGAATCAAGGAATGACTACGACAAGCCCGTCTTAATAACTTAGACTTTGCGCTTAGAAAGCCCATTCGACTGTGCTCAGCGGAAAGTCACCAGAAAACACTTGAGAAGGCTGATAGGACTTTTGACAGGAAAAACTGAATGAAACTGAAGGAGATGAAATCTCCATACATGTTATTTGAACTTGCACAAAAACCTGACCTCCTGCAGATCGGAAAATAGAATGCTTCGGTTCGAAACCTTGGAACATTAATCCTGGGCACAATCCCGGGGAAGAATCTGTGGGTTTTCTACATGGCGTTTGGCCTTAACAGAATCCTATAGCTCCATCTTCATCTGCTTAAAATAACACCTCTTACATGAATACGTCTCGCTTTGCGTGGCAACTTGTTCTCAAGGCACAGAGAATAGGTGTTAGGGATCCTGTTGCGGTACCCCCTTTATTATTACTAGGCATATTTGTAGAGCTTAGTTGGCAGTGTGAAAAGACTCGGAGATCTGAGGTCCGCTATGCTGCACAACACTTAATATTAAAAGTCATTTTTCAACATTCCTAAGAGATCATTATTTTCTCGATTTCATCTTCGCCGTCTATTCCAAAACATTTGTTCTGACATGGCAGATGCTCTATCGTTTTTTCTCCTTCATCGCATTCCCCATCGATTAGCGAAGCATGTTGTGAAAATTTCTACCCCTTGCTATTACTGTTATCAAGTAGTCATAGTGTCCAACACATTACTTGCTGCGTTTTGTCAAGTCGATAGTTTAAATATGACGTCAGTGTGCTGATTTGAGAACGCAGTGCTTTCGAAAAAAGGTCGTAGGGAGAAATAAAGGAAAAGGAAGCCACTCACGAAATTACAAATATGCATTAATGTTTATGCAAGTTGCATATAAAGGCACCGCTTGTTACATGTCAAAATGATTTTTCCTGGAAATTTGAAAATGAAAACGTAATATTTCCCTGGAAACACGTTTTACTACGATATTTCTACATGCTGAGCAATAGTTCTCCTTACTTGTCCTATATTAAGGATTCATGATCATTGAAAGGTTACAAAGAAAATTTAAAAAAAAAAAACCATCTCGATAACTTTAGTTGTTTTTCTGTGACGAACGCACTGATCAAAAACAGCCTACTGTTTTATTTTGAATATTATTTGTTTAAAAAAAAAAACTACATTTCATTTTTCATGTATGTGTCTTCACACATTTGTGTTGTGTGGATCTTGACTTGGTAAACCGGACGGACAAACAATAAGGACCGCATTCTTTTGTCATAATTTCAACTAACTGTGTTGGAGCAACAAGCAACATGATGCGATGGAGATGCAATGCTACAAGAAGCAAGAAGCAAGAAGCAATGATCTTTATAATAAATAAAATAATATGTTATGGCCCGTATTTTATACTGATTTTTTGACATTTCATTTTTTTTATGATTCGTTTTGGATGTACCGATGCATTTTGAATCTGTGTTTTTAAGTTGGCATCACTGTAATGTTGTTGAAATGAAAATTGGTTGGTCTGAGAGTCAAAGTTCTGGATATATTCATTTTAAATACGATTAGGACACTGTAGCAGTTGTCCTAGAAGTCACAAATCTAAATTTCGGTTTTTTTTTAAAAAGCTTAAATTTTTCTGGAAACGCATCAATAGTGCGTATTACGCTGGTTCGAATCTGATGAAAATTCGTCCTGCATTATGTTTCTCGAAATATCAGATTTACAGGACACAAATTTAAAATGCTTCCTAATGAACTAATGCTATCATTAGAACACTGTCAGCTTTATTTATTCATTAAAAGCTAATAACTATTCCTTATCCCGCCCGCTTAGCTCCCACGCTTGCCCACCCCCGCTTCCTCTGTCCGCTAAACACAAACATTACTCCTATTTCTAGGTAAATTAGACTTATTTCTCTCTTACTTTCTAACACGAAAATTGAAAAACTCGATTTTCATTAATTCGACACTATTATCTATGGCTCAAACTTTATTTTTTTGGCAAACCAAAACAATCAACCTTTAAGCAGAGCTCAGATTTGTATAAATCAATACGTTTAAATTGAAAAACTCAATTTCCAATAATTCGGTACTCTTAGGCACGGTTCACACCTTATGTTTCTGTGTGGACAAAAACAATCAACCCCGAAGAAGACTCATCGATCAAATTTCCACCTTCTTAACCATTGTTCAAACTTAATTTTTCTTGGCAGACAAAAATAATCATCCCCGAACAAGGCCCAAAACAATTTGTCTCATTTATCAAGCATGGATTGCAAAATCCGGATGACTATCACTACATTATAAAACAAAGTCGCTTTTTCTGTCCCTATATCCCTATGTCCCTATGTACGCTTAAATCTTTGAAACTACGCAACGGATTTTGATGCGGTTTTTTAATAGATAGAGTGATTCAAGAGGAAGGTTTTTATGTATAATACATCCATATTATAGTAGAGTAAGTGGTTGAAATAGGGGTTGAAAGGGATATGCTTCAAAAACTAAAAAAGTTGTGCATCGATTAAGCTAAAATATTGACACGATATACAACCAGCTTCAAAGATCTATTGTTTTTATCTACTTTTAACCTTCGGAGGGTAGAAAGGTGTAGCGAGAAAGTGGGAAGGAATTATCGAATATTTACAAATATACCTAAGTGGGGTATCAAATAAAAGAGCATGACGTGTACATTACAAAACTGTTATCCCACGCAAGGAAATGTGGAGGGAGGGGTGCAAGTGGGGATGTTGCCCAGCAAAGCGGGTAGTTCACAGCTAGTTACCTATAAATGTAATATTAAATAACTGGAAATTTCCAAAATTACCTTTTTCTTTCTATAAAACAAATAAATAATTTTTGTTTTAAATATTACAACCATTAAAACTGTTTTTAATAAAACATGTGAGTAAAGATACTTTGTTTAAAAATTTATTTTCATAAACATAGAAAAAATATGCATAAAATTGCTAATATTTTATTCATTTAATTATCAATTTTATTAAAATATATACGTTTGGAAAATTAGAATCAGGTTATTTAATTTACATAATCGTTCATTTAAATATAAACATTTTATCTTTATACTTACATTCAAGAGGTAAATATTATCTTTAAAAAAAAATCTATTGAAAACTTGTCGTCAATAAAAAAAAATCTACATATTTATCTAGTTTTTAATAAATTATCTAAAATCTAATTATGATTCAATAAATGTCGTTTATCTATTTTATTATTGATTAAAAATAATTATAATATGTAGCAATCATAGATATATCTATAAGTAGGTATCTTTGACATATTACAGATATATTTCTATGATAGACTGAATTCTTTATATAGAACTTCTTAAGGACGTTCATGAGCCACCGTGTTTTTCGATGTGCTTTCATAAAGAAAAAGTATACTCTCGTCAAATAAGATGAAAGTTATTGAAATTTTGGAAGCAACAATACCACCTATGCCTTTTTTGAAGTTTTAGGTCTTTTTACGTCACTTAAATGAGCTGGCGGAACAAATGAATGTAAACCTGGTATGCGAAGCCCACGAGCATGCCAGAAATGGCACAATGCTGTCGGACACAAGCATCACTAAATATCCGGGAGTTCCATTTACGAACTGCAAGTTGCTCCTCAAAATGAGGATATCTTAAAAAGGGCCAATCTTAGATGGAGGGAGGAACATACTTGTGGTACTACAAGACAGATATGGTCTGAATACAATCTCAGGCGTTCCGAAGATCTTATATAACTTCCAGGAGCCTCTGTTCGCAAAGTTGTTGCGGCTATTACAGGACACCGGTTGGGCGGCAGGCATGCTGAACGACTGAGCCTGGCCATGTATCACGACTACTGCAGGAGTTGTCACAGTGGTGAGGAGGAAGAGACAATGTCTCATCTCCTCTGTCACTGCCCAGCTCTTGCCATGAGGAGATGGACTTACTTGAGATAGCCTCTCTTTGACGACCACTCCGTCGACCTAAAGTCCGTCGACGTCTAAGCTCTCCTGCTGTTCTTAAACAGCTCCAAATAGTTCATGGAGTAGTGGCCGGGGATAGGCCAACCCTTTTTCGGTATCACAACGGACCCAATGGGCTAAGTGTGTCCCACCCCAGGACAGCCACTTTAACCTAACCTAACCTAACCTAGGCCACTTTTTAGATTGTTGTAATATCTAATCTAATTTATCTAATCTAATCGTAAGTAATTTATCAAAGGACTGAGTGTTCGTCTATGGTTAACTACTTTTACAGTGCTTACAATAACATTTTTTGGGGAATAATTTCTGAATTACTATATTTTGTACTATATTAACTGGCAATCTAATGAAACGTTCTGCCAATGAAAAGAGGTATGTTGGATTATTTTCAAATAATTGTTAATAATATTTTGACTTTTATAACAAAAAAAGTAATATGTATTTCTAAATTAAAAGTATTTATTTGTTAATTTGATTGACATTTGACATTTAATAAATTTTAATAAAAGGTAAAAATATTTATTTATTTTTTTGTATCAATTTACAGAGTTGATTTTTCAACAAACCTATACTGAATATAGACGACATCAGTCGTCTAAAAACTATTGTTGATTGATAAAAGGATAAATATTGTGTAAAATAAAAATGATTTACGTCTCAAAAATTGTTTGGTATATTGATAAGAAATGTGACAAAATATATAAAAACCTTATTTAAAAAAAAAGTGTCTCAAAGAAAGTGTTATATTTCTGATTAGGTCTTATTTTATTTTATTGCTTGCTATAAAGTATGTACAAGATGTTTCAGGTAAAAGACAACTCTTTTCATATTTTTAAAGGTAGAAAAAAATTCAATTTTTTTATTTTTTTTCGTCAAAATATCCTTACTCGACAGTTTTCTTACAAATATAAAACTACTTTTATATTTGTTTCCAATTCTTAACCAAAACTTAATTATTACTTTTTATTTTTGTTTACTTTTAATCATGTATACGATATTTATTTACATTATGGTCTCTCGATTATAATTGATGATTTTTAATATGATACATACAGTGTAAACTAAGTAGTGACAAATATATTGTCTAGTAATCTTAATTAAAGGGAATTGAAAAAAATACACTCGAACCAGGACTCGAACCCAGACTTTTTGGATTCGTTGGTGCTTGATATGAATCCAAGAAGTCCGGGTTCGAGTCTTGGTTCGAGTTTTTTTTCAATTCTCTTTAATTAAAACTAAATTAAAGTATTGTATTGTCATCGGTTTTTTATAAGTTTGTCAAATTTCGACTTAATCCGACGATTTGAAGAGAGTCACACTAGAAAAATTAAATAATAGCCTTTCTTTTCCGAATTGTAGGTCATTTCTTAAAAGTTTATACATGTAGCATCTCTCAATTCGGTGTGCCTTTGCATAGGCCTCCTCCAACTGTCTCCACTGTTCCAATAAGGTCCCTAAGTGAGGCGTATTTCGTCCTCCCATCTTATTATTGGGCGACCCTGCCTTCTTTTGCTTTCACTTGGATACCATAAAACAGCCTATTTGCTCTACTTATTGTTGTTATACCGTAGCTTATGGCCGATCCAACCCCATTTTTGGACAGTAGTGAAATAAAGAGATATAATTATTTGTATGCACTAACGTTACATTCTGTATATCGAATATTTTAACAGATATGTTTTATTGAAGAGCATTTAGGACTAAAAACTGAATGGTTTTAAGTGGTTTTCAATTTTTATTTTAAAGATGTTAATATAGTGTTTGATATAGTTTTTTATACCATGTATATATGAAATATACATAGTATATTAAGTTTAGTCCCAAGTTTGTAACGCTTAAAAATAATGATGCTAGGAAAAAAATTTTGTCATAGGTGTTCATAAAATCACCTAATTAGTCCATTTCCGGTTGTCCGTCCGTCCGTCCGTCCGTCTGTGGACACGATAACTCAAAAACGAAAAAAGATATCGAGCTGAAATTTTTACAGCGTACTCAGGACGTAAAAAGTGAGGTCAAGTTCGTAAATGAGCATCATAGGTCAATTGGGTCTTGGGTCCGTAGGACCCATCTTGTAAACCGTTAGAGATAGAACAAAAGTTTAAATGTAAAAAATGTTCCTTATCAAAAATTAAACAACTTTTGTTTGAAACATTTTTTTGTAAACATCACTGTTTACCCGTGAGGGCGCCAATTAGGCGGAAATTTTATAATATGTACTATACTTGATTATCAGTTATGTATGTGTCACATGTTTGTATGTGTAATGTGATAAAGAAATCAACACTGACTATGCATGGTATTTCAACAATTAACTCAGTCAATTGTTTGTTTTCACTTGTTTTATTTTTATTTTTTGGAGATGTCGTTCTATTATACTCAATATATATAACATATACATATTATTTGAATCATTTGTATAGTGACATCTGACATCTGTCAACTCCATTTTTGGACAACACTATCAAAAATGTTTTATCAAAATCATTTTGTTATTTCATGTAGTTATATATATATATGTTATAACTTTGACAATTTTACATAATCTTTTCTTTTTTTTTAAATATCCTTTTAAGTTTTTTTTTTTTCTTACAGGTGTAAAGTTTTTTTTTTTCTTGAAAAAAATTAGAACATTCCTTTAGAATGACTTGGAATGTTTAATGATTACAAATTATAATTAGATTTTAATCAATTTTTGTTTAAACGGTTTAATTTTAATATATCTAACGTATTAATTATTTTGGGAAAGTCATTAATGACCTCAAGCAATCAATATGGCAGTCATAGACAGGCATCAAAGATACACTTAGACTATAGAGTCCATTTGATACCATATATGTGTTTTGCCACCTTTTCCGCTGATAATTTCATTTATCAGCTCCTCAATAGGGTACTCCACTATTTTGGAAAAAGTACTTCAAAATGTTGATTTTGCTAATAAAAAGCCACCAAAATTTATTTCGGAAAAATACACACGCTTTCTTGCCAAAAACTTAAATTAAATTTTAAACCGTCAAAAACGGGGGCATCCAATTTGATGACGTAATATGGGTAACACTATACGAAATAACACAAATAAGTTTGACAGATATATTCATAGACATCTGATTATAATAAATGTAAATACTTATTATCTATGGATATATTATACCCAGCTGTCTACCCTGAACTAACTGATGGTCTATGACCGATACCGCCATGACATCACAACAGGGCTTACCCGCGTTTTAGGTCAAGTGATATACAGTTTAAAAGTAACGATTTTTAATTTTAATTTTTTAAAAGAAAAAAGTGCGTTTATGGCTCGAAATCAGAATATTTAAGTATAGTTTTACATAAATTTTAACTTTTTCCAAATTTCATAATTTATTTTTGACTAACGATAATACCCTATTATTTTCAGAGGCTGAGGCGACCTCCTTCATGCATATACCATGCACTATCACCAGTCCATCACGATCATTAATTAAATTAATTTTTATTGTGACGACGGGAATCGAACCCGCTACCCTAGGCATATCGCTTACGGAGTTAGTTACGCTGTTACCAACTTGAGCCACAGATTGTGTTTCAGTAAATAAGTCATTCACGGATTAAATACCATATTAACTATTTATTCAAACTACTATTATGATAAAAATCAATATGAATGTAGGTTTTAACAAGGATGTCATCATAAATAGTGTTGATCTCAATGATCTAATACACACACTGTACCTACTTCGTTATTAATGTGTTTGTATATCAAAATATAAAAACAAAATCTCTTGTTTTTGTTATTTGACAAAAAGGTATTTACAGCCTACTAAAAGTTTTTATGATAATGTCATTTAAGTATTTTTGTCGATAACAATTATCAGTTTTTAAAAGATTTGGTAATATTTATTTTATTTTACCTTATTTTTATAATGATGAAGAGCTGACTAATACCCTTTTCGTTCGAAAATTTGAATAGAAAATAATCAAATTTTGATATTAAACAAGTGAAAACAAACAATTGACTGAGTAAATTGTTGAAATGCCATGTATAGACAGTGTTGATTACGCAATCGTTTGTTTTTTATGTCATGTAAGTAAAAAAAGATATCCACTCTTAGATAGCCACACATTCATAACTGATATTCCCATAGAATACATACTATAAAATTTGTATCTAATACGCTCCCTTGTGGGTAAACAGTGATGTTTACAAAAAAGAGTTTCAAATAAAAGTTGATAATTTTTTTATAAGGAATAATTTTTATATTTAAACTTTTGTTCTATCTCTAATGGTTTACAAGATGGGTCCTACGGTTCCAAGACCCAATTGACCTATGTTGCTCATTTACGAAGTCGAACTCACTTTTTACGTCTTAAGCACGCTATAAAAATTTCAGCTTAATACCTCTTTCCGTTTTTGAGTTATCGTGATGACAGACGACAGACAGACAACCGGAAATGGACTATTTAGGTGATTTTATGAACACCTATACAAAATTTTGCCTCAATAATTTTAAGTGTTACAAAATTGGGGCTAAACTTAGTATACCTTGGTATATTTCATATACATCGTATAAAAATTTTGTAAATTGTTAAATCGTAAAAACAATTAAATCAAGAATACACTGAAAAAAAGGTTTTCTAAAAAAAATGTCTAGGAAGGGAAAACGGAAGGAACACGAAAATTAGTTTGAGATAAGAAAATGTTCTTCGAATCATTCTGATCAAAAGCTCTCCCGGACACTACGCAGTTCTACGTAGTTTTCGGCGTTACTAATTTAGAAATACACATATGACACACAAAAAAAACACTGATATACGCAATATTTACGATATTTAATACGTGTACGTGTATACCATGCATTTATGGTGGAAGCGATGGGAAAAATAAATTAAAATGGAAGCGCAAATAAACACAACTAAATATCTTTAATCTAAAACAATTATTTTAGTTTTAAAAGCAAAGATAACACGTTTATATTGCAATATGTACTAAAAAGTATAAAATAATTTTATATAAAAATATAATGGAATCTTGGATTCTCATAAAAAATCTTTAAAGTTATTTTTCTACGCAGTTTTCGAAATTATTAGTTTAGAAAAATACATATAACACTGATATACGCAATATATTCACGATATGTACCCGTTTATTCCTGTTATACACCGTCGCTACAATATTGATCCATTCCAGAAAATACAAACACATACACATATACCATCCATCCATACACAAACATATATATATATAGTTGAACGAACACAATCTCTCCAGAGAGATCCCTTACATATTTCAGGAAGATGTAACAGGCAAACATAAAATATACATATAATCATTATAATAGTTTCCTTCCCCTTTTTTAGAAGTGGTTGTTTGTGTATGTATGTGTGTTTGTATTATGGTGATGTTGCAATCGTTGTTACTCTCTTGTCAAAAAGATTCTCCCTAACCTATAAAATATATATGGTGGAGTAATACAAAGTTATAGAGAATATTCATATATTATCAAAGAGATAAGGCGTATACAAATCAATATAGATATACGCCTTGTATACGTTCAAACGCATGCGTATAGTTACGCCTTTGTACTATAAAAAAAAAAACAACTCACAGCTGCATACATAATTCAACTCTCTCTCTATAAACTATCAACATATTATCACAACCGTTCTCTATGGTAATATATAAGACAGAGATAGTGATAAAAGTTTTTCTGTAACCTTTTCTATTACATTTTTTCTTTTTTTTTTTTTGGGTTGTCTTTTTTTAATTTCAATTATATGTAATATGTTTTATTTCTTTCTATATTATATGTATTTGATTTTGTTGTTGTTTAGTATTGTGTTTAATTTTTTATTTATTTTATATATATTCTTGAATTGAAAGTATTAGAAAAGTTTATTGTCTGGAAAATTTAAATAAAAATTATATATGTTCTGTGTGTTCGAAAAAATAATGAAGTTTTATTTTTTGTATTTATTTATTTGTATCATTTTTTTTTTTGAATTTCACTTTTGAGTTTAATTTAAAATTAAATTTTTTTTCTCTTTATAATAAATGTTTGAGTGGGATTTAATTATTATAGATTTATATGTAGGATAAAATAAACTTCGAAGTTCAGAGAAATAGACTGGAAGATTTAACAGTTCGAAAAATCTATTTATCTAAATATATGAAAAAATAAACTGACTGATCAATCAACGCACAGTTGAATTCGCTCGGTCTAGAAGCATGACATTTTGTACACACGTTCTTTAAATGACTTTAGTGTGTACAAAGAAGGGATTTTGGGAAATTCTTTAGAAAAATATAGATCAACTTAGTTACTAAGGTTTTTTTTTTATAATTTCACGTGGTTTATAATATTAACAAAAGAAAATTGTAATTATTCTTCTCACAAGCAATATGTTAGGAATGCTTCTTTATAAATCAAACATCTGAAACCTGAAACTATATTTAATCGTTGAACGAAAAATTTGAAACAATGCTTATAAAGTTCTAAATGGCAGAAAAAGTCGAGGACAAACTATTGAAGATAGAAACTTGTATTATTTAACAGATTTCTAAAAGAAACACATTATAAAAGGTTTTCTTACCAAATCAAATATCATAGAATGAATATTTGATACAGAACTACTAATTGTTACGGTTCTTCTTTACTCTCGCAGTCACTACAATGTTCTCCTATTCATATTTTGATTATCAAAATTGGGCTATAGGTCACTAGGATCATGTAAATTTGCATGTGCGTTTTTTGACATTGTAGATGAACCTACGGAAGGATTTTTTGTGTACTTTGGATACACCCATAGAAAACTACATTATCAGCGAGTAACATGAGCTGTATTTTATTTTTTTATTATAAATTTTTGAGAAAAAAAACCAATTACAATGAATGATTTTACTTAACGATGTTCCAGCATGGTATTTGCAGTTTCTATGTTAAAGCAATGGTACAATTTTTTTTTCGACAGAATTTAACGAAAAATTAAATTTAAGAATTTAATAATGCTTACTATTAATTCCCAAAGTTTCAGAAATTTTGACCGTTTAAAATGGGAAATAATTATGCCAACGTCCCAATTTCGATCAATTTACGTCAAAATTAATATCTCGAAAGTGAAAATTAATTTCTAAATTTTTTTTTTAGAATTGTATTGTATAAACATTTTTTTCTACTTTTTCTTCAATATATAATAATATCATAAAAAATAGTTGGAGAGACCGGACATTTTACATGCTTTAAATGGGACATGACCCTCAAAATCGCGAACTTTGTCTTTAAATATCTCGCGATCTAAACGGTAAAAAATTATGAAATTTTAGGAATTCATAAATAAAGCTATTATAAACCCGAGAAAAAAAATTCGGCCAAATCTGTCGAAAAGTGATTTCATGCTGGTACTACCTTAACTGCCCTGCCTTAGAATTATTTTGTCTACATTTTCAGTGTATTTTATTATCACTTGATTTTTCAATAAAATCTATTATTTATCGATAAAGAAGTAATTATCAAGAAATGGCAAAGATGAAAAAATTCACCAGCTTGAAAGTACCTACTAATAATTAATTGCAAGATTATCAAAAGAGATAAACAACTTTACAAGTTGTCATGTAATTTTTTAATCCGAATATAATAACTGGATAATATATTAGTTATTAAGTCTCTGTACAAGGAAGAATAAAGAATTGTTCAATTTCGGATTTTTCTTGTAACACCATATATTGTTCAAATAATAGATTGAACAGATTTTCATAAAAAAATTAAACTTTGTATTTTAAAACTTAAAAGTAAAGTTTTTTTTTTTGTAAACCGAATAGTTTAGACAATAATTGCTAGCAAAAATCTAGCTTTTTGTGCAAATGGTATCTTTATAGAAAAACAAATCACTTTTATTGGATTTATTGGAAATTTTTTTTTGAAGAGTGCTTAGATTTCGCAGAAATATGTACACAAAATAATAATTTTTGGTAAAACTTTTCTGTCCTCTTTTGCACAAGCTGTACTATTCATCCATCCAATAGGCGATATAGCTCGGGGTGGACTTTGGCCTCTTCGACCACTTTCTTCCAGATTGCTCGGTTGCTTGACAGCGGATTCCCATCCAGTGGCTCGCATCACCTTCAGGTCGTCGATAACGTGATCCGACCGTCTGAGTATGCCTCTTCTTCGTGTAGCGTACGCTTTGGTATGCAATATTTTGTTGGGCATCCTCCCTTCCTACATTCTTTGCACATGTCCGAACCATCTGAGCCTCTGTGATTTGATAAACTTCACATTATCTCTTGGATTTCTCTGTTGGTGCGGGTGCGCCATTCTTCTCGCTCACTCGGATGGCTTCAAATACCCTTCATATGATCTTCCGTTTAAACTTTCTTATTTTCTCTTGGTCTTCTTGTGTCAGGGTCCAACTTCCACTGCCGTATGTTATAATGGGTCGAAGCAGGGTGTCGTTAATGGTTAGTTTGGTCTAATATGAAGCTAGTTAGTTCGCCAGGAGCCTTAGATTTGCAAGGTGTGCCTTGTTTCCACTCCACAACCTTTCTCTTATGGCAGCACTCTGAATAAGCTGTACGGTTTTCGGAAAAATGTTACTTTTTTAATCAGTAACAACTTTCTTATTTAAGTTGTTCCTCTATCGATTACCACTTACGGAGTGGAGTGAACTTTTCATTGAGCTTGAAAAAATTGGTCGAGTTTAATGCCTGTTAAAAATATGAGCCTACACACCCACGATTTTTTGCTTGAAGTATTTCTATCGATAAAACTTATTGTTCGAGCTTCATAAGCATATGACAACTTAAACAAGACAGCCTCTTTATATATCAACTTGAAAACTTTTCTCGAAAATACGTTCAAAATTAAGGATCTACGAATTTTTTTAAAAATTAAGTTGATACATTACATTACATGTAACACGGTAAAAGCCCTGTGTATACAGGTTAAAACTATTGTAATAGATTATATAAATAAATCTTTCAAGGATATAGATTTTAGAATAACACAACGAAAGTATTTAAAATATCAAGGAATAACAATAAAATTTGTTTTAAAAATTAATAATTATTTCTCATTTGTGAATCCTTTTTTTTTGTCACCACATAAAAACCACAAAAGGGCGTTGTAAATGAGAGAGAAACAATCCTAAATATAATACAGTTAAGCTAATACCAAGTCTTTAAGCAGTTTTGGAAATTTCATTCAACACTTTTGAGTTTACAAGAGAAAGGTTGAACCAAAAAAAACTTGAAGGATTATTGGATGTATTTTGAACTATGGTTCAATTCTTAGAACAAATTATATCATGCTGTGGATAGACCACAAAATTATCCTTTTATTATTATTTAAATTGACCAGAAAATGATTATTAGTTCTTATAATAAAGATCCTATTTTGTAATAACTATCCGTATAACTATCCTTTTTAAGTCCTATTTAAACGATCTTTTATTGAGATATATTTTAATTAGTTCTAACAAGACATAGTCAATAGTCGAATTTTTCGATACATAAATGTAAATTGAACTTTCCTACGAATACTGCGGAAGAGTGGATAAATTAGTGAACAAACAAGTGAAATATACTTAACTAACATGTTCTCAATCGAGTCGGTTCGACCGTTTAGGGGCTACGATGCCACTGAGAAACACAGACGCACAGATAAACACTTTAAACTTATAACACTCCTTCTTAAATCAATATCAAAGTGATGGTCAAGGATATCAGATGAAATGAAAAGGATACTTAGAGAGCTATCATTTTTTGGGATAAATTTTTGGAAATATTTTATTTGAAATTGAAATATTTGAATTGAGTTTGTTCTTTTGGATTATTGTTTTGAATTACTTAATTATTTTACCATTTCACTTTTCGAAATGAATTGAAACAGGTTTATTTGAGCATTTATTTCCATAGTAATTATTTATATGTTAAAATTATATGTCATGCCTTTTCCAAACTGAATCGATTTTGAAGATCTTTCGCCAATTTGTTAGTTTTTTCGGGTACGGGTACACTAATCTCGCAATCTCCGTTAAATTACCTTTCAAATGAAACCAAAAAAATCGGTTCATCTGTTTAGGCGTTACGATGCCACAGAGAAACAAACACACAGACACACGCACATATAGTGGTCAAACTTATGACACCCCTTTTTTTAGTTCGGGGGTTAAAAATAGTTTAATACAAAGCAAGTAATAATAAATTGATATTTTTTGGACAACTTCAATGTTTAAGCTACAAAATAAAGCACAACTTACTTTGATAGATAAAATTGTTTGTTTTTTATACAATTTATATAAAAAAAAGTATCATTCTTAATGAAACACCGTTTATAAAATCTCTAAAATATTAATTAATAAATTAAAGTTTGTCTTAAAACACTTAGGCTTTTTTTTTAAATTAAATTTAATAAACTAATTGAAATAAATAAATAAAACTTTTTAATAATAATATAAATAATTATAAATACAAACATAAGGATTACATTATATTTCTAAAGCATCGACATTGAGACATCTGAAGAAGTCTTCAAAGAAATGTTACTTACATTTTATAATCTCTTATTTCAAAAAAATAAAAGATGAAAACTTTATAATTTTTTTTTGTTTCTTAATTTTTTACGAACGTCTTAATTAAAAAAAATATATAAAAAATTTGCTACAAAACTTGATTTGTAATAAAAAAAATTTAAAACAAGACATCAGACAAAAAATAATTTTTTTGTTTATATTTTTCATAAATAAATCTTAAAAAATAAAAAAAAAACTTTAGAAGTGAATTTTTTTTAAGTTTAATTAAAATAAAAAGTAATGAAAAATTGATTAAACATGAGAATAAATGTTGGATTATATGGTTCTGTAAACGTTTTTAAGAAATTGATCTCCATCGTTAACATTTGAAACAAATTTTGTAACTCAATTTTCATGTACTTTGGACTATTTTTTCGGCTTGAGTATGAGTATGAGCATGGAGGTTAGCGGGCCATGCTCGAGCATCGGGCCTCGAAGCAATGGTTCAGAGCACTTAGCCAAATAGACCCTTGTACTATATCCCCGCTACGCTTTTCAGTGGCTATTATAACCAACTGATGTACTGAAACCCAGGATTTTCCTAGCGTTGAGTTTCCTAATTTCTTCTGGTTCGACTATGGCCGGACCAAACCATTTTCTTCGCTGCTGTATGAGCGCCGGGCAGTAACAGAGAAAGTGGATCGATGTTTCTTCTGAATTTTCTCCGCATCTGTCACACGCGGGAGATTGTCTTTTTGCAATCTGATGTTGGAACTTGTTCAGGTTATCATACCCTGTGAGTAACTCTACGATGACTCTAATATCAGCTCTGTTTAGTTTCAAGATCTCCTCGGCTCTGTTACCGAGCGAGTTTCCTTCACCCAACAGGCTTTTGGTGATTCGCCCTCCCTCGTAGCTGGTCCATGCCTTTAATTGTTGGTTTTTCAGATTATTTCCTAATCTGTTAAGACCTTTTTGGTATGGCATCCTCGCAAGCTTTTCTTGAGTGGGAGCCATGCTGGTTCCCAGTTTGGTCAGCTTGTCTGCTCTCTCATTACCGTTCCAACCAGAGTGTCCGGAGATCCAGGTAATATTGACTTTATTGTGCCTCGCGAGGTTGTTTTATTTTTTCGGCTTAAAACTCGGAAAATATTAAACATTGCATGTCTTGGTCTAAGAGACATTATAACGTCGATTTTCACCCATCTGATAACCAGATAGACATATGTTTATGCAATTTTATTGATCTTTAAGCATTCTTACCATAGTTTAACCAATTTTTTCATGAAGGTTTCTTTTCAGGCAAGCCTATACCATTATTTTCGTAATAAAATTATCCATTCTTCTGATATCAATTTCGATTGGTTAACAGATCGATCTAGTTACCTATATTGACTTACCTGTTCCAATGGTCGTATGAACAGATCTGTTAACCAATCGACCTGTTAACCAATAGAAATTGATATCTGAAGAAAGATAATATAATTACGAAAATAATGGTATAGGCTTGCCTGAAAAAACCGTTCATGGAAAAAATTGATTAAAATTTTTATTAAAAATAGTCAAGAACCTTCTCATAGAAAAGCTACAAAATCTTATACTTTAATAAAACTTAAAATGTTGTTTAACTTTAAAAAATTTTAATAATTGTTTTTTTTTTCTTTATATTAAAAACTTGTAATATATAAACAATATTCTTGTCAACAAAAACACTCGTATTATCTATCTAACCACCGCAAGTAGCAACAGCAAGCTTTAACAGGCGTACCGTACTCATCACGCTTTTATTTAAGGGATGAAAAATATTATTTAAATATATAAGTACATCATATTATCACTAGATATATAAAGTATTAAGATATTTATTAGCTTTTTAACTTTTATTAACTCTGTTTTATACAGTGAGTAACGAAAAAGCCATGCAGCGTTTATTTGAATTTTAAAATGGAGAAAAAGCGTTCGTTTTCTGAAATAAAACTATAATCGGATCAATTTTAGTTCAAATCTCAGAAACCGTTCATTCTTTCATTAAATAAACTCGATTTTTGATTTTTTTGGGTCAAGTTTACCTTAGAAACTTAATTTTAACAAATTCCGAAGAAAAAAAATTTTCCCGATTTTTTCGATTTTTTTAAAGGGGTACCCCTTAAGAAAAATGTCAAAAAATCGAAAATAATTTATTATTTCCGATTTCGATAATAATTTATATTTAAGGTTATTTTTACCCAAAAAATTCAAAAATCGGATTTATTTGCCCATTAGAAGTATAGTTTCTGAAATAAAGCTATAATCGGATCGATTTTTATTCAAATCTCGGAAACCATTCTTCCTATCGTTAAATAAACTCGATTTTTGATTTTTTTGGGTCAAATTTACCTTAGAAACTTAATTTTATCGAATTCCGAAACAAAAAATCTTTCCCGATTTTTTCGATTTTTTTAAAGGGGTACCCCTTAATAAAAATGTCAAAAAATCGAAAATAATTTATCATTTCCGATTTCGATAAAACTCAATATTTAAGGTCATTTTAACCCAAAAAATTCAAAAATCGGATTTATTTGCCCATTAGAAGTATAGTTTTTGAAATAAGGCTATAATCGGATCGATTTTTGTTCAAATCTCGGAAACCGTATTTCCTATCATTAAATAAACTCGATTTTTGAATTTTTTGGGTCAAATTTACCTTAGAAACTTAATTTTATCGAATTCCGAAAGAAAAAAAATTTCCCGATTTTTTCGATTTTTTTAAAGGGGTACCCCTTAAGAAAAATGTCAAAATATCGAAAAAAATTTATTATTTCCGATTTTGATAATAATCAATATTTAAGGTCATTTTAACCCAAAAAATTCAAAAATGGGATTTATTTTACCATTAGAAGTATAGTTTCTGAAATAAAGCTATAATCGGATCGATTTTTGTTCAAATCTCGGAAACCGTACTTCCTATCATTAAATAAACACGATTTTTGATTTTTTTGGGTCAAATTAACCTTAGAAACTAAATTTTATCGAATTCCGAAACAAAAAACTTTCCGAATTTTATCGAATTCCGAAACAGAAAATTGCAAAAGGTCGAGACCAAACTTTTCCATAACATTTGCTACATTTGTATGTTTTATTCCACTTTTAGCCTGTGTAACATTTATTTTTGATGCTCCTGTATATTAAAGAACATACACAAGTGTTATGCAATAAAATTGTATCCCGTCGCGTTGTTGGTATTATTGAGCTTTTAAATGTAAGTTTCATTGAACACAAAAAAAGCGTACGATATAGGGTTTAAGTTAATATGCGGTTAGTTTATTAATATTAGCATACTTCATGCAGATCAATTGCACCACATATGGGCGTTATATCGTTTAATAGCTATCTTCAGATTTTTTTTTTGTAAAGTTTTTTTTTTTATTGACTTTTCAAACTAATTAACACTTCAAAAAATATTTATTAAAAATATATTTGTACAAAGCTTTATTAAAATGCTGTTTATTATTATTTTTTAAACATTGCCCGAATTATTTTCAAAAATCTGCTGTTAAATTGAAAATCGATTTAAGACATTTTTAAAAAGTTATTGAATTGTGAAAATTTATGGAAGCGCAGATAAAATGAATACAAAAACTATATAATTTTTGGTGGAGGTGCGGTGAAATCGTGCCTTGTTTTAATAAAACATTTTTATTGGCTGTTTTAGAAAACACAGTTGCTAAAAACTTGTTCAAGCTGACTTTATAAATCCATGTATATAATTAAATGTAACGCACATTGATAAAACAGAATGGTTTGTGCAAAGAAGAAATTTTTAACGTTTTGCAAAAGAATTGGAATTAGTAGAAACCAATTACAATTTATTTCATGTACGTTTAAATGTGTTTTGTTTTTGAAAGTATTGATCTTTAAATTTTACTGAACAGAAATTGAAAATGTTTGCTGTCTATTCATTCACTTATTTAATCTACGCAACGAATTTTAGAACGGTTTTCGCCATCCAAAAACTATATAAATATTTTTTACTGGATAAATTTGTTCATGTATAATTCATCTAAAATTTAGATTCTAAATTAAAATTTCGTAAACTGTCGAACTTTCATAGATGACTCGTTTGAAGTCGGACCTAGTTTGCATTTTTTAATCATACCGGACGAAATTACAATAAGGTATTCTACTGTTTTTGAAAAAGTACTTCAAAATGTTGATTTTGCTAATAAAAAGCCACCAAAAATTTATTTCGGAAAAATACACACGCTTTCTTGCCAAGAACTTACAATTAAATTTTAAACCTTTTTTAAACTGTCAAAAACGCGGGCATCCAATTTGATGACGTAATATCGGTATCATTAAACGAAATAACATAGATAAGTTTGACAGATATATTCATAGACATCTGATTACAATAAATATAAATTCTTATTATCTATGTATATATTATACCCAGCTGTCTACACTGAACTGACTGATGGTCTATGACTCATACCGATATGACATCACAGCAGAGCTTGCTCGCGTTTTAGGTCACGTGATATACAGTTTAAAAATTACGATTTTTAATTTTAATATTTTAAAAGAAAAATGTGTCTTTTTTGACTCGAAATCAGAATATTTAAATATATTTTTACATAAATTTTAACTTTTTTCAAATTTCATTAACGGATTTTCGTACTCAATAGAATATTAATCTATTTTCTAAAATTATTTCAGTAAAAAGAAATCAATTCAAATATTTTAATAATTCCAGATCTATGAAATTAAACTAAATTAATAATTATTTGATGATGTTTTGATCCAATTTTTTGTGTGTTAATATATTATGAATAAGTAAGTATTTAACAAAAAATTATTCTGTATATACTTATGATATTATAACATATAATAAGTCGACTGAACTGACTCCTAATATACAATAATAACTTAGTACTTAACGACTTATAAGTGATTATCACGCTTTAACTTAGGATATCCGATTTACTTTGTAAAATGATCATACTACTAAAATTTATACCTATCTATATGAATGTATTTATAAATAATTTTATTTAAATAATACCATATAATTATCTATTGCAAAATTATTAAGGTATAATGTACGTTTTAGGTAGTTAAGTTCATAAAAAACATGAGGTTGCTAGGGTTAAATCTATTATGGCTAATGGCTTGTTTTGTATGTCTAACCAATTAAAAAAAAACTCGCAGAGTTTGATGGGAGGACATCATGTTCTGACATCAGATTGGACTTAATTCTTCAGGTTGCTTCTTCTTGAGAGAATTTTTTTTCTGTCGATTAAGGTAGTACTATCGGTAATAGACTTTACATTCAGAATTTAATGATACTTGGCATAGTTGTCCATTATTATATCATAATTAATCAGTTAAATTTTTTGGGGGCCTTCAGAGAACTGAAAATTTGAACATCCAGTTTTGTAAAATAAAATAAAATCTGTGATTTCCCATAAGGATTAATGTTAAAATATCTTTTTTTCAGTTCACTGAAGGACCCTAAAAATTGAACTGGTTAATTATGATATAATAATGGACAACTATACCAAGTTTCATTAAATTCTGAATGCAAAGTCTATTACCGACGAGTACGAGAATTAGTCCATTTCCCGTTGTCCGTCCGTCCGGCCGTCTGTCTGTGGAAGCGATAACTCAAAAATGAACAATTTAGGTCAATTGGGTCTTGTAAACCGTTAGAGATAGAAGAAAAGTTTAAATGTAAAAAATTCTTACAAGAAAAATTTACAAAATTTAAAAAACCCCCGACAAATTTTTTGAGTACTGAACCTTAAATCTCGCACTTGATACATATCTAAGAACACTTTCCACTTAAATTACGTTTTTCTTTAAAGCCTTTTCCAATCTGAATCGATTTTGATGATCATCGCCAATTTTTCATTTTTTCTGGAATGGCCATCTAAACTTGCCACCTTTGAGCAAGAAACACACACATATAACACCCTTTCTTTAGTTCGGGGGGTTAAAAATGAGATGATATTGTAATTCGCTACTTGTTATTTTACAACTTTGAAATATTCTTATATAAAAAAAATTCAGAAATTAATCACCACCTATTGACCACCGGGAGGATCTCCTTAAAAAAAAATCATTGATAGGTAATTTACAAATAATAATACAAATAATTGGGTATCATTACTAAACCACCCCCACTCTCAAAAATTTATGTATGAAAATATAAAATCGATTCTTTTTTCCATACAAAAATATATATGAGAATTTTATATATCTATTTTTGAAATAAAACTTTTATATTTTTTTTGGGCTCAACTCATAATATTAAGGTCCTTTATTATATTATTATTGTTATAAACTTTACCTTTTTTGTCCATTGTGATAACAAAAAAACTTTTTTTGGCTATATGTGTTCGTACACCCAGTATGAATTAGACTGCCGTGACAGAAACATTAGAATTTTGTTTTTCAAATTTAAGATTTTTAACATTGTACGGTTTTTGTGAAGATTTTAAAGTGAATTTGATTTATTTTTATGAATTTTACGTGATTTTGAATTTTTATGTGAATTTATTTTTAATTAATTATTGTTTTGAAAACGGTTTGTGTGGCTGTGTAGTATGCAAGTGAACCGGATGTAAAGTGAAACGAATTTTTTATGGAAATTAGAAAGGTAAAATTTAATGTTTTTATCAAGGTAGTTTTTTGTGCGAGTGGAATTTACAAATTTACGTGTCGAAAACAAGGACTTTATTGCACAGGTATTTGTTCTTTGGGAGCAAAATAATTTTGTAATTTTTGATAAATTTGAGGGCCAAACAAGAATCTTAAGCAAAATTGAAGTTAAACTGAGAAAAAATTACCTATTGAATTTATATAACGGATATTTTTAAGGAAAGGCGATAACTAATTTGAAATAATTTATGAAACGGTCTAATTTTCTTATTTTACAAGTCTACCCAACAAGTTCAAAATATAGAAGTAAATTATCTTAAAAATACGTGAGAAAGCGCGTTGGTTTCGGAATGATGTCTGGAAAAATGTGCCCGAAGCGTTTTTCAGCACAGAAAAAATTTCAAAAGTTAGAAACTAAAAATATTTCACCAGCTTGAACTGGTTGACTAGAATAGTTAAAAGAAATTCACGTATAAACTAAACGAATTTAATTTTACGCTACGTCGGCTCGAAAAAAGTGATTGGACGATAAATTATAGTAAATTTTATAGCCTACAATTGAGCTTAGTAATAAAAAATTTCTTGTATTTCGTCCTGAATTATTTTTGTATGTGCTTCGATTTTATCCGTCACAGAATCAATAACTCGTTTTTCTTGAGCAAAATCAAATATTTTTCGTATAAAAAACTGAGATTAAAAAATTTGATAGTGCAAATGAGACGCTTATTTCCAGCATGAATGTACTTATCGACAATAGATTTGGCCTATATTTTTTACACAAACTCAGAATAATGTTAGCTGTGAGATTCCGTAGTTGCAGAATTTTTCTTCGTTTATATCTCGAGATAATCAGCTGCAAAGTTGGCGATTTTCCCCATTCAAAGCATGTAAAACTCACCATCTATCCTGCTATGCGTTTTTTACCATATTAAAAAATTATCTAGGCCGAATTAAAAAAAAAATAGGAGAGTTGAAAGGAATTTTTTTAGAAAGAAAACATTTGGTCAAAATTGGGAATTTAGACATGATTATCTTCTGTTTTAAACGGTTAAAATTTTTGAACTGTACAGGAACTGTATCTAAATATCATAATGGAAATCCCTAAATTCGACAAATCTTGTTTCGCGATCTATAAAGTTGTGAAGTTTTGATATTTTCTAGAACAAAATGGTATAATGAAAATTAACCTGTCTTTATTGTCTTGGCAAATTTTTGCTTCATCCAAAAAGCTAATTACAATATAACAATTAAATTTATAAATAATTTATTATCTCGTTAGTTTAATTAAGTTTGGCGTCTATAGTTTCTAAAATGTTTTATGAAGTTTCTAGACTGTAAATATTCAAATGTTATTTGTACGTTTAGAATAACTGTAATTTAGAAAAGTTTATTGTCGCGACGGTAACGTTATACTTTAAGAAACTTTTATTCAAAACAAAATTATATTATTTGCTTAGTATTTTTGACTGAAAAGGATCATGAGTAAAGGATTTACGCAATGATTCATTTTAGGAATAATTAATTTTTATTTCTTATTCAACTGATAAATTTTACCTGGAAAGATGATTCATACATTTGTTCTAGAATTATAAAATTACCCTAAAAATAAAATTAGATAACATATTATCATAGGTATTATCAATGATAATTTTATTATTCAAATTCTTGAAGGATTCGATATACAGCTGGGATTTGTACCGGACCTGTTCATACAATCTCATCCAAGAACTTAAATTTTTATAATGATCGTTATTCTAGAGTGAATTCAAATTTATTATTGAAAGCCGGAGGTGACTAGTTACTCGGGATATCACTGACAAAAAGAAAACTCCACCTATACGAAAATTTTGATACCAACACTTTTGTTTTGGTATCGAAATCTCTTAAAAAAACAAGCTATTTTTGATAAGACAATTTAATCATAAATTTAGACAGCATTTTTGTAAGTAGCTATTGTTTTTTAAACCCGTCTATTTATCCAACGCCTGATGCAACCCGGTTTAAGGCCTTTTTTATTTTCCCAATATTCTTTAATACAACAAAAAACACTATACCATAACTGTTAAATCTGTTTCAATTTTTTCTGTAGTTCTCAAAAATTTAATAAATCTCTATTCCTTAAATACTAGCTTAATACTCGCCCACTTCACTGGGCTTAAAAGTAAACCCCATCGCTTTATAGCCTCCACCTCTTTTGATGTCACTTATTCCCATTCCATAACACTCGAAGGAATTGTTTTACACAGGTAAAATATTTGCTTATTTTTCAATTTTTCTAAGTGTTAAATAGTCATAATTCATTAAGTATATCAGAAAAGAAGGTCATGAATTGTTTGACATTTACTATTATTAAATTTTTAATTTATGGTTTAAAATAATGATCATAGATGGAGTAAAAAATCTTTTTAAATGTTTATAAATTATAGCTCATGTGTTTTTCTAATGTATGAACTATATTGCTGAACAGTTTTATTCAAATCCATTCATTACTTTTTGCGAGAAAGCGTAACAAACAAACAAACAAACAAACATCATTACTTTCAAATTTATAATATATAATAATATGGTTATCAAAATGTTTAAAAAAAAATTTTTTTTAACGTGCATAGGTTGTAATATTTAAACAATTACCTCTGTTCGCTTATGTATCAATATGTATTTTATACGATATGCAATATTAATAAATAACATTCCAAAAAATTTATTTAAAAAATCCAATAACAAAAACAATTGAAATAAAATGGTAAAAATAAAAAAACAAGTCGAAATATTTCATATATATATATAGGTAACAAAATATATTCAAAATACCAACCTTTAAATATATATTTATTGAAAATTGATCGATTTTTATCTGGTTGATAATATACAGCTTGTTTTTAGAATAAGTAAGTATATTCTAACACATCTACCATCATCATATACCTTACCTACCTTATATACATAAGCTTAAGAACAGTCAAATACGGATTATCCGCTAATCGTCTCTACGACTTAAATAACACAAAGGTGTTTAAACAGTTTACCCAGAAATATAATATACCTATATAGTATATACATAGAATATACTTTACTTATACTTGTATATACTAACTACACCATCATCAAAATATATTTATGTACAGGGTCAATCAGAGAAGTGGACAATTTTGAAAATCATAGTAATTGTTTTATCAACGAAAGTTGATTGTAAATCTACAGTATTGTAAAAAAGATTTAGTTTATTGCACGGTACAAAAATATAAATAAAATACATGTGTTATTTTTAGCTTTACAATACCACGCAACTACAAAAATGTATAATATATTGTGTGCAAGTGCTGCTTATAAATTTGATAATATAGATATCGCTCTTCAATCATCAATACTCTAAATATAGTCGTATCTGTTCAGCAAATGATGGATCTTCGATGAACTCATAATTAAATTAAAATTTTGTTGTTATATCATCGACAACCATATATTTGTATGGTATTATTTTAAACTACAAGATTGTCTAAATATTTTTTATAGTTTTTTATCACACTCTCTAGATTTTTTGATATAGAAATATCCAATATGATTCATCATTTTTACAGCCAACTTTGAACGATAAAATAATAATAAAAAGCCCGATGATCTAGGAATTTTTTGTAATTTTTGGAAACCTTGTTAATCAAAAAATGTATTTATAAAATTTTATTGAAATCTCTAGAATTAGAAAATCTTTTCGTAAAGTGGGCATATTTAACATTGGTTTTATGGTGAAACGGTAGATGGACGTGTTTTCATAGATTTCTCCAAAACTAGTCGGTGAAAATTAAAAAATAAAAAAACTATTTAAATTAAAGATAAATTATTAAATTATTGAAAAAAAAAACCTGTTGTGCCCGACTAATTAAGGATGTATTAGCACGTTAGTGCCAACGAAATGGGCTACATAGCCTAAGTGTCTTCTTCGTGGACAGCCAATATAACCTAACCTAACCTAACCTAGTGCCCACGAACTTCTCTGTTACATTCTGTATATATGTATTTGTGCCTTTCATCTGAATAAATCATCTCATCTTTATCTATTTGAATGCATTAAAGTATTTAATAGATTGGTGTAGATCAGTTATTAAAAATAAATATTTTTTAATATCGATATAATCGTAAAAAGAGTTAATAGAATATTTATTTTGATATTAAAAGAAACAAAGATTTTATTTACCTGTGATATTTTATGGTTCTCTTCAGAATTTATACCTTTGTATTACTATATTATATAGATAGGTATTCTGATCCACCATTTTGAATCCCAAATATTTTCATATCTTGTAAGTAGAACGTTGTATCTACGGAATTCAAATAACAAAGCTTTACATGTTCTTGGTTTTTTTATGATATTGAAAATTATAGATTAAGTTCAAGAAAATAATTATCTATAAGGAGGTATGCAAGGATTGAATAATACCTACTAGGGATTTCAATAAAACTCTATGACTAAATTTTTTGATTAACAAAGTTTCCAAAAATCACAAAAAATTCCTAGATCATCGGGCTTTTTATTATTATTTTATCGTTCAAAGTTGGCTGAAAAAATGATGAATCATATTGGTTATCCTTTGCAATTAGATATTTCTACATATATCAAAAAATCTAGAGAGTGTGATAAAAAAAACTATCTAAAATATTTAGACAATCTTGTAGTTTATAATAAAACCATAAAAATATAAGGTTGTCGATTATATAAAAATAAAATTTTAATTTAATTATGAGTTCATCGAAGATTCGAACAGATACGACTAGAGTTAGAGTATTGATGATTAAAGAGCGATATATATATTATCAAATTTATAAGCAGCACTTGCACACAATATATTTTATATTTTTGTAGTTGCGTGATATTGTAAAGCTAAAAATAACATATTACTTGACTAAAAATATGCTTTTTTATATATCATAATTTCAAAAGCTTTTTTTCTCTATCACCTGCCATGTTTAAGGCTAGAATTTTCTTATTTTTTCGAATAAATTTTGATTAATATTCCGTTTTTTGTTTTGTTTCAGATTCACTTGGGATTTAAACGAAGAAAAAATAATAATAAATTTACGTTGTGATCGGAACAAAAACGAAATAATTAAATTTTATAATATAATCGTAAAAGTACAATTTAACGAGATCGGGTTAAAAAAAGTTGTATAAAAGACACGTCTAGTGCGTGTTTATAAGTGTTTTTGTATAATTACGTGTGTGTTAATTAAAAGTCGTTGTACTGGCGGGGTACGTGAATATGGCTGGTTACTTGAAGGCGCCACCGGGAGTCGCTGCACATCACGGCTTCCCTGGGCACCATCATGTAACAGCCGGTATGGCATCATTAGCAGCGGCTGGTCCATTCGGTTTGCCACATCCCCATCCATTAGATCAAGTTGGTTTTGGGCCAGGTATGTTTGACCAATGTATGTTTCTCTTCTTTATAAGTTTTGTATAATTATAATTCGTAGTATTTAGAAAATATTTGTTTTTTGATCATTTTTTTGGCATAAAATTAATTCTACTTTATTACTGCACAACTTTCTTTCTCAAATAAAACAGCTTTTCGAATTCTTTCGCCTCGACTATCTCACGAACCAGTTATGTCATTAACACGTGACTGGGCTTATTCGACGCGTAATCGCGTATTTAAGAACTGAAAGAGTTTTCAGCAGAATCAGTTGAGCCGTTTTTTAATGGTAATAAAAAAACTGGCAAAAAACTGAATAAACAGATTTATCTATGGAGATAATGATCGTTCCAGCATAAGCTGCAGTACATGTTCGAAGAATAATCTATGAAGGCTAACAAGACCATTTTTGTAAATGTTTTTCCCCCTCTGGGAAGTTAGTCGTGTGGACTACAGGGGTCGCACTCACACGACTTCAGTACCACACCAACTATGTACTGCCAATTTTTTTTTTTTTTTTTCGTTAAAGTATTTCTATTGGTTTAGAAAACTATGCTTAATTACCTCAAAATTTCAATTTTTTAGGCTGAATTTAGCTGGAAAGTTTAGATGAAGATTATAAAGCCCTATCTAAAATATTTGAACAAAATATTTGTGGCACATTATAGAATTGAATTTGACAGGAGTAAAGTTCTTTAAAAGTAGCATTATTTAAATGTAGAAATAGAAATTTAGCTCTTAAAAAGTAGAAATATATTGAAATTTAAGTATTTAAACGTAGAAAGTATGAAAATTATGCAGAAAAAATATTTTTTGTAGAAAAATAAAAAGTAGAATTATTTTTATGTCACATTTTCTTAATTTAATGAAGATAACTTTGATAGTAAAGACAAGTTTATCTACATATAAACAAGTAAAATTTTCATCAAGCTTTTTGGTCTGCAATTGACAAGACATTACTCGACTAAATTTTGGAACTCATTCGACAGTTTCAAATTTCCTATCCTTTTTTCTCGTTTTATTCTCGTCAGACAGAAAAAGACTCCATATTCGCTAAATTTTCATAAATCGATCCGAATTATATTTAGATTTTATTGAACTAAAAAAGGTTAAACGAAAAATATATAATTTAAATTGGTTTTCAACAACAACAACAAAAAAAAGAAACTAATATTAAGCAATTGTCAAACTGTAACAATTTTCTAAGTAGCTATATTTCTTAGAAAACCGTCTAGATATACTATCTTCATATATGTATATATGAAAAATTCTATAACAAAACCCACATTTTTTTTGGACTGTAGAGAATATTTGGAAGGCAAAAAATAAAAATAATAATGAAATATATGTATGCATTGTATGAAAAAGATATATAAAAATTGCTTGGGGGAGTTAGAAAGTAGAAAAAACCACCACCATTCTAGAAAATATGGTTTGGGTACAAAACTAACGTTGTTAGCATTCGAACAAATTTTTATAGTCACGGAGCCTGTCAGCATATGGGTGTTACTGATGATTGCACACTTCGCGGCAATTTTTTTCCTACTTCCATAGCTTTTTTCTGTTTAAATTAAAGTGGGGCGTCGTCTTTTATGGGTAGTGTTAATTATAACTAAAGAATTTTCGGCGCTAAAATATCTTTCTTTTCTCAGATAAAATATCATGAAAATTTCTATCAAATTGAGACCTTTTTTTATTTGAGAATACTAAGAAAAAATCTAGAGAGTGTGATAAAAAACTATCTAAAGTATTTCGACAATCTTGTAGTTTATAATAATACCATAAAAATATAAGGTTGTCGATGAAATAACAACAAAATTTTAATTTAATTATGAGTTCATCGAAGATCAATCATTTTATGAACCGAGACGACTGTAATTAGAGTATTGATGATTGAAGAGAGATATCGATATTATCAAATTTATAAGCAGTACTTGCATACAATATATTATATATTTTTGTGGTTGTGTGGTATTTTAAAGTTAAAAATAACACATTATTTGATTAAAAAGCATGTTTTTGGTTTATATGTATGTACCGTGCAATAAATCAAAACTTTTTTATAATTCTGTTGGGAAACAAATACTTCGTGTTGCTATAAATGTTTAAAATATTTTGACTGTTACACTTGAGCATGATTAGCACCAAGACTATAGTAGCAATCTAGTTCAGTATAAACTCTCTATGTTCTTATTGTCATAAAAGCGGTAGTGGTGGATTCGTTGGTTGACGTTATATAACGCAAACGAACAAACAAACATAGTTACACACACACACACACACACACACACACACACACACACACACACACACACACACACATAGAATGTTGAATCGTCGAGTGAGTAAGGTTTTTTTTTCCCAACACAACCGACAACATTCATACCATCTTTTTGAGGCATACACATCATTTTGATCACCCATTTTACCACCCTGGTAATCGGCTCAACTGTTACCCTCATGCATCAACCATTACAGTTATATATTTCTGCCGTAGATATACAACATCGAAACGATATATGTACCATGTTTTCGATGTACAAGATGATTTAAATGATTTGATTATAAGAGTATTGTTACACTGAAAAAAAATAAAATAATGACAAACTCATTCCGAAGTTGGCCGTTTCATATTGAAATAAAGTAAAAATACTTTCAAACAATTGTCTAACGATTGGAACAAGTACAGCTAAATATTTGTATTTACAATAGAATGGAATTGAAATTATAATATGAATTCATTGATACAAAATCACTGAATTTAAATAAACAAAATCATTACTTCAATGAAAGAGATTGATTTTAGTTTAAAGACATGCATTTTATTAATGGAAAATAAAATTGTACTTAGTTGAAATATATAATCGTGTAAATAAAGCGAATAGATGATGTAAAAGAAAACTTCTTTGCGTTTGCCTTAAATATAGTATTTTTTTATTATGATCGCATTTCTATCGTGTCTAATCCATATGTGATTGAGGTAACTTCACGGAGAATGTTGTTACCAGTTAACAGAGAGCTTGAAATAAACATATTGATCATTTTCATATCATATTTCTTGGTACATATGTGAAGTTAAATAAAAGCTTGTAAATAACTTTGATTTTGATTTTGGAGAGGGAGGGGAGGTTGGTGAAAATTATGCCTTTCTACGAAAAAGTTAACATAAATGGATATATTAAAATTAATATTATTTTTCTTTAGAACGAAACTATTTTCTTTTAGAAATTAATTAAAATTTCTCAATTCCTTGAAGACATTGATTTTAATATCATATCTAGTTCTAAATCATCCCATACACTACTGCTAGCGCACGTATTTATAACGATGAGGATGCTCGTATTCATTTACCAACTTCCTCACATACAACGAACGTATTTTCTCTTCCATATTAGTCCGGGAGCCCGTCAAACTAGACTATTATCATTGATAAATATATCTCTAGCAATTTCTGTGTAGTTTAATTATGCCTACTCTATAAACCTTTTATTCTGCTTCTGAGCCATTTTTTGTTTTATCTATGCTTGCTTTTGTTTCCACGTAACGTGAGTTTTTAATTATAGGTTGCAAAGTTGCACTGGGAAAATGCCTGCTCGTTTTTACGGTTTTCCTTTTTTTTGTCTTAAGCTATCTTAATCTATTCTTATCTTAATCTTAAAAAATGAAACTTATATTAATAGAAACATTAAAATTGAAAACCTTCAATAAAAAAAAAAAAAAAAAAACATTACTTCGTAGCATTAACAAAGACAGTAAATGTAAATTGAATGACATGGTAAATCAAGAGGGACGACAATAATATCATGCGTCCGTAGGATCAGGTAGATTGCGGCTTACAAAACAGGTGGCTAAGGTTGGTGTAATTCAAGTGACCTGTTTGTGACGGAGTGGTTTTCTAACTACACCAGAAAAGAACTTTCAATACAAAACAAAATAATTGAATTTTCTTTCTTTTGTCGAGACAAATTTGATATAAATAATTCACTGTGTAGCGCCTCAGGCGCTTTGAAATCAAATTAATATATGAGGACTGGCACCAAGACTATATCCCTGTATATTCATCCCGTGTAGCATCATTTTCCTTGCTTACCTTTGCTGGTTTATGCAATATTTTCCTATATATCCTTTTTAGTCATAAAATAATAATTGTATGTGCTTATATAACATATATAATGTCTTTATTTAACATATATATTACACATATGTTAGATAAAGATGTGAAATATATATGTACTTTTATACATACGTAATATTTCTATATGATTCGAGTACCTTTGTGTTGTTACCTTAAGGGTAATACCAGAAGAACGACTGTAAAAGATGTACTATTTTCATTGGATAATTACATGGCATCATCAGACAAAATTTGCCAAGTCAATCGAAATTATACTTTCGAAATGTTCGTTTTGAGTTAATTCGAGAAGTCAACTTAAGAAGTTTTGAAAATAAAATATCTTGAACTGACATGTCTCGAAACAAACTGACAATAATATTTACGTATAAAAATAAATCTGATTTTTTATTTTTTGGTACGAAATTCTTTAACTCGGCTTCCGTAGATTATCGAACTTGTAGAAAACGTTAGGTAAGAATGTGATGTATTTTTTGTGTGTGCAAGAAAATTCAATTGGATGGCCATAAAATTGTAGACCAATCAAATTGAAGAGTCATATAAATTCTTATATTAGTCAAAGTACCATGAAGAAAACACCTGTAGATTAAATAGTATTTCTAATTTACTATCGTAGTAAACATAAGTTCGTTAATTTGAATTGAAGAAAAAGCGAACTTTATTCCTGGCGGAGATACCGCAAAAGTACTTTACTAAATGATTTTCATTGAAATTAAAAACAAATAATGTTTTAATTTTTTTAACAAATTTCGCAAGAAAATCAATTTCATTGAGTTTGATAACTTAGGTCAAGTTTAATGACTGCAAAAAAGTTGTGTCTATATACCCAATATTTTTCGTTTGAAGCATTTTTATCGTTAAAAGTTATATTTCGAGTTTCGAGTATATGTTAAGTTAAAAAAGCACTATAGACTATTAAGCACAATTCTTCTTAGAAATGTTAAATGTAGAAAGTATTGAACAAGATAAATCACCCAGTATTTAGATACATATATATATTTCTGTATCATCATCTATAATGATTCGAGTGCTTTTGTATTCTTACCTTCAGGGTAATACTTATCAGAGATATGTATACTACTTTCATATATTATAAAAATCTTGACTCTGATATTATTTACTATTTTTGTAAATAAATATACATACAAAAAAAGTCTACGATCTAACTAAAACGAAGCACAAGATTTAGAATTGTATCTTCATTGGTTAGCCGGTTGCTAGCAGGCAGAGCTACAACGAGTTGTTATATACGTAGAACTCGTGAAAATAATAAACATAGGTATATCTAGGATTGGTTTTATTGTAAGCTATATTTGTAAGAAGTTGGGAGTTTAATTTATATATAAAATTCTAACGAATATTATATTTTTGCATAAATTTTAATTTGTTTTTATTTAAAAAAATGATGAAATAATAATTTTGATTTGTTATATTCATAAAATTTAATTAGTTATTTTCCTTTTTAAATTTTGTATAGGTTTACGTGACATCACGTAAACACATAGAAAAAATTACGTGACGTCACGTATCCGTTAAGTAATAATTGAATTAATTCATTTAGAATGATATTTCTCAACAATTTTCAAAATTATGTTGATGTCGTTAGCCACAGACTGTTGAAATTTGCTTGGCTTCGCACGAATGTAATGCTGATACTAAATATACTACAAAATGTCTGTATATACGAAAATGTGTTTATTTGAAACCTCTAAAATTATCAGTGTTTCCCTACCTTCCACTAGAATCACTTTATCTATTAGAAAAACCACATCAAAATCCGTTGCGTAGTTTTAAAGATGTAAGCATATATAAAGGCAGACACCGGGAAGCAACTTTGTTTTATACTATTTAGTGATAGTGAAGAGTAACGAGCTTCTGTATTACCTGTATTAGGTTTTGATTATACAAATTTTAGTCAAAGAAGTTATAAAACAAATAAATAAAAATGTTCTCTACATAACGGATCTTTATTAACGATAAAGGTGTGAGACACGTAACAACAAACAATACATTGTCAAAAATATAAACCACACTATTTTACATTGTGTTTATTTTACATTATTTCATTTCGATAATAAGAATATGCACCCCTTCTTTTTATTCGCACCACACACATTATACAAAACAACAACAAGAAACGAACGAACGACAAACGCATCAAAAGTAATAAATAATATATTCGCAATGAATAACACAATATACGTACGGATGGGTTATAGAGTAGGCGTACGTACATACATAACAGTATCTATGGTTGTTTGAATGATGTTCTCTACTATTCAAGTGTCAAATACTGTTATTTGTTATTATTTTGTTACATCAATCTTGTTAAAATATCATTTTGGTTCTTTAAATTCATATTATTTATATTAGCGTAGCAAACAAACACCACACAGAGTGAGTGTGAATGTGCAAGAGGGAGGGTGCGTGCTTGGATATAGATAGATATAAATTTATAAAAACATTTACGAGAACGTACATACTTACAAAACTACGTGTGAGAGTTATATCACATGACAAAATAATAAATGTGTATAGTAGCGTTGATTTTTTTTTTAGGGATATTTAAGTTTACATAGCGGAAATGATTATATTTTTGTTTGTTAAAAGTTACACGCTGAATCGGAGTAGAAAAAATTACACAGCGCGTGAATTATTTAGAATTAGTTAAAACTCAAATTTTCTTATCCGAACAATATTATGAAGATTGAAAAAGAAGAAAAGGATTTCTTGAATATTTTTTCTTGAAATACGATTTTAAAAAGAAGAATAAAACATTCTTCGAGTGAGAAGGAATTTACTTGTAACAAGAAAAATTTCTTGACACCAGAAATTTCCTTTTGTTTGTAAATGTTATGGGCTTTATATGTGGTTCATAATTGAAAATAATTCTAAAAATTATTCATTTTTTCTCAGAAATCGTGAAACTTCTTTGTGACTGTGTTATCTCTAATGGCCACTTGTTAATGTTTATCTTATAAAAAGCCCCAATTTCAATGAAAAAAAAAAAAAACAAATAGACAATATCAAATAACACATATTATGATAGTATTAGACCGTAAGATGAGGCACAGATCAGAGCTCTCTTTTTTCTCACTTCTGCCTCGAAAGTCTCGGCGAAAATTATTTCGAAATTTCAATTTTTCGCACCAGCAATCAATTGAAAATGGTGCGAGGCTTGGCATCGATTTGGAGAGTTTATTTTAAGACGGTTGTATTCCGGATATTTATTTCATTACAAGATGATCCCGTGAACTTCGTTTGTCCTTAAATTTTATTGAATATAAAGTTTGATCAGCGATTATAAATCTTAATGAAACTGCAACTCCCATTCATTAATACTGCTACTGAGAAAAATAATTAGAATTCTCTTGTAAATATTATAAACCACGTCGAGTTTAGCAAACCTTTTTAACACTGACCCCTGCGTTATTTCAAATAGAAAAGTTTTATCCAAAAAAGGCCAGTCGTCTTAAAATCAGCTTTCTCGTTCGTTTCCAGCTATTATACTATATGGGTCACCATCTTCCGGTCCCTAAAACACGAAATGTGAATTACTATTGTCTTTATTTAGTTTTCGTTACACTTGTGTGTCGTGTGTGCAATTATAAACGGACATAATTTCACACTCAACGTGGCTGATGTTACATTTTGTTTATCTAACTAATACAAATACATAACCAATATAAACATACTAGAATATGTCGTCACACTCCCAATATCCCCATACCATCTCTATGATGTTGTTGTTGTTACTACTGTGTTACATTCTCTATAGTCACACATATCAAAACAGCCTACACATTTACAATAGAAAGAGATACAATTTATATAACATATTATAAATGTATTATGTCTATCTCATTCTAGTATATATTATGTTTATCGTGTATGTCCAGTGGATTTTGTCTTATGGCCTAAGCTCACAGAACGTAAGGTTAGGTTATATTGGCTGCCCACGAGAGATACACTTAAACCATAGGGCCTATTGTCATACCATATGTGTTTTACCACCTTTCCGCTGATAATTACATTTACCAGCTCTTCAATTATTTCGAGGGGCTGAGAATCCGGCTGGATAGGCCTGAATCCAGGAAATTGGGGCAAAAATCGAAATTTATTACAAGCTACAATTCTATTAGGGATTGCCATCTCAAATTTTCGGAATGCCGGGAGATAGAACAAAAAGTCACATTTTTATTTTTTCTAAAACTTCCTGCGAGCTGTTCTGAATTTACCTGAATTTACCAAAAATCTTTTTATTTACTGGACCCTGGAAGATTTATGTTCATATCGCGAGTCGAGAGGAACCAAACGGTTTCTGGAGACTATCGATCAACTCATAGATGGGGTAATCCCAAATTTTATATTGTCTTATTAATTTTTCAACATGTTTCTTTGAGAATGAAGCCTAGGTTACAAATTAAACATAAATATTTGTTAGAACTTTACTATATGTGTTGTATATCTATTAGTCTGACATATTATAGATAAATGACAAGGGGTGTCAATGTTTGTTTGTTTTTCAATGCCCTAAAGTATTGTTTATACAGTAGCCTGACTTTGTTATGTACACATAACCTCATACTTTTATCACTCCTACCTATTTGGTATTATGATTATTATTATTGTTAAATCACATTGAAAATTTAATTAAAAATGGTTATTATTTTATTTAATAGAAATATAATTCTAGAATAATGTATTTGTGTTTCTTTGAATTTGGGTTAAATTTATCACAGGTTTAGTCGTCCTATTAGCTCAGTTGGTTAAGGCATAACCAATTTCATCCGCGGTATGCTTAGGGTAGCTGGTTCGATTCCCGCCGTCGCAACAAAATTAATTTTTTTTTTTTTCGATTATGGAGATATTTTGAAAGATGCTCTTCTAATCGCAAAAGAGGTATATTCTCATTTTGGATTTCAAGAATCTACCTTAAAAACTGCAATTACATGAAATTTTTTTGATTTTACTATCGAACGAGAAGTTTCAGAGATATTCACTGAAAAATTGCTCCAGGATTACAGCCCTATATATACGTTTTTAGTTGATATATTTGAAACTAGTCGTCCAATCGCAAGAGGAATCAGATTTTCGCAATTTATAGATCAAATTTACTCCAGAAAAAGATTTTTATCTAAAGCAGAAACAAAAAATTGTTTCCCGATTTTTTGCATTGTTCTTTTCGTAGAAAAAATTAAACGAATACGAATAGCTTTTATTTCGGAGCAATTGAATGTTAGTAGAAGTTCACTCGACCTCGTACATTAAAAGTGTGCTCTTATTATTCCAAAAATGGTATATTTGTACAGCGAAACAGTAATTTAAAAAAATTAATTGAATTAAAATTAATCTGACAGTTGATGAAAAAAAAAATGTCTACTCAAGAACTTATTAGTGTAGCTACTTTTTTTTTCGTAAATCATAATAGAAAAATAAAAACATTACATTTTCATTATACATAAGGGGAAAAATTTGTTATATTAAATGGAAACTAGTTGGCGGAAAAGATAAAACAAAATGAAAATCTTTTAAGCCAAATAACACAAAAATATTCCCAATAGACTGAATTTCATTGAAATGCCTAATAGACGTGTAAACATTGATGTTACTATACCATCACAAAGTTTAGTTAGGGTAGAGAGTCGATTTTCCTACATTTTCTATTTTTGTTTCTACTCTTCGCTTTTGTTAATAATCGTTTCATGAACAGTCACGCTTATACGCATGAAACTGGTACAAGGTAATGCAAAAGAAACCTCTATATTTTAAGCTGTGTATGAAAATAAGGTATACCTAGCTTTTTTTAAACGGAATCCTGCAAAAATCTTAAATGCGAAAATTATTCCCGCCCAATAACGGAGTTTAGCGGTTGGTTAGGTATTGTATGAATAAAACAAAATAACTTATCTTTTCTTAGGACGAAAAGTTATAAAACTACACAGTAGTCTGTTGCTTCTACAAAGCGGTGTTTGTCACCAAAGACATCGAGAATGGACTGAGCATACTCGCATAAAATTGACAGCTATGTAGAAAAAGACAAAGTAACTGTGTGACCAAGACCTTTCTCTTTTCTATAGGTTTGTAGAAATTCTAGAAAGAGACAATCACTAGGCGTACATTCGCTTTACATTTCTCATAGTCCGTATTTACTATACCGCTGCAGAGTGCCTAAATGGTCGAGCGGTCTAAGGCGTGTGTCTTTGACTGTTTGTCTATGTAGACTTATGTTGCGGGTTCGAATCCAGGCAGTGGCAGTGTGAACAATGATGATTAATGAGGGCGGTAGAATTGATCACATCGTCGTCGCTTTGAAAAGAACGAAGTAACCGACTCGACCCACATCAAAATGTAATTGTAAAAATGTTTGTAATTCAATAAATAAAGATTAACAAATAATGATGTGGGAGGCCTCTGTTATAGGCGTATATGTCAGAGAAACGGAGGTTAAACCCCATTATTTATTATTATTATTTATTTATACTGCTGCAGCGCGCTGAATAGGGAACACTCGGTCTATTCTTTACGTCTTTGTCTGTCACGGAGAAGATGTTGGCAAGAGCGACTGCGGACTAATACCGTAGCGGTTACAACTACTAAGCGCATGCGCATGCAAGTAGTGAAGTGCGATAACATTGTTTTACCGCGAAATTTAAAATGTGAATCTTATGACCATCTGGATTGGAATAAGTGCTATAATGTTCTTATGACAAGTATATTTATCTTGAGTCAACGATCTAAATACTTAATTCAAGAAAGAAAGTATTTGATTGCCTAAAAATTAAAGAATAAGTAACATATTTGCCATTAGTACTTTTATTTTTGGTGTTTATCATAAATATCTGTTGCAGTACAAAAGTTTTTAATGGTTACCTACTTTTGCAAAACCTTGTATTCGATTAAAAAGATATAAAATTTTATTCGTAAAATAACATTTATTTGGTATCATTATATGTAGAAACGTCGATAAACTTTTACATTGTATGCTTAAAAATAATTATGTTTCAATAAACTTATTTTATTTTGTTGAAAAACTAGTTTTTTTGATATTCATATAAACTTTTGCGTTTATAAAAAAGGTGCATTTTTTACACAAATTCGGAAACGCTAATGAAAAACATAATAGAAAAAAGATCGAGTTAGAATCTTTTAAATTATGTAAGCATTCGAGTCCAACTTTGAATTGGTAGAAGTTTTTTTTTTTTCCTTCTCACTAACGTCAGAGAAATCTTGAAAAATATTTAAGCAAATCTTATAAACCAAATACATGTTTTGTAGTCAAATAATGTGTTATTTTTAGCTTTACAATACCACGCAACTATAAAAATATATAATATATTGTGTGCAAGTGATGCTTATAAATTTGATAATATAGATATCGCTCTTCAATCATCAATACTCTAACTATAATCGTTTCTGTTGAAATGATGGAATTTCGATGAACTCATAGTTAAAATTTTGTTTTGATATCATCGACAACCTTATATTTTTATGGTATTAACTATGGTTATAAACTACAAGATTGTCTATATATTTTAGATATAGTTTTTTACCACACCCTCTAGATTTTTTGATATAGAAATATCCAATTGAAAAGGATAACCTAAATGATTCATCATTTTTTCAGTCAACTTTGAACGATAAAATAATAATAAAAAGCCCGATGATCTAGGAATTTTTTTATGATTTTTAAAAACTTTGTTAATAAAAAGATGTATTTATAAAGTTGTATTGAAATCCCGAGTATTATTCAATCCTTGCATATCTCCTTAATTAGTCATTTAAAGAATGTTTAAACAACTTTTTTCGTTACTGATTTTCATAGAATAAAATTCAACAATCTCGATTATAAAACTATTTAGGGTACTTCTACGCTATATTAAATAAATTTAAGTATAGATATCTATTCAATTATTATTTGAATGAAGCAGCTACTTCACCTACTCTCTGTGTGTGCCGTTGTAACTTGATCGGGGGTCTTTTAACTTGATAATATAGATTTCATTAAAGACAAATTGGATTGTCGTCATTTAATATTATTTATCAAATGGTTCCTAATGTTCTAAAGAGATAAATATAGATATATCATTTATTTATAAGAGTATGTCAGTCAATATGTGGCATTTATAAATACTTTATCATATGTATGCAAGGAAAATATATAAATAATAGAGGTGTGCAGTTGTTTGGAAAAACTATTCTGATAAACTTTCAGGCTCAATGAAAAGCATTTTAATGCATTTTTGGTGCATTTTAATTTATTTTGGAAAAGGTTTTCTTTTGAAGTCGGTTTTCTTTTCGTTAAAAGTTTATTTTTATTTTGTGATTTTTAGTGAATCTGAACTAATTTGTACACTACACAAACTAATTTGTCACTAAAAAAAGAATCATCGAAGTGATATTGAGTTATTCGTCCTCTTGTCGTGCATACTTAATGCAAATTTAAGACTTTAATGATTTTCTCATGGATGCCGTTGTCAGAACAGGTCCAAAATGAAATGAAACCAAACGGGAAGCACCAGCTTTCAAACAGATAAAGAATCATCGAAATCGGTTCACCCAATCAAAAGTTCTGAGGTAACAAACATAAAAAAAAAAAATACAGTCGAATTGATAACTTCCCCCGTTTTTGTTTGAAGTCGGTTAAAAAATAAAAATTAGCGTGATATTTTTGAAAATGTTCTTAAATAATTGTTTCATCATAATGAAGCCATTCAGGTACAAAGTTTCAAATACGTGTTAGATAAATGTTAAAAAAAGACTACTGCATATTGTGGCGTGTCGACTGGAACAATAGTTACAAATAGATGAGTTTTTAATCGAAATTAGAATAGAAACTTATATCCATTATACATATAGTATATACATAGAATAGAAAAAAAAAAAAAGAAAATTCTATTCTAAACTAAATGAGTGTTGTAATTTTATAACTACAAATAGAAGCCTCATCATGTTAGCCTTTAAACAAGAGTATTAAATACTGCACACGTGTTAGATACAATGAAAATACCTACCATGTAATTTTATGGTTTCAGTATAATTTTTTTTTCTTTTAGAAATATATCATGCATTGTAAATATATCAATAGCTAGATAGACTTGCTGTCTGCAGAGGACATTCTAATGATAATGTAAAAAAACCATGAGCTCATAATCAAATGGAAACTTTTATGATTCTTGTTTTTTTCATTTTGGAAGCTTAGTCAGGTTGCCCCAAGGCAGACCCTCTAATCTTACTGCCTTGAGGTAAGACATACTTAGACCATTGGGTTCGTGGGTTGAGTCATCTACAGCCACTACTCCATGAACCATTTGGGACCGTTTGAGAGCAGCAAATGTGCTTTGATGTGCTTTGACAGCAACGGACTTCAAATCGAACAGGTCGTCAATATAAGACTGACTTAAGCGAGTCTTTGTAGTCATGACAAAAGCTGAACATTGACAAAAATGATGAGACATCGTTCCCATTTCTCCTTTCTCACTGTGGCAGCTTCCGTAATAGTTCTGATGTACTAATAGGCCCAATCGTTCAGCATGCTTGCCACCTTGGTAGTGCCGAGTGTCTTTGAAGTGAGATAAGATCTTTGGAACGCCTAAAATTGTACTCCGACTATATCTGTCTTACAGTATCACAAGGGCGTTCATTTCTAAATTTAAGATTGACTTATTTAAAATTGCCTCCACCAAGAGTGCTTGCAATTCGGACAGAAGATTACCGAATTACAGGTTGTCAAATTTGAAAGCTTCATAAGAATACTTTTTCTTTTACCAAGAAGCACTACATCCAGGCTGACCCTTGACCTGTCCACCATTCGCCTTCCGGGCATACAGTCTAGAACCTCGGTTCACCAGTCGGCCACTCACGTTTTGTCCTCACATCATCCAGTAACTGATCCATCCATCGCTTCTTGGATATTTTGGCGCTGTTTAGTATTTCTGCTATGTTCGGATACGCCAGGTTCCTCCTGAATGCTTCTATTGCGACTAATTTGGATTGATAAAGATAAGTTTGGTAAAAAAGAAAAATACGGTCTTGATGATTTGAAATTTTTTTTTGTTCGTTTCAAGAAAAAGTTAGTGGCAACGAATTTCGTTAGAAAATGAGTAGAATGGCTTCATTATTAGCTCACGGTCTCTCAATTTATTTCAATTCATATGTATTGTTTGAAATTTTTATTTCGTAATAATTATACCTTTTAATGAAGTTTAGTTGGTTTCTTTAGTTTGTATATCAATGATGCACAGGTGAACCTCATCGACAGCGGTTATATCATTTTCACGGTTATAACATAGACATGTATGAGTAACGCATATAAATAATTATTTTCTACTTTTTAGTACAATAAAAGCTTTCCGTTTAAAAAAGTATTTTTATTTAAAATTTGGTTTCAAGAACATTTAATTCAACCCTTAATACACATCCATCCACGAGTACACAAATAATGATATAAAACCTAGTTTCTAAATGATTATATCAGTGTATTTCAATTCAAGTGTATAGGCACTTCAAAGTTATACTCGCACTTACATTAATATATTATTATATTCGAATACCTACTTCGAATATATATATACGAATGATAGAATAAAATATAATCTCGAATAAAAATAATAATCAGAATTATATACTTGGTATTATAGTATTCGAAAAATTTGAAATGAGGCAACGTAATACCTATTGAAAAATCAACGAATTCCCCACTTAAATCGTTAAATCGTTATTTTTCGAAGTAAGATTTAGAATTATCGAAGTAGTCTATAAATATTGATATGCGTAGTGTTTAGATCCCATTAAGAGGGATATGGATTGGTCTATTACTTACTCTTAATAACTAAATGATTGTAACTAAATGCTTGTCTCCTATAGTTTTTGAGATATATTTTGGCAAGTTGCCGGACAGAGAACAAAGGATATTCAATATAACTATACGCATTTAATTGTACAAAATAAAAGAATATATTCATTTGGAGTCGTTTTTTGATACAATTTTTTTCGTTTTATCTCCCAATTCGCTAACAAATTAGAATCAACCCCCATAACTCAAAAACGTTTGCTTTTTGGATCGTGATGCAAATTGAGATTTGCTAAAATTTACAATATGTTCAAATATGAGTAAATTTGACCGAGATTCAATTTCCATAAGATTAGTTGCAGGGTTCTTTTCTATTATATTATTTTGTACATATAAAATGTTAAGTACAGTTTTTATTCGACTCTCTGTGATATTATTTCGTAATGACAATAATATATATATATATATATATATATATGGTATAGGTAAAGTTGCTACGGTTTGGTTGCTGTTATGTCTATGTGTATTATTGTTGTGTACATGTCGTTATCTGCCATATATTTATAAATCCGGATTAAAGCGACATTACATTATATATAGAAGAAAAAAATAATAAAAAAACATCTGTCTCATTCTATCATTCATATAAATGTACAGAATGATTCAATCTAATATTTTAAACGCCTAGAAAACGCGTTATAACGTCCTAAGTACATATTACTCTTGGAAAAACAAGTTTAAAGTAAATGTTTTAGAAAATTTGTAGATTTAAAAGTTAAGTTATTATCATTTTCTTGTTTAAACAAATATTAGAAGAGATATCGGTCAAATAGTCAATAAGTAAATCGTTATAGTCGTATTCGTTGTGTGTGTAGTCATGGTAGGGACAATAAAAACGATGCCAGCGCTTCCAGTGAAAAATTTTGGCGATAAAGGAGGCTGTTATGACTAATTTGCAATTCTTCACATGTAAATATTATAGAAAATGTCAAATTAAAATTATTGAAAAACACTAATTAATTAAACTGAATGCACTAAAAATTGTGAAAATAAGAAATCAAATTACACAAATATTATTTTTCAAATATAAATCATCATAATTATTTATTTAAATTTGTGAGACAATAATATTAAATTTTCAATGTAAGTCATAAATGCAATCTATACAATTATATATGCATCCATACAATTCTATAATTAAAGTAGTGTATCGATACCATGGAAACGCTTCCAATAAAACTCATGCACGGTGCGAATAAGTCATAAACGGTTAGTGATACAAAAAAAAAAGTTTACAAAAAGATAGAAAATTTAATTATCTACAATAAAAGTTATTACTGTTTTTGATCTAAAGTCCACGGTTGTGAAAATATAGTCTAAAACGGTTTTTCTTAAAATGGAGGCAGTTCCCCCGCCTATTTTTGTAAGGATTTTGTGTATTTACATTCAGTACGTGATACTGAATCTATTTAAATAAAAAATTATCTCTATTTTGAAGTATATAGCTTTTGAATTTTTTATCTGATGAAATACGCGAAAATTATGTATCTCATGTGGGATTCAATAATGTTGAAACACGTTGTATTTTGAATGGTATATCTGAATCGTTCACTCATAAATGAATTTAAAAATTCATCTATTAGTAAAAAGACTTTTTAAAATATATTCTAAAAATGTATTCGTTTTTTTAACTCTAAAATATTTAAAGTTATATTTGCATATTCAATAATAATAGATTTTCTTTATTGGTTTTCTTTTCTCAATTTTATTTGAGTTTTTCTTGAACGAAAATCTTGTTTTTGATATATTTTTTACATATTGTAAGAACAAATAACATTTTTGTATACATTTTGTCATACCTGTAGCGCCCAAATTAGGGCTCAGATCCAAAATTGGTAAATAACTTTTTCCATCGTCTTTATGAGCTTATTCTGTAGGCCCACGATCTGCAATCAATAACAGAACACCGTGTATATTCCTTAATATATAACATTTTTGTAATTTTATTATAAATCAATTGAGATTAGGAATAATAATTGAATTTCATGAAAAGCAAATTCGTTGCGAGTGAAAATTATCAAAAACTTTCAAAATTTGTCGTTTTTTAAGAATTCTTTTTAAGGATGTATGAGCATGGTAGTGGGGCACAAATTTAAAAATAGATATTTTCAATTTTGATGATAAATTTATATTATTACTTGACGATATAAGACGAAAAGTAAGAATAAAATTTTGCGATATCTAGCTTAATTTTCAAAATATCGAAAAATGAAAATTTTGTTTAATTATTTAGCTTTCGATATTTCGAAAACCAAGACACATATCGAAAAATTTTATTCTTATTTTTCGTCTACATTCATGAAGTTATAACAAAATTCATCATCAAAGTTGAAAATAAGATAAAAATAATTTCAACCCTTAATCTACCCTGCTCTTACATCCCTTATATGGACGGTGACACTTAGTTTTTTTCTTTTCTAATTCATTGCTAATATGTTTACTTTCTATTAAAAAGTTTTTTTTAAATTTGTTTTCATTCATTCCAAATGAAAATTATCAAAAACTTCCAAAATATGTCGTTTTTTGAGATTCCTCCATAAGAGCCAATGTATTTTATATCGATTTTTAATGACTTTTTTCTTAAAAATTTGCACGGTTACCTAAGCTGAAATTTTAACCACATATTCTTTGAGTAAAAGACTACCTACAAACAAATTTTGAGCCTTTAAATCAAACATTGTTGTCATGCTCATACATCCTTAAGAGCCATTGATTTATTTTTTAATATTTTCCATGGCTTCTTAAGTTGAAATTTTAAACAACAAACATTTTTGTCATACTTATACATCATTAAAAATTTAATCTTAAGAATATTCATATTTTTTTCTAGGTGTAAATCCACGAAAACAACGAAGGGAACGTACAACATTCACACGAGCACAACTAGATGTATTGGAATCATTATTTACGAAAACCCGGTATCCAGATATATTTATGCGAGAAGAAGTTGCATTAAAAATTAATTTACCAGAATCACGCGTACAAGTAAGTAACTAATTTTTCTTAATAATACCTGTTTTCTTAGAAAATCCAATATTTGGTATCTTAAATTAAGTATTGAGATCGTAATAATATTTACTTCAAATTATAAGACCATTAACAGCCAAAAAAACGCATTTACTACAATCCATCAATTTTTATTTACTACGTAACATATTTTCCAAATGAAAAAGAGCAACTTAAAAAATAAATAATAAAGAAATTAATATAATTTGTTACAACCCCATCCAATAAAATATTAATTACTTTCAATATGATTTTTTATTATCTACTGATTTATTAAATCAAAAATGTACACAAAAAGGTGTTGACAAGTAAATAATATATTATTTATAATATAAAATAAATTATGATTATTAGATATTATGTATACGGAATGTTTAGAAAAAAAAAGATTTAAGCCAATAAAAACTAACACACCCCATATCAAATTTTTGTATATATTTATTATGTATATCAAAAATATAATGCTTTATAATATATCAAATTCATTATACTTATAATCATACAACGATTTTACACATCAAATCAAAAAAAATTGAACCAGTGTGAGTTTAGAACAAATATAGTCCCAAATACTTTAATATTTTTAATAAAAATTAAAGCAATGTTTCAATCAAAACTTTTAACACCCCCTTACTTTCGAACTAAAGTCCGTCGACGTCAAAGCTCTCCTGCTGTTTTTAAACAGTTCCAAATGGTTTATGGAGTAGTGGCCGGAGATGAGCCAACCTTTTTGCGGTATCACAACGGACCCTATGTTCTCAGTGTGTCCCACTCCAGGATAGTCACTCTAACCTAACCTGGCTTAGCTTTCGAAAATTGTTTGTTTCAAAGAACGTAGAACGTAGAACTTGACATTAGCGTCGTTGGTCTCGTTGAATAGAAAAGAAAAATAGAAATTTTATTGATTTTTAATCAGTCTTATCATAGTTTTTTTTTTATCGAAAAGTGTTCATGGCTATTTTTAATTAAATTGATTTTAATCAATTTTGTCCCATGAGCGATTTTTTTCAGGCAAGCCTATACCATTATTTTCATAATTATTTTTCTTCTGATACCAATTTCTATTGGTTAACAGATCGGTGTAAATCTGCTCATATCATTTGAACAGGTATTTGAAATTAATTTAATTAAAATTTGTTGGGGTTAAGAAAATATTCAAGGATTTTAATTTAATTATGAATTAATGGACAGAGATGATTATAGTTAGAGTATTGATGATTGAAGAGAGGTATCTATATTGTCAAATCTATAAGCACCACTTGCACACAACATATTATATATTTTTGTAATTGTGTGGTATTGTAAAGCTAAAAATAACTCATTATTTGACTACAAAGAATGTATTTGGTTTTTTTACAATACTGTAGGGAAACAATCGCCTAAAATTGTTAGTTCATTAATTTCATATTATTTTTAAATTGATTCAAGCTTTTCTACACTCGAGTGTACTTATTACATATGTGATAATATAATAATAATACGGATATATTTATTATATTGTGTAAAGGAATCAATGAAAGGGCAAGTATGAACAACAAGGGGGTTGAAGTGAGGGGACGTTATAATACGTCTGTATGTATATGGGCCTTATATATACATACAGACGTCGAACAACCCTCGATTATTATTATCAGGAATTGTATTATCAAAATGTAACAGGAATTTCATAAATAAAATATTCTCTATTATATGCTACTATGTATATTTATGTTTTTGCAACAACCCAAAAAACACGACCACTCCCCTTCAATCTTGTATAATTTATTTGAAATTGTTGATAATTTTTGATTTTATATTGTAATTCAAAATGTATACTGAATTACATGAAGGATTCCAATTTTAAAAATGTGGAAGCGGTGAGAATTTTAATTTTTCCTAGTAATCGGAAAATTTTTCGTCCGCTATCACTTCCATACGGCTCTATACCAATCACTTCATATTGCTATTGTTTGTTTGTATATACATTTTATATGATTTATTGTTATGACTCTAAAACATAATAATTTGGTGTGTATAATAGTCTCTACAATTATTTTGTTTATCTTGAATCTAGCAATGTAGCCACTAACATTCATATTCGTCTCTAAAACTCTTGTTTATTTAGTATTTCAGTAAATAAATTATATAGCCTGAAACACTGTTTAAAAAAAATTACAAAAACTCCCACAATTGCCATTGTATTTAGTTTTTTCTAAATATTTGTTTAATAAGACTAAAAAAAGACAAAAAAACAGAAATCTGGTATCAAAAAATAAAGAAATGTCAGTATTTTATTAAAAGCTTAAAATGTTTATAAATATTTTTTACAAAACCTTTCAAATGAGAAAAGGTTGCAGGCTTTATTTTATAAAAACTGCATATACTCTAAATCTATACATATAAAATGCTTTGTCTTGAATGACTGACTGATGAATCAACGCATAGAATAAAATAACTGGTAGAGACCTGCAACTTAAAGGTTGTGTTCTTTGTATGACGTAGGCATTCGATAAGAAAGAATTTGTCGAAATTACGGGATCCAAGTTTGAATGGGACAACGTGATTCCTTGATCCAACCTAATTCAAATTTTGCAGAAACATTCTTTAACAGAATTAAAAAAATGAAGTGAAACTTATAAAGCAATAGATTTTTTGATATAGAAATATCCAATTGAAAAGTACAACCTAAATGATTCATCATTTTTTCAGGCAACTTTGAACGATAAAATAATAATAAAAAGCCCGATGACCTAAGAATTTTTTGTAAATTTTGAAAACTTTGTTATTCAAAAGTGTATTTAAAAAGTTTTATTGAAATCCCTTGTATTATTCAATCCTTGCATATCTCCTTAGTTGTTTAAATGACTGTAACTCGGAAACCATCAAAAGCGATAAAAGTTGGTAACAAAACTTTTACAGAATTAAAATTTCCATAAAAAATCTTATTAAGTTCTTCTATTTCTGATAATAATGGAGATAATTATCGATAATTACAGGTAATTAAATTAATCGAGTTTTTAATTTTTCGAAAAATAAGATGGTGTTCAGATCTCTGTAGTTATCTAGGACATTCTGTAAACAGGACGCTTATACAAACATTGATTTCTATAGCCAAAATTCAACAATAATAATTTTAATCCTTCGATATAATGAATGATTCTAGGCTAGAATGATACAATAGAATGTTTCTATTACCTACAGTTCTATACATCAAATAAATTTATACATACGTTTCATGAATGTGTAACATATGTGCCGTGCTGCATACAGTTAATTCGTGTTTAGGTTTCAAATTGATTGACATGATATTTTTATAAAATTAATTTTAATAGGGGAACAAAATATCATTTTATTTTTTGATTAAAATTTGATTTGTGATAGCCAAAATACAGTAAAAAATTCAATATATCTAAAATATTTAGACAATCTTGTAGTTTATAATAAATACCATAAAAATATAAGGTTGTCAATGATATAAAAACCAAATTTAATTATGAGTTAATCGAAGATCCATCATTTGATGAACAGCGACGACTATAGTTAGAGTATTGATGATTGAAGAGAGATATCTATATTATCAATTTATAAGCTTCACTTGCACACAATATATTATATATTTTTGTAGTTGTGTGGTATTGTAAAGCTCAAAATAACACATTACTTGACTGCAAAGCATGTATTTGGTTTAGATGTATGTATCGTGCACTAAACCAAAAACTTTTTTAAAATACTGCAGGTCTCTCCCATTTTTGGACATTGTATGTCTCCCATTTTAGCGGTAACATCTTTTTGAGGTAAAAATTGTCTGCTATTCATGTGGTAACTTCTTATTGAACAAGTCTGTAAATCGATCGATTTAGAATTCAAGTAAATGTAAATAAAATTCATGAAAGTTTATGATATTGTGTAATACTAATAATAATATCAACAATTGCTCAATATTGTCCTCAACATTCACGCATTTTTTATTTTTTTTTTTTGTCAATCCAGTTTACGTAAGCATAATCACGTACCGTCAATATTTCTATACGTAATTTATTTGCTATACATACACAAAAATATGTATATAAATAATTCAATAGTAGAGGAGAGTGTGGTAACTAGAATCATATTTTACAATAGGGGATCCGATCTAAATTTTTTTTTATCACTTTTGATGAAGAATTCTCACTTTACGAATAGAAAAGTGAAGTTGGTTTTTAAAAATCGTATGCAAGGTATGAACATTAAAAATTCCTAACTAAACAAAGAGGAAGATACCCACTAGTGACGTCACACGTGGGTATCAACATAGAAATTACATGTAAAACTTTGTCTTGCTAAAAAGAGATGGACAACCTTTGAATGCAATCTGTGATTGCTTATAACTTCTTCGTTTTTTTAATCAATTTTAATTTTACTTTTAAATTTTGTCATGGTATCAAGTCTATTCTTACATTTTCCCTATTGTATGGTTCTCTTTCGATTTTCGTTTTTGATAGCACCAGTATACGGTATACCAAGATATTTGGGTTTGAACTCTAGTGTGCGTCTTTTTTTTTCTTCAAATCTCTTTAAGTGTCGTCAAGTTGTTGAGAAAGGCATCGAACCTCGACCGAGTTTAAAATTATTGAGAAAGTATAGGGTTTGTTAAAATAACGTCGTGGGACTCCAGCTAGAAATGAAGTTCTTTACGAAGAATGTACTTGTATACAATTTTATTAACTTACTTTCTAAATCTGTATTAAACATATAATCTGCTTTTGATTGCTCACCTAAATAAAGAAAAAATTCGTAGCTGCATTAGCTAAGCGAATTACCCCTGAGATTGAAAAAATAACACATTTTTCTTAAAATCGAAAATTGCATTTTTAATTTTTCAAGAATTTTTATTTCCAAAACTAAGCGTCTTGAGAAAAAATCACAAGAGTTCTTTTTTTTGTTTAAAACTGACAAAATAAAAAAAAAAAAAATTCAAAATTTTGTACTTTGCGCAATCCAGCAAATTTTTGTGTGTAGGATAAATCTTTACCTGTTTGAATCGGTCAAAACCAAGAACGATTCCGATCATCACTAGTTGGCAGACATGGATCAAAAAAATATCGGGATACACTGCAGTTTAAATTACAATTGTATGTAATTGTTTAATAATAATAAAATATTAAATTTATATATGAATTATTTATTAGAATATTAATCGGTTCATATAAACCTCTAATCATTTTTAATCTGGTGGTTTTTAGAGTTAGTTAAAACATATTATTATTATTATTATTATTCATTCAAACCTAAATGTTATTAATTATTAATTATGTTATTATTTATGTAAAATTCATAAACATAAATAATATAATATATAGGTTATACGATATTTTCACTCAACTATCATACCCAACAGGAAGATAGGTAGTATGCATGCGTAAATGGTCCCTGTACCCGTATAAATTCTCTAAATCATCAATATCGAAAGCGGTAATGAAATGATAATCTACTGAAATAGGCAGGCTAAAATATT